>NC_133099.1:5650000-6379166 GCF_019914945.1 Typha latifolia | reverse complement strand
TGGTTGATGTAGTTTCAGGGATATGGATGAAGGGGGAGAAGTGGCCAAGATTCCGAGGAGGGAGGACTCAATAAACGAGGGAGATTAGAAGATAGATGAGACCTTGCCAATGGTAGCGGTGGCTAGTTGGTGAAGAGGGAGGAGGGAGATTAGGGTAGAGAGACTAGAGAGAGGACAAATGAAGATAAAAATTAATATTCCTTCATCATAATAATTTTGGCTGCCATCCACACCTTTTAAGAGGCTAACCAATAAGCCAAATTAACAATTATTAACCCTAATACTAGTGGACTCTCGTCGATCGTGTTCGAACGCACAAAATATGTTATCTATGGATGCAAACTGATGCATGCGTTAGCACACGGGCGTTCGAACACGCCCGACTGCGTTCGAACGCACATTTTACGTTCTCTGTTTTTGGGAACTAATGCAGGTGTTCGCAAAGACATTTGAACGTGCGCCCTTCCGCGTTCGAATGCAACCTATATTTTGTTGAAAATAAATAGCTAATGCAATAAGAAAAGACTCTAGCAATGTGTATCAGCCCACCACGCTTCCCCCACCTTGTCCTCAAGGTGTAAAGTCAAAGAAATGCTCCAAGATGTCCGTCTCCAGCTCCCATGTCACCTCACCTCATCGGATGGTTTGCCAAGCCACTCGACTAGGACCTCCATCTCCAACACCCAACTATCGATGTCAAACTCTTGCTCCTGATGGCTGCGATCATAAACTTGCCTCATGCAGTTTTGAGCAAGTTTAAGATGAGCAAGCAACCTCTTCAATGTGGCGTCTCTATCCATCAATGCCAAGTCCACCTTCGTCCGATCCACAGATGCCACAGGGTCATAGGTGCGAAATGTCGGAGCCATGCACCCATACACCACCTCGAATGGAGTCATGCCAATACTGTTGTGGTGGGTAGTGTTATAAAACCACTCTGCCCACAGTAATAATTCCAACCATAGTTTTGGCATCTATCCAACAAAGCACCACAATTACTGCTCAGTGCCTCGATTAACAACCTAGGTTTGGCCGTCCGTCTGTGGATGGTAGGCCGAACTGAATTTCAATTGAGTCTCCTATAATCTGAAAATCTCCACCCAAAATTCGCTCATAAATACATGATCACGATCGAAGAGAATCGTGCGTGGCATGCCATGCAACCTAGCAATATCTCTCATAAAAATTTCAGCCGCCGACTTGGCTAAGAATGGATGCGACAATACAGAAAAATGCACATACTTTCTCAATCTGTCAACCACCACAAAAATAACAGAGTAGCCATGTACCAGTAGAAGACCTTTTATGAAATCCATAGAAATGTCTTCCCAAACACGGTCTGGTATCGGTAGAGGCTGAAGTAATCTGGTCAGTTTTAATATGGTTGCCTTCGCCCTTTGACAGACTTTGCAAACACAGACAAAACTCATCACATCTCGCCTCAGTCCTAGCCACGTGCAGCTCTGTAATATCCTCCTATAAGTCCACAAGATACCCTCATGACCAGCCTCCGGAGTTTGGTGAAAGTGCTCCAACAATTTCTACCATAATCCATCATTTGCGGGCACCTAGATGCACCCGCGGTCCAACAACAAACCGCCTCAGTTCTCCTGTAACAATCTCATAACATTTGGGTTAGATGTACATGCATACCTCAGCTTGTCAAGAAAAGAAAAATTAGGAGAAGAAAAGGTCGCGATAGTGCTTCCGCCGCTCTATTTTCCGTCCCCTTCTTGCACTGAATTTCATAATCATACCCCAATAATTTTGTAACCCATCTCTGTTGTGCCAGAGTATGAATTCACTGTCCCACAAAGTATGGAATACTCATTTGATCGGTTCTAATAATAAATCACCTATCGATCAAATAAGGCCTCCACTTTGTCACCGCGTGTAGGATTGCAACCATCTCCTTCTCGTAGGTCGATAATTGCTGGGATTTTTGTAATAAAGCCTTGCTGAGAAAGGCTATGAGATGTCCTCCTTGCATTAGTACAGCTCCTATGCCAACTCCCGATGCATCGCAATCTACAATAAACTCTTTAGTGAAGTCCGGTAGAGCTAGAAGGGGCACCATTGTCATTGTTGTTTTCAACTTTTCAAAGGCTTTAGTGGCTTCCTCCATCTATCTAAAAGAGTCCTTCCTTAGCAAAGAAGTAAGAGGAGCAGCAATACAGCAAGTTTGACTCGAGTCACCTTGAAGACAAGGTATATGGAAGAGTGGTGGATTGATACGATTCAGACTTCACCGATGATGTCTCAAGTATGGATACACTTTAGGGGTGTCTTTTATTCTTATTTTAGTGTTTATTTCATAGAAAAATAAGTTTTTTCTATGCCGCATTCGAACACGGATGGAGTGCATTTGAACGCGCTTATGAACGCCTACATCAGGTTCGCAAAAATAGAGAACGTGAAATGTGAGTTCGAATGCGATCAGGCGTGTTCGAACGCGGATGGAGTGCGTTCGAACGTGCTTGTGAACGCCTGCATCAAGTTCACAAATACAGAGAATGCAAAATGTGCGTTTGAATGCGATCAATGAAAATCTACTATTTTAGGGTTAATAATTGCCATTTTTGAATTGTTTAGTTAGCCTCCAAAGGTGTGGATGGCAACCATGGAATCATTATTGAATGAATTGAGTTTTTCCTTTGTCTCCTTCGTCTTCTTCTCTCTCGTTCTCTCATTCCCCGGTGACGCCGGTTCTAACCCCCCTGGACTGGCCACTCAACCTAGTCCCTTAGGGGCCCGCCCACTCCCCCTTTTTCCAATCTATCTTTCACCTTACTCTAACACCTTCCATCATCCATAACCCTTCCACCTCCACTTACTCATCGGTGCCACCCCATTATCGCCGGTCAACCATCCTCCACTATCATCAAGGATCTTGTGCCTCCATCCACGGATCCAAAGACAGACTCCCTGACGTTTATCTACTAATCGGACGATATCTCGAGATCCCACCGTTCGATTCACCTAAAACTAGATTTGTTGGAAAGCTCTTTTCCAGGACTACAACAATTTCACGTCGATGCGACAGCTGAATCTTTTGGAATCTATTTCCAAAGTTCCGTGTCAGATCTAATCTAGATCTAAAAATTGGGAGAGATCAAACATTAGCCAAAAAGGGAAATTGTACCATATCCAAGTCCACAATAATATACACTAGACCACTATATAATTTGGCAGACCCACACAAGGCTATGACAAACCATCAAGATACAACTAAATAACGATACAACTCAATTTCTATACAAATTATCATCTATACTGTCTCACACATATAGCTCACCTCATCAATCTAAAATATCTTCTTGGAATATCTCAAGTTGCTAACACGTACTACATATCTGAGGGGTTAGAAAAAAAATAAAGAGTCATGAGCAAAACGCTCAGTGAATAGACCTTACCCCAAATTAGTGATGCTAAACAGAGAGTAAATTATGTAATGAATAATATGAATCAAAAAGAGCATCATGTCATGAATGAGTATATGAATGTATCCTCAAAAATACATAAATGAAAAGTAGATAACATGTCGTAACTAATAAATCATATAATTATTGATAATGAATAAGCAAATCTCCATGTTATACTATCATCATAACTCTTTCTCCCAAATATGACACATAATACATGTCGACCATGACGATACTATAATATCAAATGCAACCATATATGATATATATTGACCACTCGATAATCAGGTAATTAGATGATAATGAAATCATATGTATTTCTCAACATCTTGGTCATTAATATCACTCTATATGTCATCATTATACTAGACCACTATGCACAATCAACACCCGGTACCCAGTCTCAATATCATGCCCGAAGGTTCAGATCATACTCTGCCATCAGCAAGGAGTATCTCAAATATAACCATACCCTGCCATTCACTAAGGGTATCAACATTCATCCAAACCGGGCACCCTTCTAGTGGATAGAAATCTCATGAGGATAACTCGCCACATATGCCCTAACGAACAGCATGTGTTTGAATGTATGCTACGCACACAGACTAACAACCTATGTCGAGCGATCAATCATCCACCAAGTGCGTCCTAACCCTTGCGCCCACTCGGGTATCCTCACTCTTTCTTATCAACTATCATATCAATCACATTTCATGCTTTCCTTCTAAATGACAAATCATATGCATATATCCAGTACGATAACAAGTCAATGCATAACAGGAATTTAGATGGAATAGGAATCAAGAGAAAAATGATGCAATGTAGTCTCCAACCATATCTAACACATGCATACTCCTGCTAGTTTATCACATACACACTCGTGATAGAAATCATCTCGACATAAAACCATAACAATATAGTCATCTCCAATCATCTCTATATATCATCTTACCCATATCCCATATCAGCCTAATCAAATGCATAATAAAATATGCTCGATTGAAATCATCTCTAGATAAAGTCATATAATCATGCAAGAGACCAAAATACGCATGCACATAATATATAATATATCCTAATATTAAGAAAGGCGTATAGGGGAAAAGACTACTCATAGTCCGATGAGAAGACACAAACCACGTATTTCTCATATCCGTCAATCAAATGTCAACTTATTGACAGAGTCCATGGGGTCTCACATAAGGAGGGTTCGGGATCTGAAAATATTTAAATAGCATGAAGTTAGTCGTTTATCTAATTAAAATTAATTCAAGTAAAATATAAAGGTTTATTAGGTTTAGAATCACACTTCTTTTTATTTTTGATTACATAACTAGATATATATATAGATATGATTCAAATACTATAATTATACTATTATCATAAAATGCTAATTATAGTATAAGGAGAAGAGGTTTGTTTCCTTTTATATAAGAATATTTATAAATATATAATTATAAAATAAAATAAAATAAAAGGCTAAATAACTATAATTATAGACAAGGTCTAATTTTATAATTAATTTCATAATTCATACTCTATCTTGATTAATTAGGGACTATGCTGTCTTTACTCGATAAAATAATAAATAAATAAATAAGCCTTATTTTATTTGTTGCAGAATAATAATATATAATAAATTATAGAATTACTTAAAATTATATCATAAGAATATTAGAATATAAATCTAATAATTATAATTTACAAATCTATCTATTAATCTAATAGATATATAAGTAAAGAAATAAATAAATATACGTACTACCTATATTTATGTGTAATAGTTTATAACCTAATTAATCATTAATTAATTATAATTAACAATAATCATGTTGAAGAATATACATTATTATTAAAATAATTAATGTCTAGATAAGTTATCTATATTAATTAAGAAAGCAATACCTAACTAAATAAATAAACAAAATTAAAATAAAACAAATAAATGAATAAATAAACAATGCCACCAGTGCTCTGCTACAATGCTGGGCCGAGCCGAGCACTATGCAGAAAGAGGAGGAGAAGCTGAGGGAGAAAAAAGGAGAAAGGAGGAAGAAAGAAGAAATAAGAAGGAGAAGAAGAGAAGAGGAAGAGAAGAAACAAAGAAGGTGAGGGAGGGGGTTGCGGACCCAGGCCGGCGGGGAGGGCATTGGCTGCTGGTGGCCATCCAGCGGCCAGCCTCTCGTCGACGGCTCAGCTTTGGCGAGCCCGAGCCCGAGGCAAAAATAGAGAAAGAGAAAGAGAGAGAGAGAGAGAGATAGAGAGAGAGAGATATAGATAGAGAGAGAGAGAAGAAGGAAGAGGAAGAAGGATGAGGCTCACCTGCCACTACATGGCATGAGGCCGGCCACGCTCACGTCGTGCCATGCAATAGAATTAGTTTTTTTTATTTAAGGTTGGGTTGTTACATATATGCTCATCAATGTCGGTTCGAGCCAAGGTGGCTCGCAACGACTACTAACTCTTTCAAATTCTGCTTGGTACTCCAAAACAGTTGTCCTCTGAACCATCTTGCTTAATGTAAAAGCAAAATCTTCATACGTCGCTGTCCCAAATCTACATGTAATCCTCCTACAAAATTCTACCCAGTTGGTAAATCCTCCACCATGAATGGCTGATCGATACTAATGTAATGATATTCTTTGGAGGTGAAAGCTTGCCATTATCACCTTTTCTTATTCCCCTGTCCCTTGACAATCAAAATACTGCTCCACTTGAAACACCCAATCCGTCAGATCACCGCCTTGGAATTTTGAAAAGTCCAAACATGCAGTTCTCCCCCAGATAGCATTGTCGGGCTCGCAAAAGATCCTTGGTTCAGCTCTAAATCGCTGTGCTTGTTGCTCTCCTTCTCGGAATCCTTGAACACGCCTAACACCATCTCTGAAGGGATCGACATCATCATCAAAATGTCAATCTTCTTCACAGACGAAGCGCGCCAGTGCCGCACGCCTCTCGAGTTCCACTACCACCGATCTCGAGTTGTGTATCAGATGTGGGGGATGATGTGTAGGAATAGGTAGAAGAGGTTCATTGACATTAACATGTCGTACATGGACTTGTGGGGTGTTAGTTCGGTGTGGTTCCACCGCTGGTCCTTCTTGAGGCACCGATCTTCGTCGAGGAGATCACGAAGCCGATCAGTTCATGACATATTCATTCAAGGCGTTATGATTATTCTACATTGCATCCACCCGATGCAGTAATGTTTGGAACATGCCCCTAAGTTCATCCACCAAGCCCATGTTCATACCCATGGAAGTTGGTTGATTTGGTCCTACCATAGCCGCACTAAGGGAATCGGCCTCTCGATTAGGGTTTTCGTGGGTTGAGTCTTCCCTTGTCAGTGTGCCCTCCATTGATCTCCTTGATGATGCCATCTTCCTTGTCTCCACCATTAATGGAGGTTCGAGGTTCGTCGGGCTTTGATACCAATGATAAGTTAAGGGACTTCCTCTTTAATATCTGGATTTATTGCTAGCAATCAAGCACAATTGAGGGGAAATATTCACCGAATATTCTCTCATAGTCATAAAATTACAAAACCAAAGGTGATCGATCCATAACTTCCTGATCTACGATTTTGGTATTTGTGGCCTTCTCAGATTGGGACTTCAACTAGGACGAAAATAAGCTAAAGTGGGGGTGATGGTGGTGGTGATGGGTGAAGAGGATGATAGGGCTATGGATGATAATGGAGATAAGAGTAGATGGTTGATGTATGTTAGGTTTTTATTTGTTGGCAATTGTGTACAAAATATTCTAAGTATATTTTTTCATGTATATGAGCTTCACACAAGTCTAGAATATCTCTGGTTTGAAGAATTGCAAGATTATTGGAGAAAAGCCGTCGAGTTCACACCGCGTTCCCAAACGCGTTTGAACGTGGGTACTGCGTTCACACAAACAAAGAGCCGCGTTCACAAATGCGTTCGAACACGGGTACTGCGTTCACACAGACAGAGAGCTGCGTTCACAAACGCGTTCGAACGCGGGTACTGCGTTCCCACAGATTGAGAGCTGCGTTCACAAACGCGTTTGAACGCAACCTGAAGAATTCAAGTTGTCGCGTTCGAACGCACTCAGGCCCGTTCGAACGCACCTGAGTTCAAGTCATGCCGTTCGAACGCACCCGGGCCGTGTTCGAACGCACCAACGAAGTTTGATAAAATTGGACTTTCATGAGTACGGATAAGACTCGGATTTGGCTCTATCTTGAAGATCATATATAAGGATTGTGAAACCCTATCTCAAGGGTGGTTGAAGAAGCATTATTGAAGGAGACTTCTTGAGGCTACATCGGTTCTTCAACTAACAAGGTTCCACTCATCTACAAGAATTTAATCTTTTGTCTTAACGGCTATCTAGACGAAAGATCAATCTCGAGGGCTACTGAGATTGGACTTCAATCACAAGAAGCAGTGAATCGTGGGTTCTAGCGATCAAGACTGAGAGGAACAAAGTCGTTTGGATCGACGGGTTGTTTTGTGAGTCAGTCTTGTAACTGCTACTATTCTAGTGATTGGTTTTTGATCCGAGTTTGGATCCGTGGTTTTTCCACGTTAAAATCTTGGCGTTCATCTCTGCTTTTGTTCTTAATATTTCTATGGACTTTTACTTAAGCGAACGAGTGATATCATTGCCTAGTATTTAGATACATACTTGTGTCTAGGAGTTTTTCAATTGGTATCAGAGCAGGTTCTCTCACCCTTTAAGAGAGATCAGATAGGCATGGATTTTCATAGAGATGGAACATCATCTATTAGACCTCCTATTCTTGATGGATCAAATTATGGATATTGGAAAGCTAGGATAAGTGCTTATTTGAAGTCTATAGATGAGCGAGTATGGATGGCCATTGTGAACGGTTGGAGTCCACCAATGTACATGGTGAATGATAAGTTTATTGAGAAACCGATTGAGTCATGGGATAAGACATATTATAAAAAAGTTGGCTGGAATAGCAAAGCAATAAATGCAATTTTTAGTTGTGTTTCCTCGGAAGAATTTAGAAAAATTTCTACTTGTGAGATAGCAAAAGAAGCCTCGACGATCTTAGAAAGAACTCATGAAGGAACTATGGCTGTAAAACTTTCGAAACTTCAGAGGTTGACTACTAGTTTTGAAACTCTACGTATGGAGGAGAACGAGACATTTGATGAGTTCTATGCAAAATTGAGTGATATAGTCAACTATAGTTTCAACCTAGAAGAGAAAATTTCTGAAAACAGAATTGTCTGTAAGATCCTTAGGTCTCTTCCAGAAAGGTTTCAGGCAAAAGTTGCAGCAATTGAGGAAAGTAAGGATATCGATTCTATGAAAGTTGAACAATTGGTAGGAAATCTACAAACATTTGAGTCCAGTCTTTCAAAACCAAGGAAATCCAAAGGGATGGCCCTATCCACAATTGAACAAAATTTAGAGAAGTCTGATGATGAAGGTGATTTAGATGTTGAGATGTTGACTATGTTTGTCAAAAAGTTTAATAAATTCTTTCGGAAGCCAAACAAGTTGAATGCTGAAAAACTTGAGAAAAGCAAAGCCTTTGTGAAAAAAAGAATACTGTGAGTTCAAATACAGATGGTACCAACAACAATGTCAAACATAAAAATAAGAGTTCTAAGAATAAAGTTCAATGTTTTGAATGTTCTGGTTTTGGACACATCGCACAAGAATGCCCTAATCGTCTTAAGAGGAAGGGCAAAGCTATGAAAGTTACTTGGGATGACTCAGATGAATCTAATGTTGATTCTGAAAAAGACGAAGAAAACTTTGTAGCTTTTACCTCTTCTCTACTTAATACTGACTCTGTTGTTGATACTGATAGTACAGATGATTTTGATATATTACCAGCTGAGGAAGATGAATCTGAAATTCAAAAGGCATATAATGACTTGTACCTGGAGTCGTTTAAACTCAAGAAAAGCAATCTTAGACTACTTCAACGACTCAAGGTAATCGAATCTGAAAGAATTCAATTTGAGGAGAAGTGCAAATTGGAACTTGAACGTGTCAAAGACCTTTCTGAACAACTTGACAATGCGAAAAATAAAATGAAGGCTGATGAAATTGAACTAGAGCGATTGAATAAGGAAGTGACATTTCTAAAAGGGAAGAACAAACTTGATGAGATTCTAAAAGCTTAGATCTCTAGAAAAGACAGGTATGGTGTTGGATACACTGGTAATTCAAATAATAACAAAATTGTCTTTGTTTCTGCAGGTATACAAAAGGAAGAATACCTGAAGCAATCAACCGCATTTACAAAGCAATCCTGAATGAATGCTTCTAAACTGAAGTTGAATCTACAAACTAGTGAAACTTCGACGGTACCAAAGGTAAACTCTCGTCACACTCCTCGACAAAAGGTGAGTTGAAAAAGGTTTATTCTGACATGCTATCATTGCAGCATTCTAGGGCATATTCAACCTCATTGCAAACTTTTGCAAAAACCTAGAAGTGCTTTCATTTATGGGATGAAAACAAAGGCCATATGGGTCAAGAAAAGTGACTTGAAATGTTATGTTGTACATACTGCCTTGAAAGCTTTAAATTCTGACTTGTGGCATTTAGACAATGGCTATTTAAGACACATGTTAGGCGGCAAATCCTTATTTTCTAATCTCGAAGAATATGAAGGGGGAGTTGTGACATTTGGAGATGGTAACTCATCCAAGGTAATAGGTAAAGGAAAGGTAAGTACTCTAGGTATTCCTAGTCTCGAAAATGTTCTTTATGTTAATGGCTTGAAAGAAAATTTATTAAGCATCATTCAATTTTGTGATGAAGGTTATGAGATAAAATTCTCTAAAAATGATTGTACTATTCTAGATCATGATGGTAATGTTATATGTTTTGGATCTAGAACATCTGATAATTGCTATGTTGTTAGAACTTCACATAATCTGAAATGTAACAAGACAAAACAATAGCATTAGAACATATTGATACGGAGAAACAGTTGGGTGATTTGTTTACAAAACCTTTGGATTTACAGAGATTTTAGTATCTTCATACTTCTTTAGGGATTTGTGCTTTGAATTGATTTGTGTTTTAGTTTGCCAGTTTCTTATCATTTCGTTTCATTTTTTTTAGGTTTTATTTTACTTTGAAATTTTCTTTGGTTTTAGTTTCAGATTTGTCGAGAGTTTTTTTTTTGGTAATAAAATAAAAAAAATGCACTCCTAGATTCAATAATATACTCTTGACATATAAATATGATTTTTCTTTTGATTATGAGTTATTATAGTCAATTTTGTCATCTTATAGTATATTGTATCATTTCTAATTTATTCACTCTCTCGACTTCTATGATAATTGTACTGAAATTAATGCACCCATAACGTGTGTATATTCTTGTGTGAGCATGATATCATGAAATTTTATTTAAATAGCTTACTATTGACCTTGATTTGCACAGTTTGACCTCATGCTTAGTCATCACAATCATGTTTATAAAAGATCAATGAAAATGGCTACAATGAGTTAGTGCGAAAGCCATCTTGTTGAGAGTCCAGTTTGACTCAGTACATTGATTGCAAATTAAATAAAATTTTTGCTACTTGTGTATATATTCTCGCACATTGTTTGATTTGTACTATAAGAAAAGGGCTACCTACTCATGTGTGAAAGCCATCATTGCATCTATATGGTTTATGTATAAAAAATAATACAGGAAAAATTCCTGTTCGGTTATGGCGAATAAGTCGAAAAGTGCAAATTTAAATACTAAGTCGGTTTGACTAGTGTGTTGTATCATTGTTTAAATAGGAAAGTTTATTTAAGAAGAATGTTTCATGTTATCTATGCTCACCTTGCATATGTATATTGTTATGATCAATCAAGATTAATTTAATTTTGAGTGATGCATTAGAATTGATTATAATATGCTCTTGATGATTTGATTGATCTGTGTATGACTTATTTCATTTGATTGTCATATTCTATGTTTTGAATCTATTTTGAATTTTCTAGAAGTGCATCTCTAAAAAGATTTTTGATTTGTTTTAGTTTAAATTTAAAAAAAAAATCCAAATCCTCAAGATCTTCATCTTTTTCATCAAAATTTTCACTTCAAACCCTTTTAAAGTCTTTTGGCCGAAACTTCAAGATTTTCTTCACTTTTTGCGAGGTATGATCATTCATCAATTTTCATATTTTTTATTCAATTAAGTATCTTGATCTTGATTGATTTCGTGCGGTTTCGAGTTTTGATCACGTTAAAGTTAATATCTTAATGTTTCTTGTGCGATTGAATGTGATATCTTAGCGTTTTCAAGTGAAAGATGGGTTTCATTTAGGGCCTTCATGGTTTCTAAAAATCATACTTGACTCTGTGTTGACGATTCTTCATCGTCAGTTCCCTCCGAGTTCCTAGTCTTTGGCATTTGTGTCAAAAAGGGGGAGAGTGTCTAGTGTGTCGTGTGTGGTGCGAGTTTAAAGTTTTAGAATTTATGTGTGTAGGGGGAGCATGGCAATAGGGGGAATTTATTAGAGTCTTAAGAGTCTTTATAACCTTGCTTATAACTTTGCTTGGAGTAATTGTGAACTTTCTCTGCTTTAGTACTTTTGAACTTATGCTCCATTGATAACTTGTGTTTGGATTATTTATTAATTTCAAGTTATTTTCACTTGATCTTGGATTGGTATATGTTTATTTTCAGGGATTGATGTGCAAAATATTCTAGTCTTGTTGATTGCTCATTTGAAGTCTGTGTAATATCTTGTAACCTAAGTGTTTTGTCACAAATTGCCAAAGGGGGAGATTGTTAGGTTTTTATTTGTTGGCAATTGTGTACAAAATATTTTAAGTATATTTTTTCATGTATATGAGCTTCACACAAGTCTAGAATATCTCTGGTTTGAAGAATTGCAAGATTATTGGAGAAAAGCCGTCGAGTTCACACCGCGTTCACAAACGCATTCGAACGCGGGTACTGCGTTTACACAAACAGAGAGCCGCGTTCACAAACTCGTTCGAACATGGGTACTGCGTTCACACAGACAGAGAGCCGCGTTCACAAACGCGTTCGAACGCGGGTACTGCTTTCACACAGACAGAGAGCCGCGTTCACAAACGCGTTCGAACGCAACCTGAAGAATTCAAGTTGTCGCGTTTGAACGCACTCAGGCCCGTTCGAACGTGATACGATCCTTCCTCGGCTATAGGCTCTGATACCAGCTTGATACGATCCTTCCTCGGCTATAGGCTCTGATACCAGATTGATACGAACCCTCTTTTGGTGCTATGGCTCTGATACCAGATTGTTACGATCTTGCACGGAACTTTGAGATAAGATTCCGAAATATCCCGCCGTTGGATCGCTGTGAAATTTTGATATGTTGTAGGCCCGGAAAAGAGCTTTCCAACGGATCTAGTTTCAGGCGAATCGGAGTTGGGGATCTCGAGATATCGTTCGTTTAGTGGACGAACATCAGGATACTCTGTTTTTGGATTCCGTGGATGAAGGCACGAAATCCTAGGTAATGGTGGATTGTGGAGGGCCGGTGTTGATGGGGTGGCACCGGTGTAAAAGTGATGGTGGAAGGGTTATGGATGATGGAAAGGTTAGGGATAGCGATGGATAAATTGGAAGAAGGGGGAGAAGAGGGCCACTCCTAAGGGACTAGGGTGATTGGCCTGTCGAGGGAGATTAGAAGCGGCGTCGCCGGGGAGATTGAGGGAACGGGAGCGAAGAAGACGAAGGAGGCAAGGCAAACTCAATTCTCAATAATCAATAATAATTTTGGTTGCCCTACACATACTTTTATAGGCTAACCAACAACTCAATCTTATCCTAAAACACAATCTTATCCTAAAACTCAATCTTATCCTAAAACACAATCTTATCCTAAAACTCAATCTTATCCTAAAACTCAATCTTATCCTAAAACTCAATCTTATCCTAAGGTAAATCCAAGCTCGAGACGACGTCGGTGAAGTCCGAATCGTATCAGAACGCACCTGAGTTCAAGTCATGCCGTTCGAACGCACCCGGGCCGCGTTCGAACGCACCAACGAAGTTTGATAAAATTGGACTTTCATGAGTACGGATAAGACTCGGATTTGGCTCTATCTTGAAGATCATATATAAGGATTGTGAAACCCTATCTCAAGGGTGGCTGAAGAAGCATTATTGAAGGAGACTTCTTGAGACTACATCGGTTCTTCAACTAACAAGGTTCCACTCATCTACAAGAATTTAATCTTTCGTCTTAACGGCTATCTAGACGAAAGATCAATCTCGAGGGCTACTGAGATTGGACTTCAATCACAAGAAGTAGTGAATCGTGGGTTCTAGCGATCAAGACTGAGAGGAACAAAGTCGTTTGGATCGACGGGTTGTTTTGTGAGTCAGTCTTGTAATTGCTACTATTCTAGTGATTGGTTTTTGATCCGAGTTTGGATCCGTGGTTTTTTTCCGTTTAGGTTTTTCCACGTTAAAATCTTGGCGTTCATCTCTGCTTTCGTTCTTAATATTTCTAGGACTTTTACTTAAGCGAACGAGTGATATCATTGCCTAGTATTTAGATACATACTTGTGTCTAGGGGTTTTTCAATGTAGTTTTAGGGATATGGATAAAGGGAGAGAAGTGGCTGAGATCCCAAGGAAGAGGGAGGACTTATGATACACCTTGTTAGAGTCTTTTCTTATTGCATTAGTTGTTTATTTTTATTAAATTAAATTCTTATAGGTCGCGTTTGAATGCAGAAGGGGTCGAGTTTGAACACCCTTGCGAACACCTACATTAGGTTCGCAAATACAGAGAACGCAAAAGGCGCGTTTGAATGCCTACGTCGCGTTCACATATATAGAGAATGTCTTTTGCGCGTTCGATCGCGTTAGGGTTAGTTATTGTTATTAGGGCTTGTTGGCTAGCCTCTATAAAGGTGTGGATGGCAGCCAAATTTATTATGCTATTGGAATATTGGTTTCTTGCCTCTCTATCTTCTCTCTACCCTAATCTCTCTCCTCCCTCTTCACCAACCTACCACCTCTACTGTTGGTAAGGTCTCTCCTAACTTCTAATCTCCCTCATCTATCGAGTCCTCCCCCTTCTTTGGGATCTCGACCACTTCTTCCCCTTCGTCTCTATCCCTTAAACAACATCCACCATCCACCGTCATCCGCAATGTATCGTACTTTCGTCCTAGTTACAGTTCGAATTTGTGAATGGCGTAAATAAGAAAAATGTAGATGAGGGAGGTTGATCCCTTCGGAGATGGTGATGGACGTGCTCAAGTATTTAGAGAAGGAGATCAAGATGCACAAAGGTTCAGACCTAAACCAAGGATCTTTTATGAACCCAATAATGCTATTCGGGGGAGAACCACACGCTTGGACTTTCCAAAATTCTAAGGTAGTGATCCAATGGATTGGGTATTTCAAGTTGAACAATACTTTGATTGACAAATGACAGCGGAGGACACAAAGGTCTAGATGGCAAGCTTTCCCCTCCAAGGAACGGCATTACATTGGTATAGATCGGCTATTCGTGGTCGAGGATCTACCGATTGCGCTGACTTCTATAGGAAAATTACACGCAGATTTGGGACAGTGACATATGAAGATTTTGCTGCCACATTAACCAAGATGGTTCATAGGACAACCATATTGGAGTTCCAAGCAGAATTTGAAAGAGTTAGTAGTCGTTGTCAGCCACCTTGGCCTGAACCAACATTGATGAGCACATTCATTTTAGGGCTGCGAGAAGAGATACAAGCAGATGTTCGTGCTCTATGTTCTACCACTCTTGAGGAGGCCTTTGAGAAGGCCGTGAGGATGGAGCAAAAGCATAAGGCTCTCAAGATGGTAGTGAAAATAAGTTGGGGCAACCGAGATGGGCGATTTGCACCTAGAACGCCGGCTGAAAATTTTGCAGATTCAAAGATAGCGGCTGCTAGTACTAGATCACGACCACCTTTGAGACCTTCTTCCGATGTTAGAGGAGGCACAAGACCCCCAATTCGAACTCTCACACCTACCCGGGTGGAGGAGCGAGGAGCGAATGATCTTTGCTTTCGATGCGATGAATATTTCACCCCCGGTCATCGGTGTTCCAAACCGATCGGGTGTGTGATGCTCATCGACGGTCTCGAGGAGGATGATGAGGTTGTGGGAGATGGAGAGTGTTTAGAGTAGGTCCATGAGGAGCCTGTTGAGGAGGGCGCGGAGGAAGATATCCAAGTTGAAATATCGATGCATGCATATTCTGGTACATCCGCACCGAGGACATTGTGGGTGAACGGACTCGTTAGAAAGCATTGTGTGCACATCCTCATTGATTCAGGGAGTACACACAACTTTCTAGACAAGAGGTTAATGAGGAGATTGGGCTTGGATGCTGACCCAACCATGGTTTTGACGTTGCTATTGGAGACGGCACGAAGCTTAAGGCGGAGAACTTGTGTCATTGAGTCGGTATACGGGTGCAAGGATACGACATCATTGTGGACTTGTATCCGTTGGCACTGCGAGGAGCAGACATTGTCCGTGGCACTCAGTGGTTACAGAGTTTAGGACCCGTCGCATTTGATTTTCGAAGCATGTGGATGAAATTTAAATAAGGAAACAATGATGTGCAACTTGATGGCGTACATTCTCAACCAATTCCTACGATGCAGCCAATGGTGGGGCTGCCTTGTGCGAGTTATTTGACCTATCTTCTTCAGTAAAGACCAGCAGAAGATGAGCCTCAAATGAGTTCAGATATTACCATAGAGTTGTGTAATTTATTTGATAAATTTGCTAGACTATTTGAGGAACTAAAGGAGTTGCCACCATGGAGAACAGCAGACCATCACATAGAGATTGTGCCTAGGGCTGCACCAGCAAACGTGAGGCCATATCGGTATCCACATGTGCAAAAAAAAGTTATTTCCAAGATGGTAGCCGAGATGTTGGCAATTTTGCATGCGATGACAAAGTGGACGCCTTATTTGATCCGTAGGCGATTTATTATCCGAACTGATCAAAAGAGCCTTCCATACTTTATGGGACAGCGTATACACACTCAGGCACAGGAGAGATGGGTCTCAAAATTGTTGGGGTATGATTATGAAATCCAATACAAGGGAATAGAAAATAGAGTGACGGATGCACTATCGCACCAACCCAATACTGCCGAGCTCGCAGCGTATTCTTCTCCTACCTTTCCCTTCCTTGACGAGCTGAGGTATGCATGTACGTCTAAACCAAATATTTTGAGATTGTTACAGGAGTTATTGGATGATCTGGAGCACCATCCAGAATTGGAGAATCGAGGTGGTTTGCTGCTAGACCGTGGTTTCATTCAGGTGCCTGCAAAGGATGGATTGCGATAGAAATTGTTAGAGCACTTCCACCAAACTCCAAAGGCTGGTCATGAGGATGTCTTGAGGACTTATAGGAGAATATCTCAAAGTTGCACATGGCCAAGAATGAGGAAAGATGTGGGGAGTTTTGTCCGTGCTTGTGAAGTCTGTCAAAAGACTAAGGCAACCACATTGAAACCGGCCGGATTACTACAGCCTTTACCTATATCGGATCGTGTTTGAGAAGACATTTCTATGGATTTCATAAAGGGTCTTTCGCTGGTACATGGTTATTCTGTTATTTTTGTGGTCATTTATAGATTGAGCAAGTATGCACACTTTTCTGCATTATCATATCCCTTTTTAGCCAAGTCAGTGGCTGAAATTTTTGTGAGAGATGTCGCTCAGTTAAATGGTATGCCACGCACGATTGTCTCGGATCGTGATTGTGTATTTACGAGCAACTTTTGGATAGAGTTTTTTAGATTACAAGGGGACTCGATTGAACTTCAGTTAACTGAGGTGGTCAATCGAGGCATTGAGTAGTACTTGAGGTGCTTTGTTGGAGAGATGCCGAGATGATGGTTGGAGTTCTTACATTGGGCGGAGTGGTCTTACAACACCGCCTACCATAGAAGCATTAGCATGACTCCATTTGAGGTGGTGTATGGACACACAGCTCTGACACGGATAGAGGTGGACTTAGTTTTGATGGATAGAGATGCCACATTGAGGAGGTTGTTAACCTATCTATGATCATATAATCCATCACCAAATACATCATACTATCAACCAAATAAACTTATTAACATAATAATATACACTAAACCACTACATAATTTGGCAAGGCCCACACAGGCCACAACAAACCATCAAGATACAACTAAACAACTGATACATGAGTGCTCTATAATCTGACATGTACTATACAAATCATCATCTGATACAATAAGGTACAAATATAACGAACAATGGTACAACTCAAAGTCTGGTTAAATTATCTTCTATACTGCCTCACGTCTATAGCTCGCATCATCCTTGCTTTAAAATATCTCATCATGATATCTCAAGTCACTATCACGTATCATAATATCTAGGGGGGGCTTAGAAAAAAAATAAAGAGAGTCATGAGCAAAATGCTCAGTGAATAGACCTTACCCCGAATCAGTGATGCCAAACAGAGAGTAAATCATGTACTGGATAATATGAATCAGAAAGCAACATGATGCCATGTATGAATATGTATATATGAATCCGGAATGACATATATATGAATGAAATCAATTCTCATGAATGAGCATATTATATCCTCAACTTAAAATATATAACACATGATGAAATTACCATATAGCATCACCGAATATAACACCATATCATGTATAAAATATATATCACATCAATGATGATGCATGATGCATGCCAACCACTAGATAATCGTATATGTCAAAGCCATATATAATCCACATATCTCTCACTATCAGAATCATCCGTCTCAACTCTGAATATCATCCACCATGCTGGACTACGGTACCCGGCCCCAACCTCGATACACATCATGTCACAAGCTTAGAGCATACCCTGTCATACGCTAAGAGTATCTCTAAAGATAAATCATACCCTGCCATATGCTAAGGGTATCTCTATAGATAAATCATACGCTGTCATACGCTAATGGTATCTCAGAAGAAAGTAATCATACCCTGCCATACGCTAAGAATATATCAATGATAGTTGTACCCTGTCATACGCTAAGAGTACAACCATCAGCCATCACCATACTCTGCCATAAGTTAAGAATATGTCCAATACTAGTCCGAACCTGATACCGTTCCAGCCATCACATCATATCACATCACATTACATCACATACACATGTACTTTTATGATTTCCTATACATGATAAATCATATGCATATATCCAGTACAACAACAGATCATGCAACTCAGGAATTTAGGTAGCAAAGAAGCCGAGAGAAAAATAATGCAATGCCGACTCTAATCATGTATACTTTTGCTAGTCTATCACATGCATACTCATGATAGAGATCATCCCGACATAAAACCATAATAGTATAATCATCTCTATATATCACCAATATACTCATATCTCAGATCAGCCTAATCAAATGTATGATAAAATATGCTTGACTGAAATCATCTCTAGATGAAATCATATCATCATGCTGGATGCCAAAACATGCGTGTACATAAGATATAATATATCATAATTTGAGAAAGGCGTCTAGGGAATAAAACTACTCACCACCACTGCAAATACCAAACAACCACTCGTTCACGTTGCTACGACAATAATCAAGCCTCGATAGCTATGTCCACGGGATCTTGAAAAGGGGGGACGAAATCTGAAATTATTTAAGTAGTATGATGTTAGCCGTTTATCTGATTAAAATCCGTTCATATAATATATGATGATTTAGAAGGTTTTAGAATTTCTGCTCATCTTTATAACTAGTTATATTTTTAATTACAGATAAAAATAAAAATAAAAATATAGATGAAAACCTAACTATAATTATATCTTAATTAATTAGAGATTACTTTATAAAATAATAAATAAATACATAAGCCTAGTATTTTATTTGTTACAAAAATAATAATGTATAAGACATTAGTAGAATTACTTAAAATGTATATCATAAGAATATTAGAATATAAATCTAATAATTATAATTTACAAATCTATCTATTAATCTAATATACATATAAGTAAATAAATAAATAAATAAGTATAAGTATTACTTATATTCATGTGTAATAGTTTATAACCTAATTAATCATTAATTAATTATAATTAACAATAATCATATTGATGAATATATATTATTATTAAAATAAATAATGTCTAAATTTCTTTGTATTAATTAAAACAGAAATACCTAAACAAATAAATAAAAAATAACAAAATAAGGATTACTAGTACTAGTGCTGAGCTTGGTCCTGCACTATCCTACTATAGTGTTAGGCCGAGCCCAGCACTGTTGTAGAAAGACAAGAAGAGAAGAAGCAGCTGAGGAAGAAGAAGAAAAGAAGAGAAGAGAAGAAGAGAAGAAAGAGTGGAGGGGAGGGGACTGCGGAACCGGGTCGGCGGGGAGGGCACCGGCCGCTGCTGGCCAGCCAGCGGCCGGCCTCTCGCTGGCGGCTCGATTCCAACAGGCCCGAGCTCGGGTGTGAGCGAGAGAGAGAGAGAGAGAGATAGAGGAAGAGAGAGAGAGAGGGAGGGAGAGAAAGGAGCTCGCCGAAGCTCGCGGAGGTTGGCGGTGGCTGCAGCGACGCTGGGGCCCGCCGTGGCCAGCTGGCCACAGCCGGTTGGTTGTGGCGACGCGAGGGTGCGTGGCACGCTCCCCTCCTGCCACTGCATGGCACAAGGCCAGCTACACTGTGGCCGGCCACGTCGTGCCATGTAACTATTTTTTTTTTGCGTTTGGTTTGTTACATTATGTGCCCATCTTAAACTTGCTCAAAACCGCATGAAGCAAGTTTATGATCGCAGCCATGGGGAGCAAGAGTTCAACATCGGCAATTGGGTGTTTGTGAGGGTGAAATCGTATCAATAGGTGACCTTGCATCCGATGCAAAAGCAAAATTTAGCACATGCTACTTCGGTCTATTTCGGGTGGTAGAGCAGATTGGTTCGGTTGCATATCGTTTGAAGCTGCTAGAGAGGTCGAGAATGCATCCTATCTTCTATGTTTCATTACTGAGAGAGCGGATTAGTGATCATGAGGTCGTTGGATCATCTCTACCGAAGCCATTAGAGGAGACAGAGATCGCAGAGACAGTTCATGTACTTGCTAAGAGTCGACGATGACATGATACTAGATTAGAGATGGAGATTCTAGTTGAGTGGCTTGGCAAGCCATTTGATGAGGCGACGTGGGAGTTGGACACTAATATTTTTGAGCGTTTCCCTGACTTTTCACCTTGAGGACAAGGTGGGGGAAGCATGGTGGGCTGATACACCTTGTTAGAGTCTTGTCTTATTGCATTAGTTATTTATTTTTATTAAATTAAAATTCCTGTATATCCCGTTCGAATGCGGAAGGGGTCGTGATCTAATGCCCTTGCAAATGCCTACATCAGGTTGGCAAATATAGAGAACGCGAAAGACGCATTTGAACGCTTGCATCACATTCGCACATATAGAGAATACCCTTTTGTACATTTGAACGTGATCGGCGGGATTCTACTAAAATTAGGGTTAGTTATTATTATTAGGGCTTATTAGCTAGTCTCTATAAAAGTGTGGATAGCAGCCAAATTCATTATGCTATTGGAATATTGGTTTCTTGCCTCTCTATCTTCTCTCTACCCTAATCTCCCTCCTACCTCTTAACCAACCTATCACCTCTACCATTGGCAATGTCTCTCCTAACTTCTAATCTCCCTCGTCTATCGAGTCCTCCCCCTTCTTTGGGATCTTGATCACTTCTTCTCCTTCGTCTTTATCCCTTAAACAATATCCACCATCCACCCTCATCTCCATTATCATCCATAACCCTAACTTCCACTCCACCCATCACCACCGATAGTTACAGTTCGAATTTGTGAAGGGAATAAATACAAAAAAGTAGATGAGGGAGTTACAGATCGATTCCACTTCGTCTAGTAATTTTCTGACTACGGAATAATATTTTCCCTTAGTTGCGCGGACTGCTTTTTGCAATAAATTCAGATATTAAAGGAATTGTTCTATAACCTATCATTGGTATCAAAGCCTATCAGTTTGGTACTATAGAACCCATCAATTTGGTATCAGAGCCTATCTTTTGGTAGCATAGAATCCATCAATTTGGTATCAGAGCTACAATCTATCAACTCGACAGACAAGGGAGATTAGAAGATAGATGAGACCTTGCCAACAGTAGAGGTGGCTGGCTGGTGAAGAGGGAGGAGGGAGATTAGGATATAGAGACTAGAAGAGGATAGAGGAAGATAGAAATTATTATTCATTCATCATAATGATTTTGGCTACCATTCACACATTTTAAGAGGCTAACCAACAAGCCAAATTAATAATTATTAACCCTAATACTAGTCGATTCTCGCCGATCATGTTCAATTGGGGTCGACCGCGTTCGAACGTACAAATTACATTATCTTAGGATGCGAACTAATGTAGGCATTCATACACGGGCATTCAAATGCACATTTTGCGTTCTCTGTTTTTGCAAACTGATGTAGGCGTTCGCAAAGGCGTTCAAACGCTCCTCCTTCCACGTTCAAACGCGACCTACAAAAACTTTATTTTCTTAAAAATAAATAACTAATACAATAAGAAAAGACTCTAGCAAGGTGTATTAGATTTATTCTCAATCCTAAGGTGCCGCCAAAGAAGTAATAATCTATGATCTGAAAAGACAAGTCAATCAATCAATCATGGAAAAAAGAAAAGATTGTCACATTAGAGCCTTAAGGCATTTCATGCAAAGTAAGACAAATTTCCTTAGTACATTGCAAAAGCAGCACATGCCTTTCACCTATCCTTTCTAAGGAGCGGACATTGTGCTTGGCACCCAATAGTTTCAAAGTTTGTGTCTGATCATACTTGACTTTGTGGAGATGTCAATGGACTTCAAACGAAGTGAAAAGCAAGTGCAGCTTGATGAGATTTAGCATTGAATTGTCACCACATTGCAACTACTGGAGGGCTACCTAAATCTGACTATAACAACCTAGGCCTTAAAAAAATGGGCACGACGTGATTGACAACATTGTGGCCGACCTCGTGCCCAAGCCGAGCCCAGCAAGTGAGAAAATTTTCTCACCTACCGTGGCAAGCGATGGGGCAGCCACGCACCGCCGGCTAGATGGGCCCCGCCGCCACCGCCATCCTCCCTCTATCCCTTTAAATCTATTTTCCTCTCTCTCTCCTTCGATCTCTTTCTCTCTCACTTACTCACTCTCTTTCTCTCTCTCTCTTGTCGATGCTAACCTAAGGAGCGGACATTGCCCTTGGGCTCGCCGGGGCCAAGTCGCTAGCTAGCCAACTGCAGTCGAGCCCCTCCCCATTGGCCTAATGCCCTTCCCTTCCTTTCTTCTCCTCTGCTCTTCATCTTCTCGTTTCTTTCTTTCTTCTTCTTTCTTTCTTCTTTCTTCTTCTCCCTCCTCAGTTCTTCCTCCTCTTTTTGCAACAGTGCTTGGCTCGACCCAGCACTATTAGCAAAGGGTTGCTCCCTTTTCTTAATTTCTATTAGTTATATAATTTATTTTCTAAAATTTAGATAAATTGGTTTATATAGTCAACTATTTTGATAATTTACACTCACAACTATAATTATTAGCTAAGTTATTTTAGTATAATAATCTATTAATTATATTTATAATTATTTGATATAAATTTACTTATAGTTTAGCCATTGTTTATTAGATTAATATATATCTACAATGCATTTCTAGCACATTATTATTATATATTATTTTCTATAAAATAAAATGCTAAGCTGTGATAACTATTTTTATATTAATGGATAGTGATTATTATATATATATAATTAGTAACTAGTTCAGTAAAAGTAATAATTGTAAACTAATTGAATTGCAATTAGATATAGTATTTAATTTTATTTCATTTTTATTTTACCCTTTTATATTTTATATCAAAAGAGAATAATCATTGTATGCTTAATATTTAATTAGAAAGTAGAGTCTTTAGTAAGTGAATATAATTTATAGTGACAACATGTTAAGGTTATCATAACTACATATTTATAATATAAACCCCAGTTAATTCATAAAGTTTAATAAATCATTATATTTTACATGGATGAATTCTAGGTAAATAAACGACTAACTTTATACTACATAAATATTTTTAGATCATGAATCCCTTATTTGAGACCCCGTGGACCATATAAGCGATGAGTTGAACTCGGTTGACAATGTGAGGGATACATTGTTCGTGTCTCCTGACTAGATGTGAGTAGTTTTATCTCCTAGATGCCTTTCTCAAAATATGATATTATATAATTATGTATAGGCATGTTTTGGCCTCCAACATGATTATATGACCTTCTCTAGATATGATTGTAGTTGAGCATATTTTATCATATATTTTATTAAACTGATCTTGGATATGAGTATAGTGGTAATATATAGAGATGATTAGAGATAATTATACTGTTATGACTTTATGTCGAGATGACCTCTAGCATGAGTATACATGTGATAGAGATTGCATTGCATTATATGTTTCTTTTAACTTCCCTATCTCATAAATTCCTAATATGCATGACCTATTATAATACTAGATAAAATACATATGATTTGTCATTTAGAACGAAAGCATAAAATAATTGATAGAAAGCATGAGAATACCATAGTGGGCGTGAGGGTTAGAACGTGCGTGAAATTGATTGATTGCTCGACATAGTCGCGATCTTGTGGCCTTATGTTCGAGGTAGTCAGTAGTTTGTGTGCAAAGTAGACATTCAGACACACGTCGTTTGCTAGGGCATATGTGGCGAGTTATCCTCATATAGTTTCTATTAGCTAGTTGGGTACCCAGGTATGGATGATAATGATACCCTTAACGATTGGCAGGGTATGATGATTGAGATACCCTTAACGATTGCTTGGGTATGCTCTGAGCCTTAAGGCTAGATTTTGAGACCGGATACTGGATGTTGACTATGCACAGTGGTCTAGTATGATGATGATATTTAGAGATGACATTAATGATTAAGACATTAAGAAATCCAAATGCATTCGAACGCGCCCCCAAACCGCGTTCAAATGCGACCTATAGAAAATTTATTTTAATGAAAACAAATAACTAATGCAATCAGAAAAAACTCTAACTAGGTATATCAGCTTGCTAGAGACCTTCCCAACTACTTCAAGCATAACAAACTCCTCCAACTTTGCAAAAATCTATGTATTTAATCTTCCAAATCCTCTCTATTCGAACAATACTTTTTTCCAGCCCTTTTGTATATTCTTTATTTTCTTAATGAGTATGATATTGTGATAATTTCTTGTTTGATATATGTGTAGGTATTCTAGAAGATGGTAGCAGGTAGACAAGAATTTGCAAATGAGTTCATGAAAGGAGCCAAGTAGCAACTCAGAGATCCACAGAAGAAATAGCACCTTTGATTAAGTTCTCCATACGACCATAACAATTTCACTTTTTGTTCCTTTTAATTTTAGTTTCTTTCCAGTCTACAGATCAGTTTATAGGGTTTTTGATTTCTAGGTTTATTTCTAGCACACGAAAAATTAGGGTTCAATTTTGGGGTTTTGGGGTCGGGAGAATTAGGAATGGGCTATCTCTTGAGTTAACACGATATTGTCCCCAACAAATCTACCTACTATGAAGGCAGTTTGCTTCGAACTAATATGGGGCAATAAAGACTTTAGGTGATCTGAAACAAATTTAGGCAAAAGCCCATAAGCTACATTATATAAGGATATGGGTTTAAATTTAGAAACCCTAGTAAGGTTAGGCATTTTAGGTATCAAAGCAACATACACATAGTTCTAGATTGCTAAAAAACTTTCACTAAGTTGGAATTGTCTTAGTACAATGCACATACCGACCCCATAAAATTCCAATACTTTTGATAAAATTTCAAACTGATACCCATCGGGGTCTACAGCCTTTGTCAAAGGACATGCCCAAAGGGTAGTTTAGTTTCAGCATCATAAAATCTATAGACAACTTTTCATTGCACGAGTCAGGTATTTGGGACAACCAATTCGAATTAGCATCACTTTCATCAATAGCATTTATACCATTTCATATAGAATAACAAAAATAAATTAAAGTGCCGCATTAGCAAGCAATAAAGATTTAATCTAGTTCTTTCTACGATTAATGAGAGTATTTGTATGTTCCATAGCTTGTGTTTTTTGTCACCACTTTGATGAGTCAAGTGGAGGAGCATTCACATGACCTCTCGATTGAAGGTTGGTAGAGGGACATGATAGTGCAGTTCTAGTGGCAAGCACATACACCTCTTCCGTAGGCATGACTCTAATGGTACAACCCTTGGAACGATTTCTATCCAACGATCATGTACATACGGCGACGTCATGCTTCTCATCTCTTCGAATAGCTCGCTAAACTCTATACCATCATACGGCAAGGTCAGTAGGTATACCATCCCTTTTTTTAGGTTACTTTAATGTCTAAAACATCTATATCAAGATCCCACGACATTTGGTGTAACGTCCCCGCCCGGTATGGTGCGTGCACGCTCACGTGCTCACAGGGCACACGTAGCACATGCGATAGGATAGGTGGGGTCGCCATACATAGATACACCTGTCCTCAACATAATCCATCTAAGAGATAAAACATACTATCAACCAAATAAACCTATTAAAATATGAAAATCCAAATCCACACTAATATACATTAGATCACTATATAATCTGGCAAAATCTACACAGGTCACAACAAATTATCAAGATACAACTAAAACTACTAGTATATGAGTACAATATAATCCAACATATATTATACAATAGAATACAAATATCTAAATGGTACAACTCAATATCTAGATAAACTGTCTTCTATACCATCTCACGTTTATAGCTCACCTCATCTTTGCTCTAAAATATCTTCCCAGGATATCTCAAGTCGTTGTCATGTACCACATATCTAACAGGGTTAGAAAAGAAATAAAGAGAGTCATGAGCTAAAGACTTAGTGAATAGATCTTACTCTGAATCAATGATGTCAAACAAAGAGTAAATCATGTACTGGATAATATGAATTAGAAAGAAGCATTATGTCATGAATGAGTATATAAATGTTTCATCGATAATATATAAACGTAATGTTGATATTATATTATAAAGTGATCAAGTGCATAAACAAATCTTCCTATCATACCCCATCATCATAACTCTCTCAAATATGACACATATGATGCATGCCAACTATAACCATGTTGTGATATCAAATTCAACCACATATGATGTATAATAATCACTCAATAATTAGGTATATTAGATGATAATAAAATTATATATATGAACAACGTCGATCAGGGTGTTATGGATCGATCCCACTTAGTTTCTTCATTTTCTAACTACGAAAGAATATTTGGTGAATATTTTCTCTCAGTTGTGCGAACTACTTTCTACAATCAATCCAGATCTTGAAGGGATCGTTCTGTAACCTATCATTAGCATTAGAGCTAGGCGAACGTCAAACCTCCAATAATGGTGGAAACAAGGATGATGGCATTAACAAAGAGATCAATGGAGAACACACCAACAAGGGAAAACTCAATCCACGATGACCATAATCGTGAGGCCGATTCCTTTGGAGCGACCATGGTAGAACTAAGTCAACTAATGTCCATGGGTGTGAACATGGGCTTGGCGGAAGAACTTAGGGGCACATTCCAAACATTGCTGCATAGGGTTGACGTAATGCAGAGTAATCATAATGCTTTAAAGGAATATATGTCATGAACTGATCGGCTTCGTCATCTCCTCGATGAAGATCGGTGTCTCAAGAAGGACCAGCAGTGGGACCATACCGTACCGATACCCCACAGAGCCAAGTGCGACATGTTAATATTAATGATCCTCTTTTACCTATTTCTACACATCATCCCCCACCTCTGTCACACAACCCAAGACCGGTGGTGGTGGAACCCAAGAGGCGTGCAACATCGGTGCGCTTCGTCGATGAAGAGGATTGACACTTAGAGGATGATGTTGATCCCTTCAGAGATAGTGATGGACGAGCTTGAGGATTCAGAGAAGGAGATCAACAAGCACAAAAGTTTAGACCTGAACCAAGGATCTTTTGTGAACCCGACAATGCTATCTGAGGGAGAATGGCACGCTTGGACTTCCTAAAATTTCAAGGCGATGATCCGACGGATTAGGTGTTTTAAGTGGAACAATACTTTGATTGTCAAGAGACAGCGGAGGAATGACATTGAATTTGTATTGATCAACTATTTTGATACACTTAAATAGGATCTTTTCTCATTGCATTAGTTGTTTATTTTCATTAAAATAAAATTCCTATAAGTCGCATTCAAACACAAGTGGGGTCGCGTTCAAATGCCCTTGCGAACGCATGCATCATGTTCGCAAATACAGAGAACGCATAATGCGCGATCGAACGCGATCGGGTGCGTTCGAACGCTTGCATCATGTTCGCACATATAGAAAATGCCTTTTATGCATTCGAATGTGATCGGCAGGAATCCTTTAGAATTAGGGTTACTTATTATTTTAGGACTTGTTGGCTAACCTCTATATATATGTAGATGTCAGCCAAATTCATTATGCTATTGGAATATTGATTTCTTGCCTCTCTATCATCTATCTACCCTAATCTCCCTCCTCCCTCTTCACCATCATTCCACCTCTACCACTGGCAATGTTTCTCCTAACTTCTAATCTCCCTCAACTATCGAGCTACCCGTATTCTTTGGGATCTCGACAACTTCGTTCCCTTTGTTTATATCCCTTAATCACATTAATATTCCACCTTCATCTCTATACCCATCCATAACCCTAACATCCACTCCACCCGTCACCACCGCCATCACCCACGTTATTCCGTGTTATTATCCTCATTGCAGTTCAAATCTACAAAGGGCGTAAACACGAAAGTTATAGATCGAGAAAAGATCCCAATCATGACCAAGCCTATGAAAACCTACTCAACTCAGCAACCCTAGGAACCGTTCCCTCATCCTCACAGATAAGCAGATCCTCATGATGGTGATACGAACCGGGTCAGATCGGATCACATCAAAGAGAAATTAGGCTCAATAGATTGAGTCTAATTATCTTATTTTGTTATTTGGTTTAGTTAGAGTCTTAGCATGTTAGAATTTTATTTAATTAGCTAAATCTAGCTCTTTGTAATTTTGGAAAAATATTTGCAGAATATTCTACACATATCCAAATAATATCAAACTCAATGGATAAGGTCGCCAACCTACAGATCTACAACTTTGATATTCATGACTTCTCTAGATTTAGAATCTATCTATGACAAAATGAATTGTTAATCTGAGAAAATAAGGAAGACTAGTTTAGTTAGTTTGTTAAGGTTTTAACTTAATTATTGATATGTTAGGATTTGTTAGAGTTGTTTAATTTAGTTGATGAGTCCATAGAGTGAGCCTCTATATATATGTGGAGGAAACCCTAATTGGAATATGATGATGGTGTTATTGGATTATTGATTTCTTGTCTCTCTATCATCTATCTACCCTAATCTCCCTCCTCCCTCTTCACCATCCTTCCACCTCTACCGTTGGCAAGGTTTCTCCTAACTTTTAATCTCCCTCGTCTAATGAGTCACCTATCTTCTTTGAGATCTCGACCACTTTGTTCCCTTCGTCTATATCCTTTAATCACATCCACCATCATCCTTCATCTCCATACCTATCCATAACCCTAACATCCACTCCACTCGACACCACCACCATCACCTACGTTATTCTGTGTTTTCGTCTCCGTTTTATTTTGAATTTGTGAAGGGCATAAATACTAAACTTGTAGATCAGGAAGTTACAACGCTAATCCAATTGATTTCATAATTTTATGTCTTCAAGATAATATCTGAGGAATATTTTCCCATAATTGAGCGGACCACTTCCTACAATAAATTCAGATCTTAAGGAATTGTTTCATAGCCAACCTTTTAGCACAAGAACCCATCATATTCGTGGTACGATCACGCCTCGGGCTATGGAGCTCTGATACCAGCTTGATACGATCTCGCCTTTTTAGTGAAGGGTCGATCTCTTCCAATTCTTGATCTGGACTAGATCTGGCACGGAACTTTGAAATAAGATCCCGAAATATGCTGCCGTCGGATTGACGTGAAACGTTGATATGTTGTAGCCCCAGAAAAGTGCTTTCCAACTAATCTAGTTGCAGGCGAATCGGATGTGGGGATCTCGAGATATCGTCCGATTTGTGGACAAAGGTCAGATGGTCTGTTTTGGATCCGTGGATGGAGGCACGTGATCCTAGGTAATGGTGGTTGAAGGTGGACCGGCGTTAATGTGGTGGCACCAGTGAAAAGTGATGGTGGAAGGGTTGTGGTTGATGGAAGGATTAGGGCAAGTGTGGGATAGATTGGACGAAGGGGGAGAAGAGGGCCACCCCTAAGGGACTAGGGTGATTAGCCGGATGAGGGAGGTTAGAAGCGGTGTCGCCGGGGATTGAGAGAATGGGAGCGAAGAAGACAAAGGAGGCAAGGCAAAACTCCAATCTCAATAATCAATAATCAATTTGGTTGCCTACCACATCCTTTTATAGGCTAACCAACAACTCAAATTAACCCTAAAAACATAATTTTCGTCGACCGCGTTCGAACTTGCCCGACCGTGTTCGAACGCACCGAGTTTGCTCTTCTGGATTTGCGAACGCGATGCAGGCGTTCGAACGCGCGATCGAACGCGCCTGTCAGTATTTGCGAACGCGATGCAAGAGTTTACAGTGCGTTCAAACGCACAGTACATTCTCTTCACCACGTTCACAACCCCGTTCACAAACCGTGTTCGAACTCACTCAACCCGCGTTTGAACGCAACTTACAGAAAATTTATTTTAATGGAAATTAAACACTAAAACATGAAATAAAAACACTCGTAAAGTGAATCCATGCTCGAGACGACGTCGGTGAACTCTGAATCGTATCAATTCGTGGTGGAGGATTTACCCGTTGGGCTAACTTTTGTAGGAGGATTACACGTAGATTTGGGACAGCGGCATATGAAGATTTTGCTGCCACATTAAACAAGATGATTCAGAGTATAACCATATTAGAGTATTAAGCATAATTTGAAAGAGTTAGTAGTCGTTGCAAGCCACCTTGGCCCAAACCGATATTGATGAGCACCTTCATTTTAGGGCTGCGTGAGGAGATACAGGCAGATGTTCGTTGTAACAACTCAACCTTATTAAAAAAAGATTTTTGCATGGCATGATGTTCCCACCGCCTCTCTCTCCCCCTTTATATTTCTCCTCTCTCTCACTCTCCTCTCTCTCTCAAACTCTCTTTCTCTCTCTCCCACTATTACCGCCGCCACCGCCACCTCCGCAAGCGTTGGTGAGCCCCTTTCTCTCCCTCCCTCCCTCCCTCTCTCTCTCTCTCTCTCTCTCTCTCTCTCTCTCTCTCTCTCGCTCACACCCGAGCTCAGGCTCGTCGGAGCCAAGCCACCGGTGAGAGGCCAGCCACTGGCTGGCCAACAACGGTCGGTGCCCTCCCCGCCAGCTTGGGTCCGCACTTCCCTCCCTTTCTCTTTCTCTTCTCTTCTTCTTCTTCCTTCTTTTCTTTCTTTCTTTTTTTTCTTCTTCCTTTCTACTTTTTCTCCATTCTCGGTCCCTCCCCTTTAGAGGATTATATTTTTTATATATATATAATTATTTTTTAATGTTAGGTAAATTAGTCTATTTAGATAATTGATTATTCTGATAATTTACACTCACTAATATAATTTTACTAAGTATTTTTAGTATAATAATTTATTAATTTTAATTATAAACATGGCCTATAAATTTATTTATAGTTCAGTTATTATTTATTAGATTAATATATGTAATCTCATTCATAATAATCTTACAGTTATATTTATATTTTATAATTATTTTTAGTATATTACTATTATCTAATAGTTTGTATAAAATAGAATACTAGACTTGCATATTATTTTTCTATAATAGGATAATGACTATTTCGTGTATAATTTATGATTAATACACATAGACGCTTTTCTCAAATTAGGATATATTATATATTATGTACATGCATGTTTTGGCCTCCAGTATGATTATATGACTTTATCTAGAGATAATTTCAGTCAAACATATTTTATAATATAATCTAAAGTATATTATATTTTATAAAGTATTATATTATATAATATAATATATAATATATTATGTACATGCGTATAATTTATGATTAATACCCCTAGACGCCTTTCTCAAATTATGATATATTATATATTATGTACATGCATGTTTTGGCCTCCAGCATGATTATATGACTTTATCTAGAGATGATTTCAGTCAAGCATATTTTATCACGTATTTGATTAGGTTGATCTGGGACATGAGTATATTGGTGATATATAGAGATGATTAGGAGATTATTATACTGTTATGATTTTATACTGAGATGATCTCTAGTATGAGTGTGTATGTGATATACTAGTAGGAGTATCTATGTGTTAGATACATAGTTAGAGTCTGCATTACATCATTTTTCTCTTGGCTTTTTTACCATCTAAATTCATGATTTGCATAATATGTGCAGTAGTAGATATATGCATATGATTTATCATGTATATGAAATCATAAAAATAAATATGTATGTGATGTGATGTGATGGCTGGAATGGTATCTGCTCCGAACTAGTACTGGACATACTCTTAGCGTATGGTAGAGTATGGTGATGGTTGATGGTTGATGGTTGTACTTTTAGCGTATGATAGGATACAACTATCATTGATATACCTTTAGCGTATGGCAGGGTATGATTACTTTCTTCTGAGATATCCTTAGCATATGGCAGGGTGTGATTTATCTACAGAGATACTCTTAGCGTATGATAGGGTATGCTCTAAGCTTATGGCATGATGAATATCGAGTTTTGGGCCGGGTACCGTAGTGTAGCATAGTGGATGATATTCAAAGTTAAGACGGATGATTGTGATAGTGAGAGATATGTGTGGATTATATCAGGCTCTAACATATATGATTATCTAGTGGTTGGTATGCATTTTGTATCATCATTGATGTGACAAGTATCATTAGATCGTAATGATTATGCATCATATGTTTTTATATTTGGTGATGTTATATTGTAATTTCATCATTAGATATATTTTTAGTTGATAATAAAACATGCTCATTCATGAGAATTGATTTTATTTATATATATGTCATTGAGGATACATATATACATACTAATACATGGCATCATGCTGCTTTCTAATTCATATTATCCAGTACATGATTTACTCTCTGTTTGACATCACTAATTCAGAGTAAGGTCTATTCACTAAGCGTTTTTCTCATGACTCTCTCTTTATTTCTTTTCTAACCCCTCTCAGATATTATGATATGTGATAGCGACTTGAGGTACCCTAAGGAGATATTTTAGAGCAAAGATGAGGTGAGCTATAGGCGTGAGATGGTATAGAAGATAGTTTAACCAAATATTGAGTTGTACCATTATTTGATGTTTGTACTTCGTTGTATAGATGATGATTTATATAATACATGTCAGATTATAGTGTACTCGTATATTAGTTGTTTAGTTGTATCTTGATGGTTTGTTATGACCTATGTGGGTCTTGCCAGATTATGTAGTGGTCTAGTGTATATTTTGTGGACTTGGATATTCATATATTAACATGTTTATTTGGTTGATAGTATAATTTATTTGGTGTTAGATTATATGTGCACAGGAGTGTATATGTGCATGACGTGCCCCGCCTGACCTATCGCGTGAGCCGTGCGTGCCGTGTGAACGCGTGGGCGTGCACGTGCCCGTGCCGAGCAGGGGCGTTACATTCGTGTTCTTTGTCCTATCACTCTTGAGGAAGCCTTTGAGAAGGCCGTGAGGATGGAGCAAAAGCACAAGGCTCTCAAGATGACAGCGAAAACAAGTTGGGGCAACCGAGAATAGCGGTTTGCACCTAGAACGCCGGTTGGAAATTCTGCGGGTTCAAAGACAGTGGCTGTTAGTACTAGACCACAACTACCATTGAGACCTTCTTCCGATATTAGAGTAGGCACAAGACCCCCAGCGAAGAGCGAAGGGCCTTTCTTTCAATGCGATGAATGTTTGATGATACGATCTATCCCGTTTTCAGATCTCGACAAAATCTGGCATACAAATTTGGAAATAGAACTCGAACGATGTAGCCGTCAGATCAATATGAAATTTTGATATGTTATAGCCATGGCAAAGATATTTCCAACAAATCTAATTTTAGGAAAATCGGATGGTGGGATCCCGAGATATTGTCTGTGAAGTAGATGAACGTCAAGGAGTCCATTTATGGATCCGTAGATGGAGGCATGAGATCCTAGGTGATGATGGATGGTGGTAGACTGGCAGTAATGGGGTGGCACCGGTGAGTAAGTGGTGGTGGAAGGATTATAGAAGATGAAAGGGGTTAGGGCAAGGTATTAGAGAAATTGGAAAAATGGGGAGGAGTGGGCTAAGGGACTACGGTGAGTGGTCGGTCGAGAGAGGCTAGAAGCGGCATCGTCGAGGAATAAGAGAACGAGAGAGAAGAAGAAGAAGAAGAAGAAGAAGAAGAAGAAGAAGAAGAAGAAGAAGAAGAAGAGGAAGAAGAAGAAGACTATGGCAAAACTCAATTTATTCAATAATGACTTCTTGGTTACCATCCACACCTTTAGAGGCTAACCAAACAATTCAAAAATGATAATTATTAGTCCTAGAAATAGTGAATTTTTATCGACCGCGTTCGAACACAAATTTTAAGTTCTCTGTATTTACCTGATGCAGGTGTTCGCAAGCATGTTCGAATGCACCCCACCCGCGTTCGAACGCGACATATAAAAATCTTATTTTTCTTTGAATTAAATACTAAAACAAGAATAAAAGACACTCATAACAATGTATCCACGCTCGAGACAACATTAGTGAAGACTGAATCGTATCATTTGACTCCCGATCATTGGAGTTCCAAACCGATTAGGAGTGTGATGCTCATCAACGGTCTCGAGGAGGACAATGAGGTTGTTAGTGATGGAGAGTATTCAGAGGAGGTCCATGAGGAGGCCGTGGAGGAGGGCGCGGAGGAAAATATCCAAGCTGAAATATCGACGCATGTATATTCGAGTACTTTTGCGCCAAGGACATTATGGGTAAACGAAGTCGTTAGAAAGCATTGTGTGCACATCCTCATCAATTCAGGGAGTACACACAACTTTCTAAACGAGAGGTTAGTGAGGAAGTTGGGCTTGGATGTTGAACCGACCGCAGGGTTTAACGTTGCTATTGGAGATGGCACGAAGCTTAAGGCAGAGAGCTTGTGTCACCGGGTCGGTATACGGGTGCAAAGACACGACATCATTGTGGACTTGTATCCGTTGGCATTGTGAAGATCGGACATTGTCCTTGGCACTCAGTGTTTGCAGAGCTTGGGACCCATCACTTTTGATTTCCGGAGCATGTAGATGAAATTTAAGCAAGGAAACAAAGATGTGCGGCTTGATGGCGTTCAGTCTACGCCGATTCCAGCGATGTAGCCGATGGTGGGGTTGCCTTGTGCGAGTGATTTGGCCTATCTTCTTCAGTTAGGACCAGTAGGAGATGAGTCCAAATACTACCATCGAGTTATTTAATTTATAAGATAAATTTGCTGGACTATTTGAGGAGACAAAGGAGTTACCCCCGAGGCGAACGGCGGACCATCGCATAGAGATTATACCTAGGGCTACACAAGCGAATGTGAGGCCATATCAGTATCCACATGTGCAAAAGGAAGTTATCTCCAAGATAGTAGCTAAAATATTGGAGCAAGGCCTCATACAACCAAGTCATAGCTCTTACTCATCGCCCGTGCTATTGGTGCGAAAAGAGGATGGGACATGGTATTTTTGTGTCGACTATCGGGCACTAAACGCTATCACCGTCAAGGACCGGTATCCCATTCCGGTCATAGAGGAGCTGCTGGACGAGCTTGTAGAGGCGACCATATTCAGCAAGCTTGACTTGAGGGCCAGGTATCATCAATTTAAAGTTCACCTGGCGGATGTGCACAAAACTACATTTCGAACTCCAGACGGGCACTACAAGTTCCGGGTGATGCCCTTTGGTCTCACCAATACTCTAGCTATGATACGATTCGAACTTCACCGACGTCGTCTCGAGCATGGATTCACTTTAGGAGTGTTTTTATTTCATGTTAGTGTTTAATTTCCATTAAAATAAGTTTTCTGTAAGTCGCGTTCGAACGCGGGTGGAGTGAGTTCGAACGCGGTTTGTGAACGGGGTTGTGAACGTGGAGAAGAGAATGTACTGTGCGTGAACGCGGTGCGTTCGAACGCACTGTGAACGCCTGCATCGCGTTCGCAAATACCGACAGGCGCGTTCGATCACGCGTTCGAACGCCTACATCGCGTTCGCAAATCCAGAAGAGCTAATTCGGTGCGTTCGAACGCGGTCGGGCGAGTTCGAACGCGGTCGGCAAAATTTGTGTTTTAGGGTTAATGTGAGTTGTTGGTTAGCCTATAAAAGGATGTGTAGGGCAACCAAAATTATCATTGATTATTGAGATTGAGTTTTGCCTTGCCTCCTTCGTCTTCTTCGCTCCCGTTCTCTCAATCCCCGGCGACGCCGCTTCTAACCTCCCTCGTCCGGCTAATCACCCTAGTCCCTTAGGGGTGGCCCTCTTCTCCCCATTCGTCCAATCTATCCAACACTTGCCCTAATCCTTCCATCAACCACAACCGTTCCACCATCACTTTTCACCGGTGCCACCACATTAACGCCGGTCCACCACCATCCACCATTACCTAGGATCTCGTGCCTCCATCCACGAATCCAAAATAGAGCATCCTGACGTTCGTCCACTAAACGAACAATATCTCGAGATCCCCAACTCTGATTCGCTTGTAACTAGATTTGTTGGAAAGCTCTTTTACGAGGCTACAACATATCAAAATCTCACGTCGATCCGACGACAGCATATTTTGGGATCTAATTTCAAAGTTCCGTGCCAGATCGTATCAAGCTGGTATCAGAGCATTAGCCCCAAAGAGAAGATCGTATCAAGCTGGTATCAGAGCCACCGTTCCTCGAACAAGCGCTTCCAATGACGACAACCAGATCCATGGCTGCACGGCGAGATGATGAAGAAGAGATTCTCCCAATAGAGGAGGGAGAAACGATTGCAAGGACTTCCACCCGTGGAACCGCCCGATCTAATCAGAATATGGAAGAACCTAGCGTTCAAGCCATGTTGGGGTCTATTTCAGAGCAATTGGCCATCAACAACCAGATGATGATGGAGATGATGCGGGAACTACGGGCGAACGGGAAAGCACCATCGACCCCACGACGCGAGTCCACCCCTTGAACCCACCGCCACCGGTTCAGCCTTTGCAACCACAAGAGCCGCTGCTACCACCACCCTATGGGCAGAGGCAAGCAAGGATGGTTACACCAGGTCCAATTGAAGGTGAACCCATCCGACGGGTGAACCACTATGGAGACCGCCTTGGAGATCAAGATCCATGGGCGGGTCAATACGATCCGGAACCACAACTAGTTAATCAAAACCGAAGGAGGGATCATCAACCCTTCATGGTGCATCCTCCCCCGGTTAGACAAGGAAGCCGCAATCAAGCTCAACCAAACATAGCGGCGGGAAATACTATCGGAGTACCAAGGGTTGCTACTACAGTGGTACCTCCTCGAGCACCCTTGAAGCCATCCCAAGATGTGAAGTATGCACCTAGAGGTCCGGGACGAGCACTCACACCAGCCCAAGTAGAAGAAAGAAGAGCCAAGGGCCTATGCTTCCGTTGTGATGAGAAGTTTGTACCCGGGCATCGCTGCGCTAAACCGATGGGATCGATGATGCTAATCGTTGGATTGGAGGAAGCGGAGGATGAGTTTGCAGCTGAAGGTACAGATGTGGCTGGACATCAAGGAGAAGAAACTGAGGAGCAACCCGTGGAGGACATAATAGCCGAAATCTCACTCCACGCCTATTCGGGGACAACTGCGCCAAAAACCTTGCGGGTAAACGGGGTAGTCAAGAAAACCACAGTGAGAATCTTGATTGACACCGGGTCCACCCACAACTTCATTGACAAGAGGCTCCTTAGGAAGATTGGGCTCGAGTCGGAACCCATGGAAGGGTTCGATGTGACAATCGGAGATGGCACCACATTGCGAGCGGATTCTATTTGTGGAGGTGCGGAATTGAAGGTGCAAGGCCAAACTTTCACATTAGATCTTTATCCGTTGGCCTTGCAAGGTGCCGATATTGTTTTGGGGACCCAATGGCTTCGAAGCTTGGGGCCCGTGACATTTGATTTTACAAGCTTCACATTGACGTTTTGGAGAAAAGACAAGAGAGTGCTGCTAGATGGAAGCCAACCGCTACTTGAACTTCCAAATGAAGGGGTCGCAAGGGAGCTCGCTTCTTTCTCGGCGCCCACCTTTCCTTTCTTCTCAGATCTGCGAAGAGCTAGTGCAGAGGATAGTGAGCTGGTCCAACTCATGGAGGAGTTGAGAGAGAACCCCTCAAGCCACCCCGAGCACGAGGAGCGCGATGGGTTAGTACTAGAGTGCGGGCGAATCAAGGTACCCCGGAACGAAGAGCTACGGAGACTATTGATGGCACACTTCCATGATACTCCTATAGCAGGGCATGAAGGGGTATTACGTACCTACAAGCGGCTGGCCCAAAACTGTACATGGACAGCGATGAAGACGGACGTGAAGAAGTATGTGCGTAAATGTCAAATCTGCCAACGAGTCAAATCGGAGGCACTCAAGCCTAGCGGGCTGCTACAACCACTACCTATACTAGAGCGTATTTGGGAGGATATCTCCATGGACTTCATCGAGGGGCTGCCGGAGGTTCGGGGACAATCGGTGGTGTTGGTTGTGGTGGATAGACTAAGCAAATATGCTCATTTCATAACATTGTCTCACCCGTTTTCAGCAAAAAGGGTTGCTGAAATTTTTGTTCGGGAAGTGGCACGCTTGCATGGGATGCCTAGGACGATCGTGTCAGACCGGGATCGCATCTTCATCAGTGAGTTTTGGTTCGAGTTCTTCAAATTGCAAGGGACTCAAATCAACCTGAGTTCAGCTTATCACCCCGAGACAGATGGCCAAACCGAGGTGGTGAATCGCGGACTGGAGCAATACTTGCGATGCTTTGTGGCGGAACGACCAAGGGATTGGGTCAAATTCCTTCCATGGGCTGAGTGGTCATACAATACGGCTCATCACTCTAGCATCGGCATGACCCCCTTTGATGCGGTTTATGGGCGCACTCCCCCTGTCTTGCGTGCCTATGATAGACTCGCGGCGGCGGATAGGACCGAGCTTGACTTGGAGCTTGCCGATCGAGATGAAACATTGAGACTCGCTCAAGACTCACCTAGCCACAGCCCAAAACCGCATGAAGCAAACTCATGACAAAGGCCGACGTGAGCGAGAATTTGAGGTGGATCAATTGGTGTTCGTTCGAGCTCAACCGTATCGGCAATCCACATTGAGACCAATTTTGAACCAAAAGTTGGGTTACAAGTACTACGGTCCGTACCGAGTGCTACAACGAATCGTCCAAAAGAGCTTACCGGTTGGACCTACCAAGGAACCAGGATACATCCGGTCTTCCATGTATCAGCATTGAAGGCCCAGATAGGGCCTAACTAGGTGGTGGGTTCGGCCTTACCCGAACTAATGAAGGAGGATGGCCCCACTGAACCGGTCCGAGTATTAGACCGTAGGAGAAGGCGCCATGGGACCAGATTAGAGACGGAAGTGCTAATTGAGTGGCTGGGCAAATCTACTGACGAGTCTACCTGGGAGCTAGAGTCAGATATCATGGATCGCTTTCCAAACTTCAAACCTTGAGGACAAGGTTGCGGAAGCCGGTGGATTGATACGATTCGGACTTCACCGACATCGTCTCGAGCATGGATTCACTTTAGGAGTGTTTTTATTTCATGTTTTAGTGTTTAATTTCCATTAAAATAAGTTTTCTGTAAGTCGCGTTCGAACGCGGGTGGAGTGAGTTCGAACGCGATTTGTGAACGGGGTTGTGAACGTGGAGAAGAGAATGTACTGTGCGTGAACGCGGTGCGTTCGAACGCACTGTGAACGCCTGCATCGCGTTCGCAAATCCAGAAGAGCTAATTCGGTGCGTTCGAACGCGGTCGGGCGAGTTCGAACGCGGTCGGCGAAAATTGTGTTTTAGGGTTAATGTGATTGTTGGTTAGCCTATAAAAGGATGTGTAGGGCAACCAAAATTATCATTGATTATTGAGATTGAGTTTTGCCTTGCCTCCTTCGTCTTCTTCGCTCCCGTTCTCTCAATCCCCGCGACGCCGCCGCTTCTAACCTCCCTCGTCCGGCTAATCACCCTAGTCCCTTAGGGGTGGCCCTCTTCTCCCCCTTCGTCCAATCTATCCAACACTTGCCCTAATCCTTCCATCAACCACAACCGTTCCACCATCACTTTTCACCGGTGCCACCACATTAACGCCGGTCCACCACCATCCACCATTACCTAGGATCTCGTGCCTCCATCCACGAATCCAAAATAGAGCATCCTGACGTTCGTCCACTAAACGAACAATATCTCGAGATCCCCAACTCCGATTCACCTATAACTAGATTTATTGGAAATCTCCTTTACGAGGCTACAACATATCAAAATCTCACGTCAATCCGACGACAGCATATTTTGGGATCTAATTTCAAAGTTCCGTGCCAGATCGTATCAAGCTGGTATCAAAGCCTTAGCCCCAAAGAGAAGATCGTATCAAGCTACTTTTTAATGTCTCATGAATGATATTTTTGGCCTCTACTGCGAAGGTATGTCTTGGTATTCTTTGACGACATTTTGGTGTATAGTAGGACTGAAATGAAGCATTGGCGACATTTGGAGGATGTGCTAAATTTGTTGAAGCAAAACCAGTTGAAGATTAAGAAATCTAAGTCCCTATAGGGTGTACAACAAGTGGAGTATTTAGGCCACATTATCTCAGCGGAAGGTGTAGCGGCGAATCCTTAAAAGGTAGAATGCATGACCGCTTGGCCAACCTCTACTACCACCACAAGATTGCGAGGATTCTTAGGGCTGACTAGATATTATCGCCGCTTCATTGCCGGGTATGGCAAGATTGTTGCTCCTCTCACTTTTTTGTTAAGGAAGGAGTCCTTTAGATGGACGAATGAAGCCATTACAGCCTTTGAAAAACTAAAAATAGCAATGATAATGAAGCCATTCACCAAAGAATTCAATGTGGAATGTGATGCGTCGGAAGTTGGCATAGGAGCTGTACTAATACAAATAGGACGTCCCATAGCCTTTCTTAGTAAGGCCTTATCACAAAAATCCTAGCAATTATCGACCTATGAGAGAGAGATATTGGCAATTCTGTATGTGATGACAAAGTAGTGGCCTTATTTGATTGGTAGGCGATTCATTATTTGAACTGATCAAAGAAGCCTTCCATACTTTTGGGAAGACATTTCTATGGTTTTCAGAGAGGGTCTTCCATTAGTGTGAGGTTATTCTGTTATTTTTGTGATGGTTGATAGGTTGAGCAAATTTGCGCACTTTTCTACATTGTCATATCTATTTTCAGCCAAGTCAGTGGCTGCAATTTTTGTTAGAGATGTTCGATTGCATGGTATGCCACACACGATTGTCTCAGATCGTAATCGTATATTTATGAGCGACTTTTGGATGAAATTTGTCAGATTACAAGGGACTCGATTGAACTTTAGTTCGGCTTACCATCCACAGACGGACAGCCAAATCGAGGTGGTTAATCGAGGCATTGAGCAGTACTTGAGGTGCTTTGTTGGAAAGATGCCGAGATGATGGTTGGAGTTCTTATCATGGGCGGAGTGGTCTTACAACACCGCCTACCACAACAGCATTAGCATGATTCCATTCGAGGTAGTGTATGGGCGTACGGCTCCAATATTACGCGCTTATAATGCAGCTGCTTCTACAGATCGAACAGAGGTGGACTTAGCTTTGATAGATAGAGACGCCACATTGAGTAGGTTGCGTTCCCATCTTAAACTTGCTCAAAATCGCATAAAATAAGTTTATGATCGTAGCCATAGGGAGGGGAGTTCGACATCGACAGTTGGGTATTCGTGAGGGTGCAATCATATCGACAAGTGACCTTGCGTCCGATGCGAAACCAGAAGTTAGCATATCGTTACTTTGATCGGTTTTGGGTGTTAGAGCATATTGGTCCGGTTGTGTATCGTTTGGAGCTGCTTGAGGGGTCGAGAGTGCATCCTGTCTTCGTTGGATTAGTTCTGCTGGAGTCATTGGAGGAGACAAAGATCGTAGAGTCAATTCATGTACTTGCTAGGCACCGATGACGTCATGGTACTAGATTAGATATGGAGGTTCTAGTCAAGTGGCTTAGCAATCCATCTAGTGAGGCGACATAAGAGTTGGAGACGAATATCTTGGAGCATTTCCCCGACTTTATACCTTGAGGACAAGGTGGGGGAAGCGTGGTGGGATGATATACCTAGTTAGAGTCTATTCTTATTGCATTACTTATTTGTTTTTATTAAAATAAATGTTCTATTGGTCGCGCATGAACGCAGTTGGGGGCACATTCGAACACCTTTGCGAACGCATGCATCAGGTTCGCAAAAATAGAGAATGTGAAATGCGCGTTTGAATGCTACATTCGAACATCTGCATTAGGTTCACATCGACAAAGAATGTCTTTTGTGCGTTCGAACGCGATTGGGCGCGTTTGAAGACAATTAGTAGGACTCCACTAGAATTAGGGTTAATAATTATTATTTTGGCTTGTTGGCTAGCCTCTATAGAGATGTAAATGGCAGCCAAAATTATTATGCTATTGGAATATTACTTTCTTCTCTCTACTTTAATCTTCCTCCTCTCTCTTCACCAACCCGCCACCTCTACCATTGGCAAGGTCTCTCCTAACTTCAAGTCTCTCTCGTCTGTCGAGTTCTCCCTCTTCCTTGGATCTCGACCACTTCTTTCCCTTCGTCTTTATCCCTTAAACAACGTCAACCATCCATCCTCATCTCCATTGTCATCCATAACCCTAACATCCACTCCACCCGTCACCACCACCATTATCCACACTATATCATATTTTCGTCCTAGTAGCAATTCGAATCTGCGAAGGGCATACATATAAAAAACGTAGATCAGGGAGCTACGAATTGATCCCACTTAGTTTCGTAATTTTCTGACTATAAGAGAATATTTAGTGAATATTTTATTTTAGTTGTACGAACTGCTCTTTGCAATCAATTCAAATTTTGAAGGGATCGTTCCGTAACCTATCACAAACTCAAGAACTTCCTGACAAAAAAGGGCCCCATTCTCACCCATTGAGATAACGTGGTCAGTGTAAGAGCCGTCCACAATATGACATTTGGTGCGTAAGGGACTAGGGACTGGCTTGTGAGATTGGTCTAGAGAAATCACCATTCTCTAAACATCTCAACCAACATGGCATGAAAAGTTTGGTTGGGAGGGAACAAGCTTTACTCTTGTTCTCGGAGTCTCTTCATATATTTTTTATGTGGATCTTTCTCAATTCGCTCTTTTATCTCATCATTATATAAATACATATATGTGCAGACAATTGGGAAGATCTCTTGGAAATAAAAGATATCTCGGAAAAATGATTGGTTCTCAATGCTGAGGTGCTGCTGAAGAAATAGTAAGCTATATGAAAAGATAGGTCAATCAATCCATTGAGGATGGAAGGAATGAATGTCGCATCAGAGTCTTAATGCATTTAATGCAAAGTAGGATAGTTTTCGTTAGTACATCATTAATGAATGTTGCATGTCCTTTTGACTCATTGGCTCTTCGAGTAACGAACATTGTGCTTAACATTCAATTGCTTTAGAGTTTGAATCTGATCACATTCGACTTTGTGGAGACGAGGATGAACTTCAAATGGAGTGAAAGGCTCTTGTGGCTTGAGGAGATTCAGCTTTGAATCAGCACCACCTTATAACCGATGGTAGGCTACCTAAAGTTGACTGCCATGTGGTGTTGATATTGATGGTTCAAAACTTGAAGGAGCCTTTAAAGAAGGATGGTATAGCTATTGTCTTTCACATTCACTATCGGAGTTTAGCATGCTATTTGAGGAGCCAAGAACCATGTCGTTGGTGGGCATATAGGATCATCGGATAGAAATCGTGCTAAGGGCTGAACCTATATAGTCGTTCGTAGGGAAGAGGTGTATGTGCCTACTAGTAGTGTACCATCATATCCCTCTGCCAACCTTTCCAATCAAGATGTGTTAACTCCGAGTGGAGTGACATGTGACGCGAATGCTCCTCCAACCCTGTCATCAAATTAAGAGAGTATTGGATTGTGATTTCAGTTCTGAAGTTCCACCTGCTCTTCCTCGTATGGATCCAACTTCAATCCATATGGGTCTCACGTGGCAAGTGAAATGGATTTGGACCTTATGTCTAGACACAAAATGGACAGATGCGAACCTGATCGGATTAGATCACATCAAATAGAGATTAAGCTCAATGGATTGAGTTTAATTATTTTATTTGATTATTTGATTTAATTAGAATCTTAGTAGGTTATGATTTTATTTAATTAACTAAATACAGGTCTTTATAATTTTCGGAAAAAATTTGCAGAATATTCTACACATATCCAAATAATATCAAACTAGTTGGATAAGGTCGCTAAACTTCAGATCTACAACTTTGATATTTATAACTTCTCCAGATTCGGAATATATCTACGACAAAATGAAGGGTTAATTCAAGAAGATAAGGAAGAGTAGTTTAGTTAGTTTGTTAAGGTTTTAACTTAGTTGTTGATTTGTTAGGATTTGTTAGAGTTGTTTAATTTAGTTGATGAGTCCCTAGGGTGAGCCTTTATATATATGTTGAGGAAACCCTAATTGGAGTACGATGATGATGCTATTAGAATATTGATTTCTTGCCTCTATAATCTATCTACTCTAATCTCCCTCCTCTCACTTCATGATACTTCCATCTCTACTGTTGGCAAGGTTTCTCTTAACTTCTAAGGTTTCTCTTAACTTCTAAGGTTTCTCTTAACTTCTAATCTCCCTCAACTGTCAAGCCACCCCTCTTCTTTGGAATCTCGACCACTTTATTCACTTCGTCTACATCCCTTAACCACATCCACAATCAATTTTTATCTCCATACCCATTCATAACCCTAACATCCACTCCACCCATCACCACCACCATCACCCACGTTATTCCATGTTTCCGTCCCTGCTACAGTTCGAATCTGCGAAAGGCGTAAATACGAATGTTGTAGATCAAGAAGTTATGGATCTAACCCAATTGATTAAGAAATTGTTTCGTAACTTATCATTTGGTATCAGAGCTTATCATTTAAAATTGATGAGCTCTGATACCAATTTGATAAGCTCTAATACCAAATTGATGGATTCTTGTACCAAAAAGTCGGCTATGGAACAATTCCTTAAGATCTGAATTTATTGTAGAAAGTAGTCCGTGCAACCATAGGTCAGATATTCTCCTATAGTAAAAAAAATTACGAAACCAATTGGATTAGATTCATAACTTCCTAATCTATAACTTTCGAATTGCAACAGGGATGAAAACACGGAATAACATGGATGATGGTGTTGGTGACGGGTGGAGTGGATATTAGGGGGTTATGGATGGGTATGGAAATGAAGGTGGATGGTGGATGTGATTAAGGGATATAGATGAAGGGAACGAAGTGGTCGAGATCCTAAAGAAGAGGGGTGACTCAACAGACAAGGGAGATTAGAAGTTAAGAGAAACCTTGCCAACGATAGAGGTGGAAGGATGGTGAAGAGTGAGGAGGGAGAGAGTCTAGAGAGAAGATAGGAGGCAAGAAATCAATAATCCAATAGCATCATCATCATACTCCAATTAGGGTTTCCTCCACATATATATAAAGGCTCACCCTAGGGACTTATCGACTAAATTAAACAACTCCTAACAAATCAACAACTAAGTTAAAACTCTAACAAACTAACTAAATTAGTCTTCATTATCTTCTCGGATTAACTATTCATTTTGTCGTAGATAAATTTTGAATCTAGAGAAGTCAGGAATATCAAAGTTGTAGATCTGGAGGTTGGTGACTTTATTCAACTAGATTGATATTATTTGGATATGTGTAGAATATTCTGCAAGTATTTTCCCAAAATTGCAAAGAGTTGGATTTAGCTAATTAAATAAAATCCTAACCTATTAAGACTCTAACTAAACCAAATAACCAAATAAGATAATTAGACTTAATCCATTGAGCCTAATCTCCCTTTGATGTGATCCGATCTGACCCGATTCGCATCAATCCACCACGCTTTCGACCACCTTGTCCTCAAGGTGTCCATGGTGGTTCCCAAACCTTTCGTATTTGCTAAATCGTTCCCACCAACATCCGAGCTGAGACCAAGAGCGCAAGACTTGTGGAGGAGGCCATGGCTCGGCCAAGTGTAACATAATGTAGCGCGTTGATTTGTGCTTGACCAATTAGTCCAAGGCTAAGATTTAACTCACCCACAATCCAATGTACGTTCGAGTCTAGCTTGATGGGCAGCCATGACCATAGGATCGGATTGTCGAGGTATCAGATCCTCGATATTTTTCAAAGCTTCAATGCCCTTAATCAATGGCTCGGGTGGCAATTGGTGATGGCTGACGACCGCTTTGGTATTCCTAGCTGTCGGTGTGGGTAGCAAGGTCTCCTCTGATGGTGATGTATACCTCGGTGGTCCTTGGTCAGGCATCAATCGTCGTCGAGGAGATGACAAACCCAATCGGTTCATGACATATTCCTTGGAATTATTATGATATTTTTGAATTGCTTCAACTCTATGCAGCAATATTTGGAACATGCCCCTAAGTTCATCCGCCAAGCCTATATTCACACCCATGGACGTTGGTTGACTCGGTCCTGCCGTGATCGCTCGAAAGGAATCGGCCTTACGATTAGGGTCATCGTGGATTGAGTCTTCCCTTGTCGGTGTGCTCTCCATAGGTCTCCTTGATGCCATCTTCCTTGTTTCAACCATTAATAGAGGTCTAAGGTTCGTCTACTTTGATACCAAATGATAAGCTCTAATACCAAATGATAAGCTCTAATACCAAATTGGTGAGCTCTGATATCAATTTGATAAGCTCTGATACCAAATTGATGATCTCTGATATCAATTTGATAAGCTCTAATACCAAATTGATGGGTTTGTATACCAAAAGGTCGGCTACGGAATAATTCCTTAAGATCTAAATTTATTTTAGAAAGCAGTCCGTGAAAAAATATTCTTCAGATATTCTCTTATAGTAAGAAAATTATGAAACTAATTGGATTAGATTAGTAACTTTCTGATCTACAACTTTTGTATTTATTCCTTTCACAGATTCGAATTACAATAGGGACGAAAATACGGAATAACGTGGGAGATGGTGGTGGTGACGGGTGGAGTGAATGTTAAGGTTATGGATTGGTATGGAGACGAAGGTGAATGGTGAATGTGATTAAGGGAACGAAGTGGTTGAGATCCCAAAGAAGAGGGGTGACTCGACAGATGAGGGAGATTAGAAGTCATGAATATCAAAGTTGTAGATCTAGAGGTTAACGATCTTATCCAATTAGTTTGATATTATTTGAATATGTGTAAAATATTCTGCAAATATTTTCCCACAATTGCAAAGAGCTAGATTTAGCTAATTAAATAAAATACTAACCTACTAAGACTCTAACTAAACCAAATAACTAAATAAGATAATTAGACTCAATTTATTCAGTCTAATCTTTATTTGATGTGATCCAATTTGACCAGATTCACATCACCATCATGAGGATCTGCTTATCTGTGAGGATGAGCCGGATGGTGACAAAAGCTGCTTAAGTTCTCTCTTCTATACCTTCTTCCTGGATGGGAGAAATCACCTAAGCTTGCCAGGGTTGCTGAGATGAGTAGGCTTTCATAGGCTTGGTCATGATTGGGATCTTTTCTCGATCTCTAGTAGAGGCCTGTCGAGCAAAATCATCATGTTGTGGAACACCATTGAAGAGATGGTCACTATTGTCAAAAAGTCCCAATCAGGCCATTGACAAATCATTTCATCTAGATCGGTTCAGGCCTCTTGGCTTGTTTTGGGTATTTATAAGTTATTCTAATTTAACTCTTAATCTTCTTTGTGAAGAATTATCCTTTAGGATTAAGCATTTTTGTTGGACTACCCTAAGGTTGAGAGCATTTGGAAAAGTTAACTTTCTCTAATCATTAGGTAGGTATGTATTTAGCTTCTAAATTGAGAGATTCAGTAACATGTTAAAGAGTGGAACAGAAATGACCTTAGAAAGTTAGAATAATATTGAGCGGGTCAAATGTAGTATATAAGAGTTGAAGATTAAAGGTTATGTTCCCTATTTCTTCGCCAACCCACCCCTCCCCCCCACCCCAAATCATCTAGAGTTGATATCCTTGTATAATAGATGCGTTGCTCTTAAGAGGCAATTGGAATTCATGTGGAAGACAAAATCTATAGAAAATTGGATTGGTGCAAGAGACAAAAACACAAGGTATTTCCATATAAATACTCTCATTATTGCTAGTTGATGGGTCTCATATTGAATTTTTCTATTCAATTTGCTTTCATTAATGGTATGAATGCTATAAATGATATTGATGCAAATTGGTATTGATTGTCCCAAATATTTGCCCCGTGCAATTGTAAGTTGACTATAATTTTTACTTATGATCATGACAGTCATAATATTTGCGTGCCTACTTGTGGGGCCTTCATGGAGCCTAAGATCTTTAATCTATTGAATTCTAGTAAACTTTTGTGGGATATGTTGGTGGACTAAATATGATAAATTTAATTACTAGGTAAAAGAGTCACTGTCTACTAGGACATCAGACAATTATCTATACTCTTTTCATAATTTTTCTTTAAATTATGTTTTCTTGTGAAACAAACCAAGCTGCCAATTGGATTGCTAATCATTGTAGGCGCAAATGAGTCATTTTTGTGGCACACTGATCTCAATCCATTTTGGTGAAGGATGGTATTACGTTTAGTTTTTCTGTGTTTTTTAGGATGTATTTTGAGCTTCTATGTTTTTAATAATATCTAATTTTAATTAAAAAATGCACACAATTATGAAAGAATGAACCCTTGACAGCATAGGAATTAGTGGAGTTTGAGAATTAGTGATTGTATATCATTATATATATATGTAAAAAAACAGAAATATATTAACCTTCAAGCGATATTTGACGTTATAATGGAAGAAAAGCAAGAAAATAAAAAAATTAAAGCAGAATAAGACATAATATGAATTATTTTCTCTACAACACCTTTTCAAATCTTTATTTACTTTTCTCTTCTGAGTTAAAGGGATCAACTAGTGGCTTGTTGGGTGAGATAAATCGGAGGTTTACTACATCACAGAGTAGTTAAAAGATAAAGGAGTTCAAGCATGTAAGAGACTTCAATCAATAGCCATTAATACGGTTAGATTGATTGTAAATGAAACATATTTCTATGATTTATTGAGAAGATTAATTCAGTTCATATTTGATCCTCTTTTTTATGAGAGAGATTTTTTATGTTAAAAAACTCGTGTAATGATCATTTTGTGCTTTGTATTCCCTATTAATTCTTGACTTTCTTATTCCTACTTACTCGATGATTTGGTTTTCTTAGTTTGAATAATATCCACATTTCTATCTTGTACACTATTTTGGTTTTTAAAGTTTAATTTTAAATCATTTTTCTAAATTTTGTAGGATTTAGTTTTGGTTTGTAGTTTTTATCTTCGACTTGGATTATATTTTCTAGATTTCTAAACCTTGTCGAACTTGGAATTATCTCTTCTCGAAAAATTCCAATGGATTGAATTGCTAAATTTCGAAAGGGTTAATTTCACTCTAACCCCCTGTGATCGCTCAATTTCATAAAACTCTTATATAACTTCAACATAAACACTTAACCTCCATGTGATCTTGACTAAATTTTAATTTTAATTTTTTAATTATATTTTATCAAGCATAAGTTGAATTTGCAGAGCCTGATAATATTGCAAAGGATTAGATAGGCTTTCTAATACATATAAAATAATACCAATCGAATTTTAGATGACAAAGATATCATCAAAATATACATCTATTTAATATATTTATCACATCTTTGTTACTTGAACTATAGTTAGTATTATTCTTAATACATTGAAAATTTATTAAATTCCTTATAATTTTATCTCTAATGAGGATGTACAAATTCAATTCCTAGTTTTGTGATAAAAAAATAACAATTGTACTTTAGTCAAGGCCATAGGCTATTAAGTGCTTAAATAAAAAACCATGTGGAGTTTTTGGGAAGTTGATGAAATATAGGGAGGTAAATATGTTTTGAAAATTTTGAAATTATAAAATCCTGAAAACTAAAATCGCCAGTACTTGAAATCAGAATTTCTTAATTCCAGAAAATTAAACCTAAAAAATAAAACAAATTCCAACTGAACATTGTAGTTGTCTCTAATAAGTTATATATTGGTCTTTTGAATAGAGGTTGTCATGTTTTATTTTTGAATGCTGGTTTGAAAGTGAAAATTCGAAATCGCATGCATGTTAAGCCTATTGTTCACTTGAATATCTTCTATGTCTAGTAGATTGTATAAATTCAGATTGGATTGACCTATAGACTTAGGGTAATTGCATCTTAGATATAGAATCACTAAAAGGACTATTTGAGAGAATAAGAGCGAAAGCCAACCTAACATGAGAAATTAAGAAAATCTTGACTCATTTTAGCATTCACAAAGTAAAAAATTAACAGCAAATAAAAAGAAAAGGTAAAGAAAATAAAAAAATTGATTCAAAAAGAAAAGAAAGAAAATGCATGAAGCTTCGTTAAAAAGATTTTTAAAAAAAGATGTTACCTTACTTCATAATAAGTGCTAAAGGCAAGAGTATCTTTCATGCATTTGGCATAGATTGACTTGACTTCTAGTATTGATTTTTGGCCTATTAAATTAATGGTCTAATGTTATGTGAAAATTAGTTCTTAAAGAGAAAATTGCATTTTATGCCCCTCTAGTTTGGCTCAGTTTTATGAAAAAACCTCTATATTTTTAAGATAAGCACTTAATCTCACTGTGGTGTAGACTAAAGTGCAATAATTAATTTTTCTATTATATTTGACTAAATTAGAGGTTAAATTTGAAGATCCTCATTAGAGATAAAATTGTAATGGATTTGATAGGCTTTCCAATCTATCTAAAAATATTGATCGGACTAGATGGCAAAGATATGATAAATATATTAAGTAAATATATGTTTTTATTATATTTTTAACTTCTCACTAAGCAAAACTAGGTTTTTGCTAGCAATTTTATACACTATAACAAACTGTTTAAAAGCTGGGTAAAAGTTTTACGGGTGTATATGCAAATATCATGTAAACCTTGATCGATAAAGGTTTTTGTCAGCATTTAAATATAATGTTGGGTAAAAGTTCTTTTCTAACAATTACACCAATGGTAAAATAATTTTTGGCAGTTTAAGTGCCACAATAAATATGTTAGCCGACATAAATAGTTCTGTCACAAATAATAGCCAAAAAATTATAAATGCTAGTTAATATTTTTATGGTTGATTAATTAAATCGAATTTAAGTTGGATGATCACCATTTATAAATGCTAGAAAGAATATAGGTAAAATATATGTACCAGTATTTACAAAACGTTGAAAGCATAACTTTAGCCGACAGATTTGTATCCTGCAAAAGGTTTATATTTTTACATTTAGATATGCGGGAAAATGATGTTATCCGACGTTTATTAAATGTTGGCAAAAGTGCTTTGCGCATCATATTTAAATGCTACAGAAAGTTGATGTGACGATATTTAAAAATGAAAATATTTTCAAAATAATGATATCTGTAGGATAAACAAATGATAGAAGAGTTCGCTGAGCTGCATTAGATCCTAAATATTTGCTATATCAACAAAATATCTAAAAAAATAGCAAAATAACTAGTCAATCTCTTCATTATAATTTTGATAATTTAATAAAGCATAATAAATTTTATCTTTAAAAGAAGAAATATATATCCAATACGAAAAAAAAGTATCCCCTTAACTAGTTAATATTTCATGATTGCAATTTTCACTACAAATAGAAATACAACATTATTTTTCACAAAAAAGATATATATAACCAATCCATAATAGAATACCAAAAGCGTGAGATCAATGACATTACTCTACTTCATTTTCCCGCTTATTTAATTTATAGAAAAAAATATGAGATATAATTAGTTGCAAATTTGTAGATAAAAGACTAATACAATTAAAGAATATGTAAAATAAGTAACTACGGCATACTAGATATGATAGCTAGGCAACACTCATTTTTTTAAGGTTCATATAGTACCAATTAAGTTCTCATTGCCATGATTGCAACTTCAACAAGACCTCCCAAAATTGTTGTCCCAATATTTCTCCACCTATAATCATATCTAGATCCTTACTAAATAAAATTTCTTTTGCTACTAAATGATAACATTTTCCAATAGACAATGAGGACAATAAAAGAACTCATCTAGCATGGATAGAGAGGAGAGGAATGAAAGATGATCAGGCTAGGCTGCGTTAATGGAGAGGAAGAGAGGAACGAGAGATTGAACTAGGGATTGAAGTGCATAGTGAAATTTTAGGGGTTTGCATTTGGAGGTATTTTGTATTCTGATCCAGACTCAGATCCGGATCCAGGTACATTTAATTAATATTCGCTCCATATGAATTTGGATACATTATTTTAATTATGTAAATGATAGATGATGCAACATTTCACTTTGAATAATGGTATTTTTAAAATATCTCTCATTTCTATTTTATCAGAATTTATGAAATGCCAAAAATTGTATAATTTATAATTTATGAAATACTGGCATTTTTTAAACAGACCACTATATTATCTAATTTATCCTGGCATTTGCGTAACAAGTTGCTATATTATATATTTTATCCTAGCATTTTATATAAAGGGCGCTATATTCTATGATTTCTACTAGCATTTTAAATACATGTCACCATAATTCTAGCGTTTTTCATAAATGCCACTATATTCTTTAATTTATTGTAGTATTATTTTTCAAATGATGAGATAGTCTCTGATTTTCACTGACGTTAAATACCACTATATATATGTTGGTATCATAATTTAATTTTTATACTGAGGTGTAATTTCAAGAGCCGATAAATACTAGTTTATACTGAAATTTATTGTATACACAAGCAAATAAATATTGAGAAAATTTTGTTTTGGCGTATTATTTAAAATTTTATCAATATTATTTTAGATGCATTATAAATTTTATCTAATTCTCTAAAACAAATTCTACCTCAAGTGACTTAATGCCCTTTTATCTTTATGTGGCAGGATGAGACAAGACAGGTCCTAAGTTGGTGAGGAAAGGTTCAGTTCACTTGCTATCAGACTGCTTTATTGATCATCTCTCTTCGAACTCACTTTTGCAGGGTCCAATCCATAGCTCCTAGTAAGAGAAAGGCATTGTTATGAATCTTGAAAGCCTTGTCAGCACTTTAGTTCGGACTATAGGAAAATTAAGTGTCTAAGTTGAAAGTATATGAGTTTTCATGGAGTAAAATCACACAAGGGTAAAATAAAATTAACCTCTTTTAAAATTATGCATTTTAGGTTATGTGCTTGATTTTTTAATGCATTAACGAAGCTTAAGTCCAATATGGATTGAACTTCAAAATACTTAAAAACATAGTTATTGTCGATACGGATCTTTTATTCAACTTGCCAATTTTACTTGGATTGGCTTGTTAACTATTTGCTTAGTGAGTTTAAAGCCAATATGTCATTTCTTGACTCAAATATGTATGTTTTAGATTTTTTGATCTTAGCGATGAATCATTTATTTGGTGATATTTGAAAATTGATTGATCAATATTGATTTTCATGCTTCTTTTGGCTATTTTCTACGTTGGTCTTTGCCTTTCATGTTCATCTTTTTATTACCCTTGTCAGTTTGTGACTAAAAGATAGAGAATTTGTTTGAGGGGAAAATGATTTATATTGTTTTGTTTAAATATTTCGATGAAAGCTTGACATGCAAGCCTTTCTTTTTATCAAAGGAGTTGGATCCAGCTTAAATTAGTGCAGCCCAGCTAGCCATAGCTATCGAGCTATCACAAATGAGAAGATTAACACAATTCGAAGAGGAGCTTCTCAGTAAGCCCTTTCTTAAAAACTTGTGCCACTAATTTATCCGGTTTGGCAACCCAGTCTGCTACCATATTACCTTCTTGGTGAACATGCTGGATCTTCATTGCCGCAAAGCTAGCCAAAAGACCCCAGCATACACTTATTGTCCCTGAATTCTCCACGAGTGTTCTAGGAAACTAATTATGCAAGGGTGGCAGAGTTCGTCTCTACCACAAGCTTATCCCACCCATTAGCCTAGGCCATTTTCAGGCACATTTGGGGAGCTCATGCTTTGATTTGTAGCCCTGGAAAAGAGCTTTCCAATAAATCTAATTTTCGGAAAATTAGACGGCGAGATTTGGAGATATCGTCAGATAAGTAGATGAACGTCAGGGAGTCCGTTCTATGGATCTGTGGATAGAGGCATGAGATCCTTGGTGGATTATGAAGGTGGTATACCGACGATAATGGGATGGTGTCGGGCAGAGTTTGTCTCTACCACAAGCTTATCCTACCCCTTAGCCCAGGCTATTTTCAGGCATATTTGGGGAGCTCATGCTTTGGTTTGTAGCCCTGGAAAATAGCTTTCCAACAAATCTAATTTTAGAAAAATCGGACGGTGGGATCTGGAGTTATCGTCAGATAAGTAGATAAACGTCAGGGAATTCATTCTATGGATCTATGGATAGAGGCACGAGATCCTAGGTGGATTATGGAGGTGGTAGACCGACGATAATGGGATGGTGCCAATGAGTAAGGTGGTGGTGGAGGGATTATGGATGATGAAAGGGTTAGGGCAAGGGTAAAGAGATTTGAAGAAGGGGGAGGAATGGGTCGGCGCCCCCAAGGGACTAGGGTGAGTGGCCGGTTGAGGGAGGCTAGAAGCGGCGGAGCCGAGGAATAAGGGAACAAGAGAGAAGGAGATGAAGAAGATTAGGGCAAAAACTTAATTCATTCCATAATTTCGTTTTGATTGCCATCCCCACCTTAAGTGGCAAATCAAACAATTCAAAAATGACAATTATTAACCCTAGAAATAGTGGATTTTCGTTGAGCGTGTTTGAATGCACAAAATTCTCCATCGATGTAAACCTAATGCAGGTGTTCGAATGCGGCATTCAAAAGTGCCTAATCGCGTTCAAATGCACATTTCATATTCTCTATTTTTGTGAACCTGATGCAGGCGTTCACAAGCGCGTTCGAACACACCCACCCGCGTTCTAACGTAACATACATAAATCTTATTTTTCTATGAATAAAACACTAAATCAATAAGAAAAGACACACATAAGGTGTATCTATGCTCAAGATGACATATGTAAAGTCCGAATCGTATCAATCAACCATGCTTCCGCAACCTTGTCCTCAAGGTATGAAACTTGGGAAGCGCTTTATGATCTCTAACTCAAGCTCTCAGGTAGACTCGTTAGTGGGCTTGCCTAGCCACTCAATCAACACTTCTGTCTCTAATCTGAATCCATGGCGTCTTCTCCTATGGCCTAAGTGTAACGCCCCCGCCCGGCACGGGCACGTGCACGCACATGCGCCCACACGGCACGCGCGGCGCGCGCAATAGGTCGGACGGGGGCCGTCACGCACAAGTAGTCTCTGCGCACATATAATCATGACATCATCAAATAAAACCTGCTAACCTATCCATGATCACATAATCCATTACCAAATAAATCATACTATTAACCAAATAAATCTGTTAACATATAAATATCCTAGTCCACAATAATATACATTAGACCACTACATAATTTGGCAGGACCCACACAGGCCACAACAAACCATCAAGATACAACTAAAATAACTAATATAAGAGTACACTATGATTCAACCTGTAATATCCAAATCATCGTCTAATACAAAAGAATACAAATATCACATACTAATACAACTCAATATCTGGTTAAATTATTATCTATACCGTCTCGCATCTATAGCTCACCTCATCATCGTTCTAAAATATCTTCTCAAGATATCTCAAGTCGCTATCACGTACCACATATCTGAGAGGGTTAGAAGAAAAAAAGAGTCATGAGCAAAAGGCTTAGTGAATAGACCTTATCCCGAATCAGTGATGCCAAACAGAGAGTAAATTATGTACTGAATAATATGAATTAGAAAGAGCATCATGCTATGAATGAGTATATGAATGTTCCTCAATAATAGATAAATGAAAAATAAATAACATGTCATGTCATAACTGATAAAATATATAATCTTCGACAATGTATAAATAAATCTCTATGTCATATCATCATCATAATTCTCTATCTCAAATATGACAAATGATGCATGCCGACCATGACTATACTATGATATCAAATACAACCATATATGATGCATATTGATCACTCGATAATCAGGTAACCAAATGATAATGAAATCATATGCATTTCTCAACATCACAATCATCACTGACATCTCGGTATAATATCATCATACTAGAGCACTGTGCACAGTCAACGCCTGGTACCCGGTCTCAACATCATGTCCGAAGGCTCAGAGCATACTCCGCCACCCGCAAGAGTATCTCAAATATAACCATACCCTGCCATCTGCTAGGGTATCAACATCCATCCAGACCGGGCACCCACATAGTTGATAGAAACCTCGTGAGGACAACTCACCACATATGCCCTAGCGAAAGGCATGTGTCCGAATGTCTGCTACGCACACAGACTAATGACCTCAGACGTAAGGCCAACAGGATCACGACTATGTTGAGCGATCAATCATCTCTAGGCACGCCCTAACCCTCGCGCCCACTCGGGTATTCTCACGCTTTCTATCAACTATCCTATGAATCACATTTCATGTTTTCCTTCTAAATGATAGATCATATGCATATATCTAGTAAGATAATAAGTCAATGCATAATAGGAATTTAGGTGGAATAGGAATCAAGAGAAAATGATGCAATGTAGTCTCCAACTATATCGTCAACGCATGCATACTCATGCTACAAATCAACTCGGTATACAATCATAATAGTAGAATCATCTCCAATTATCTCTATATATATCACCAATGTGCTCATATTCTAGATCAGCATAATCAAATGCATGATAAAATATGCTCAACTGTAATCATCTCTAGATAAAATCAGATAATCATGCTGGAGGCCAAAACATACATGTACATAATATATAATGTAACCTAATTTGAGAAAGTCGTCTAGGGGATAAGACTACTCATAGTCTGATCAAAAGACACAAACCACGCATCTCTCACGTCCGTCAGTTAACTGAGTGATACTCATCGCTAGCAAGGTCTACGGGGTCTCAAATAAGTTGGTTGGGATCTGAAAATATTTAAGTAGCAAGAAGTTAGTCGTTCATCTAATTAAAATCCGTTCATGTAAAATATGATGATTTATTAGATTTTAGTATTTCTACTTATCTTTATAACTGGCTAGATTTTTAATTATAAATAAAAATAAAAATATAGATAAAAACCTAATTATAATAAAATTATATCTTGATTAATTAGGAACTGCGTAGTCATTACTTTATAAAATAATAAATAAATACATAAAGCCAATTATTTTATTTGCTACAAAATAATAATGTATAATAAATTATTAGAATTATTTAAAATGTATCTCATAAAAATATTAGTATATAAATTTGATAATTATAATTTACAAATCTATATATTAATCTGATAGAGATATAAATAAATATGAGTATTACTTATATTTATACCAAATAAATCATTGATTATATAAATTATAATTAATACTAATCATATTGAAGAATATATATTAGTATTAAAATAATTAATGTCTAAATAATCTATTTACATTAGTTAAGAAGGACAAACCTAAATAAATAACATCAATAAAATTATTAATTAATTAATTAAAACACTGCCATCAGTGCTGGGCTCGGCCCAGCACTGCCTGCTATAGTGCTGGGCCGAGCCCAGCATTGTGCAGAAAAAGGAGTAGAAGTCGAGGAGGAAGAAGAAAAAAAAAAGGAAAGCAGAAGAAGAAGAAGGAGGAGAAGAAGAAGAGGAAGAAGGGAGGAGAGGGAGAAGAAGAAGAGAGGAGGGGAGCTGAGGAAGAAGGAGAAAAAGAAAGAAAGAAAGAAAGAAAGAAGAAGAAGAGAAGAGGAAGAGAAGAAAGAGAGAAGGTGAGGGAAGGGGTTGCGGACCCGGGCCGACGGGGAGGTCATCGGCCGTTGGCTGGCCTCTCGCTGGCAGCTCGGCTCCACCGAGCCCGAGCTCGGGCGAGAGAGAGAGAGAGAGAGAGAGAGAGAGAGAGAGAGAGAGAGGGAGAGAGAGGGGGCTCATCGTGTTAGTGGAGGCGACGGCGCGGGTCGTAGGCCGACGGCGGCAGCGGTCGTAGGCCGACGCCGGCAAAAGGAGAGAGAGAGAGAAAAAATAAGAGAGAGAGAAAGAGATATTTAAAGGGAGAGAGAGAGGCGGTGGGGGGCTTGGCGGTGGGCTGCGGCGGCGCTGGGGCCCGCCGTGGCCAACTGGCAGAATTTTTTTATTTTATTATTTTTTTTAAGGATAGGTTGTTACACTAAGTCTCGGACCGGGTTAGCTGGGCTATCTTGTTCCATTGGTTTGAGTAAGGTTGAACCCACCACATGACTAGGCTTGATCTGGCCTTCAATGCCGACACATGAAAAATCAAATGGACCCGGGTTCCTACAGGTAGGTCCAACTGGTAAGCTACTAGACCAATTCGTTGTAGCACTTGATACGGTCCGTAGTACTTGTGACCTAGATTCTGGTTCAAAATTAGCCTCAATGTGGATTGTCGATACGGTTGAGCTCGAACGAACAACAATTGGTCCATCTCAAACTCTCGCTCTCGCCGACCCTTGTCATGAGTTTGTTTCATGCGGTTTTGGGCTGATGCTAGGTGAATCTTGAGCCGTCTCAAGGTTTCATATCGGTTCGCAAGTTCCAAGTTGAGCTCGGTCCAATCTGCCACTGCGAATTTATCGTAGGCACGCAAAATAGGGGGAGTGCATCTATAAACCGCTTCAAAGGGGGTCATACCGATGCTAGAGTGATGAGCTGTATTGTAAGACCACTCGGCCCATGGAAGGAATTTGACCCAATCCCTCGGTCGGTCTGCCACAAAGCAATGCAAGTATTGCTCTAGTCTGCGATTCACCACCTCGGTTTGGCCATCCGTCTCGAGGTGAAAAGTTGAACTACGGTTGACTCGAATCCCTTGCAATCTAAAAAACTCGGACCAAAACTCGCTGATGAAGATGCGATCCCAATATGACATGATCGTCCTAGGCATCCCATGCGAGTGCGCCACTTTTCGAACAAAAAGTTCAGCAACCTTCTTCGCTGAAAATAGGTGCGTCAATGCTATGAAATGAGTGTATTTGCTCAACCTATCTACCACAACAAACACCACTGATTGGCCTCGAACCTCCGGCAACCCCTTGATGAAGTCCATGGAGATGTCCTCCCAAATATGCACCGGTATAGGTGGTGGTTGCAATAGCCCGCTTGGTTTGAGCGTCTCCGATTTGACTCATTGGCAGATTTGGCATTCACACACATATTTCTTCACGTCTGACTTCATCATTGTCTATCTACAGCTTTGGGCCGGCCGCTTGTGGTGCGTAAGACCCCTTCATGGCCTACTATAGGAGTATCCTAGAAGTGTGCCATCAATAGTCTCCGTAGCCTCTCGTCTGCAGGTACCTTGATCTGCCCGCTCTCGAGTACCAACCCATCGCGCTCCTCATTCTCGGGGTGGCTCGATGGGTTCTCTCTCAGCTCCTCCATGAGTCGGACCAGATCACTATCATCTGCGCTGGCTCTCCGTAGATATGAGAAGAATGGAAAAGTTGGTGCTGAGAAAGAAGCGAGCTCACTTGCGTTCCCTACACATGGGAGTTCAAACAGTGGTTGCAACACTGGCTCTTGTCGTGGTTGATTTCCATCCAGTAGCACTCTTCGGTCATTCCTCCATAATGGAAGTGTGAGTTTTGTAAAATCAAATGTCACGGGCCCTAAGCTTCGAAACCATTGAGTCCCCAAGATGATGTCGGCACCCCGAAAGGCCAATGGATAAAGATCCAATGTGAATGTTTTGCCTTGCACCTTCAACTCCACACCTCCGCAAATAAGATCAGCCCGCAATGTGGTGCCATCTCCGATCGTCACATCGAACTCGTTCATGGGTTCCGACTCGAGCCCAATCTTCCTAAGAAGCCTTTTGTCAATTAAGTTGTGAGTGGATCCAGTGTCGATCAAGATTCTCACTATGGTTTTCTTGACTACACTATTCACCCATAAGATCTTTGGTGTGGCTGTCCCAGAATAGGCGTGGAGGGAGATTTCAGCCATATTGTCTTCCACGAGCTGCTCCTCTGCTACTCCTTCTTGCTGTTCAGCCACAACCTCATCTTCAGCTGCAACCTCATCCTCAGCTTCCTCCAATCCATCAATTAGCATTACCGATCTCATCGGTTTAGCATAGCGATGTCCAGGTATGAACTTCTCATCACAGCGAAAGCATAGACTAGACCTTTGGCTCTTCGCTCTTCCACTTAAGAAGGTGTGAGTGCTCAACCTAGACCTCTAGGTGCGTACTTCACATCATAGGAGGGTCTCAGGGGTGCTCGAGGAGGCACCATTGCAGTAGCAGCTCTTGGTACGCTGGCCGCATTTCCTAGCGCTATGGTAGGTCGAATTGGGTTGCGACTATCTTGGCTTGTTCAGTTTTGTTTGATGTGTATCTTCATTGCTCGATGCTTGTCTTCTATTAGTACTGCATCCTCGAGCACTCCTAAGGCCCTCTTATGATGTGAAGTATGCACCTATAAGGTTCTAGGCCTTAAGACCCTCACGTCGGCTTGTATGTCTCCCCGCAGCCCCGAGATGAAAGTGCTGTGAAGTTGTTGATCAGTCCAAGGAGGTTGGCAATAGCTACTTATCCTCTCAAATTCTTCTTGGTATGCTCCAATCGTGATCCTTTGTACAGTCTTTGAGAGAAGAGCATCGAAGTCTTCATACCCCAACGCTCCAAATCGCCGCGTAATATCGGTGCAAAAATCAGCCCAACTTTCAATCGTATCATACGCATTGGCTGCCCGAAACCAATGAAGTGCCGCATCTTCAAGGTGGAAGCTCGCAAGCGTCACCTTATATTCTTCCGTTGTATCTTGGTACGCGAAGAATTGTTCCGCCCTATACAACTAATCGATCGGGTCACCACCTTTGAACTTTGGAAATTCGAGATGCACGGTTTGCCCACGGATATCGTTGTCTCATTCTAGATCATATCCAAGCCCTTTTCTAACTTGAGGAGGATGCATCATGAATGGTTGATGATCCCTCCTTCGGTTTATGTTAACTCAACATGGTTCCGGTTCGTCTTGCCCCGCCCAAGTGTCTAATCCTCCAAGATGATCTCCATTTAGGTTTGTTCGACGGACGGACTCATCTGCAACTTGGCTTGGCAAAACCATCCTTGCTGGTCTCTGCCTATAGGGTGGTGGCAGCAGAGGTTCTTGTTGGTGAAGATTCTGAACCGATGGCGGCGGGTTCATGGTGGTAGATTCGCATCGGGGGGTTGTTGGTGCATTTTCGATCGCCAAAGCTTCTCTTGTTGCCCATATCAAACAGAAAAATAAGAATTCTGAGAATAAAGTTCGATGTTTTGAATGTTCTGGTTTTGGACGCATAGCTCAAGAATGCCCTAATCGCCTTAAGAAGAAGGGTAAAGCTATGAAAGTTACTTAGGATAACTAAGATGAATCTGATGATGATTCTGAAAAAGACGAAGAAAACTTTGTTGCTTTTGCCTCTTCTCTACTCAATATTGATTCCGTTGTTGATACTGATAGTACAGATGACCAGGATATGTTACTAGCTGAAGAAGATGAATCTGAAATACAAAAGACATATAATGACATGTACTTGGAGTCGTTTAAACTCAAGAAAAGCAATCTTAGACTACATCAACGACTCAAGGTAATCGAACTTGAAAGAATTCAATTTGAGGAGAAGTACAAATTGGAATTTGAACGTGTCAAAGACCTTTCTGAACAACTTGACAATGCAAAAAATAAAATGAAGGCTGATGAAATTAAACTAGAGCGACTGAATAAGGAAGTGACCAATTTTCTACTTTGGGGATAGAACAAATATTTACTAAGCGAGGATGGTTATCGGTGTATCGGATGAGCGGGACTGCTTATGTGGAAGTTGTTCGAGAATTTTTTTATAATGCCACAGTTTTAGAACGCTGTATTCGTTCTACTGTTCATGGGGTGTTTTAATACTTGGACTCAAATGTTATTCGCGCTGAACTTCGTCTTCCTGATGGTGAGTTCCAGTACCCCACGTCTGCTCCACTTCTTGATGTCGATGAATATGCTAACACTGTACTGATCAAAGGGGAACGTTGGAAGGGAAACATGATACCGCATGCGAAGCTGACGTCCGTGGCTCACATGCTTCACCTGCTTTGTCTGTACAACGTCACCCCCAAGACTCGACATCCAAGTATTACTCTGGATCGTGCATTCCTTCTTCATGCAATGTTAACTGGAGTTTCTGTTGATTTGGTTGCGGTAATCTATGATTCGATTCTCACAGCTACCTAGAAAGAAGCACCTCGTGAGGGGTTACCATTTGGCATCTTTATTACAAATTTGTGCACTCAGAGTGGGGTGCGTGTGGATGCTTTGGAACCTTCTCTTACTTCGCACAAGCCGTTGGATCGGATTACGCTTAAGCGGAGTCAAGCTCACGACCAGCGTCTCCTCTTGAAGCCGTCCTCTTCCGCCACTAGTCACTCCTCGCACCTCAACAGTTCTGATGATAGCTCTGACGGTGACACATCTCACTATGAGGGGGAGTTACCACAGTACTCTGACCGTTTTAATCAGCTTAGTACTCAAGTGCAGGATCTCCATTCGGTCGTGAATGATTTACGAGCTGAGCAAGCTCGTCAGGGGACTGTCCTTGACTCTGTATTGACAATTCTTCAACGTCAGTTTCCTCCGAGTTCCTAGTCTTTGGCATTTGTGGCAAAAAGGGGGAGAGTGTCTAGGTGTCTAGGTGTGTAGAGGGAGCATGGTAATAGGGGGAGTTTATTAGAGTCTTTATGTCTTTCTAATCTTGCTTATAACTTTGCTTGGAGAAATTATGATCTTTGTCTGTTTAAGTACTTTTGAACTTATGCTCCATTGATAACTTGTGTTTGAATTAGATTGTTTATTCATTTCAAGTTATTTTCACTTGATCTTGGATTGGTATATGTTTATTTGCAGGGATTGATGTGCAAAATATTCTAGTCTTGTTGATTGCTCAATTTAAAGTCTTTGTAATATCTTGTAATCTAGGTGTTTTTCACAAATTGCCAAAGGGGAGATTGTTAGGATTTTATTTGTTGGCAATTGTGTACAAAATATTCTAAGTGTATTTTTTCATGTATATGAGCTTTACACAAGTCTAAAATATCTCTCGTTTGAAGAATTGCAAGATTATTGGAGAAAAGTCGTCGAGTTCACACCGCGTTCACAAACGCATTCGAACGTGGAATCTGCGTTCACACAGACAGAGAGCCGCGTTCACAAACGCGTTCGAACGCGGGCACTACGTTCACACAGACAGAAAGCCGCGTTCACAAACGCGTTCGAACGCGGATACTGTGTTCACACAGACAAGAGAGCCACGTTCATAAACACGTTCGAACGCGGGTACTGCGTTCACACATACCGAGAGCTGCGTTCACAAACGCATTCGAACACAACTAAAAGAATTCAAGTTGTCGCGTTCGAATGCACTTGGGCCGGTTCGAACGCACCTGAGTTCAAGTCATGCCGTTCGAACGCACCCGGGCCGCGTTCGAATGCACCAACGAAGTTTGATAAAATTGGACTTTCGTGAGTACAAAATAAGACTTGGATTTGGCTCTATCTTGGAGATCATATATAAGGATTGTGATGCCCTATCTTGAGGGAGGTTGAAGAAGCATTATCGAATGAGACTTCTTGAGGCTACATCGGTTCTTCAACTATCAAGGTTCCACTCATCTATAAAACTTAATCTTTTATCTTAAGGGCTATCTAGACGAAAGATCAATCTCGAGGGTTACTGAGGTTGGACTTCAATCATGAGAAGCAGTGAATCGTGGGTTCTAGCGAGCAAGACTGAGAGGAACAAAGTCGTTTGGATCGACGGGATGTTTTGTGAGTCAGTCTTGTAACTGCTACTATTCTAGTGATTAGTTTTGATCCGAGTTTGGATTCGTAGTTTTTTCCCGTTTTGGTTTTTCCACGTTAAAATCTTGGCGTTCATCTCTGCTTTCATTCTTAATATTTCTACGGACTTTTACTTAAGCGAACGAGTGATATCATTGCCTAGTATTTAGATACATATTTGTGTCTAGGGTTTTTTCAAAGTATGCTAAGGATCTTGTGACTGAATTCGGTTTAGAAAATGTAAAACATGTTAGAACTCCTATGAGTACAACTACCAAACTAGGTAAGGTTGTTTCAGGAAAAAGTGTTGATCAGACACTGTATAGGAGCATGATTGGTAGTCTTTTGTACTTAACTTCTAGTAGACATGACATTGCATTTAGTGTCGGTGTGTGTGCTAGGTTTCAGTCTGAACCTAAGGAGACACATTTGTTTGCTGTGAAACGTATCGTAAAATATGTCGGTGGCACAGTTGACTTAGGTATCTGGTTTACTTATGACTCGGGAGCTATCATATTTGGATACGCAGATTCTGATTGGGCAGGTTCATGTGATGATAGAGAAAGTACCTCAAGTAGATATTTTTATATTGGAAACAATCTGGTTGCTTAGCACAGTAAGAAACAAAACTCGATATCTTTATCTACTACGGAGGCCGAGTATATTGCAGCGGGAAGTTGTTGTTCTCAGTTACTATGGATGAAACAGATGGTCAAAGATTACGGCATTGAACAAGATACTATGGTGCTTTATTGTGACAACACGAGTGCTATTAATATATCAAAAAATCTTGTTCAACACTCGCGTACAAAACATATTGATATCCGACATCATTTTATACGCGAATTAGTTGAAGACAAAATAATAGCACTAGAACATGTTGAGACGGAGAAATAGTTGGGTGATCTATTTACAAAACCTTTGGATTTACAGAGATTTTAGTATCTTCGTAATTCTTTAGGGATTTGTGCTTTGGATTGATTTTTTTTGGTTTGCGTGTTTCTTTTTTATTATCTCTTTTCATTTTTTTTAGGTTTTCTTTACTCTGAACTTTTCTTTGGTTTTAGTTTTAGATTTGTCAAGAGTTTTTTCATAAAAAAACAATTTGATGCACTCCTAGATTCAATGATATTCTCTTGACATATAAATATGATTTTTCTCTTGATTATGAGTTATTATAGTCAATTTTGTCATCTTGCAGTACATTGTATAATTTCTGATTTATTCACTCTCTCGACTTTTATGATAATTAAACTAAATTTAATGCACTCATAACGTGTGTATATTCTTGAGTGAGCATGACATCATGAAATTTTTTTTAATAGCTCACTATTGACGTTGATTTGCACAGTTTGACCTCATCCTTAGTCATCAGAAATGTGTTAATCAAAGATCAATGAAAAGGGCTACAATGAGTTAGTGTGAAAGCCATCTTGTTTAGTGTCCAGTTTGACTTAGTACATTGCTTGCAAATTAAATAATTTTTTTTATATTTGTGAATATCTTTTTGCACATTATTTGATATGTACTACAAGAAAAAAATAATACAGGAAAGCCTATATGGTTTGTGTATAAAAAAAAATAATACAGGAAAAATTTCCTGTTCGGTTATGGAGAATAAGTCGAAAAGTGCAAATTTAAATACTAAGTTGGTTTGACTACTGTGTTGTATCATTGTTTAAATAGGAAAGTTTATTTAAGAAGAATGTTTAATGTTATCTATGCTCACCTTGCATATGCATATTGTTATGACCAATCAAGATTAATTTAATTTTGAGTGATGCATTAGAATTGATTATAATATGCTTTTGATGATTTGATTGATCTGTGTATGACTTATTTCATTCGATTGTCATATTCTATGTTTTGAATCTATTTGGAATTTCTAGAAGTGCATCTCCAAAAAGAATTTTTGATTTTTTCTTAGATTTTTTACTCTAAAAAAAGGGCGTTCGAACACAAATTTTTGAGTTCGAACGCGGTGACTGGCACGTTCGAACACATAGACTGGTGCGTTCGAACGCACTCGAGGATTCTTTATATATTGTGTCTGAACCCAAGAGTTTTCATCTTCCATCTTCCAAACCCTAGAAACCTTTCATTTTCTCCCTCTCAAATCTTCAAGATCTTGGTCTTTTTCATCAACTTTCTCACTACAAACCCTTTTAAAGGGTAGTTCTCCTCTAGATCTAGCATCTTTCGGCCGAATTTCTTAGTTTTTCTTCACTTTTGCGAGGTATGATCATCCATCAATTTTCGTATTTTTTTATTCAATTAAGTCTCTTGATCTTGATTGATTTCGTGTGTTTTCGAGTTTTGATCACGTTAAAGTTACTATCTTGATGTTTCTTGTATGATTGAACGTGATATATTAGCGTTTTCAAGTGGATGATGGATTTCATTTAGGGCCTTCATGGTTTCTTGAATTTTTTTTTGAATTTCTTGCTATCTTTTTATTTGCTTTGGGCATGTATTGAATCTTGCATCTTGTTTCTTTCTCAAGAATGCCTAGAAATGCTGCAGTTTGCAAGAAACCAAGGCTGCCTTTCTCACTTACTTTTGCTCCCAAATTTTCTACATCTACGGCTGCAGGGCGATACAAATATAATTTTGGCACTCGACCTGTTATTTGTGAACGACCCATGGTTATCCGTAGATGTAGAAATTTTTTTGATTTTTCTGCCTTGGGGATCGAACAGATCTTTACTGAATGAGGATGGTTATCCGTGTGTCGGATCAGCAGTACTGCATATGTGGAAGTGGTTAGGAAATTTTTCAGTAATGCCACGGTTTGAGAACGCTGTATACGTTCTACTGTCCGTGGGGTTTCAATCTACTTGGACTCCGATGTTATTCGTGCAGAACTCCAACTTCCTGATGGTGAGTTCCAGTATCTGTCGTCTGCTCCACTCCCTGATGTCAACAAATTTGCTGGTATTGTGTTAATCAAAGGGGAACGTTGGAAGGGCAATATGATGCCTCATGCGAAACTGACATCATTGGCTCGCATGCTTCACCTGCTTTGTCTGTAGAACGTCACCCCCAAGACTCGCCATTCCAGTATTAGTCCTAATCGTGCCTTCCTCTTTCATGCGATGTTGTCGGGAGTTTCTGTTGATTTGGTTGCGGTGATCTACGATTTCATTCTAACAGCTGCACAAAAAGAAGTGCCCCGTGAAGGGTTGCCGTTTGGCATATTTATTACCAATTTGTGCACTCAGAGTGGGGTGCACGTGGATGCCTCGGAACCTTCTCTTACTCGCAAAAACCGTTGGATCGGATTACTCTTAAGCGGAGTCAAGCTCATGATCAGTTGTCTCCTCTCAAGCCGTCATTTTCCGCCGCTGGACGTTCCTCACACCTCGATATTTCTGATGACAGTTCGGATGATGACTCATCTCACACTGAGGGGGAGTTACCACAATTCTCTGACCGTTTCGATCAGCTTAGCACTCAAGTGAAGGACCTCCATTCGGTCGTGAATGATTTACGAGCTGAGCAATCACGTCAGGGGACCGTTCTTGACTCTGTCTTGTCAATTCTTCATCATCAATTCCCTTCGAGTTCCTAGTCTTTGGCATTTGTGTCAAAAACGGGGAGAGTGAGTGTGAGTTTAGACATGTGTTTGGAGTTTAGGAGTTTATGTTTACTGCTTAAATACCGTTGCGTGAATACCTGTGAACTTTGTTTGCTTGAGTACTTGTGAACTGCTTGCTTGATAACTTGTGTTTGGATTGTTATGCATTTCAAGTTATTTTCACTTGATCTTGGTTTGGTATATTTTTATTTTTAGGTATTGATGTGCTAAAAGTACTAGACTTGTTGAATGCTCATTTTGAATTCTTTGTAATATCTTGTAATCTAGATGTTTTGTCATAAATTGCCAAAGGGGAAGATTGTTAGGTTTTTAATTATTGGCAATTGTGTACAAAATATTCTAAGTTTATTTTTACATGTATATGACCTTTATACAAGTCTAGAATATCTCTGGTGTGAAGAATTGCAAAATTATTGGAAAAAAGCTGTTGAGTTCACACCGCGTTCACAAACGCGTTCGAACGCGGTGCGTTCACAAACGCGTTCGAACGCGGTGCGTTCACAAACGCGTTCGAACGCGGGTACTTGCATTCACACAGACCGAGAGCTGCGTTCATAGACGTGTTCGAATGCGGGTACATGCGTTCACACAGACCGAGAGCTACATTCACAAACGCGTACGAATGCGGGTACTGTCTTCACACAGACCGAGAGCTGCGTTCACAAACGCGTTCGAATGCGGGTACTGCGTTCACACAGACCGAGAGCTGCATTCACAAACGCATTCGAACGCAACCTGAAGAATTCAAGTTGTCGCGTTCGAACGCACTCGGGCCCGTTCGAACGCACCTGAGATCAAGTCATGCCGTTCGAACGCACCCGGGCCGCGTTCGAACGCTCCAACGAAGTTTGAAAAAATTGGACTTTCGTGAGTACGGATAAGACTTGGATTTGGCTCTATCTTGGAGATCATATATAAGGATTGTGATGCCCTATCTCTAGGGTGTTTGAAGAAGCATTATTGAAGGAGACTTCTTGAGGCTACATCGGTTCTTCAACTATCAAGGTTTCACTCATCTACAAAATGTAATCTTTCGTCTTAAGGGCTATCTAGACGAAAGATCAATCTCGAGGGTTACTGAGGTTGGACTTCAATCACGAGAAGCAGTGAATCGTGGGTTCTAGCGAGCAAGACTGAGAGGAACAAAGTCGTTTGGATTGACGGGTTGTTTTGTGAGTCAGTCTTGTAACTGCTACTATTCTATTGATTGGTTTTGATCCGAGTTTGGATCTGTGGTTTTTTCCCGTTTGGATTTTTCCACGTTAAAATCTTGGCGTTCATCTCTGCTTTCGTTCTTAATATTTCTACGGATTTTTACTTAAGCGAACTTGTGATATCATTGCCTAGTATTTAGATACATAGTTGTGTCTTGGGGTTTTTCAAATGTAGATCTAGAATAACACAATCTCAATATGCAAATTGGTGTCGTCCAAGATAATGATGGCATAGTGGATATGGATGATGATGCCCTAGGGGACCAAGAGCTGGCTTCCACCTCTAGGTGGGGGCGAATCAAGTGACTTGTTTTTTCAATCTATGTTGGACCACATGATGATGAATGCCATCTTTTGGAACTGCAGAGGGGTGTTGAGAAAAAAAGGTCCTAGATAGATGTAGAGACCTTATTAGGGTCCATAGATTGGACGTGGTTTGCCTTTCAGAGACCCATGGAAATTGCGCTAATGGACAAAGGGTGGCAAGGGCTCTTGGAAGAAACTGGCAGCTATGGTTCGTTGTTCTAGCAATAGGGGCTTCGGGGGCATCATTATGCTCTCGAAGAAGGATTACAAAGCTATTGATGGGATGGTGGTATCTCGTTTTGCCATGCGTCTAGTGCTTACACTAATGAATTGGCACACGACAATTTTCTCGGTGGTCTACGCAAGTAATAGAGCGGATGACCAAAAGGAGTTGCGGGAGGAAATAAGCCAGCTAGATGCGGTAAACCTGCCATGGTTGGTAGTCGATAACTTCAACGTTTTCAGCACTATCGAGGAAAAGAAGTGGCAAGTGGCAAGGGCCAGTGAAGTTGGTGGCTAGCAACTTCAACTTCAACCAGTTCATTAGGCAGACATGTCTCTATGACCTAGGGTTTGAGGGTCTCCCTTCACTTGGTGTAATAATCAGCTCAGACCTAATTGAATGTGGGTTCAACTCAATAGGGTTCTACCAAACACTAGCTGGCTAAGCCTACACCCTCATAGTAAAGTCAGCCACCTAGATTGCTTGGCTTCCAATCATGCTTTGCTCCTCTTCTCTGTCCCGAATGACCCTTCTCAGGCAAAGAAATCCCTATGATTTGAACTTCTATGGTTAGACTGTGAGGGCCGCTAGTGAATAGTTAAGAATGCTTAGGAGAGAGAGGCATTTGGGACCCCTATGCAATCTTTTGTTCATCATCTAAGTAGGCTTCGATAAGGACTTTGCAAATGGAACAAGATAGAAGTAGGCTCCCTCAAACAAAAGCTTCAGGACGTTATTGGTCAGATCAGTTGCCACGAGAATACTGATGCAAGGGGAAGCTTAGATGAGGCTACACTATAGGAGTTAAGGGCCTTGTACAACCTAAAACCAGCTCTCAGTCGCCAACTCAACCTCAAATGGCTACAATGATCCAAACTCTATTGAGTGAAAAAAAGAGATCGAAACACTAAATGTTTTCAACTCACGGCGACACTTTGGCACAAGCGTAATTCGATATTGACAGTACAAGTGACCGAGGATCATTGGGTGCATGGGCAAGTTGACATGACCAAGGCCTTCATCAAGGAATATCAGGGCTTATGGGGGAGATTGAGTGTGCTGGATGTGGATATGCTCTACTGGCCTTCTTTACCAGTTATTTTGCCGGAAGAAGCTACCTCTCTCATGCTTCTAGTTTTGGATGAGGAAATCAAAATGGTTGTTTGGAGTCTCCCTCTTGGAAAGGCTCCAAGTCGGCACAGTATTCCAGTTGAAGTTTACTAGAGAAACTAGGAGGTGGTTGGCAGAAGTCTCTGCCATGCTGTCTGCCACTTCTTCATCCATGGCTCCTTTCAGTAGCACTAGGGTCAGACCTTTATTACTCCTGTGCCAAAGTGAGATCAGTTTGCTCGAGTGAAGGATTATTGTCTGATTGCCCTATGTAATGTGAACTACAAGATTGTCTTCAAGGTCTTGGTGGGTAGACTCAAGGAGCTCCTACCTTCTCTAGTAGGACCGTAGTAAGTGCCTTCATTGAAGGACGAAGCATCAGTGACAACATTATCGTAGTTTGGCATGCTCCATTACTCGAGTTTTCTGAGCGGATGGGTGTGGTGGATCACAGTTTGCATTTCATCATTGCAGTATGGTCTCCTCATCAATGGAGCACTGTCAAAGTCGATTGTTCCATGCCGAGGGCTACAGCAAGGGGACCCCCTCTTACCCTACCTATTCATCTTGATGTCTCAATCCTCATGGCCACGTTGAACGTTGAGTCCACAGCTGGGAGGCTTGCGAGGTTTACCGTTGGTAATTCGTAACTGAAACACCTCTTATACGTCAAAGACTTGTTCCTCATGGTGGAAGCTACGGCCATCTCCAACCAACGGATGAATAAGGATAAGTCAGAGTTGTATGTACCAAGCTGGTTAGAGGGAGATGTGGAGCAAATATGCTCCTCCCACAAAATCAGAGAGGGGAACTGGTCGTTCATGTACCTAGGGGTGCATATATCTGGCTAATGCATTAGAGTAGTGAGCACCAAGGTTTAGTGGCTCGGGTCAACAAGAACTGGATGGAAGCGAAATGTCCTATCCTTTTTAGGCAGGTTTACACTAGTGAAGTCCGTCCTCTCTATCCCAACATACTGGATGGGCTACACCTGGTATAGCCGGATGCTGTCATTGATTCCATCTCCAAGCTAGCTAGGAACTTTCTTTGGAGCAAGGGGCAGGCCCGGGGCTTGCACCTCCTAAGCTAGAACGTTGTCACTAGCCCTACTACTCTTGGAGGTCTTAGAATAAAAAGGCTAAAGATGACGCGCACTGCAATGATAGAGAAGCTAGTTTTCTGGGTAATCAATGAGGACCGCGCCCTTAGATGGGCATCCTCTGTTACGATTCGGACTTCACCGATGTTGCCTCGAGCATGGATACACCTTATGGAATGAATTGAGCTTTTGCCATAATCTTCTTCTTTTCCTTCTCTCTCGTTCCCTTATTCCCCGGATCCGTCGCTTCTAGCCTCCCTTGACCGACCACTCACCTTAGTTCCTTAGGGGCGGCCCACTCCTCCCCCTTATTCAAATCTCTCTACCGTTGCCCTAACCGTTACATCATCCATAATCCCTTCACCACCACGTTACTCACCAGCACCATCCCATTACCGTCGGCCTACCACCTCCATAATCCACCTAGGATCTCGTGCCTCTATCCACAAATCCATAGAATAAACTCTTTGTTGTTTGTCTACTTATTTGATGATATCTCTAGATCCTGCCGTTAGATTTTCCTAAACTTAGATTTGTTGGAAAGCTCTTTTCTAGGGATACACATATGAACATTTTGCGTTGATCCAACGACTATAACTTACAGAATACTCTTCCAAAGTTTCGTGCCAGATTCTGTCTAGATCTGAAAACGGGATAGATCAAACCTTAGCCCAAGGGGAGATTGTACCAAGAGTGGTATCAGAGCTACCGTTTCTTGGACACGCGCTTTCTAAAGAGCTATGGCTGCACAGCGAAATGAGGAGGACGAGATTTCCCCAATAGAGGAGGGGGAAACAGCTGCGGGAACTTTCACCCGCGAAATCGCCTGACCGAATCTAAATACGGAAAAGCCTAGCATTCAAGCCTTGATTGGATCTCTTTCCGAACAAATGTTCATCAATAATCAGATGAGATGGAGATGAACCATGGGTCATTCACAGATAACAGGATGGGTGCCAAAATTATGTTTGTATCGCCCAGCAGCCGTTAAAGTAGAAAACTATGGAGCCGAAGTAGGTGAGGAAGGCGGCATAGGTTTATTGGAAACTGCAGCTTTTCTAGGCATTCTTGAGAAAGAAACAAGATGCAAGTTCAATACATGCCCAAAGCAACCAAAAAAAGAGCAAGAAATCCAAAAAAAAAAAAAATTCAAGAAACCATGAAGGCCCTAAATGAAATCCATCTTTCACTTGAAAACTCTAAGATATCACGTTCAATCACACAAGAAACATCAAGATAGTAACTTTAACGTGATCAAAACTCGAAAACGCACAAAATCAATCAAGATCAAAAGACTTAATTGAATAAAAAAATTGAAAAATTGATTGATGATCATACCTCGAAAAAGTATAGAAAAACTCAGAAATTCGGCCGAAAGACGCTAGATCCGGAGGAGAACTACCCTCTAAAAGGGTTTGTAGTGAGAAATTTGATAAAAAATACCAAGATCTTGAAGATTTGAGAGGGAGAAAATAAAGGGTTTTGGAAAAACTCCTAGACACAAGTATGTATCTAAATACTAGGCAATGGATATCACTCGTTCGCTTAAGTAAAAGTTTGTAGAAATATTAAGAACGAAAGCAGAGATGAACACCAAGATTTTAACGTGGAAAAACCCAAATGGGAAAAAAAACTACGGATCCAAACTCGGATCAAAACCAATCACTAGAATAGTAGCAGTTACAAGACTGACTCTCAAAACAACCCGTCGATCCAAACGACTTTGTTCCTCTCAGTCTTGATCGCTAGAACCCACGATTCACTACTTCTTGTGATTAAAGTCCTATCTCAGTAACCCTCGAGATTGATCTTTCGTCTAGATAGCCCTTAAGACGAAAGATTAAATTCTTGTAGATGAGTGGAACCTTGTTAGTTGAAGAACCGATGTAGCCTAAAGTAGTCTCCTTCAATAATGCTTCTTCAACCCCCCCCAAGATAGGGCATCACAATCCTTATATATGATCTTCAAGATAGAGTCAAATTCAAATCTTATCCGTACTCACGAAAGTACAAGATAGAGCTAAATCCTAATCTTATCCGTACTCACGAAAGTACAAGATAGAGCCAAATCCAAATCTTATCCGTACTCACGAAAGTACAAGATAGAGTCAAATCCTAATCTTATATGTACTCACGAAAGTACAAGATAGAGCCAAATCCAAATCTTATCTGTACTCACGAAAGTCCAATATTCTTAAACTTTGTTGGTGCGTTCGAACGGGCTCGAGTGCGTTCGAACGCGTTTGTGAACGCAGCTCTCGGTCTGTGTAAACGTAATACCCGCGTTCGAACGCGTTTGTGAACGCGGCTCTCTGTCTGTGTGAACGCAGTACCCGCGTTCGAACGCGTTTGTGAATGCGATGTGAACTCGACGGCTTTTCTCTAATAATCTTGTAATTCTTCAAACGAGAGATATTCTAGACTTGTGTAAAGCTCATATACATGAAAAAATATACTTAAAATATTTTGTACACAATTGCCAACAAATAGAAACCTAACAATCTCCCCCTTTGGTAATTTGTGACAAAACACTTAGGTTACAAGATATTACACAGACTTCAAATAAGCAATCAACAAGACTAGAATATTTTGCACATCAATCTTTGCAAATAAACATATACCAATCAAAGATCAAGTGAAAATAACTTAAAATGAATAAATAATCCAACCACAAGTTATCAATGGAGCATAAGTTCAAAATTACTTAAACAGACAAAGTTCACAATTTCTCCAAGCAAAGTTATAAGCAAGATTAGAAAGACAGAAAGACTCTAATAAACTCCCCCTATTGCCATGCTCCCCCTACACACGTAAACTCTAAAACTTTAAACTCGCACCACACACGACACACTAGACACTCTCCCCCTTTTTGACACAAATGCCAAAGACTAGGAACTCGGAGGGAACTGACGATGAAGAAACCATGAAGGCCCTAAATGAAAGCCATCTTTCACTTGAAAACGCTAAGATATCACATTCAATCGCATAAGAAACATCATGATATTAACTTTAACGTGATCAAAACTCGAAACCGCACGAAATCAATCAAGATCAAGAGACTTAATTGAATAAAAAATAAGAAAATTGATGAATGATCATACCTCGCAAAAAGTGAAGAAAATCTTGAAGTTTCGGCCAAAAGACTTTAAAAGGGTTTGAAGTGAAAATTTTGATGAAAAAGATGAAGATCTTGAGGATTTGGATTTTTTTTTTAAATTTAAACTAAAACAAATTAAAAATCTTTTTAGAGATGCACTTCTAGAAAATTCAAAATAGATTCAAGACATAGAATATGACAATCAAATGAAAAAGTCATACACAGATCAATCAAATCATCAAGAGCATATTATAATCAATTCTAATGCATCACTCAAAATTAAATTAATCTTGATTGATCATAACGATATGCATATGCAAGATGAGCATAGATAACATGAACCAATCTTCTTAAACAAACATTCCTATATAAACAATAATGCAACACAGTAGTCAAACCGACTTAGTATTGAAATTTTGCACTTTTCGACTTATTCTCCATAACATAACAGGAATTTTCCTGTATTTTTTATATATAAACCATATAGGTGCAATGATGGCTTTCACACATGAGTAGGTAGCCCTTTTCATTGATCTTTTATGAACACATTTGTGATGACTAAGGATGAGGTCAAACTGTGCAAATCAAGGTCAATAGTGAGCTATTTAAAAAGAATTTCATGTTATGAGTGCATTAATTTCAGTATAATTATCATAGAAGTAGAGAGAGTGAATAACTCGGAAATGATATAATATACTACAAGATGACAAAATTGACTATAATAACTCATAATCATGAAAAATCATATTTATATGTCAAGAATATATTATTGAATCTAGGCGTACATCAAAATTTTTTTTTTATGACAAACACTCTCGACAAATCTGAAACTAAAAACAAAAGAAAAATTTCAGAGTAAAGAAAACCTAAAACAAAACGAAAAGAAAATAGTAAAAAATGAAACATGCAAACCAAAACACGCAACCCAAAACAAAAAGAAAATCAATCCAAAGCACAAATGCCTAAAGAAGTACGAAGATACTCAAATCTCTGTAAATCCAAAGGTTTTGTAAATAGATCACCACTCTGTTTCTCTGTCTCAACATGTTCTAGTGCTATTATTTTGTCTTCAACTAACTCGCGTATAAAATGATGTCGGATATCAATATGTTTAGTACGCGAGTGTTGAACAGGATTCTTCGATATATTAATAGCACTCATGTTGTCACAATAAAGCACCATAGTATCTTGTTTAATGTCGTAATCTTTGACCATCTGTTTCATCCATAGTAACTGAGAACAACAACTATCCGCTGCAATGTATTCTGCCTCCGCAGTAGATAAAGATATCGAGTTTTGTTTCTTACTGTGCCAAGCAACCAGATTGTTTCCAATATAAAAACATCCACCAGAGGTATTCTTTCTATCATCACATGAACCTGCCCAATTAGAATCCGTGTATCCAAATATGATAGCTCCCGAGTCATAAGTAAACTAGATACCTAAGTCAACTGTGCCACCGACATATTTTATGATACGTTTCACAGCATACAAATGTGTCTCCTTAGGTTCAGACTGAAACCTAGCACACACACCGACGCTAAATGCAATGTCAGGTCTACTAGCAGTTAAGTACAAAAGACTACCAATCATGCTCCTATACAGTGTCTGATCAACACTTTGTCCTAAAATATCCTTACCTAGTTTGGTAGTTGTACTCATATGAGTTCTAGCATGTTTTGCATTTTCTAAACCAAATTTAGTCACTAGATCCTTAGCATACTTGGTTTGAGCGATAAATATCCCTCTTTCCAATTGAGTAATTTGAAGTCCCAAAAAGAACTTCAACTCACCCATCATGCTCATCTCAAAATGGCTATGCATGAGATCAGCAAACTCCTTAGCTAACAATTGACTTGTTGCCCCGAAGACAATATCATCCACATATATTTGTGCCACAACTAAACTTCTGTTCGACCGTCTAATAAACAATGTCTTGTCCACAAGTATGTATCTAAATACTAGGCAATGATATTACTCGTTCGCTTAAGTAAAAGTCTGTAAAAATATTAAGAACGAAAGCAGAGATGAACACCAAGATTTTAACGTGGAAAAACCCAAATGAAAAAAAAACCACGGATCCAAACTCGGATCAAAACCAATCACTAGAATAGTAGCAGTTACAAGACTGACTCTCAAAACAACCCGTCGATCCAAACGACTTTGTTCCTCTCAGTCTTGATCGCTAGAACCCACGATTCACTGCTTCTTGTGATTGAAGTCCAATTTCAGTAACCCTCGAGATTAATCTTTCGTCTAGATAGCCTTTAAGATGAAAGATTAAATTCTTGTAGATGAGTGGAACCTTGTTAGTTGAAGAACCAATGTAGCCTCAAGAAGTCTCCTTCAATAATGCTTCTTCAACCCTCCCCCCAAGATAGGGCATCACAATCCTTATATATGATCTCTAAGATAGAGCCAAATCCAAATCTTATCCGTACTCACGAAAGTACAAGATAGAGCTAAATCCTAATCTTATCCGTACTCACGAAAGTACAAGATAGAGCCAAATCCAAATCTTATCTGTACTCACGAAAGTACAAGATAGAACCAAATCCTAATCTTATCCGTACAGCCAAATCCTAATCTTATCCGTACTCACGAAAGTACAAGATAGAGCCAAATCCAAATCTTATCTGTACTCACGAAAGTCCAATATTCTTACACTTTGTTGGCGCGTTCGAACGGGTTCGAGTGCGTTCGAACGCGACAGCTTGAATTCTTCACGTTGCGTTCGAACGCGTTTGTGAACGCAGCTCTCGGTCTGTGTGAACGCAGTACCCGCGTTCGAACGCGTTTGTGAACACGGCTCTGCATGCGTGTGAACGCGGCACCGCGTTCGAACGCGTTTGTGAACGCGGTGTGAACTCGACGGCTTTTCTCCAATAATCTTGCAATTCTTCAAACTAGAGATATTCTAGACTTGTGTAAAGCTCATATACATAAAAAAATATACTTAAAATATTTTGTACACAATTGCCAACAAATAAAAACCTAACAGGTTTCTAGGGTTTGGAAGATGGAAGATGAAAACCCTTGGGTTCGGACGCAATATATAAAGAATCCTCGAAAGACTTTTTTTTTAAGTAAAAAATCTAAGAAAAAATCAAAAATCTTTTTGGAGATGCACCTCTAAAAATTCAAAATAGATTCAAGACATAGAATATGACAATCGAATAAAATAAGTCATACATAGATCAATCAGATCATCAAAAGCATATTATAATCAATTCTAATGCATCACTCAAAATTAAATTAATCTTGATTGATCATAACAATATACGTATGCAAGGTGAGCATAGATAACATGAAATATTCTTCTTAAATAAACTTTCCTATTTAAACAATGATACAACACAGTAGTCAAATTGACTTAGTATTTAAATTTGCACTTTTAGATTTATTCTCCATAACCGAATAGGATTTTTCCTGTATTATTTACTTTTATATATTAACCATATAGGTGCAATAACGGCTTTCACATATGAGTAGGTAGCCCTTTTTTTGTAGTACATATCAAATAATGTGCAATAAGATATTCACAAACATCAAAAAAAATTTATTTATTTTGCAAGTAATGTACTAAGTCAAACTGGACTCTAAATAAGATGACTTTCACACAAACTCATTGTAGCCCTTTTCATTGATCTTTTATGAACACATTTGTGATGACTAAGCATGAGGTCAAAATGTGCAAATCAACGTCAATAGTGAGCTATTTAAAAAAAATTTCATGATGTCATGCTCACTCAAGAATATACACAGGTTATGAGTGCATTAATTTCAGTATAATTATCATAGAAGTCGAGAGAGTGAATAAATAAAAAATGATACAATATACTACAAGATGACAAAATTGACTATAATAACTCATAATCAAGAGAAAAATCATATTTATATGTCAAGAGTATATTATTGAATCTAGGGTGCATCAAATTTTTTTTTTATATGACAAAAACTCTCGACAAATCTAAAACTAAAAACAAAAAAAATTTCAAAGTAAAGAAAACCTAAAAGAAAACGAAAAGAAATAATAAAAATGAAACATGCAAACCAAAACACGCAAACCAAACAAAAAAATCAATCCAAAGCACAAATCCCTAAAGAATTACGAAGATACTCAAATCTCTGTAAATCCAAAGGTTTTGTAAATAGATCAGCAAACTGTTTCTCCGTCTCAACATGTTCCAGTGCTATTATTTTGTCTTCAACTAACTCGCGTATAAAATGATGTCGTATATCAATATGTTTTGTACGCGAGTGTTGAACAGGAATTTTCGATATATCAATAGCACTCATGTTGTCACAATAAAGCACCATAGTATCTTGTTCAATGCCGTAATCTTTGACCATCTGTTTCATCCATAATAACTGAGAACAACAACTTCCCGCTGCATTATCCTAACCTAGTTTGGTAGTTGTACTCATAGGAGTTCTAGCATGTTTTGTATTTTCTAAACCGAATTTAGTCACAAGATCCTTAGCATACTTGGTTTGAGCGATAAATATCCCTCCTTCTAACTGAGTAATTTAAAGTCCCAAAAAGAACTTCAACGCACCCATCATGCTTATCTCAAAATGACTATGCATAAGATCTGCAAACTCCTTAGCTAATTATCGACTCGTTGCCCCGAAGACAATGTCATCCACATATATTTGTGCCACAACTAAACTCTTGTTTGACCGTCTAATGAATAATGTCTTGTCCACTCCCCCTCGAGTGAACCCCGCATCCACTAAAAAAGTGGTCAACTTCTCATACCAAGCTCTTGGAGCTTGTTTTAGCCCGTAGAGGGCCTTTTTCAGTTTAAACACATGAGAAGGAAATTTTTGATCTTCGAACCCTTTCAGTTGTTTTACACAAAAATCTTCATTCAGAGTACCATTCAAGAAAGCACTTTTTACCTCCATTTGAAACAATTTAAATTTTTAAGTGACAAGCAATAGCAAGCAGTATACGAATAGATTCTAATCTAGCAACATGAGCAAATGTCTCATCAAAATCTATACCCTCAACCTGAGTATATCCCTGTGCTACGAGTCTAGCTTTATTTCGAACTATATTGCCATGCTCATCACTTTTATTCTTGTAAATCTATTTTGTTCCAATGACGTTCACATCTAGGAACTAAATACCAAACATCATTCCTAGAAAATTGCTCTAATTCCTCATGCATAGCATTAACCCAAGAATCGTCTAACAATGCTTCCTTCAAATTTTTAGGTTCGAAAGAAGATGTATAACAAGTAAATGATACCTCACTTTGGATTTGTCGTCTTGTCTTAATTGGTTTATTTACGTCCCGGTCACTTGTGACAGTGGATGATCTGATTTCACTCTGGCAGATGGTTCCGGTACGTTGTAGTCATCTTTGTTCATTTCAACTTTGTCCTCGTCCTGATTCTCAATTTTCAGATCAAGCTCCTTTCCTATTTTTTCGTCATATGTATCTGCAGAAACAGAAATAGAAGTAGCTCTAGTTAAATCAATAGTGGATTCATCTATCATAACATTAGCAGATTTCATAACCATAGAAGTGTCAAGATTAAATACTCTGTAGGCTCTGCTATAGCATTTACTACCAAAAACTCGAAAATATTTAACACTAGGTTTCTTACCTTTCTAGATTTCATATGTAGTCATTTTTGGAGAATTTTACCTCATAATCTTCATCACAAAATTGACTAATACTTAGAAGATTTGTTTTTAAGCCCTTAACATACAAAACATTTTAAAGAATAGGAACCCCCGGAGAACTTACCTTTCCTTTACCTATTACCTTGGATAAATTACCATCTCCGAATATCACAACTCCCCCTTCATGTTTTTCAAGATTAGAAAATAACGACTTGTCACCCGACATATGTCTTGAACAGCCACTATCTAAATACCGTAAATTAGAATTTAAAGCTTTCAAAGTTGTATGCACAACATAACATTTCAAATCACTTTTCTTGACCCATATGGCCTTTGTTTTTATCCCATAAATAAAAGCAGTTCTAGGTTTTTGCAAAAATTTGCAATGAGGTCGAATATGCCCTAGAATGCCGCAATGATAGCATGTGAGAACAAACCATTTTTGTAACAACCCAATCCCAAAAAAAAAAAAAATTCTTTACATGGGCACAACGTGGCCGGCCTCGTGCCCATGCATTGGGGCAGCGTGGGGGAGGAGCCACGCACCCCCCCCCTTGCGTCGCCACAGCCAACCGGCTGCGGCCAGCTGGCTGCGGCGGGCCCCAGCACCGCCGTAGCCACCACCAACCCCCCAGCCACCGCCTTTTCCCTCTCTTTAAATCTCTCTCTCTCTCTCTCTCTCTCTCTCTCTCTCTCTTTTTCCTTCTTTGGGCTCGGGCTTCCGGTGCCCTCCTCGCAGGCTCCGCACCTCCCTCCCCTCCTCCCTTTTTCTTCTTCTTCTTCCTTTCTTTCTTTCTTTTTCTCTTCCCTCCTCAGCTTCCACTTCTTCTTTTCTGCATAGTGCTGGGCTCAGCCCAGCACTGTAGCAGGCAGTACTGGGCCGAGCCTAGCACTGTAGCAGTGTTTTTTAATTATTTATTTATTTATTTGTTGTTATTTATTTAGGTTTTCCTTCTTAATTAATGCAAATAGATTATTTAGACATTAATTATTTTAATAATAATATATTCTTCAATATGTTTAGTATTAATTGTAATTTGTATAATCAATGATTAATTAGGTATATATATAAGTAATACTCATATTTATTTATTTATATCTCTATTAGATTAATATATAGATTTGTAAATTATAATTATCAAATTTATATACCAATATTTTTATGAGATACATTTTAAATAATTCATTATACATTATTATTTTGTAACAAATATGATAATGACTACATAGTCCCTAATTAATCAAGATATAATTTAATTATAATTAGTTTTTATCTATATTTATATTTTATTTATAATTAAAAATCTAGCCAATTATAAAAATAAATAGAAATTCAAAAATCTAATAAATCATCATATTTTACTCGAACGGATTATATTGGGATAAACAACTAACTTTATGTTACTTAAATATTTTCAGATCCCGAACCCCTTATTTGAGACCCCGTGGACTTTGCTAGCGATGAGTGTCACTCGGTTAACTAACGGGCGTGAAAGATGCGTGGTTTGTGTCTTCTGATCAGACTGTGAGTAGTCTTATCCCTTAGACGCCTTTCTCAAGTTAGGTTATATTATATATTTATATACATGCATGTTTTGGCCTCCAGCATGATTATATGATTTTATCTAGAGATGATTATGGTCGAGCATATTTTATCATGCATTTGATTATGCTGATTTGGAATATGAGTACATTGGTGATATATATAGAGATGATTAGAGATGATTCTACTGTTATGATTGTTTACCGAGTTGATCTGTAGCATGAGTATCCATGTAATAGATTAGCATAAGTATGCATGTGTTGACGATACAGTTGGAGACTATATTGCATCATTTTCTCTTGATTCCTATTCCACCTAAATTCCTGTTATGCATTGACTTGTTATCGTACTGGATATATGCATATGATCTGTCATTTAGAAGGAAAGCATGAAATGTGATTGATAGGATAGTTGATAGAAAGCGTGAGGATACCCGAGTGGGTGCAAGGGTTAGGACGCGCTTGATGGATGATTGATCGCTCGACATGGTCGCAATCCTGTTGGCTTTACGTCCGAGGTCATTAGTCTGTGTGCGCAGCAGACATTCGAATACATGCCGTTCGCTAGGGCATATGTGGTGAGTTATCCTCACGAGATTTCTATCAGCTAGAAGGGTGCCCGGTCTGGATTGATGTTGATACCCTTAGCGGACAATGTAGGATTATATTTGAGATACTCCTTGCGGATGGCAAAGTATGCTCTGAGCCTTCGGGCATGATGTTGAGACTGGGTACCGGGTGTTGACTGTGCACAGTAGTCTAGTATGATGATGACATATAGAGATGACATTGATGATTGAGATGTTGAGAAATGCATATAATTTCATTATCATCTAATTACCTGATTATCGAGTGGTCAATATATATCATATATGGTTGCATTTGATATCATAGCATGGTCATGGTCGGCATGCATCATGTGTCATATTTGATAGAGAGTTATGATGATCATATGACATGGAGATCTGTTTATTCATTGTTAGGGATTGTATACTTTTATCAGTATGACATATTATATACTTTTCATTTATGTATTATTGAGGATACATTCATATACTCATTCATGAGATGATGTTGCTTTCTGATTCATATTATCCAGTACATGATTTACTCTCCGTTTGGCATCACTGATTCGGGGTAAAGTCTATTCACTGAGCCTTTTGCTCATGACTCTCTTTATTTCTTTTCTAACCCCCTCAGAAATGTGGTACGTGATAGCGACTTGAGAAGATATTTTAGAGCAATGACGAGGTGAGCCATAGATGCGAGATGGTATAGATGATAGTTTATATAGAAATTGAGTTGTACCAGTATTCGATATTTGTACTCTTTTGTATTAGACGATAATTTATATAATACAGGTCGAATCATAGTGTACTCTTGTATTAGTTATTTTAGTTGTATCTTGATGGTTTGTTGTGGCCTGTGTGGGTCCTGCCAGATTATGTAGTGGTCTAGTATATATTATAGTGGACTTTGATATTCATATATTAACAGGTTTATTTGGTTAAGAGTATGAGTTATTTGGTGATGGATTATGTGATCATGGATAGGTTAGCAGGTTTTATTTGATGATGTCATGATTATATGTGCACAGGAGATTATCTGTGCATGATGGGCCCCGCCCGACCTGTCGCTTGCGCTGCGCGTGTCGTGTGGGCGCATGAGCGTGCACGTGCCCGTGCCAGGCGGGGGCGTTACAATTTTCTACTAACCGTGTGTCGAGGAGTGTGACTAAAGTTTACCTTTGGTGCCGTTGACGATTCACCAGTTTGTAGATTCACCTTCAGTTTAGAAGTATTCATCCAGGATTGCTTTGTAAATGCGGTTGATGACTTCAGATATTCTTTCTTTTGTATACCTGCAGAAACGAAGACAGTTTTTATTATTATTTGAATTACTAGTGTATCCAACACCATACCTATCTTTTCAAGAGATATGAGCCTTTAGGATCTCGTCAAGTTTCTTCCGAAAGAATTTATTGAACTTTTTGACGAACATGGCCAACATCTCAACATCTAAATCACCTTCATCATCTGACTCCTCTATACTTTGTTCAACTGTGGATAGAGTAATCACTTTGGACTTCCTCGGTTTTGAAAGACTGGACTCAAATGCTTGTAGATTTTCTACCAATTGTTCAACTTTCATAGAATCGATGTCCTTACTTTCCTCAATAGTTGTAACTTTCGCCTGAAACCTCTCTGGAAGAGACATAAGGTTCTTACGGACAATTCTATTTTCAGGAATTTTCTCTCCTAGGTTGAAACTAGAGTTGACTATATCACTCAGCTTTGCATAAAACTCATCAAATGTCTCATTCTCCTCTATACGTAGAGTTTCAAAACTAGTAGTCAACCTCTGAAGTTTATAAAGTTTTACAGCCATAGTTCCTTCGTGAGTAGTTTCTAAGATCGTCCAAGCTTCTTTTGCTATCTCACAAGTAGAGATTCTTCTAAATTATTCTGAGAAAACAAAACTAAAAATTGCATTTATTGCCTTGCTATTCCATCCAACTTTTTCATAGTCTGACCTATCCCATGACTCTATCGGTTTATTAGCAAGTTTATCATCCACCATGTACATTGGTAGACTCCAACCGTTCACAATGGCAAACCATACTCGTTCATCTATAGACTTCAAGTAAGCTCTCATCCTAGCTTTTCAATATCCATAATTTGATCCATCTAGGATAGGAGGTCTAATAGATGATGGTCCATCTCTATGAAAATCCATGCCTATCTGATCTCTCTCAAAGGTGAGAGAACCTGCTCTGATACCAATTAAAAAAACCTTAGACACAAGTATGTATTTAAATACTAGGCAATGATATCACTCGTTCACTTAAGTAAAAGTCCGTAGAAATATTAAAAAACGAAAGCAGAGATGAACGCCAAGATTTTAACGTGAAAAACCCAAACGGGAAAAAACCACGGATCCAAACTCGAATCAAAACCAATCACTAGAATAGTAGCAGTTACAAGACTGACTCACAAAACAACCTGTCGATCCAAACGGCTTTGTTCCTCTCAGTCTTGCTCGCTAGAACCCACGATTCACTGCTTCTCGTGATTGAAGTCCAACCTCAGTAATCCTCGAGATTGATCTTTCATCTATATAGCCCTTAAGACGAAAGATTATGTTTTATAGATGAGTGGAACCTTAATAGTTGAAGAACCGATGTAGCCTCAAGAAGTCTCCTTCGATAATGCTTCTTCAACCTCCCTCAAGATAGGGCATCACAATCCTTATATATGATCTCCAAGATAGAGCCAAATCTAAGTCTTATCCGTATTCACGAAAGTCCAATTTTATCAAACTTCGTTGGTGCGTTCGAACGTGGCCCGGGTGCGTTCGAACGGCATGACTTGAACTCAGGTGCGTTCGAACGGGCCTGAGTGCATTCGAACGAGACAATTTGAATTCTTCAGGTTGCGTTCGAGCATGTTTGTGAACACGGCTCTCGGTCTGTGTGAACGCAGTACCCACGTTCGAACGCGTTTGTGAACGCGGCTCTCTGTCTGTGTGAACGCCGTGCCCGCGTTCGAACGCGTTTGTGAACGCGGCTCTTTGTCTGTGTGAACGCAGATTCCGCGTTCGAATGCGTTTGTGAACGCAATGTGAACTCGACGGCTTTTTTCCAATATACTTGCAATTCTTCAAACCAGAGATATTCTAGACTTGTGTAAAGCTCATATACATGAGAAAATACACTTAGAATATTTTATACACAATTGCCAACAAATAAAAACCTAACATACTTGATTTGAGCGATAAATATCCCTCTTTCCAAATGAGTAATTTAAAGTCCCAAAAAGAACTTCAACTCACCCATCATGCTCATATCAAAATGACTATGCATGAGATCTGTAAACTCCTGAGCTAACGATTGACTTGTTGCCCCGAAGACAATGTCATCCATATATATTTGTGCCACAACTAAACTCTTGTTCAATCGTCTATTGAACAATGTCTTGTCCACTCCCCCTCGAGTGAACCTCGCATCCACTAAAAAAGTAGTCAACTTCTCATACCAAGCTCTTGGAGCTTGTTTTAGCCCGTAAAGTGCTTTTTTCAGTTTAAACACATGAGAAGGAAATTTTTGATCTTTGAACCCTTTCGCTGTTCCACATAAACATCTTCATTCAGAGTATACGAATAGATTCTAATATAGCAACAAGAGCAAATGTCTCATCAAAATCTAAACCCTCAACCTGAGTATATCCTTGTGCTACGAGTCTAGCTTTATTTTGAACTATATTGTCATGTTCATCACTTTTATTCTTGTAAATCCATTTTGTTCCAATGACGTTCACATTGTTAGGTCTAAGAACTAAATACCAAACATCATTCATAGAAAATTGCTCTAATTCCTCATACATAGCATTAACCCAAGAATCGTCTAATAATGCTTCCTTCACATTTTTAGGTTCGAAAGAAGATGTATAACAAGTAAATGATACCTCACTTTCGATTTGCCGTCTTGTCTTAATTGGTTCATTCACGTCTCCGATCAGTTGTGATAGTGGATAATTTGATTTCACTCTGGCAGATGGTTCCTGTAGGTAGCAGTCATCTTTGTTCATTTTAACTTTGTCCTCGTCTTGATTCTCAATTTCTAGATCAAGCTCTTTTCATATTTCTTCGTCATATGTATCTGCAGAAACAGAAATAGGAGTAGCTTCAGTTAAATCAGTCGTGGATTCAACTATCATAACATTAGCAGATTCCATAATAGTAGAAGTGCCAAGATTAAATACTCTATAGGCTCTGCTATTATTCGAATACCCTAAGAAGATGCCTTCGCTACTTCTAGTGTCAAATTTAGTCAAATATTCTCGATCACGCAAGATATAACATTTATTACCAAAAATTCGAAAAATATTTAACACTAGGTTTCTTACCTTTTCAGATTTCATAAGCAGTCATTTATGTAACTGGTCTTAGATAAACACGATTTATCACATGTACCGCTGTATTGACCGCCTCTGCCCAAAACCTATGAGTAACCTTTTTAGCGTGAAGCATAACCCTAGCCATTTCCTGCACAACTCGTTTAACACCCGTAAAAAAAAAAAAAAAAAATTTAAGCGCACGCGCCATGCGCGTGCACCCTAACCGCTGGTCAAAGTTCTTTGGCGGAAGCATGGAGTAGAGGAAGCTACTTGGGAGCTTGAGGAGAAGATCCAGTCCACTTACTGTCTCTTTCTCTCCCGACCGCTGAAGTTTCCGTCACGTGCATAATTAGGATTTTATCTTCGTCTACTTTCACCAGAGAAATACGCCGACCGGCGACCTCGGGTCGACCACCCACCGATTTAGGAAGTTTCCCTATTTTTCCCCCTTGCTGTAGGTACCCAAATTGGGTACCCACGGGGCGCGAGGGAGGCGATGCCATGTCGCCTCCCACCGTCGGGTTTCTTTGGCACCTGCGGCCACCACCGGCGGTGGTGGCCTCACTCGTCAACCTCGGCCGACCCACCTCTTCACTTGAAAGAGGTGGGTACCCGAGAAGAGGGCTTCGAGCCCACCTAGCTCTGAGTTGAAAACTCCATGGCCGCCGGCCATGGAGTTCCTCAACTCTTCCCCCTCCGGCCGCACTAGCCGGAGGTTCTATCCTCTCCTGCGCCCAAGTCGAACTAGTCAACTTGGGGAGAAGTTGCTGGAGCCGGGGGGGCTGCCGGTGACGAGGATCACCGGTAGCAACACCCCTCTCCTTTGTTTCTCCTTCTCTGTCAAGGAGACGAGGAGAGGGTGGAGGTTAGGCCCCCCACCGCCAAATCTGATTGATATTCCTATTATTTCTAGCAAAGCGAGCTCAGGACTTTTTGCTCATTTGGTGGTGAGACCAACTCTAGCTGAGAGGATCCGAACTGCACAGGCGGAAGATCCTCACTTTATGCAGATAATTCAGCAAGTCCAGGGGTCAGGCAAAGGAGGTTTTCGTATTGATGATGCAGGAGCCTTGAGGTTTGGAGATAGCTTTTGTGTGCCAGATGTGAGTGAACTCCGAAAGAAAATTTTGGAGGAAGCTCATCAGACTTCTTACAACGTCCACCCTGGGGAGACGAAGATGTATCATGATGTTCGCAGGTCTTTCTGGTGGCTAGGACTGAAGAGGAACATAGCGGAGTTTGTATCCCGATGCTTGACATGTCAGCAGGTAAAGATTGAGCACCAAAGACCTGCAGGGACTCTCAGACCTCTACCCATTCCTGAGTGGAAATGGGAGCATATTACTATGGATTTTGTGGTTGGACTGCCGAAGACTATTAAGAAGAAAGATTCCATATGGGTAATTGTTGATCGGTTGACCAAGACTGCTCATTTTCTTCCAGTTAACACCACAGATTCCATGGAGCAGCGGGCTACCTTATTTCGAGATGAGATCTTTGCTCGCCACGGGGCTCCCGTGTCCATTACCTCTAATCGGGACCCTAGATTTACATCTAGATTGTGGCAACAATTTGCTAAATCTCTGAGTACCAAATTGCAGTTCAGCACAGCTTATCATCCTCAGACCGACGGCCAGTCAGAGCGGATGATCCAGACATTGGAGGACATGTTACGTGCTTCAGTTGCTGATTTTGGACTTAGCTAGGATAGGCATCTTCCTTTGATTGAATTTGCCTATAATAATAGTTATCACTCCAGCATCGGGATGCCCCCTTATGAGGCTTTATATGGTCGGAGATGTCGGACACCTATCAGCTGGGATGAAGTGGGGGAGCGGAAGATAGAGAGCTCAGAGTTAATCCAGGAAACCATTGACAAGGTCCGAAAGGTACGTGAACACTTGCGGGCAGCCCAGAGTCGACAAAAGAGCTATGCTGATCGTCAACGTCGAGATCTAGAATTTCAGGTTGGAGATAGAGTTTTCCTCAAAGTCTCACATTGGAAAGGAGTTGTCCGATTTGGGAGGAAGGGCAAGTTGAGCCCTCGATACATTGGACCTTATGAGATACTGGAGCAGGTAGGGTCAGTTGCATACCGTGTGGATCTGCCTTCAGAGTTGTCACAAATTCACAATGTTTTCCATGTGTCAGTATTGAGAAAATATTTACACGATCCCTCCCATGTGTTGAAAGAGGAACATTTTCAGTTGAAGAAGGATCTGTCTTATCAGGAGCAACCCATTCGGATCGTTGATAGATGCGTGAAGGTGCTTCGGAGAAGGAACGTACCACTGGTCAAAGTTCTTTGGCGGAATCATGGAGTAGAGGAAGCTACTTGGGAGCTTGAGGAGAAGATCCAGTCTACTTATCCTCACTTACTAGATAACTCCGGTATGTAATTTCGAGGACGAAATTTTTTATTTTGTTAGGAGTAGTTGTAACACCCGTAAAAAAAAATAAAAAAAAAATAAAAAATAAAAAAATTTAAGCGCCGCATTTTTCCCTATTTAACCTCCACTCAATTTCCCCTCGAGTTCTTTCTTTTTCAAAATCTTCTCTTCTTCGCTTTTCCCCTACTCTCTCTTTCTCTCCCGAGCCGCCGAAGTTTCCGTCACGGGCAGCGAGTCACCGGAGCGCCGACAGCCAACCAAAACCCCTCACCTCGATCGTCAGGTTAGCCTTCATCCCCTCTTTATTTCAATTTGAAAATAGCCTAGTTAAGCATGCGTAATTAGGATTTTATCTTCGTCAGCTTTCACCGGAGAAATACGCCGACCGGCGACCTCGGGTAGACCACCCACCGGTTCGGGAAGTTTCCCTATTTTTCCCCCTTGTTGTAGGTACCCAAATTGGGTACCCACGGGGTGCGAGGGAGGCGATGCCATGTCGCCTCCCACCGTCGGGTTTCTTTGGCACCTGCGGCCACCACCGGCGGTGGTGGCCTCACTCGTCAACCTCGGCCGACCCACCTCTTCACTTGAAAGAGGTGGGTACCCGAGAAGAGGGCTTCGAGCCCACCTAGCTCTGAGTTGAAAACTCCATGGCCGTCGGCCATGGAGTTCCTCAACTCTTCCCCCTCCGGCCGCACTAGAAGGAGGTTCTATCCTCTCCTGCGCCCAAGTCGAACTAGTCAACTTGGGGAGAAGTTGCTGGAGCCGGGGGGGCTGCCGGTGACGAGGATCACCGGCAGCAACACCCCTCTCCTTTGTTTCTCCTTCTTTGTCAAGGAGACGAGGAGAGGGTGGAGGTTGGGCCCCCCACCGCTCTCTCTTTGTGGGCTGTGGCGTGGGCTGCGTTGCAACCCAAGTTCACAGTCCCCTCTTTTTTTTTTTTTAAAGTTCATAGTCTCTCTTTGTCGGATCGGATATGGGTCCAAATATTTTACCCGGTTCGAATTCGGATACGGATACGGATAGCAATTTATTAAAATATCCAAATCCGGATCCGGATACGGGTATATCATATATGTTTGGATACGGATTCGGATATCGGATATCTGAATACCCGTATACTATATAATACTAACAAACATCCTACCCTTAAAAACTAACCTGACCCGTTAATATAAAACCCACACCCAACCCACTAACTTACCCTAACTCCTCAACAATCAACCCTCATCTCTTCACCACATCAGCCGCCGCACTCTCACCATCTCTTCACCACATCAACCCCCATCCCCATCTCTCCCTCACTCTCAACATCGACTCCCGCCATTCTGTGGCCCCGTCTCGGTCTCTCTGACCGACAACAGCGGTGTCGTCGCCAAGTACCTTCACCTCCGATCATCACCATCATCGCCGGGTACCTTCGTCTCCGATCATCACCATCGTCGCCGGGTACCTTCGCCATCCTCAACTCCGGTAACTTCGACAACCAACGAGTATTTTATGAATTTTTGGATAATGATATGCATTTTTTACCTCGTATCCCTTATCTGTTCTTCATAGATTTCCTTGATTTGTATTGGAATAGGCTCTGGTTTGTACTACAGTTGTTTCTAGTTTACCATATATGTGGGATATTTGTTATTGCAGAAGTTGTGGATTGGGATATAAGAAGGCAAAAAGCAAGTGATATATATGTGGCTCTAGCCTAAAGCTACTTAATGACTGAATTCAGATCTAAGAAGGCATGCATTCACTACTTAGTTACCAACAATGTTCGCACTTTTTTGACCGACACAACGTTCGTACTTTTACTTCCTATCTTGGGATTCTGGATATCATATATCCAAAATTGTTAGTATTTCTCCAACCGTGAGCTCATAAAATCATCAGTTTACCTAACAGGAATCATTTTATCTCCATAGCTTTCACTATCCACATTATTTGCAGATGATGTTTTCCCTTCCTTTAAAAGCTCAACATCATATGCATTAGCATGAGAGATGGAAGCTGATTCTTTGCAGACATCCTTGCTACCAGCATAACTGAAAACGTCTTCTTTCAAGACCCTTCCATCTTTCCCTGTTCCACGGATATTGTTTATATTTAAACCATACTATTTTGCTAGGTTCCTCACAGCAGGAGTAGAGAGAACTCTGCCAAGAGCTTCTTCTTTGCCCGATGAGCTTAGACAATCCATGTCATGAAAGTCAGAGATTGGCATAGTTTCACTACCAGGACTCTCGGATGTAAAAGGAGTGTGAGCATCTTCAACAAGCATCTTCAGTAAAGTTTCGCCAACCTGCGGCATTACGCAGACTTTGAATCTTTCCGCATACTGAAAGGATAGCCTACTTTTGCATGATCTAATGCGGAATGATCAAGAAGTAAATGATAACATCTATCCTTCACATCTATGGCCAAAAAGAATAAGCAGTTGAATATTAAATTAATCAAGAAGCACACTGAATAGTACTTTGTCAGTATGCACTTACTTATGGCAATCAGTTTGAAATCACATAATCCCACTGAACATCAAAAAGAAGATTGTCAAAGATTTTTATTGAATTTTGGAACTTAAAATCATGATAACATTTTGAGTATACAAAAAAAAATTTAGGTGAAATGAGGAGAATCACTCTCCTTTCAGTATTTGGAAGGATTTTTGTTATTGCAATACAAGTATGTAGTTTCATTATTCACTATACATTAATCTGTCATCTACTCTTTACTTATGATTATTACATTATGATTTTCTGCAATATTTGGAACATGTTTTGTGAAATTTATTTCTAAGATAATGTAGTTCACAATTTTTTTAATGGCATCTGTAATTTTTTAATGTAGTAGAGAAAATTGCAATGACATCTACAAGTGCGTCAGTTCAAGATGACACCAGTAATAGTGTTACTCAAGATGATAGAACAAAGAGAAAAAAATTGACATCAGATGTCTGGGATAACTTTGATAAAGCTGAAGTGATGGAAGTAATTAATGGGCAAACAGTGAGCAAGTGTAAAGCAGTATGCAAATTTTGTCATAAGCAATTTAATGGGGAAAGTTCTATGGGAACGACACACTTGAGGAACCATTACAAAAATAAGCATGGTAGAGAAAGAGGACAATTGTTACTTAATCTTGCAAGAGTCGGAGAAGATGGAATTTTAGAGTCATACAAATATGAAGAGGAAGTAAGTGTAAAAAAACTTCTAACAGCAATAGTTATGCATGAATACCCTTTCTCTAATGTCATTCATTTATTTTTGCAGATCCTCTTTAAAGTGTATCACTACTCGGTTGGCTTGATTGAAGATTAGAAAAATATGAAATGTCATAAAATTGTAGTGGAATTGGTGGTCACTTTGGAATATTGGCCTTTTTATTGTACTTGCATTATATTTTAAGTTTTGGTGTAGTATGGTTATTATTACTATGTGAACAAGTTGGTCATCTTTTTGTTATCCTCTTTTTATTATATCTAAGCATATATGTCATGAAATATTGTGAAATTGTAGTAGAACTCATGTTCTAGTGAATTGTAGTGTTATCATTTTTTTTATAGTGAATTATAGTCGAATTGATGGTCTCATGTTCTAGTGAATTGTAGTGTTATCATTTTTTTTATAGTGAATTGTAGTAGAATTGGTGGTCTCATGTTCTAAGCATGAACAGAGTAATCTTATGTTTTTGCACTAAATGTTAGTTTGTTATGTTTTTAGAATTGGTGCTTTTATGTTATAGTGAATTATAGTGTTATTATCTTTTTCTAATAAATTGTAGTGTTATATCTAAGCATGAACAGGGTAATCTTATATTTTTGCACTAGATGCTAATTTGTCATGGTTTTGAAATTTGTGGTCTTATGTTATAGTGAATTGTAGTGTTATCATCTTTTGTAGTGAATTGTAGTGTTATCCCTCTTTTTATAGTGAATTATAGTGTTATCTTCTTTTGTAGTGAATTTTAGTGTTATCCCCTTTTTGTTATATCTAAGCATAAACATAGTGAGATTCATTTTGTATTCATATCCAATTATAATTCAAATTTTTTTATCTAGTTTGTGTTCATATTTGATTAAGATTCGATTCGTAGCCGATGAAGATTCGATTCGTATCCGATTAAGATTCGATTCGTATCCAATTCGTATTCGTATCCGTTTAATATCCGATCTATATCCGAAAAATATCCGTATCTGTTTAATATCCGATCCATATCCGAAAAATATTCGTATCCGTTTAATATCCGATCCATATCCGAAAAATATCCGTATCCGTTTAGTTAGGATATGGTTTTGCATTTTGCTATCCGTCCAATATCCGTATTCGTATCCGTATCCGGAGTAAAAATATGGATCCGGATGTGGTTTGAGCACTATCCGATCCGTATCCGAACCGTTTTCACCCCTAATGGGGAAACATTAGTGTTTTTGGCGTGGATCAATGCAAATGTAACAACAGTCATCCTGCCCCTTCCCTTGCCAGATGTTGCTATCGAGACCTTTTGGATGACCATACTCCCTAACATGCTGAGTTTCATGTGGCTTACTTCTTTGCTCGTCATGTCAGTACTGGGCCCCTACATGTGGTACGTACTCTGCCCCAACATTACTCTATCTCTGGCTTCCAGAAAAGACAGGCCACCCCTTGCTCAGGCTTCCTCTGCTGCCATCTTCATTCTTAGCTTGCCCTCTCCCATTAGTTCCTTAGGGGTTTCCCCAACCACCTTCCCTCAGAGCTTGGATTGCCATATGTCTTCTCCTTATAGCTGTGCACCATGGTCCATAGGTAGACACCTCTTCTCCCAACTTGTTCACAGTCTCAGTAGACTATGGGTTCTCCTACTCCCCCACTGTTGTTTTAACTTTGCTCCTCCCTTGCATCACAGCACCTTTTATCGGACAGCCAGTTGCTCTATGCCCTACATGGCCACACTTGAAGCAGAAGATAGGGACACTCTCGTAAACCACTCTTTGTTCAAGGCCCAGCTCCTTCAGTGCCAACCAAACTGTAGTCTTCAAAGGTGTGAGTAGATCAATCTCCACACATACATGAGCAAAAATACTCAAGGGTGGTTTCATCTACCCTCAAAGGTTTGCCGAAATATGAAGCCACCGGTATTAAAGATTTTATTTCCCATTATTCCTTGGGCAAATTATACAACTGGATCCAAACTAGCGCCGTCGTGAAAGCCTCCGCCGACGGCCTGAAATTGTTCCGCTAGTATTAAATTGACCACCATGCCTATAATAGTCCAAGGTCCATTAACAAGGACATATTCCAAGTCTTCCTTCCTCTTGAACCAAAATACGGAGAAACCATCTTCCATATCCAAAATGGAGAAGCCATCGATGCCCACCCATAGTTTGGACATAATATTCTTTAGGCGAGCCAAAAGGATACCCCTCCCTAAGAACTTGTCGAAAAGGGATAGCTGTTGTCTATCTCTACTCTTTCTAGCTCCTCTAGATCAACAATGACATAATCTTCAAGCTTTCTTTCAACTTCGCCAGAATTTCCTCCAGGTTCCTCCCTTGGGCCAACTTTAGTTAATGGACTCCAACAATAACCGCAACCAAGGATGTGGTTTTGAGTGTCCCCTCCTCAGCTTTGGGTGGGCTGCCTTCTTTCTCATGGGACAGCCTAGCATCGCCCTGAGGTGGTACAAGCTAGACAACCACTGCCTTCCCTTTTTTCCTTAGTCAACATAGAGGATGTAGCGCGCCAATGAAGAACATCTTCCCTGCCCTCTAGCGCCGGAGGGGAAGAGTGGCTAGTTTCCTTCATTTTTTAGACTTTTCTTGACATGCATGCATGCCTTGTTACGTTGACTTTTTGATAGTTATATGTTTTGTCCTTTAATCTGAAGCAAGAAGTGTGTCTTGATTTTAGAATAATTGCATCGGGTAGAGTTATATTTAGGAAGTCTTTTGCTTAGTGTAATTTTATCTAATGGTAAATTCATGAACATAAAACACTTTGAAATATAACGTACAACCTAGAAATAATATAAGATCAACCCATACTACTTATGGAAGAGAGTACATGGGAACCAAATCAAAAGTTGGAACCAATTCAAGTAATAAAGAGTCATTTTAAACATTTGCTATAATGCTGGCGCAGATTGGCACAATTTTGGCTACGGAATGCTTAAGAAAAAAAAAGGTCAGGTGAATCAAACTCAAATATATTCAAAATGATAGAACCGAGAAGGAAATGTTAGAATCATTTTCTACTAAATTGAGGAGTTATTGAGTGTTTATCCTCTTCAACATGTCTTTATGTTACAATCTAACCACGTGGGTTAAGTTAGTCGAGTCAATTAAGTCGAGTCAATTTATTTTTTAATTGATTCATATTTATCTCTTATGTAAGCCCTTAAAGAAAGTCTAGTTATGCAATATAAGTCTTTAAAGCAAGTCTAGTAATGTCATGTAAGTCCTTAAGACAAATCTAGTTAAGTCATATAAGCCACTAAAATAAGTTTAATTAAGTCAGGTAAGTCATTAAGGCAATTTTAATTAAGTCATTTAAGCCTATAAGACAAGTCCTAGTTTGATTCGTATAAGCCTTAAGGGCTAAGAGCCGAGTAGGACTCATTGTGTAACGCCCTCGCCCGGCACAGACACGTGCACAGAAGTGTTTGAAGAACCGCGACATGCTGCCGGCTCGACCCCAATACAATCGTATTGAGATTACTCCTAGAGCTGAGCCGGCTAATGTACGACCCTACCAATACTTATTTGTGGAAAAGGAGATCACAAGGCTTGTCAAGAAGATGCTAGATAGTGGAATCATCCAATCGAGACGGAGCTCATACTCATCACGAGTGATCCTAGTGCGGAATAAAGATGGCACATGGCAATTTTGCATGGACAACCATGCACTCAATGCCATCACGATAAAGGATAGGTATCCTATTCCTATCATTGAAGAACTCTTGGATGAGCTATTAGGGCCTTTTACTTCAGCAAGTTAGACTTGCGTGCTGGCTACCACCAAATCTGACTAAAACCCGAGGATGTGCACAAGACTGCATTTCGCACACATGACAGGCATTATGAGTTCAAGGTCATGCCATTGGACTCACTAATGCCCACTCCACCTTCCAAGGGTTGATGAATGACATCTTTAGGACATTATTGAGGCGATATGTGCTTGTCTTCTTTGATGACATCCTTGTGTACAATTGCTCATAGAAGGAGCATCTACTCCACCTCCGCAAAGTGTTGTAGATTTTAAAAGACAATGGGTTGAAGGTGAAGGAATCTAAGTGTTTATAGGGCCAGTCGAGAGTGGAGTATCTTAACCACATCATACAGTAGCATGAGTGGAAGCTAATCTATCCAAGTTGCAGAACATGGTGCAATGGCAAATTCCAAAGACACCGAAAGAATTATGGGGCTTCCTTGGATTGACGGGCTATTACCTCCGATTTGTTCCCAACTATGGCAAGATCGTCGCCCCCTTGACTTCACTAATGAAGAAGGGGGAGTTTTAGTGCACCGAGGCAGTGACAAAGGTATTTGAAGAATTAAAGAAGGCAATGACTATGACGCTAGTCTTAGCGCTACCCAATTTCATCAAGCCTTTTGTGGTGGAATGCGACCCGTCAGGTGCTGGAATTGGGGCTGTCCTCATGCAAGAAAGGAGGCCGCTGGCTTACATGAGCAAGGCATTATCAATGAACTAAGAATCAGGTCATTGATGCGCTATCGTGGCAACTCGAACTGGTCAATTTAGCCATAATTTAGAATTATATTTTTCCCTTCCTTTCAAAGGTTAGGGTTGTATGTTTAGAAGATTTAGAGATGAAGGAACTCATGAATAAAGTAGAGGAAGAACGAGCAAGCTATCCTATGTTAGAAGTGAAGGACAATCTACTACTAAATTGAGGGCGAGTGTAGGTACTAGATCTAAATTTATTGCAGAAAATAGTCCCCGTAACCATGAGAAAATATTCGTCAAATATTTTTCTATAGTCAAAAAATTAAGAAACCAAGTGTATTAGATTTTTAACTTCCTAATTTACAACTTTCTTATTTATGCTCTTTACATATTCAAACTAAAAGTGGGACGAAAATACAGAATAACGTGGGTGATGGTGGTGGTGATGGGTGGAGTGGATGTTAGGGTTATGGATGGGTATGCAGATGAAGGTGGATTGTGGATGTAATTAAGGGATTTAGACGAAGGGAATGAAGTGGTCGAGATCCCAAAGAAGAGGGGTGGCTCGACAGTTGAGGGAGATTAGAAGTTAGGAGAAATCTTGCCAACGTAAGAAGTGGATGGATAGTGAAGAGGGAGGAGGGAGATTAGGATAGATAGATGATAGAGAGGCAAGAAATTAATACAATTTGACTGCCATCCACATATATATAGAGGCTAGCCAATAAGTCCTAAAATAATAACCTTAATTCTAAAGGATTCCAGCCGATCGCGTTTGAACGCGAACGGTCGCGTTCGAACGCACAAAAGACGTTCTCTGCATGTGCGAATGCGATGCAGGCGTTCGAATGCAACTTACAAGAATTTTATTTTAATAAAAATAAATAACTAATGCAATAAGAAAATATTATAACTAAGTATATCAGCCCACTACGGTTCACCCACCACGCTTCACCCACCTTGCCCTTAATGTGAAAAGTCGGGGAAATGCTCCAAGATATCAGCCTCCAACTCCTATGTCACCTCATCAGATGGCTTGCAAAGCAACTCGACTGGAATCTCCATCAAAGCTAAGTCCATCAAAGCTAAGTCTACCTCCGTTCGATCTGCAAATGCCACTAGATCATAAGCGCGTAATGTCGGAGCCGTGCGTCCATACACCACCTCAAATGGAGTCATGCCAATGCTACTATGGAAGGTGGTGTTGTAAGACCACTCCGCCCACGGTAAGAATTCCAACCATCGTCTCACCATCTCTCTAACAAAGCACCTCAAATATTGCTCAATGCCTTGATTGACCACCTTGATTTGGTCGTCTATCTATCGATGGTAGGCTGAATTGAAGTTCAATCGAGTCCCCTGCAATCTAAAAAACTCCGTCCAAAAGTCGCTCATAAATATACGATCACGATTCGAGACAATCGTGCGTGGCATGCCATATAACCGAGCAACATCTCGTAGACACAAAAATGCCATGTCCCGTCCTTTTTTTTGTACCAATAGCATGGGGGATGAGTATGAGCTATGACTTAGTTGTATGAGGCCTTACTCTAACATCTCGACTACCATCTTTAAGATAACTTTTTTTTGCGCACGTGTATAACGATATGGCCTCACGTTTGCCGGTGCAGCTGATACACTTAGTTAGGATCTTTTCTTATTGCATTAGGTGTTTATTTTTATTAAAATAAAATTTTGGAAGGTCGCGTTCGAAGGTAGGTGGAGTCGCGTTCGAACACACTTGTGAACGCCTTGTAAACGCTCGCGTTCGAACACCTGTGTCGCATTCGTAGATCCAGAGAATGGCTTTTTTGAGTGCGTTTGATAGGCTCTGACATCAATTGTTAGGCTCTGATACCAATTTGGTAAGATCTGGAACCAAAGATAGGCTACGCTAAGATTCCTTCAAAATTTGAATTTATTACAAAAATCGGACTGCACAACCGAGGAAAAATATTTATCAGATATTCTTCGATAGTCAGACAATTATGAAACTAATTGGGTTGGATCCATAACTTCCTAATTTACAATTTTCATATTTATGCCCTTCACATATTCGAACTGTAGTAGGGACGAAAATATAGAATAACGTGGGTGGTGGTAGTGGTGACGGGTGGAATGGATGTTAGGGTTATGGATCGGTATGGAGATGAGGGTGGATTGTGAAAGTGATTAAGGGAAGTAGACGAAGGGAACGAAGTGGTCGAGATCCCAAAGAAGATGGGTGATTCGATAGACGAGGGAGATTAGAAGCAAGGAGAAATCTTGCCAATGGTAGAGGTGGAATGATGGTGAAAAGGAAGGAGGGAAGAGTCTAGAGAGAAGATAGGAGGTAAAAAAAATTAAGAATCCAATTCCAATATGAAGTTGGTTGCCATCCACATATTTATAGAGGCTAGCCAACAAGTCCTAAAACAGTATGAAACCCTAATTTTAGAGGATTCCCGTCGATCGCGTTCGAACGCACCCGATCGCATTCAAACGCACTCAAAAAGCCCCTTCTCTGAACTTGCGAACGCGACACAGGTGTTCACAAGTCGTTCGAATGCGGGCGTTCATAAGGCATTCACAAACGTTCACAAGGCGTTCACAAGGCGTTCACAAGGGTTCACAACTGTTCGAACGCGACTCCACCTGCATTTGAACATGACCTACAGGAATTTTATTTTAATGAAAATAAACACCTAATGCAATAAGAAAAGATCCTAACTAAGTGTATCAGCCCACAACGCTTCCCCCACCTTGCCCTCAAGGTGAAAAGTCAGGAAAACGCTCCAAGATATCAGTCTCCAACTCCCATGTCGCCTCATCAGAAGGCTTGCCAAGCCACTCAACTAGAATCTCCATCTCCAATTTGGTATCATGTCGTCGTCAACATCTAACAAGTACTCGAACTGGCTCTACGATCTCTATCTTCTCCAATGGCTCTGGTAGAACCAATCCAACAATCTCATGATCTCCAATGTGCTCTCTCAATAATGAAACATGAAAGACAGGATGCACTCTCGACCCCTCTGGCAGCTCCAAACGATATGCAACCGGACCAATAGGCTCTAAAACCTGAAAGCATCCGCGGTCCAGCAGCAAACCGCCTCGATTCTCCAACTCGGGATGGCGCTCTAGATCATCCATCACCTCCTACAAAAATCTCAAAATATCTGGGTCAGATGTACATGCATACCTCAGCTCATCAAGGAAGGAAAAGGTAGGAGATAATAGGCTACAAGCTCAGATGTATCGAGTTGGCGCGATAGTGCATCCGCTGCTCTATTTTCCGTTCTCTTCTTGTATTGAATTTCATAATCATACCCCAGCAATTTTGTGACCCATCGCTACTATGCCGGAGTGTGTATGCGCTGTCCCATAAAGTATGGAAGACTCCTTTGATCAATTCGAATAATGAATCGTCTATCGATCAAATAAGGCTTCCACTTTGACACTGCATGCAAAATTGCCAACATCTCTCTCTCATAAGTCAATAATTGTGAATATTTTTGCGATAAAGCCTTGGTAAGATAGGCATAGGACGTCCTTCTTGCATTAGTATTACTCCTATGCCAACACCTGATGCATCACACTAAACAATGAATTCTTTGGTGAAGTCCGGTAGCGCTAGAATGGGTGCCATCGCCATTGCTATTTTCAATATTTTAAAGGCTAAAGTGGCTTCATCCGTCCACCTAAAAGAGTTTTTTTTTTCAACAAAGAAGTGAGAGGAGCAGCGATCTTGCCATATCCGGCGATGAATCGACGATAATAACCAGTCAGCCCTAAAAATCTTCTTAATCTAGTGGTAGTAGCAGGAAGGAATAGGCCAAGCAGTCATATATGCAACCTTTTGAGGATCCACCGCTACACCATCCGCTAAAATGATGTGGCCTAAATACTCCACCTTCGATACTCCCCATAGGCACTTGGACTTCTTAATCTTCAATTGGTTTTGTTCTAACAAATTCAGCACATTCTCCAACTGGCGCCAATGCTCCAATTCAGTCCTGCTATACACCAAAATATCGTCAAAAAATACCAAGACATCTTTGTAAGAGAGGCCAAAATATATCATTCATGAGGCATTGAAAGGTAGCTGGAGCATTGGTGAGTCCAAAAGGCATCACTCGAAACTCATAATGCCCGTCCGGAGTCCGAAATGTAGTTTTGTGCACATCCGTCGGGTGAACTCTAATTTGATGATACCCGGCCCTCAAGTCAAGCTTACTAAATATAGTCGCCCCTGCAAGCTCATCCAATAACTCCTCGATAACTGGAATAGGATACCGGTCCTTGACGGTAATAGCGTTTAGTACTCGATAGTCGACACAAAAATGCCATGTCCCATCTTCTTTTCGCACCAAAAGCACGGGGGATGAGTATGAGCTATGACTTGGTTGTATAAGGCCTTGCTCCAACATCTAGGCTATCATTTTTTAGATAACTTCTTTTTGTACATGTGGATACTAATATGGCTTCACGTTCGTCGGTGCAGCGCCAGGTACAATCTCTATGCGATGGTCTACCGCTCTCGGTGGCAACTCCTGCGGCTCCTCAAACAGTCCAGAAAAGGTATCTAATAGATTAGACAATTAAATGATAGTACCTAAACTCGTTTAAAGCTCATCTCCTACTGGTCCTAACTGAAGAAGATAGGCCAAATCATACGCACCAAACAGTCCCACCATAGGCTACATCATAGGAATCGGCGAAGTCCAAATACCATCAAGCCGCACATCTTTGTTTCTTTGTTTATATTTCATCCACATGCTTCGAAAATCAAATATGACGGGTCCAAAACTTTGTAACCAATGAGCACCAAGGACAATGTCCGCTCCTCGTAGCGCTAACAGATACAAGTCCACAATGATGTCGTGTCCTTGCACCCAAATACCGACTCGGCGACATAAGCTCTCCGCCCTAAACTTTGTGCCGTCTCCAATAGCAACGTCAAACCTCGTAGTCGGTTCAGCATCCAAACCCAATCTCCTCACTAGCCTCTCGTCTAGAAAGTTGTATACTCCCCGAATCGATGAGGATGTGTACACAATGCTTTCTAACGAGTTCGTCTACTCGTAATGTCCTCGGCGCGAAAGTACCCGAATATGCATGCATTAATATTTCAGCTTGGATATCCTCCTCCACACCTTCCTCCATAGTCTCCTCATGGGTCTCCTCTGGACACTCTCCATCATCAACTACCTCATCATCATCCTCAGGACCATCGATAAGCATCACGCTCCCAATCGGTTTAGAACACCGATGACCGAGGGTGAAACACTCATCACATCGAAATCAAAGGCCCTTTGCTCTTTGCTCCTCCACCTTGGCAGGTGTGAGAGTTCGAACGGTCTTGTGCCTCCTCTAACGTCGGAAAAAGGTCTCAAATGTGGTCGTGGTCTAGTAGTCGCAGCCGCTGTTTTTGAAACCACAGAATTTCCAATTGATGTTCTAGGTGCAAACCGCCCATCTCGGTTGCCCCAATTAGTTTTCGCTGCCATTTTTAAAGCCCTATGCTTTTGTCCCATCCTCACGGTCTTCTCAAAGGCCTCCTCAAGAGTAGTAGGACATAGAGCACGAACATCCTCTTGTATCTCCTCTTGTAGCCCTGAAATAAATATACTCATCAATATACGTTCAGGCCATGATGGCTCACAACGACTACTAACTCTTTCAAACTTAGCTTAGTACTCCAATACGGTAGTCTTTTGAACCATCTTGCTTAATGTGGCAGCAAAATCTTCATATGTCACTGTCCCAAATCTACGTGTAATCCTTCTACAAAAATCAGCCCATCCGATAAATCCACCACCACAAATTACCAATCTATACCAATGCATGCCATTCCTTGGAGGTGAAAGCTTGCCATATGGACTTTTGCATCTTCCGTTGTACCTTGACAATCAAAATATTGTTCAACTTGAAATACCCAATCCATTGCATCACCGCTTTAGAATTTTGGAAAGTCCAAACGTGCGGTTCTCCCCCGAATAGTATTGTCGAGTTCGCGAAAGATCCAAGATTTAGGTCTAAACCTTTGTGCATGTTGATCACCGTCTCTAAATCCTCGTGCATGTCCATCACCATCTCCATAGGGATCAACCTCATCCTCATAGTGCCAATCCTCCTCATCGACAAAGTGCACTGGTGCCGCATGCCTCTTAGGTTCCACCACCGCTGGTCTTGGGTTTGGTAACGGAGGTGGGGGATGATGTGAAGGCATAGGTAGGAGGGGATCATTGACACTCATATGACACACCTGGACCTATGGGGTATTTGATACGATTCGGACTTCACCGACGTCGTCTCGAGCTTGGATTTACCTTAGGATAAGATTGAGTTTTAGGATAAGATTGAGTTTTAGGATAAGATTGAGTTTTAGGATAAGATTGAGTTTTAGGATAAGATTGTGTTTTAGGATAAGATTGAGTTTTAGGATAAGATTGTGTTTTAGGATAAGATTGAGTTGTTGGTTAGCCTATAAAAGTATGTGTAGGGCAACCAAAATTTATTATTGATTATTGAGAATTGAGTTTGCCTTGCCTTCTTCGTCTTCTTCGCTCCCGCTCCCTCAATCTCCCCGGCGACGCCGCTTCTAATCTCCCTCGACAGGCCAATCATCCTAGTCCCTTAGGAGTGGCCCTCTTCTCCCCCTTCTTCCAATTTATCCATCGCTATCCCTAACCTTTCCATCATCCATAACCCTTCCACCATCACTTTTCCACCGGTGCCACCCCATCAACACCGGCCCTCGACAATCCACCATTACCTAGGATTTCGTGCCTTCATCCACGGAATCCAAAAACAGAGTATCCTGACGTTCGTCCACTAAACGAACGATATCTCGAGATCCCCAACTCCGATTCGCCTGAAACTAGATCCGTTGGAAAGCTCTTTTCCGGGCCTACAACATATCAAAATTTCACAGCGATCCAACGGCGGGATATTTCGGGATCTTATCTCAAAGTTCCGTGCAAGATCGTAACAATCTGGTATCAGAGCCATAGCACCAAAAGAGGGTTCGTATCAATCTGGTATCAGAGCCTATAGCCGAGGAAGGATCGTATCAGTATTGATTTTATGGAGTCCCACCGTTAGTCCTTCTTGAAACTCTGTTCATCGTCGAGGAGATGACGAACCCAATCGATTCACGACATATCCGTTGAATTCTTTGTGATCCTTTTGTATGTTGTCAACTCTATGCAATAATATTTGGAACATGCCCCTTAGTTCATCCATATACCCATGGACGTTGGTTGACTCGGTCCTGTCGTGGTCACTCCAAAGGAATCGGCCTCACGGTTAGGATCATCATGCATTGAGTCCTCCCTTGTCAGTGTGCTCTCCATAGATCTCCTTGTTGATATCATCTTTCTTGTTTCAACCATTAATGGAGGTCTAAAGTTCACCTGCTCTGATACCAATTGATAGGCCCTAATACCAATTGTTAGGCTCTGATACCAATATGATAAGATTTGGAACCAAAGATAGGCTACGCTAAGATTCCTTCAAGATCTGATTTTATTACAGAAATCAGTCCGCGCAATCGAGGAAAAATATTCGTCAGATTCGAACTATAATGTATAACTTTACAAAAACCAATTAGGTTGGATCCGTAACTTCCTAATCTACAACTTTCATATTTACGCCCTTCACAGATTAGAATTTTAGCAAGGACGAAAACACGAAATAATGTGGGTGAAAAGTCGGGGAAATGCTCCAAGATATTAGTCTCCAACTTCCTAATCTCCATCTCCAATATGGTACCATGTTGTCGTCAGTGCCTAGCAAGTACACAAACTGGCTCTACAAGGAATTCACAAACGTTCACAAGGCGTTCACAAGGGTTCACAAGTGTTCGAACACGACTCCACCTGCATTTGAACATGACGTACAGGAATTTTATTTTAATGAAAATAAACACCTAATGCAATAAGAAAAGATCCTAACTAAGTGTATCAGCCTACCACGCTTCCCCCATCTTGCCCTCAAGGTGAAAAATCAGGAAAACGCTCCAAGATATCGGTCTCCAACTCCCATGTCGCCTCATCAGAAGGCTTGCCAAGCCACTCAACTAGAATCTCCATCTCCAATTTGGTACCATGTCGTCGTTGACATCTAACAAGTACTCGAACTGGCTCTACGATCTCTATCTCCTCCAATGGCTCCGGTAGAACTAATCCAACGATCTCATGATCTCCAATGCGCTCCCTCAGCAATGAAACATGGAAGACAGGATGCACTCTCGACCTCTCCGGTAGCTCCAAACGATATGCAATCGGACCAATACCCTCCAACACTTGAATGCATCCGCGGTCCGGCAGCAACCCGTCTTGATTCTGCCAACTCGGATGGCACTCCGGATCATCCATCACCTCCTACAATAATTTCAAAATATCTGGGTCAGATGTACATGCATACCTCAGCTTGTTAAGAAAAGGAAAGGTAGGAGATGAATAGGCTACAAGCTCAGCGGTATCGGGTTGTCGCAATAGTGCATCCGCCGCTCTATTTTCCATTCCCTTCTTGTATTGGATTTTATAATCATATCTCAGCAATTTTGTGACCCATCTCTACTATGTCGGAGTGTGTCTAAAGTATGAAAGACTACTTTGATCGGTTCGGATAATGAATCGTCTACCGATCAAATAAGGCCTCCACTTTGTCATCGCATGTAGAATTGCCAACATCTCTCTCTCATAAGTCAATAATCGCTGAGATTTTTGCGATAAATCCTTGCTAAGATAGGCAATGGGACGTCCTTCTTGCATTAGTACAGCTCCTATGCCAACACCCGACGCATCACATTCCATAATAAATTCTTTGGTGAAGTCCGGTAGCTCTAGAACGGGTGCCATCGTCATTGTTGTTTTCAAAATTTCAAAAGCTGAAGTGGCTTCATATATCCTTCTAAAATAGTCCTTTTTCAACAAAGAAGTGAGAGAAGCAGCGATCTTACCATATTCGGCGATGAATCGATGATAATAACTAGTTAGCCCCATAAATCCTCTCAATCCGGTAGTAGTAGTAGGAATAGGCCAAGCAGTCATACATACAACCTTTTGTGGATCCGCCGCTAACCATCCATTGAAATGATGTGGCCTAAATACTCCACCTTTGGTACTCTCCTTAGGCACTTGCACTTCTTGATCTTCAATTGGTTTTGCTTCATCAAATTTAGCACATCCTCCAAATACCGCCAATGCTCCAATTCAGTTCTAATATACACCAAAATGCCGTAAAAAAATACCAAGAATACCTTCGCAAGAGAGTCCGAAATATATCATCCATGAGGCCTTGAAAGGTAGCTAGAGAATTGGAGAGACCAGAAGGCATCACTCGAAACTCGTAATGCCCGTCCGGAGTCCGAAATGTAGTTTTGTGCACATCCGCCGGGTGAACTCTAATTTGATGATACTTCGCCCTTAAGTCAAGCTTACTAAATGTAGTCGCCCTTGCAAGCTCGTCTAGCAACTCCTCAATAACCGGAATAGGATATCGGTCCTTGATGGTAATAGCATTTAGTGCTCGATAGTCAACACAAAAATGTCATGTTTCGTCCTTTTTTTGCACCAAAAGCACGGGAGATGAGTATAAGCTATGACTCAGTTGTATGAGGCCTTGCTCCAACATCTCGGCTACCATCTTTAAGATAACTTCTTTTTGCACATGTGGATACCGATATGGCCTCAGTTCGCCAATGCAGCCCCAGGTACAATCTCTATGCAATGGTACGCTGCTCTCCTTAGTGGCAACTCCTATGGCTCCTCAAACAATCCAAAAAAGTTATCTAATAAATTAGACAATTTAATTATAGTACCTAAACTCATTTGAGGCTTATCTCCTGCAAGTCATAATTGAAAAAGATAGGCCAAATCATACGCACCAAGCAGCCCCACCATAGGATGCATCGTAGGAATCAGCAAAGTCCGAACACCATCAACCCGCACAGCTTTGTTTCCCTATTTATATTTCATCCACATACTCCGGAAATCAAATGTGATGAGTCCCAAACTCTATAACTAGTGAGCACTAAGGACAATGTTCGCTCCTCATAGCGCCAACGGAGACAAGTCCACAGTGATGTCGTATCCTTGCACCTGTATACCGACCCAGAGACACAAGCTCTCTGCCCTAAGCTTCGTGCCGTCTTCAATAGTAACGTCAAATCCTATAGTCAGTTCGGCATCCAAACCCAATCTCCTCACTAACCTCTCGTTTAGAAAGCTCTGTATACTCTCCAAATCGATGAGGATGTGTACACAATGCTTTCTAACGAGTTCATTTATTTGTAACGTCCTCGGCGCGAAAGTACCTGAATATGCATGCATCAATATTAGCTTGGATATCTTCCTCAACGCCCTCCACAACGGCCTTCTTATGGGTCTCCTCTGGACACTTTCCATCCTCATCAATCTCATCATCCTCCTTAGGACCATCAATAAGCATCACACTCCCGATCGGTTTGGAACATCGATGGCTAGGGGTGAAACGCTCATCACATCGAAAGCAAAGGCCCTTCGCTCTTCGCTCCTCTTCTTGGGTAGGTGTGAGAGTTCGAACAGGGGGGGGGGGGGGGGTTCTTGTGCCTCCTCTAACATCGGAAGAAGGTCTCAGACGTGGTCATGGTCTAGTAGTCGTAGCCGCTATTTTTGAAACCGCAGAATTTCCAACCGACGCTCTAGGTGCAAATCGCCCATCTTGGTTACCCCAATTATTTTTCGCTACCATCCTTAAAGCCCTATGCTTTTGTTCCATCCTCACGACCTTCTCAAAGGCCTTCTCAAGAGTACTAGGACATAAAGCACGAACATCCGCTTGCATCTCCTCTCGCAGCCCTAAAATAAATGTACTGAACAATGTATGTTCGGGCCACAGTAGCTCACAACGACTACTAAATGTACTCAACATAGTCGCGATCCTGTTGGCCTTACGTCTGAGGTCGTTAGTCTGTGTGCGCAGCAGACATTCGAACACATATCGTTCGCTAGGGCATATGTGGCGAGTTATCCTCACGAGGTTTTTAACAACTATGTGGGTGCCCGGTCTGGATGGATGTTGATACCCTAGTAGGTGGTGGGGTATGATTATATTTGAGATACTTTTGTGGGTGGCGGAGTATGCTCTGAGCCTTCAGACATGATGTTGAGACCGGGTATCGGGTATTGACTGTGCACAGTGGTCTAGTATGATGATATTATACCGAGATGTCGGTGATGATTGATGATTGTGATGTTGAGAAATGCATATGATTTCATTATCATTTGGTTACCTAATTATCGAGTGATCAATATACATTATATATGGTTGCATTTGATATCATAGCATGGTCATGGTCGGCATGCATCATATGTCATATTTGAGAGAGAGATATGATGATGGTATGACATGGAGATTTATTTATACATTATCGAGGATTATATATTCTATCAGTTATGACATGACATGTTATCTATTTTTATTTATGTATTATTGAGGAACATTCATATACTCATTCATGACATGATGCTCTTTCTGATTCATATTATCCAGTACATGATTTACTCTCTATTTGATATCACTGATTTGGGGTAAGGTCTATTCACTAAGTCTTTTGCTCATGACTCTCTTTATTTCTTTTCTAACCCCCTTAGATACGTGGTATGTGATAGCGACTTGAGATATCTTGAGAAGATATTTTAAAGCGATGATGAGCTAAGCTATAGATGCGAGACGGTATAGATGATAGTTTATATAGGAATTGAGTTGTACCAGTATTTGATATTTGTACTTTGTTGTATTAGACGATGAATTGTATAATATAGGTCGAATCATAGTGTACTCTTGTATTAGTTATTTTAGTTATATCTTGATGGTTTGTTATGGCCTGTGTGGGTCTTGCCAGATTATGTAGTGGTCTAATGTATATTATTGTGGACTGGGATATTCATATGTTAACCGGTTTATTTGGTTAATAGTATGATTTATTTGGTGATGGATTATGTGATCATGGATAGGTTAGCAGGTTTTATTTGATGATGTCATGATTATATGCGTACAGGAGAGTATCTATGTGTGATGGGCCCCGCCCGACCTGTCGCGTGCGCCATGGGTGCTGTGTGGGCGCGTGGGCATGCACATGCCCGTGTCGGGCGGGAGCATTACACACCTTCTCCCCCCTCTTCACCCAACAGCACCTCGTGCAACTATTCCATCACCACTATCACGCATCATCTCCATCTCGATCGTATCTTTGCCTAATTTTGCCTTAGTGACAATCAGAATCTGCAAATGGCGTGAATATAAAAAGTGTAAGTCAAGAAGATATAGAATAAACTCATCTAGTTTTATAATTTTCTAATTATGGAAGAATATTTAATAAATATTTTTCTCTAACTACACGGACTGCATCTCAGCATCCCAGCTTGATCTGGTAGCTGAGGTCAGTCCATAACAGAGCGTGACTTGGGGCCTAAATACGAGCTCAAGGATGACTAGTGGGACAGCATGGTGGACCCACATTAGCTAATTGAGCTATCTCCACATGTAAATTCATGGGCCCATGAGCACGACATAAGCTAGAAGTACTAGCTAACGTACTAGTCACCTTGAGGACAAGGTATTGAAAGTGTGGTAGATTGTTACGATCTAACCACGTGGGTTTAAGTTCATTGACTCAATTGAATCGTGTCTATTTATTTTTAAATTGATTCATGTTTATCTCTTATGTAAGCCATTAAGACAAATCTAGTTATTTTATGTAAGCCCTTTACGCAAGTCTATTTAAGTCTTGTAAGTCACTAGGGTAAGTTTAATTAAGTCACGTAAGCCACTAAAGCAAGTTCAATTAAGTCACATAAACCTCTAAAGCAAATTCTAGTTCGAGTAGTATAAGCCTTTAGAACTAAGTCCGAGTATGATTCATTGTATCTGACATCTATATATAGAGGGGTTGAGCTTCTTTATTTATTCATCCAAGTATCCAAGCATCTAAGAATTGAGAAATTATTTTTGTTTTGAGTTTATTTTAAGAGTAAGAGTAAGACAATCTAGGAGTAGAAGTAAATTAATCATACCCGTTTATTTTCCTAGTAGTTGTTCTAAGTTAGAAACCCTAATTCTTCCTTCAACCCATAGCTATCATTAACTCCATGAGCCACCCTACCTTATGGCAGTTTACCACCACCCTTAGTTGTTCGCCGTTCTCTGACGACCGCTGCATTGACAGATATTTACCGTTCTGCCTCATTTTGTCATTGCTCCACTATTTTAATTATACATTCTCATCCAAGCATCTGATTGATCTAAAATTAGATCCATTAGAACCATATCTCATGAGGCTAATTTTTCTATTTTTTTTTTACATTCGGATTGGTCTAGATTTCGTTCGTAACAATTTTGAAGCACTTTGAGAAGTTGAATTGAATGGTCATAAAAAATTTAAAACGATACAAATTTCCAAGAGATCGACCCATAGCACGTAGTGATAAAAGCAACCTATATTTATGGAGTAGTTAATCAAAAAGAAATTTAAGCAAGAGAGAGACTTTAACTAATTGTCGTCAATGGTGCGATAAGAGTGATTTTAAGTGAATCTTATTTCTATGATTTAAAATAGATTGATCTGATTTAAATAGATCTGTAATTTAGTGTGGTCGTTATAGACATGATCATCGGGCGGGCCAGGCCGGGTTCGGGCCGGGCTCTTCGGGCCAACTGGGCTTAAGTATTTGTCCATGGCCCGACCCACCAATCACTCGGGCCGGGCCGGGTTCGGGTCGGGCTAGAATAGTCTAGCCCGTTACCGCCCGTTGGCCCGTGAGAGATCGGGCTAACCGGTCGGGCCGGGCCGGCCTGACCCACCAATCACTTGGCCCAACCCATATTTTAGCTATTTTTAGAATTTTTTAACTATTAGCTTATTTTAAAAAATAAATATTTATATTCCTCCATTTTTAAAAAATTAAAATAAATTAAATTTTTTTAAATATGTGCTTAAAATAATGCAAAATGGTATAATACCAAAATATTTTTACTGTAGCAGTGGTAAATTACTGTAGCAAAAGGGCAAAGTACTATAGCAGACGGACGGGCTTAGTTGCGGGCCAAACGGGCGGGCTTTCGGGCCGGGTCGGGCGGGCAAAGAGTTGGCCCGTGCCGCCCATGGATAGTTCGGGCTCGGGCCGGGCTGGGCCTAAACCGGGTCCGGGCCGGGCTTAGCCCGGTCCAAACCAGGCCGGGCACGAGCTGGCTGGGCCATTTGATCATGTCTAGGTCGTTACCATGTTTTATTTTTCTAGTTACATTTCGACTTTCTTCTACTTGATTTCGATAAGAGTTGTATTCCACTTATATAGTCCTATGATATTCTAGTTTTGACTTTTCATATCTTTTTTTATCTTGTTAAACATTATTCACCAATCTCCTCCGAAATTAATTTCGCATCTCTCCTATTCCAAAGCCCTGAACAATTGTACACTACTTTTCCTATATATATATATATTCAACTTTTTCTTTTCTTTTTTACCAACGTCGTTTGGATACAGACCATCGCAGATGCAACATTTTAGATTTTGTTCAATTTCTCCGGATTCAGGTACCACTATTACGAGATTTTCTTTTCCGAATTTTGCGAACCGTGTGCTTCCCATCTCCCTCGATCTCTAGCTCTAGGGAGATGACCTAATAAAATACCATATATAGGAGGTCTCACAAAGGAAACAGCTCTTAGGGTTGGTACAAAAATACACAAGTTTTTCTGAGGTAATCACGCATGCTCTGCTGCTGTCCTTGCAGCATATGTATCACAAAGAGATTACACACAGAAAAACGTTGACAATATATTTGAGTTACCAGGTACCCTCCCCTCTCTTACTCTTTTTCGAAAAGCTACCGTCTAATTTGAAACATCCTGTTTTGGCAAATTTCCACTCTCAATTGCTGACTTTTTAGAGACTTTTACTTTAAAATTTTGAGAGATATTTCTAGTTACACTTCCTCTGCCATTTTATATTTTATTTCCCAGTATTTTGACTGATTTGTCCTCGTCTTACTTTTTAAAATTTTTTAACAACTCTATTTTTTATTTTAATAATTTCTACAAATCACACGCTATATTTTACCTATTTTTTATTCACACCCTGTCTTTGAGAATTTTGTAATTCGACCCGTTCTTTTTCTTTATAATTCTCATGTAACACCCTGGGTTAACTTAGACAGTATTAAAAAAGAAATATTTTGTTATAATATACAAAATAATTTGTAAATAGCTAAATTACTTATGTCTTTTTCATCATCTTTTTCTCTTCCCAAAGAAGAAGAAGAAGAAGAAAAAGAAGAGAATGAGAATGAGAATGAGAAAGAGGAGAGGCAAAGGGGAAGACGAGGAAAGGTGGTGATAATGGCAACAACAACAGTGAAAGAGGTAGGTGGAGAAGATGGTAGAAGAATATAGAAAATAAAAGAGAATTGTGGGAGTATTTTAGTAATTTGGTTGACAATAGTTAATTAAAATAATGTCAGGGTATTAAATGAGAATAATATGGGAAAAGAGTGGTCGGGTTATAAAATCCTCAAAGACGGGGGTGTGAATCACAAAAAGGTAAAATATAAGGTGTGATTTGTAGAAATCCCTTTATTTAATAAAGTACAGAAAAATGATAAGACATGTACTTTGGTCATACACAAATTGTAAAGTATTTTGGGGAAAACTCTTCCTTATTAGGTGAGACTTGGTGTGAGAGAATTGGTCTGATTATTTTTTAAGCTCTTCTCCTCATCTTCGTCTTCCGTCTTCCGAACTATCATTTAAAAAACTATTATGTATTTTGTTGGCAAAAATTGCAGTGCAACTTTTTGAATTCTTCGCCCCCTCCATACTATGATAACTTCTATTTATTATTTTTCTTGTATCTTTTTTAAATGAATGTTGATCAATATTATTTTATATGCATTTGAAAACTTATTCAATCCTCTATGTTTTGTATAATGAGTAGTTTCAAATTCGACTAGTTTAGAGTTTAAAATTTAAATTTATTAATTTGAATAATAAAATTATCTTTTATTCACTCTTTTTGTCGTATATTTTTCAAATGAACTCTAATCGATAATATTTTATATGCATTAGAAAGCTGATTTTGTCCTCTACAACTTTATCTCTTAATGCTATCTTCAAATTTGATTATTTCTAAAACTTAAAATTTATTTAATTATTATAAATATAAAAAAATTAGCATAAGTTGGTACATCGACATAATTTTTAAGCCATCGAAAATGATCAAATATGAAGATACTCATTAGAGAAGTTTAGAGAAGTTCTAGAGGACTGAATAAGATTTTTAACTCATAAAATACCATCAATCGGAGTTCATATGAAAAAGATATAAGAAAAAGTGTAAATAACATTATTCACCTAGGTAACTATTTGTTGGCTTATGTAGGTACTAACGTAAGTTAATTTTAACTCTCTAAAATAATAAAATTTGAAGATATACATTATAAATTAAGTTGTAGAGTACTGAATATGCTTTGCAATGCATATAAAAAAATATCAATAAGAACTCATATAAGAAAGATATGAAAGAAAGAGCTAATAAAAGATCATTTTAATATTCAAATTAGCAAAGCTAAATTTTCAACTCTGAATAGGTCGAATTTCAAAATATTCATTAGAGATAAAGTTGCAAAAAACCAAATGAGCTTTGCAATGCACATAAAATATCATTGATCGGATTTCATATGAGAACTATATGAGGAAAATAATGAGTAACACTAGTCACCACCTATCTTAACTATCTTTTTTTAAGGAAGTCTATTCTATCTGCGAAAGGTGAGGAAAGTGAATGCAGCTCTAAGAAAAAAGCTAAGGCTCGGATCCAAACAAGAGCAATGAAAAGTTTTATTGATAAAAGGAGATGTTGTATTCAGCTAGATATTTCTACCACCCGACATAGCAGAGTATCCAAATTAAGGGTATTACATAGATATGGTGGAATGGGATCCGAAGTCCCAAGAACAATCTGAGAGATAGCCTCTCTGTCTTAGTTAGCTGCCCGATTGCACATTCTTCCTACATGTACTATTTTGTTAGGTGATCAGTTGACTTATGTAGGAAACATAATTTTAAGCTTCCGAAATAGTCGAATTTAAAAATATTCTCAAAAATTAAGTTGTAGAGAACTGAATATGCTTTCCAACTTGTATAAAAAAATGTCGATTGGAGGTTATATAAAAAATATATGATATCAAAAGTGAATGAAAGATAATTTTATTATTCAAATTGACAAATTTAAATTTTAAACTCTGAACATGTTGAATTTGATAATACTTATTATAGATAAAGTTGTAGAAGACTGAATAAACTTTTCAACGCATATAAAATATCATCGGTCAGACTTCATATAAGAAATGTATGAGCAAAAGAGTGAATAACACTATTCACCTACGTAACTAACATAACTAAATTTCATGCCTCTGAAATGGTTGAATTTGAAGACACTTATTATAAATTAAGTTGTAGAGGGCTGAATATATTTTCCAATGCTTATAAAATAATATTGATCGGGGGTCAAAAGAAAAATATATGCCAAAAAAAGTGAATGAAAAATAATTTTATTATTGAAATGATACGATTCGGACTTCACCGTTGTCGTCTTGAGCATGGATACACTTTAGGAGTGTCTTTGTTTCTTGTTTTAGTGTTTAATTCTTAAAAAAATAAGTTTTATGTATGTCGCGTTTGAACGTGGATGGAGTGCGTTCGAATGCGCTTGTGAATGCCTGCATCAGGTTCGCACATCCAGAGAGTGTGAAAACTGCGTTCGAACACCACGTTCGAACACGCCTACGAGCGCCTACATTGCATTCGCACATACAAAGAATTTAAAATGTGCGTTTGAATGCGATTGAGCACATTTAAATGCGTTCGGCAAAAATCTACTATTTTAGGGTTAATAATTGTCATTTTTGAATTGTTTGGTTAGCCTCTAAAGGTGTGGATGACAACCGTGAAATCATTATTGAATGAATTTAGTTTTGCCCTTGTCTCTTTCATCTTCTTCGCTTTCGTTCTTTCATTCCCCGACGACGCCGCTTCTAGCTTCCCTCAACCGGCCAATCACCCTAGTCCCTTAGGGGCGGCCCACTCCTCCCCCTTCTTCTAATCTATCCATCATTTGTCCTAACCCTTCCATTACCCATAACCCTTCCACCACCACTTATCCACCGGTGCCACCCCATTAACGTCGGTCCACCAATTTCCACCATCACCAAGGATTTTGTGCCTCAATCCACGGACCTTAAGATAAACTCCCGAATATTTGTCCACTGATCAAATGACTAGATCTCGAAGGAATCGTTCTGTAACATATCATCAATGTCTGATTTAGCAATTATGTTGAATTGAATCCATCATGGCAAAACTCATCTACTTTCTTATTTAACTTTCAAAGTGGTATGAATGTGTTACAAAGAAAACTTTGGAGGGCTAGTTTAGTCAAAAACTCTCCAATAATCTATTGGGGTTGTGGTAGGAGGCGACCCAAGCCGAAAGGAGTGGAGTCGGCATTAGTTCGGGGATGCAATTAATGGTGGTTTCAGGTGAGGTAGGAGGTTGTGGGGGATAATGGCATGGCGATGATGGCTGTGGGATGAATGGTTTAGGGAAGAAGATAAGGGAGTGAGAGAGGATGGCATCGGTCACGTGAGCTGAGGGTGAGAGTGAGAGCGTGCGTGGGTTGGTCAACTAGCGGCCTCAGGGATACAGCTCGCTGAAGAGGGGACGAAATAGAGAGAGTGAGAGAGAGAGAGAGGGAGAGAGAGAGAATGAACGGAAAGGAAAATTAGGGTAATGCTCATTGCCTTATTAGGGTGCTCACCACACCATCTTTGTAGTGGCTACCCTATGCTAGGTTACTTGCTCTCCAAGCAACCCTAGACTCAACTCAACTAGACTAACTTTGACTTGACTAGACTCACTTCCAATGACGATAACCAGATCCTTGGCTGCACGGCGAGATGATGAAGAAGAGATTCTCCCAATAGAGGAGGGAGAAACGATTACAGGGACTTCCACCCGTGGAACCGCCCGATCTAATCAGAATACGGAAGAACTTAGCGTTCAAGCCGTGTTGGGGTCTCTTTCAGAGCAGATGGCCATCAACAACTAGATGATGATGGAGATGATGCGGGAACTACGGGCGACAAGGGAAGCAATGGCGAACGGGAAAGCACCATCGACCCCACGACGCGAGTCCACCCCCTTGAACCCACCGCCACCGGTTCAGCCTTTGCAGCCACAAGAGCCGCTGCTACCACCACCCTATGGGCAGAGGCAAGCAAGGATGGTTACACCAGGTCCAGTTGCAGGTGAACCCATCCGACGGGTGAACCACTATGGAGACCGCCTTGGAGATCAAGATCCGTGGGCGGGTCAATACGATCCGGAACCACAACAAGTTAATCAAAACCGAAGGAGGGATCATCAACCCTTCATGGTGCATCCTCCCCCGGTTAGACAAGGACATGATCCGGAATGAGACAATGGCATCCGTGAACAAGTCGTGCGTCTTGAATTCCCCAAGTTCAAAGGTGGCGACCCGATCGATTGGTTGTATAGGGCGGAGCAATTCTTTGCATACCAAGGAACGGCGGAAGAGTACAAGGTGACGCTTGCGAGCTTCCACCTTGAGGATGCGGTGCTTCATTGGTTTCGAGCAGCCAATGCCACTGAGGCTATCGAAACTTGGGCTGAATTTTGCGCCGATATCACACGGCGATTTGGTGCATCGGGATATGAAGACTTTGATGCTCTCCTCTCAAAGACGGTGCAAAAGACCACGGTTGGGTCATACCAAGAAGAATTTGAGAGGATTAATAGCCGATGTCATCCACCATGGACAGATCAGCAACTTCGCAGCACCTTCATCTCCGGGCTACGGGATGACATATAAGCCGATGTGAGGGCTTTAAGGCCTAGAACCTTAAAGGAGGCCTTCGAAGATGCGGTGCTTATGGAAGACAAACATAGGGCCATAAAGATACACCTGAAGCAGAATTGGACAAGCCAAGGAAGCCGCAATCAAGCTCAACCAAACATAGCGGCGGGAAATACTATCGGAGTACCAAGGGTTGCTGCTATAGGGGTACCTCCTCGAGCACCCTTGAAGCCATCCCAAGATGTGAAGTATGCACCTAGAGTTCCGGGACGAGCACTCACACCAGCCGAAGTAGAAGAAAGAAGAGCCAAGGGCCTATGCTTCCGTTGTGATGAGAAGTTTGTACCCGGGCATCGCTGCGCTAAACCGATGGGATCGGTGATGCTAATCGATGGATTGAAGGAAGCGGAGGACGAGTTTGCAGCTGAAGGTGCAGATGTGGCTGGACATCAAGGAGAAGAAGCTGAGGAGCAACCTGTGGAGGACATGATAGCCGAAATCTCCCTCCACGCCTATTCGGGGACAGCTGCGCCAAAGACCTTGCGGGTGAACGGGGTAGTCAAGAAAACCACAGTGAGAATCTTGATTGACACCGGGTCCACCCACAACTTCATTGACAAGAGGCTCCTTAGGAAGATTGGGCTCGAGTCGGAACCCACGGAAGGGTTTGATGTGATAATTGGAGATGGCACCACATTGCGAGCGGATTCTATTTGTGGAGGTGCAGAATTGAAGGTGCAAGGCCAAACTTTCATATTGGATCTTTATCCGTTGGCCTTGCAAGGTGCCGATATTGTTTTGGGGACCCAACGGCTTCGAAGCTTGGGGCCCGTGACATTTGATTTTACAAGCCTCACATTGACGTTTTGGAGAAATGACAAGAGAGTGCTGCTAGATGGAAGCCAACCGCTGCTTGAACTTCCAAATGAAGGGGTCGCAAGGGAGCTCGCTTCTTTCTTGGCGCCCACCTTTCCTTTCTTCTCAGATCTGCGGAGAGCTAGTGCAGAGGATAGTGAGCTGGTCCAACTCATGGAGGAGTTGAGAGAGAACCCCTCAAGCCACCCAGAGCATGAGGAGCGCGATGGGTTAGTACTAGAGTGCGGGCGAATCAAGGTACCCCGGAACGAAGAGCTACGGAGACTATTGATGGCACACTTCCATGATACTCCTATAGTAGGGCATGAAAGGGTATTACGTACCTACAAGCGACTGGCCCAAAACTGTACATGGACAGCGATAAAGACGGACGTGAAGAAGTATGTGCGTGAATGTCAAATCGGAGGCACTCAAGCCTAGCGGGCTGCTACAACCACTACCTATACCAGAGCGTATTTGGGAGGATATCTCCATGGACTTCATCGAGGGGCTGCTGGAGGTTCGGGGACAATCAGTGGTGTTTGTTGTGGTGGATAGACTGAGCAAATATGCTCATTTCATAACATTGTCTCACCCGTTTTCGGCAAAAAGGGTTGCTGAAATTTTTGTTCGGTAAATGGCACGCTTGCATGGGATGCCTAGGACGATCGTGTCAGATCGGGATCGCAACTTCACCAGTGAGTTTTGGTCCGAGTTCTTCAGATTGCAAGGGACTCAAATCAACCTGAGTTCAGCTTATCACCCCGAGACGGATGGCCAAACCGAGGTGGTGAATCGCGGACTGGAGCAATACTTGCGATGCTTTGTGGTGGAATGACCAAAGGATTGGGTCAAATTCCTTCCATGGGCTGAGTGGTCATACAATACTGCTCATCACTCTAGCATCGGCATGACCCCCTTTGAGGCGGTTTATGGGCGCACTCCCCCTGTCTTGCGTGCCTATGATAGACTCGAGGCGGCGGATAGGACCGAGCTTGACTTGGAGCTTGTTGATCGAGATGAAACATTGAGACTGCTCAAGACTCACCTAGCCACAACCCAAAATCGCATGAAGCAAACTCATGACAAAGGCCGACGTGAGCGAGAATTTGAGGTGGATCAATTGGTGTTCGTTCGAGCTCAACCGTATCGGCAATCCACATTGAGACCAAATTTGAGCCAAAAGTTGGGTTACAAGTACTACGGTCCGTACCGAGTGCTACAACGAATCGGTCCAGTAGCTTACCGGCTGGACCTACCTGAAGGAACCAGGATACATCCGGTCTTCCATGTATCAGCATTGAAGGCCCAGATCGGGCCTAACCAACCATGTGGTGGGTTCGACCTTACTCGAACTAATGGAGGAGGATGGCCCCATTGAACCGGTCCGAGTATTAGGCCGCAGGAGAAGACGCCATGGGACCAGATTAGAGACTGAAGTGCTAATTGAGTGGCTGGGCAAATCTACTGACGACTCTACCTGGGAGCTAGAGTCAAATATCAGGGATCGCTTTCCAAACTTCAAACCTTGAGGACAAGGTTGCAGAAGCGTGGTGGATTGATACGATTCGGACTTCACCGACGTCGTCTCGAGCATTGATTCACTTTAAGAGTGTTTTTATTTCATGTTTTAGTGTTTAATTTCTATTAAAATAAGTTTTCTGTAAGTCGCGTTCGAACGCGGGTGGAGTGAGTTCAAATGCAGTTTGTGAACGGGGTTGTGAACGTGGTGAAGAGAATGTACTATGCGTTCAAACGCACCGTGTTCGAACGCACTGTGAACGCCTGCATCGCGTTCGCAAATCCAGAAGAGCGAACTCGGTGCGTTCGAACGCGGTCGGGCGAGTTCGAACGCGGTCGACAAAAATTATGTTTTTAGGGTTAATTTGAGTTGTTGGTTAGCCTATAAAAGGATGTGGTAGGCAACCAAATTGATTATTGATTATTGAGATTGAGTTTTGCCTTGCCGCCTTCGTCTTCTTCGCTCCCGTTCTATCAATCCCCGGCGACGCCGCTTCTAACCTCTCTCGTCCGGCTAATCACCCTAGTCCCTTAGGGGTGGCCCTCTTCTCCCCCTTCGTCCAATCTATCCCACACTTGCCCTAATCCTTCCATCAACCACAACCCTTCCACCATCACTTTTCACCGGTGCCACCACATTAACGCCGGTCCACCTTCAACCACCATTACCTAGGATCTCGTGCTTCCATCCACGGATCCAAAACATAGCATCCTGACGTTCGTCCACTAAACGAACGATATCTCGAGATCCCAAACTCCGATTTGCCTGAAACTAGATTTGTTGGAAATCTCTTTTCTGGGGTTACAACATATCAAAGTTTTACGTCGATCCGATGGCGGGATATTTCGGGGTATTATTTCAAAGTTCCGTGCCAGATCTAGTCCAGATCTGAGAATCGGAAGAGATCGATCTTTACCCTAAAGGAGAGATCGTATCAAGCTGGTATCAGAACTCCATAGCCAGAGGCATGATCGTATCAATGGCATTTCAAACTCATGATGGCCACTATGAATTTCGAGTCATGCCGTTTGGACTCACCAATGCACCGGCTACCTTTCATGGGCAGATGAATGACCTTTTTCGCCTGCTCTTGCGTCAGTACGTGCTTGTCTTCTTTCACGATATTCTAGTGTATATTAGGAATAGGAGCGAGCACTTGCGGCAAGTGCGTGAGGTGTTGAATATCTTGCAACAAAACTAGTTAGAAGTCAAGATGAGCAAGTGCCTATGGTGAGCCGCGAGTGGAGTACATGGGTCATATAATCTCAGCAAGAGGAGTGGAAGCCGATCCAAGCAAAATAAAAATTATGGTGCACTCGCCGATTCCCACTAATCAGCGAGAATTGAGGGGATTCCTTAGGTTGACAGGGTACTATCGGCGATTCGTTGCCAACTATGGCAAGATTGCTGCCCCGCTGACCTCCTTACTCAAAAAAGGAGGGTTTCAATAGACGCTGCCAACTTTTGAAGCATTGAAGACAGCTATGTCTACCGCACCGGTTTTGGCTCTGCCAGATTTCAACAAGCCCTTCATAGTGGAATGCGACGCTTCGGGTGAAGGCATTGGAGCTGTATTGATGCAAGAGGGCAGGCCTATGGCTTATATGAGCAAGGCATTGTCGAACCAATCGCGACAGCTACCCACCTACGAGCGCAAAATGCTAGCAATTCTACATGCCGTCACCAAATGGCGACTCTACTTGATTGGCCAACGGTTTACTATTTGCATGGACCAATGTAGCTTACCCTACTGATAAGCTCTGATACCACTTTGATAAGATCTGGAACAAAAAATAAGCTACACAACTATTCCTTCAAGATCTGAATGTATGACAATAATCAGTCCGTGCAACTGTGGGAAAATATTCGTCAGATATTCTTCTGTAGTCAGAAAATTATAAACGAATTGAGTTAGATCCGTAACTTCCTGATCTACAATTTCATATTTACTCTTTTCGCATATTCGATTGTAGGGGCGAAAACACGAAAAAATGTGGGTGATGGTGGTGGTGACAGGTGGAGTGGATGTTAGCCTTATGGATGGGTATGGAGATAGAGGTGGATTGTGGATGTGATTTAGGGATATAGACGAAGGGACCGAAGTGGATCCCAAAGAAGAGGGGTGGCTTGACAGTCGAGGGAGATTAGAAGTTAGAAGAAACTTTGCCAATGGTAGAGGTGGAAGGATGGTGAAAAGGAGGAGGGAGAGAGTCTAGAGGGAAGATAGGAGGCAAGAAATCAATATTCTAATAGCATAATAAAGTTGGCTGCCATTCACACATATATAGAGGCTAGCCAACAAGTCCAAAAATAATATGAAACCCTAATTCTAGAACTTTCCTGTCGATCGCATTCAAACGCGCCCGATCGCATTCGAACGCACCAAAAGACATTCTCTATATATGCAAACGTGATGCAGGCATTCGAACTCGCCCGATCACGTTCGAGCACACAATATGCGTTCTCTATATTTGTGAAACTGATGCAGGCGTTTGTAAGGGCGTTCGAACGCGACCCCTCTTGTGTTCGAACGCGACCTACATGAATTTTATTTTAATGAAAATAAACACCTAATGTAATAAAAAAAAATCCTAACTATGTGTATCAGCCCACCATGCTTTCCCCACCATGCCCTCAAGGTGAAAAGTTGAGAAAATGCTCAAGATTTCAGTCTCCAACCCCCATGTAGCCTCATCCAATGGCTTGCTAAGCCATTCAACTAGAATCTCCATCTCCAATCTGGTACCATATCATCGGCGTTTAGCAAGTACTCGAACTGGCTCTACGATCTCTATCTCCTCCAATGGCTCCGGTAGGACTGATCCAACAATCTCATGATCTCCAATTCGCTCCCTCAGCAATGAAACATAGAAGACAGGATACACTCTCGACCCCTACGGCAGCTCCAAATGATATGCAACCGGACCGATACGCTATAACACTCGAAATGGACCAAACTAGTGATGAACTAACTTTTGGTTTCGCATTGAACGTAAGGTTACCTGCCGATACGGCTGTACCCTCACATACACCCAACTACCGATGTTGAACTCCTACTCCTTGTGGCTACGATCATAAACTTGCTTCATGCGATTTTGAGCAAGTATAAGATGGGCACGCAACCTCCTCAATGTGGCGTCTCTATCCATCAACACTAAGTCAACCTCTGTCTGATATGCAGATGCCACTAGATCATAAGTGCGTAACGTTGGAGCAATGCGCCCATACACCACCTCAGACCCGATACCGCCGAGCTTGCAGCCTATACATCTTCTTTCTTTTCCTTCCTTGACGAGCTGAGGTATGCATATATATTTGACCTAGATATTTTGAGATTGTTGTAGGAGGTGATGGACGATCTAGAGCACCATCTAGAGTTGGAAAATCGAGGCGGTTTGTTGTAGGACCGCGGATGCATTTGAGTGCCGGCAAATGTTGGATTGCGGCAGAAATTGTTGGAGCATTTCCACCATACACTAGAGGCTGGTTATGCGGTTGTCTTGAGGACTTATAAGAGGATATCTCAGAGTTGCACATGGCCAGGATTGAGGTAGGATGTGAGGAGTTTTGTCTATGCTTGCGAAGTCTATCAAAGAGCTAAGACAATCACATTGAAACCAGCCGAATTACTACAGCGTTTACTAATACTAGACTGTGTTTGGGAAGACATTTCTATGGATTTCATAGAGAGTCTTCCGATAGTACTTGGTTATTCTATTATATTTGTGGTGGTTGACAGATTGAACAACTATGCACACTTTTCGGCATTGTCACATCCTTTTTCAGCTAAGTCGGTGGCTGAAATTTTTGTTAGAGATGTTGCTGGTTACATGGCATGCCACACACGATTATCTCAGATTGTGATCGTGTATTTATGAGTGACTTTTGGACTAATTATTTGAGATTGCAGCGGACTTGATTGAACTTCAGTTTGGCCTACCATCCACAGACGGACGGCGAAACCGAGGTGGTCAATCAAGGCATTGAGTAGTACTTGGGTGCTTTGTGGGAGAGATGCCGAGACGATAGTTGGAGTTCTTACCGTGGGCAGAGTTATCTTATAACACCGCCTACGATAACACAACCAAAATTCTCTCTATCTTCTCTACCCTAATCTCCCTCCTCTCTCTTCACCAACCTACCACTTCTACCATTGGCAAGGTCTCTACTAACTTCTAATCTCCCTCGTTTGTAGAGTCCTCCCTCTTCCTTGGGATCTCGACCACTTCTTCCCCTTCGTCTTTATCCCTTAAACAACAACAACTATCTACCATCATCTCTATTATCATCCATAACCCTAACATCCACTCCACCCATCACCACCACCATCTTCCACACTATATCATGTTTTGGTCCAAGCTTCTATTCGAATATGTGAAGGGCGTAAATACAAAAAATGTAGATCAGGGAGTTATGGATCGATCCAAATTAGTTTTCTAATTTTTGAACTATGAAAGAATATTTAAGAAATATTTTCCTTCAGTTGCGTAGAGTGCTTGCTGCAATAAATACAGATCTTGATGGAATCGTTCCGTAACCTATCATCCTTCTGCTATGATGATGTAGCCTAAATACTCCACTTGTAATACTCCCCATAGGTATTTAGACTTTTTAACCTTTAGCTGGTTTTGCTTCAACAAATTCAGCACAACCTCTAAATGCTACAAATGCTTCATTTCAGTCCTACTGTATAACAAAATATCGTCAAAGAATACTAAGATATACCGTCATAGTAGAGACCAAAAAATATCATTCATGAGGCTTTGAAAAGTTGCTAGAGCATTAGTAAGGCTGAACGGCATCATTTAAAACTCGTAGTGCCCATCCGAAGTCCAAAATGCAGTTTTATGCACATCTACCAGAACATCCGCCGGGTGAACTCTAATTTGATGATACCCAACCCTCAAGTCTAGCTTGCTAAATATGGTCAGCCCTGTAGTCTAGAATGGGATATCGATCCTTGACGGTGATAGTGTTTATTGCCCGGTAGTCGACACAAAAATGCCACGACCCGTCCTTCTTTCGCACCAATAACACGAGCGATAAGTAAGAGCTATGACTTAGTTGTATGAGACCTTGCTCCAACATCTCTGCCACTAATTTGGAGATAACCTCCTTCTGCACATGTGGATACCGATATGGTCGCATGTTCGCCGGTGCAACCCCGAGCATAATCTCTATGGGATGGTCTGCCATTCTCGTCGGTGGCAACTCCTTTGATTCCTCAAACAATTCGACCAATTTATCCAATAAATTAGACAAATTAATTATAGTACCTGGACTCATTTGAGGCTCATCTCCCACTGGTCCTAGCTGAAGAAGATAGGCCTAATCACTCGCACAAGGCAACCCCTCCATCAATTGACTACATCGATGGAATCGGCAGGGACCGAACACCATCAAGCAGCACCTTTTTGTTTCCTTGCTGAAATTTCATCCACATACTCTAAAAATTAAATGTGATGGGTCCCAAGCTCTGCAACAACTGAGTGTCAAGGATAATGTCTGCTCCTCGCAGTGCCAATAGATACAAGTCCACAATGATGTCATGTCCCTGCACCCGTATATAAATTCGACGGCACAAGCTCTCCACCCAAAGTTTCGTGCCATCTCCAATAGCAACCTCAAACCTCGCAGTCGATTCAGCATCCAAGCCCATCTTCTTTAGTAATCTCTCGTCTAGAAAGTTGTGTGTACTCCCGGAATCGATAAGGATGTCTGCACAATGTTTTTTAACGAGTCCATCAACCGCAATATCCTCGGTACAGAAGTACTCGAATATGCACGCATCGATATCTTAGCTTGGATATCTTCCTCCGTGCCCTCCTCCACGTCCTCCCCATAGACCTCCTCTGCATACTCTCCATCACCAACAACCTCATTGTCCCCCTCAAGATCGTCAATGAGATCACACTCGCCTCGAAAGCGAAGCCCCTTCGGTCTTCGCTCCTCTACCTAGGCAGGTGTGAGAGTTCGTACAGGGAGGGCTTGTGCCTCCTCTAACATCGAAAGATAGTCTCAAGGGTGGTCATGCCCTGGTACTAGCAGTCGCTGCCTTTGAACCCGCAGAATTTTTAGCTGTCATTCTCGGCGCAAAACGCCTATCTCGGCTGCCCCAACTCCCATCCTTCTTCCTCACAAGACAGGTGAAGAATACATGCTTCAGCTCTGCCTCGAGATTTCTTCCTTCTGCACATGTGGGTATTAGTAGGGTCGAACATTAGCTAGTTCGGCCCCTGGCACAATCTCAATCCTGTAGTTGGCGTGCCTAGTAGGGGGTAGCTCCGTCGGACTTCAAACAACCCAAGTAAAGTCAATAAGCAACTGGACTAGATCAACATGTTAACCGGAGCTTGGAATGGGCTTAGGTATAGTCGGGGCCAACTATAGGAAATAGGAGAGCTCTCTAGCACTAGGTACATTGATCAGAGGCTACATCGTAGGATGTGGCTGAGACTAGACCCCAACCAATCTAACCACAAATCCATCCATTCGAAATGTGAGCCTCATGTGTGAGAAGTCAAATGTCACTAGGCCTAGGCTTTGGAGTCGCTGGGTGCCTAAGATGATGTTTGCCCCATGGAGTGATAGGGGGTACCCTCAAAGAGACCCCGCGACAAATGCTCTCCGCTCAAAGCTTCGTGTCGTCTCTAATGGTCACCTCAAAGCCGATGATGGGTTCGGCTTCCAAGACAAGCCTACGCATGAGCCGCTCGTCCAAGAAGTTATGCGTACTCCTCGTGTCAATGTGTATGTGTACACTATGCTTCTTGACCACCTTGTCCACCCATAGGGTTTTCAATGCGCTCATCCCTGAGTAAGCATGCATGGAGATTTCAACAAGTATACCCTCAAGGCACTCATCCTCGACCTCTATCAAATCCTCAGCATGGAGATTTCCTCATGACCATCAATCAGCATCACACTACTAGTGGCCCTAGCGCAACGGAACCTCTCATCACACTGGAAACACAACCCTTTAGCGCGGCGCTCCTCCAGTTGTGCAGGTGATGCCCCCCTTTCTTTGGGTCCTGCAGCCAGTCTCTATGCCATCCTCTCACTCCCCAAAGGGGGCATGATTAGCCCTCGGAGCAGCTGTCGGCCCTCCGCCCCCTTTTGGTACACATGGGGTGATCTGACTGTCTCGCCTAGCCCATGAGGTCCTTAAGGCACTCCTTAAGGCCGTGTGCTTCTGCTCTATCTACATGGCATCCTCAAAGGCCTTGCTCAAGGTCTAAGGTCGTAAGGAGAGGATGTCGGCCTTGATCTCCTCACATAGGCCGAAGATGAATATACTGATCAACAACTGCTATGGCCAAAGGGATTAGCACTGGCTACTCACACGCTCAAACTCCTCTTAGTAAGCAGCTATGGATATTCGTTGAACCAGTTTGGAGAGTGTGGCATGATAGTACTAAAAGCCAGAGGTGCTGAATCGCCTCGAGAGCCCATCTATGAACTCGATCCATGTCCTAAATAGCTGGTGGGTGCTCACTAACTAGTACCAATGTAGGGCCGCCCCTTCTAAATAGAAGCTCACTAGTAACACTTGACGTCTTCTGCTGTGCTCTGATACTCAAAGCAACTCAAAAAAAATCCAATCTAATGGGTTACCTTAGTCTAACAACCTAGCCCTAAAAAAAATAGAAAAAAAAAAATTTTGGGCAAGCCTAGTAGGTCAGAACTTTTCTCACCTGCTGTGGCTGGCTTTGGGCGCGCCACGTGCACCCAGCCGGCTAACCCGACTAGGCCAGCTAGGTGATGCAAGGCTCGTAGTCATCGCCAATAGCCCTCCACCGCCTCTCTCTCTCTCTACTACCGCCGCACCCCCACCCACCCCCACCGGCTTGCCATCACCGCCGCCTCCACTAATACCGATTGATGAGCCTCTCTCCTCCTCCTCCTCCTCCTCCTCTCTCTCTCTCTCTCTCTCTCTCTCGAGTTCATCAAAACTGAGCCGCCGGACCCTTATTTGAGACCCGTGGACCCTGCTAACAATGAGTTGACTCTTGGTTGATGGATGTGGGGGATATGGGGTCCTGTCTTCTGATAAGATGTGAGTAGTCTTATCCCCTAGACGCCTTTATCAAATTATGTTATATTATTTATTATGTATATGCATGTTTCAGCCTCCAACATGATTATATGACTTTATCCAGAGATGATTATAGTCGAGCATATTTTATCATGCATATAGTTAAGTTGATCTTGGATATGAGTATGATGATGATAAATAGAGATGATTAGAGATGACTATACTATTATAATTTTATGTCCAGTTGATTTATAGCATGAGTATGCATGTGATAGATTAGCATATGTATATGTGTTGACTACATGGTTGGGGACTACATTGCATTATTTTTCTCTTGATTCTCGTTCCACCTAAATTCCTGTTATGCATTGACTTGTTATTGTACAAGATATATGCATATGATCTGTTATTTATAAAGAAAGCATAAAATGTGATTGATAGGATAGTTGATAGAAAGCATAAGCATACCTAAGTGGGCGCGAGAGTTAGGATGCGCTTGGTCGATGATTGATCGCTCAACATAGTCGTGATCCTATGGCCCTTACGTCCGAGGTTTTTAGTCAGTGTGCGTAGAGACATTCAGACACATGTCGTAAGCTAGGAAATATGTGGCGAGTTATCCTCACGAGATTTCTATTAGGTAGAAGGGAGCCTAGTCTGGATGGATGTTGATACCCTTAGTGAATGACAGAATATGGTTATATTTGAGATACTCCTCACGAATGGCAGAGTATGCTCTTAGCCGTCGAGCATGATGTTGAGATCAGGTACCGGGTATTGACTGTGCATAGTGGTCTAGTATGATGACGTACAAAGATGACATTGATGACTGAGATGTTGAGAAATATATATGATTTTATTATCATATGATTATTTGATTATCGAGTAGTCAATATACATCATATATAGTTGCATTTGATACAATAGCATGGTCATGGTTGGCAAGCATCATGTGTCATATTTGAGAGAGATTTATGATGATAGTATGATATGGTGATTTGTTTATTCATTATTGAGGATTATATACTTTTATCAGTTATGACATGTTATCTACATTTTATTTATGTATTATTGAGGACATATTTATATACTCATTCATGACAGGATACTCATTTTGATTCATATTATCTAGTACATGATCTACTCTTTGTTTGGCATCACTAATTTGGGGTAAGGTCAATTCACTGATCATTTTGCTCGTGACTCTCTTTATCTCTTTTCTAACCCCCTTAGATATGTGTTGCGCAATAGCAAATTGAGGTATCATGAGAAGATATCTCTATAATGATGAGGTGAGCTATAAGTGTGAGATGGTATAGATGATAATTTGTATAGAAATTGAGTTGTATCGTTGTTTGTTATATTTGTACTCCATTGTACAGACGATGATTTGTATAATACAGGTCAGATTATAGTGTACTCATGTATTAGTAATTTTAGTTGTATCTTGATGGTTTGTCATTGCTTGTGTAGGCCCTACTAGATTATGTAGCTGTCTAGTATGGTTGTTGTGGACTTGAAAATTTATATATTAATAGGTTTATTTGGTTGATAGTATGATTGATCTCTAAGATGAATTATGTCGAGTATAAGTGTATCCGTGTGTGATGGGCATCGCCCGTCCTGTTGTGTGCGCCGCGCGTGCCGTGTGGGCGTGTGGGCGTGTGGGCGTGCACGTGCTCGTGCTAAGCGGGGGCGTTATAATTCAGGTGGTATTAGAGCTTAGCTTTAAGGATGATCTGGCAAACCATCAAGTAGACTAGTTGTCGATTTTGTTTAGGGTTACATTAATAGTCGATCTTGACGAGTTTGATATTAATGGATTGAGATAGATGTCTAACTGGTAATGTTGAGGTTATTAAGTTTTGATACTTGACGATATTTGATGGAAATAATTTGAGATATTAGTATATTGAGAATTTATCTGAGATACTAATACATAGGAAAAAAAATATTATTAAATCATGCATCGATGGCATTGAAGTTTAGTGTTATAGTCTTTGGACATATTAGAGATGTAAATATGTTCATATGATGTGATAAAGTGTAAAAAATTTGTAAACAGATGGAGATATGTATTTTGTGTAGAAGGATTATTATTAGTAGATTTAAAACTATTATGGATAGATATTTCATATCTTAGATTTTTTATTCTTTTATGGATACACTTGGGATTAGGAGATGATATATGTACAGAGAGACTATGTTGATTCTTTATGAGGTTTATAATTATTGATTATTGGTGGATGATTAATATATTTTCTAGGTAAGAATAATACTAGTGATGATTTTATATGTTGAAAAAGATATGAGGTGATGTGATAGATGATTATGGATTGTAAATATAAAAGAATTTTTAGAAATTGGTGTGAAAGATTGTTTTTGCAAAATAAAGGTAAGTTTTGATTGTATTAGCAGATGGATGAAGTAATAAGGATATCTTTGTCTAATAATATTGCTATAGGATTTATGTTTTTTTTTTAATTCTTACGTAGATGATTACCAACTATGGTAATGAATATAGAAAATATGACATGGATACAATTATTGGATTATGAATGATTTTAGTAGTTGAGACTTAATGTATGTATTTCTGGATGACATGATAGTAGGTTTAGTTTAGAAGTTGCTAATTATGTGAATATGATTAGATGGAACGAATGATAATGAAAGGAATTATATAGAGTGATGATAGTTACTAAGTTGTTAGCCTCATGACAATCTTGTATGACGATAAAAATATATATACTTTGATTATTAGTTTAGTTTGTAGGCATTGATTTAGAAGATAAGAATATTATGGCACGATGATCGTGTATTTTGGGTGATGAATCTTAGTTGCAGACATACAAACTTATTTTATTATGAATAATAGGCGATATTAACGATGCTATAGATGAATTTTGATGATGCTATAAGATTAAATTGTTCAATATATGTGGTGGACTTTGTATAAATGGTGAGATAGAATATTAAGTTGAGACTCTTAAATAAATATGAAGTTTAAATTATTTAATTTGAAATAAGATATGTTGATTTTAATTAGAGATGTTAAATAGAGATATTATGTGCTTCGTCATGTTAGTTGTTTTGAGAATGCTAATTGGGGAGATAACTTAATAGAGTTATTCATAGAGCCTATAGATTTGATCATTTATTATGATTGATAGACGATTTGGAAGTTGAACTAATTGCTTCATTGGACAGTAAGGAAAGGAATATGGAGGACTATGATATTTCATATATAGTGTATCGATCGAGGTTTATTATACTACTAGATCATAAGCAAATAATGATGTATAGAAAGTGAGTATGTTAGCATTTACTTAACCGATAGCTTACATGTTCAATTATTACTAGAAGTTATTGAGTGAGCCTTTTAGAATGACAAGATTAATCTTAATAATTATAATGATTTACATGTTTGCATTTGAGTCTTAAGAAAAAAATATTTGATTGGAAGATAAGGATTACATGATTGGTTCCATTATAGTTTGTGAGAATTTGATCTTTTAATGAATTGCAAAGTTAAGATTGTGAGTCGATCTAAAGTAAAATAGACGATATACTAGTAAGATTGTAATTTATATTTTTGGATGTCTTCTGATCTATATAAATTAGTTAGTGTTAGTTATTTTATTGACAGATCATAACAGCATGACCAATTCGGGAGATCAATCTTAGTAGGTTATTAGTTCATGGATAGTAACTTTTATGGATTTATCTGAATTATGTTTATGTATTCTTAAAGATCAAGTATGACGGATTAGTAAATAGTTGTGTGGCAATGGATTGATATTATGAATTGAGTATTATATCTGCCGAGATATTGAAGAGATTATTGGATTACTTGATAGAACTCAATTGATAGTCTATGGATTTGAATATCATTATCATTAAGTGATATTTTAGTGGATATACTAGTAGTGATAGTAATTAAATAGATAATGGTCAAATTGAAATTATGTGAATCGATGAATATTGATACACCTTTCTAGAGTCTTTTCTTATTGCACTAGTTATTTATTTCTATTAAAATAATTTTTTTGTAGGTCGCGTTCAAACACAGAAGGGCGTTCAAATGCCTTTACGAACACATGCATTAGTTTGTAAAAATAGAGAATGCAAATTCGCATCCACTATAGCCTTTGAAAAACTAAAAATAGCAATGACAATGACGCCTGTTCTAGCTCTACCGGATCACCCATAGCCTTTCTTAGCAAGGCGTTATCACAAAAATCCCAGCAATTATTGACCTACGAGAAAGAGATGTTGGCAATTCTGCATGCGGTGATAAAGTCGAGGTCTTATTTGATAGGTAGGCTATTCATTATCCGAACTGATCAAAAGAGCTTTCCATAGTTTATGGGACAGCGTATACACACTCCGGCACAGCAGATATGGGTCACCAAATTGCTGGGATATGATTATGAAATCTAATAACAGAAGGGAACAGAAAATAAAGCGGCGAATGATGCACTATCGCACCAACCTGATACTGCCGAGCTTGCAGCATATTCTTCTCCTACCTTTCCTTTCCTTGACGAGCTGAGGTATGCATGTACATCTGACCCAGATGTTTTGAGATTGTTACAGGAGGTATTGGATAATCTGAAGCACCATCCAGAGTTGGAGAATTGAGGCAATTTGCTGCTGGACCGCGGTTGCATTTGGGTGCCCGCAAATGATGGATTGTGGAAGAAATTATTAGAGCACTTCTACCAAACTCTAGAGGTTGGTCATGAGGGTGTCTTGAGAACTTATAGGAGGATATATTAGAGTTGCACGTGGCCAGTATTGAGGCTACATGTGAGTTTTGTCCGTGCTTGCAAAGTCTGTCAAAGGGCTAAGGCAACCACATTAAAATCGGTCGGATTACTACAGCCTTTACCTATACAGGATGGTATTTGGGAAGACATTTCTATGGATTTCATATAGGATCTTCCGTTGGTACGTGGTTATTTCGTTATTTTTGTGGTGGTTGACAGATTGAGCAAGTATGTGCACTTATCTACATTGTCACATCCATTTTTAGCCAAGTTAGTGTCTGAAATATTTGTCAGAGATGTTGGTTGGTTACATCGCATGCCACGCACGATTGTCTCGGATCGTGATTGTGTATTTACAAGAGACTTTTGGATGGACTTTTGGATGGAGTATTTTAGTTCGACCTAGCATCCACAAATGGATGACCAAACCGAGGTGGTCAATCGAGGCATTGAGCAGTAATTGAGGTGCTTTGTTGGAGAGATGCCGAGACGATGGTTGGAGTTCCTACCGTGGGCGGCGTACCACAACAGTATTGATATGACTCCATTTGAGGCGGTGTATGGACGCACAACTCCGACATTACGCGCTTATGAGCTAGTGGTCTATGCAGATCGGATAGAGGTGGACTTAGCTTTGATGGTGCCACATTGAGGAGGTTGCAAGCCCATCTTAAACTTGCTAAAAACCACATGAAGCAAGTTTATGATTGTAGCCATCGGGAGTAGGAGTTCGACATCGATAATTGGGTGTTTGTGAGGGTACAACCATATCGACAGGTGATCTTGCGTCCGATGTGTAACCAAAAGTTAGCACATCCTGTCTTCCATGTTTCATTACTGAGGGAACGAATTGGTGATCATGAGGTTGTTGTATCAGCTCTACCGAAGCCATTGGAGGAGACAGAGATTGTAGAGCTTGTTCGAGTACTTTTTAGGCGCTGATGACGTCTTGGTTCCAGATTAGAGCCAGCTCGAGTACTTGCATTGCGTTCGCATCGACAGAGAACGCTTTTGTGCGTTTGAACGCGATCGGGCACATTCGAACGTGATCGGCGAGATTCCACTAGGATTATGGTTAGTTATTATTATTAGGGCTTGTTGGCTAGCCTCTATAAAGGTGTTGATGGCAGCCAAAATTATTATGGTATTGGAATATTGGTTTCTTGCCTCTTTATCTACTATATACCCTAATCTCCCTCCTCCCTCTTCACCAACGTACCACCACTACCATTGGCAAGGTTTCTCCTAACTTCTAATCTCCCTCATCTGTCGAGTCCTCCCTCTTCTTTGGGATCTTGACCACTTCTTCCCTTAAACAGCATCCACCATCCACCCTCATCTCCATTATCATCCATAACTCTAACTTCCACTCCACCCATCATCACCACCATCATCCGCAATATATCATATTTTCATCCCAGTTTCTATTAGAATCTATGAAAGGCATAAATACAAAAAACGTATATTAAGGAGTTACCGATCGATTCCACTTAGTTTCGTATTTTTATAACTAAGGGGTAATATTTGGTGAATATTTTATCTCGATTGCGCGGATTGCTTACTATAGTAAATTCAGATGTTGAAGGAATTGTTCCATAGCTTAAAACATCGTCAAGGACCGGTATCCCATTCCGGTCATAGACGAGCTGTTGGATGAACTTGCAGGGGTGACCATATTCAACAAGCTTGACTTGAGGGCCGGGTATCATCAAATTAGAGTTCACCCGACAGACGTGTACAAGATTGCATTTAGGACTCCGACAGGCATTACGAGTTTCAAGTTATGCCCTTTGGTCTCACCAATGCTCCAGGTACTTTTCAAGGCCTCCTGAATGATATTTTTCAGCCTCTACTGTGAAGGTATGTCTTGGTATTCTTTGACGACATTTTGGTTTATAGCAAGACTGAAATGGAGCATTGGCGGCATTTGGAGGATGTGCTGAAATTATTGAAGCAAAACTAGCTAAAGATTTAGAAGTCCAAGTGCCTATGGGGAGTACCAGTAGTGGAGTATTTAGGCCACATCATCTCAGCGGAAGATGTAGCTGTGGATCCTCAAAAGGTGGCATGCATGACCGATTGGTCGATTCCTACTACCACCACAGGATTGTGAGGTTTCTTAGGGCAGAACGAACATTATAGATGCCTTATTGCTGGGTATGGTAAGATCGCTGCTCCTCTCAATTCTTTGTTGAAGAAGGACTCTTTTTGATGAAGCTACTACAACCTTTGAAAAACTGAAAACAACAATAATGATAGCTCCCATTCTCGCGCTACTAGACTTCACCAAAGAGTTCATTGTGGAATGTGATGCATCGAGGACTTGGCATAGAAGTTATACTAATGCAAGGAGGATGTCTCATAGCCTTTCTTAGTAAAGCTTTATCACAAAAAATCTTAGCAATTATCGACTTACGAGAGAGAGATGTTAGCAATTCTGCTGCCTTATTTGATCGGTAGGCGATTCATTATCCGAACCAATCAAAGGAGCCTTCCATACTTTATAGGACATCGTATTCACATTCTGGCACAGTAGAGATGGGTCACAAAATTGCTAGGGTATGATTATGAAACTCAATACAAGAAAGGAACAAAAAATAGAGCGGCGGATGTACTATCACGCCAACCCAATACCGCTGAGCTTGCAGCCTATTCTTCTCCTACTTTTCCTTTTCTTGATGAGCTGAGATATGCATGTACATCTGACCCAGATGTTTTGAGATTGTTACAGGAGGTGTTGGATAATTCAGAGTGCCATCGATGTTTTGAGATTGTTACAGGAGGTGTTGGATAATTCACATGCATCGATAGAGAACGCCTTTTGTGCGTTCGAACGCGATCGGGAGCGTTCGAATGCGATCAGCGGGAATCCTCTAGAATTAGGGTTAATAATTATTATTTTGGCTTATTGGCTAGCCTTTATAAAGGTGTGAATGGTAGCCAAAATTATTATGCTATTGGATTATTGGATTTTTGCCCCTATCTTCTCTCTATCTTCTCTACCTTAATCTCCCTCCTCCCTCTTCACCAACCTACTACCTCTACCATTGGCAAGGTTACTCCTAACTTCTAATCTCCCTCGTCTGTCAAGTCCTCCCTCTTTCTTGGGATCTCGACCACTTCTTTTCCTTCGTCTTTACCGTAAACAACATCTACCATTCACCTTCATCCCCATTATCATCCATAATACTAACATCCACTCCACCGATCACCATCACCATCATCTGCACTAAATCATAATTTTCTCCTAGTTGTTGTTCGAATCTGCGAAGGGCATAAATACAAAAAGCGTAGATCAGGGCGTTACGGATTGATTCCACTTAGTTTCGTAATTTTCTACCTAAGAAATTAACTCTAGTTGGGATCTAGTGCGGTCGATTACAATTTGGTTAAATTAATTTTAGCAAATGACTTGATCTAGGGATATCTATATTAATTGCTCATGTCAGATAATTAATACAGATTACTATAGGGAAATTATATTAAGCAGATTGTCTTATTTAATAAAGCGGATTAAGTAAATGTTGACCATGTGATTTACTTAAATTGGTAATAATTAATGGAATGATAATTTGAGTTGAATTATTTTAAATTACTTTTAATAACGTGTTAGGCATCGGTATAGCTATGCTAGCTCCACATAATTAATAAATATAGGAATCCGTAGATGGATATACCTAAGCCTATAGTGAACATTAGTATAAGTATTTAACTAAGAATATGGTGCTTATAATTTTATTATTTTCCTTATTGAGGTGGACTCCATACCCTATGAGGATGATCACGTGGCATAGTTATAGCTAGTATAAGGAAAGCGATGTCTAAAAGAAACTTCTATAATCTAGGAGTAGTATAAAGAATGCAATGTCTTACCTTATAGCTTTATAGCATTCATATCATGCATGTGCATATGGTTTTCTTACCATTAGTAATGCATGTCGTATATGTTAATTTTATTTGATATTTAGTAAGATTATGCGTATTATGATTTCTATGCATACATGTAAGGCATAATCATGTATGATAGCACGTAATGCATGACAATGATATGTATTCCACTATCCATGTTGTGTTGTGTAATGTCCTGCCACTTGCACATGTACATGACCATAAAATGACTTCTATGTCTTGATAGTACCTAACATTTTCCTAGCCAGAGTTAAGGGCAGGGGATATTATTATACTTATATATTAGGGCCCATACTTGAGGTCTTAGTCTGTTGATCACTAACAATCAGGTAGTTATTTCACTGGGCAATGAGCAATTTACTATCGATTAACAAGAGTCGAACTCCTTAGGGTATTTAAGTTATAAAGTAAATGGTAGGATGTCGTAGACCTAGTAGTACCCAATGCTGTAAGGTGAGCGCATTTATGAACAACGACTCATGATTTCAATATGGAGCCAAGGACTTGGATGGTAGTATCGATGTGCGATATATACATAGGTGATGGGCTTATGGTTGAGGTCCTCAATCTACGGTGGCAGACAATTGGTCATGCTATTTATCGAGTGATTTACCACTAGAATCTACCCTTCCCTTATGGGTTTTGTGTGGTCAGGTTTGAGCGTTGATGTGGCCTACGAGTGCAGCTCTACCGGTTGGACCTACCTAAAGGAACTTGGATCCATCCGATTTTTCACGTGTCAGCACTAAAGGCCCAGATCGGGCCTAATCATGTCGTGGGATTGACCTTACTCGAACCAATGAAGGAAGGATAGCTCAACTGAACCGATCCGAGCCTTCGGCCGTAGAAGAAGACGCCATGGATTTAGATTGGAGACAGAAGTGTTGATCGAGTGGCTAGGCAAGCCCACTGACGAGTCCACCTGGGAGCTAGAGTCAGATATCATGGATCGCTTCCCCAATTTCACACCTTGAGGATAAGGTTGCGAAAGCATGGTGGATTGATACGATTCGGACTTCACTGATGTCGTCTCAAGTATGGATACACCTTAGGGGTATCTTTTATTCTTGTTTTAGTGTTTATTTCATAGAAAAATAAGTTTTCTGCATGTCGCATTCGAACGCAGGTGGGATGCATTCGAACGCAGGTGGGATGCATTCGAACGCGCTTGCGAACGCCTACATTAGTTCACAAATATAGAGAACACAAAATGTGCGTTCAAACGCAGTCGGCAAAATTCCACTATTTCTATGGTTAATAATTGTAATTTTTGAATTGTTTGGTTAGCATCTAAAGGAGTGGATGACAACCAAGGAGTCATTATTGAATGAATTGAGTTTTTCCCTAGTCTCCTTCGTCTTCTTCTCTCTCGTTCTCTTGTTCCTCGGCGTCGCCGCTTCTAACCTCCCTCAACTGGCCATACACCCTAGTCCCTTAGGGGATGGCCCACTCCTCCCTCTTCTTCCAATCTATCTATCACCTTGCCCTAACCCCCCCTTCCATTATCCATAATCATTCCATCTCCACTTACTCACCGGTGTCACCCCATTATCGTCAATCCACCACCATCCATCAACACCTAGGATCTCGTGCCTCCATTCACGGATCCATAGATGGACTCCCTGATATTCATCTACTTCTCGAATGATATCTCGAGATCCCACTGTCCGATTTCCCTAAAATAGATTTGTTGGACTTTTCCAGGGCTAAAACATATTAAACTTTCATGTCGATCTGAGGACTGCATCATCCGGGATCTATTTTCAAAGTTTTATGCCAGATTTTGTCCAGATTTGAAAATGGGATAGATCGAACCTTGGCCTAAGGGAAGATTGTATCAAACATCAACTCATCAACAAGGTCCACGGGGTCTCAAATAAGGGGGTTCGGGATCTGAAAATATTTAAGTAATATGAAATTAGTCATTTATCTAATTAGAATTAATTCAAGTAAAATATAAATGTTTATTAGGTTTAGAATTACTTCTTTTTATTTTTGATTACATAACTAGATCTATATTATTTATACGATTCAAATACTATAATTATACTATTATCATAAAATGCTAATTATAGTATAAGGAGAAGAGGTATGTTTCCTTTTATATAAGAATACTTCTAAATATATAATTATAAAATAAAATAAAAGGCTAAATAACTATAAGTATAGACAAGGTCTAAATATAATTAATTAGGGATTATGCAGTCTTTACTCGATAAAATAATAAATAAATAACTAAATAAGCCTAGTATTTTATTTGTTGCAGAATACTAATATATAATAAATTACTAGAATTACTTAAAATGTATATCATAAGAATATTCGAATATAAATCTAATAATTATAATTTAAAAATCTATCTATTAATATAATAGACATATAAGTAAATAAATAAATAAATATAAGTATTACCTATATTTATGTGTAATAGTTTATAACCTAATTAATCATTAATTAATTATAAATAATAATAATCATATTGATGAATATATATTATTATTAAAATAATTAATATCTAAATCTATTTGTATTAATTAAGAAAGAAATACTTAAATAAATAAATAATAAAAAAATAAGGAGTACTGGCACTAGTGTTGGGCTTGCTTGCTACAGTAGCCCAGCACTGTTGCGGAAAAAAAAGAAGAGAAGCAATTGAGGAAGAAGAAGAAGAAGAAATGAAGAAGAAAGAAGAAGAAAGAAGAAAGAAGAAGAAAGAAGAAAGAAGAAAGAAGAAAGAAGAAGAAAGAAGAAAGAAGAAAGAAGAAAGAAGAAAGAACAAGAAGAGAAGAAGAGAAGAAAGAGATGAGGGAAGGGAAGGGAGGGGCCTCTCGCCGGTGGCTCTATTCCGACGAACCCGAGAGAGAGAGAGAGAAGAGAGAGAGAGAGAGAGAGAGAGAGAGAGAGAGAGAGAGAGAGGGGGGGTGAGAAGAGAAGGGAGGGGATGAGGGAGCACCAGTCGCTTCTCGACGACGGGTCGGGTGGTCGAAGGCGACGGTAGTAGAGAGAAAGAGAGAGGGAGAGAAATAAAGAGAAATAAAGAAAAAGAGAGGGAGAGAGAGAAGAAGGAAGAGGAGGAAGGAGGAGAAGAAGGCTCATCGACGTCGGTAGCACGACGGTGGAAGCGACGACGATGGTCCGAAGTGGCCGGCGTCGGCATACTAAGATGGGGAAGCTTAAGAGAGAAGAACGAGATAGAGAGAGAGATAGAGAGAGAGCATTTGAGAGGGAAAGAGAGATAGATAGAGAGAGACGCAGCGGCGGAAACGGGCAGCGGCGGCGAGGTCCCGCCCAGGCCAGCTGGACGCAGTCGGTTGACTACGGCAACGGTAGGTGGGGCGTGTGGCACCCTCCACGCAAGCTGCATATGCAGGTTGCATGGGCACGAGGCTGGCCAAAGTGTGGCTGGCCACGTTGTGCCCAAAAACTTTTTGATACGATTCAGACTTCACCGAGGACGTCTCGAGCATGGATACACTTTAGGGGTGTCTTTTATTCTTGTTTTAGTGTTTATTTCTTAAAAAAATAAGTTTTCTGTATGTCGCATTCAAACGCGGTTGGAATGTGTTCGAATGCGGTTGTGAACGCCTACATCATGTCCAGAGAGTGTGAATTGTGCGTTCGAACGCGTTGTGAATGCCTGCATCGCATTGGCAAATCCAGAAAAGAGCGAACTAGGTGCGTTCGAACGCGGTCGGCAAAAATGTACTCTTTAGGGTTAATTTTGAATTGTTTGGTTAGCCTCTAAAGGATGTGGATTGATGCGAATGCGATGCAAGCGTTTGAACACGGCGTTCGAACGTGACCCCTTCTGCGTTCGAACGTGACCTACATGAATTTTATTTTAATGAAAACAAACAACTAATGCAATAAGAAAAAACTCTAACAAGGTGTATTATGTTATTAAATCATGTATTGATGTTATGGATGCTGAGGTGTTATAGTCTGTGGAGCGTAATATTGGAGATATAGATATGTTCATATGATGTGATAAAGTGAAAATTTGTGAAGATGTGGAAATATGTATTTTGTGCAGAAGGATTATTCTTACTAGATTTGAGGTTATTTTGAACAGATATTGCATATTTTGAATTTTGATTCTTTTATGGATACACTTGGGATTATGAGATGATGTAAAAAGATATAAGTGCAGGAAGACCATTTTGAATCTTTAGGTAGATTTTGATCATTGATTGTAGTTGGATGATTTTCTACTGTGAAAATATGTTTTATGATATGATATGATTGGGGATTGTAAAATTTTAGGATGATTGATATGATAGGTTGTCTTTACAAGATGCTTGTGTTAGTAGTATAAAAGTTTTGATTGTATTAGCAAATAGATGTTTAACGTCTCTGTTACATTATTAACTTGATGATTACAAAGAGGATAATAAAGATCGAAAATATGACATGAACTAAAATTACGGATTAGGAATGATTTTAGTAGTTGAGTTTAATGTAATTTTTGGATGACATGAAAGTGAAGTTTAGTTTAGAAACTGCTAATTATATGGATATGATTAAGTAGAAGAATGATAATGAGATGAACTGTATAGGGTGATAGGAATTTACTAAGATGGTAGCACTTGATATACCTTATATGACAGTGCAAGAATGCATTACATAGATTTAGAAGATAAGAATATTATAGCATGTAGGTTGTGTACTTTTTATGATGTTGGATTTGAGTCAAAAATATGTAAACTTATATTGATTTACAATTATTATGTGGTACCGATGATGTTTTAGAATAATTTTAAACAATATGATAAGATTAAAATATTTTATTCAGAGGATGTAATAGAATATTAAGTTAAAACTTTTGAGGACTTACCGAGTCTAGGTGATTATTTATTAAAAATGAGATATGATGACCTTTTTTACATGGGTATTAAATTGGGTATTATGATATTGTTTTGATGATATAATTAGAGAGGTATATAGACAGGATTATATATAGAGTATATGACAGATATGACTATGCATTATAATCGATTTGGAAGTTGGACTAATTGCTGTATAGGATGGACCATATTTAGTGTATTGATGGATGTTTATTATATTGCTAGACGTTAAATAGATAGTGATGTATAGAAAGTGATTATATTAGCATTTCTATAACCTTTGACTTACGTGATAAATTATTACTAGAAGTGATTGAGCGAGTCTTTTAGAATGATGAAATTGAGCTTAATTGATTATTATTCTTGGGCATTCTATTATCCATATGAATAAATTGATTTCAGTTGTTTTATTAGTATATCAGATCATAATAGTATGAATAACTCAGTACATTGATCTTAGTATCTTATTAGTTCATAGACAGTACTTTTATGAGTTTATCTGAATTATGAGTATGTACTCTTAAAGATTGAGTAGGATGGGTAAATACTTAAAACTTTGTTAGTTATATGATGCTATGTTTATGTTATTGAGTATATGTTACCAATTGTTGGATATGGATTTATTTTATGAGTTGAGTATTATATTGTCGAGTCATTGGAAAAGATTGTTGGATTATTTGACAGAATTTACTAGGAAGTTATTGCTTTTACAATGGTGATTGAGTTGATCATGATTAGATTGGAACTATATGAATTAATAAATAGATAGTTTGGATGCAAAAAATAATTGATAGAAAGATCATTATAATTTTTTTTGCATATTGTTGCTTGAGGTAGCTTGAATTTAACCATTCAGATATTGTAGGTTAAGAAGGAAGATAATATAGGAAATCAGAAGGCTCTAGAAATTTTATTTGATATTGTAGCATGATTAACATTGATAGTTTGGATTTAATGAGTTATATATTATTTTGAAGAATGTATTATGAACATAGACTGTGATTTAGTAGCCTTATACAAATAGTTGTGATATCTCATTCAGATTTGTTTAGTAAAGTGCATAATGGTTTAAGTATATGAGTAGTGTATCTTTGGATAACAGAGTTTCTACTATTGCCTAAATTCTATGATGATATCAAATGATAGTGAGTATGTTGAGATTAGCGACATAATTTGCTTAGAAATAGAAACATGAGTTAAAATATTTCCGATGTTCTTGAAATATTATGTATTTATTATGCTACCCGGTATTAGTGATAGTATTGAGGGTTAAACCAGTAAGCATGTTTGGGATCGGAGTATACATTCAGGTGATAGATTTGAACAGGTTCAAGTATTTTGGAGTAGAACATGATACAATTAATAGATGACAACACTTTCTACAATGTACGTTCTATCTTGCAAACCGGTGGTATTATCGATGTCTATGGATATAGTGTGATTACTTGATTGACTTAGATCTAGGAATTTATTCTTATATGGAAGTTACTTGTGGTTGTGTAATGTTAGGAATTAATGTGTAAATTAGTAAACGAATTATGAGTTCTGGATCTGGATTTGAAAAAGTGAGATAAGACAATTGTCGATTTTGATTAGGTGGTAAAACTAGACATTTTGATTTTCTAACAAAACTAATGTGATTAAAATTTTGGGGTCAAAATTTTTATAAAGGGGGAAGGAATATAACAACCCAGAAAAAAAATTTAATTTAAAATGGGCACAATGTGGTCGACCACGTGCCCATGATAGTGCATGGCGTGTGGGGGTGCCATGCACCCCCCTAACGCCATTGCCGCAACCAACCGGCTGCAGCCAGCTGGCCGCGGCAGGCCTTAGCGCCGCCGCAGCCACCGCCCTTTCCTCCTACTGCCTCTATTTCTCTCTTTTACTTCTCTCCCTTCTCTCTCTCTTTCAGCCTCTCTCTCACTCTCATCTCTATCTCTCAAACACTCTTTCTCTCTCTCTACTACCCTCGTCACCTCATAGGCCTACCACCGTTGCCACTACCTCCACTGACGCCGATGAGCCTCTTCCCTCCTCCTCTCTCCCTCTCTCTCTCCCTATCTCTCTCTTTCTCTCTCTTTCTCTCTTAGGTACGTCGAAACTAAGCAACTAGCGAGAGGCCAGCCATTGGCTGGCCAATAGTGGCCGAGCCCCTCCCCGCTGGCCCAGCTCCTCCTCCTAACCTTCCTTTCTCCTTTTTCTTCTCTTCTTATTCTCCCTTCTTTCCTCTTCTTTTCCTCTTCACTTCCTTCCTCAACTCCTCTCTCCTAATTGTAATAGTGCTAAGCTCACCCTCCCTACTGGCTTAGTTTAGGATGCACTTAGTGGATGATTGATCGCTCGACATAGTCGTGATCCTATGGCCTTACGTCCGAAGTCATTAGTCTATGTGCGCAGTAGACATTCAGACACATGCCATTCGCTAGGATATATGTGGCGAGTTATCCTCACATGTTTCTATCAACTAGAAGGGTACCCGGTTTAGATGGATGTTGATACTCTTAGCAGATGGCAGGGTATGGTTATGATTGAGATACTCTTTGCGAAAGGCAGAGTATGCTTTGATCCTTCGAACATGATGTGGAGATCGAGTACCAGGTATTGACTATGCACAGTGATCTAGTATGATGATGACATACAGAGATGACATTGATGATTGAAATATTGAGAAATAAATATGACTTCATTATCATCTAATTACCTGATAATCGAGTGGTCAATATACATCACATATAGTTGTATTTGATATCATAGCATGGTCATGGTTGGCATACATTATATGTCATATTTGAGAGAGAGTTATGATGATAGTATAACATGGAGATTTATTTATTCATTATCGATGATTATATATTTTTATCAGTTATGACATATTATCTACTTTTTATTTATGTATTATTAAGGACTCATTCATGACATGATGCTCTTTCTATATCATATTATCCAGTATATGATTTACTCTTTGTTTGGCATCACTAATTCAGGGTAAGGTTTATTCACTCAGCCTTTGGCTCATGATTCTCTATTTTTTTCTAACCCCCCGGATATTATAGTACATAATAGCGACTTGAGATATCCTGAGGAGATATTTTAGAGCAAAGATAAAGTGAGCTATAGACGTGAGATGGCATAGAAGATAGTTTACCCAAATATTGAGTTATACCATTATTTAACATTAATACTCTATTGTATAGACGATGATTTGTATAATATAGGTCAGATTATAGTGTACTCATGTATTAGTGATTTTAGTTGTATCTTGATAGTTTGTCATAGCCTGTGTGGGTCTTGCCACATCATGTATAAAACAAATGATATGATTTGGACTTCACCGATGTCGTCTCGAGTATGGATACACTTTAGGGGTGTTTTTGTCTCTTGTTTTAGTGTTTAATTCTTAAAAAAATAAGTTTTTTGTATGTCGCGTTCGAACGCGGGTAGAGTGCGTTCAAACGCGGTTGTGAATGCCTACATCATATTCCTACATCTAGAGTGTGTGAATTGTGCATTCAAATGCACCTGCGAACGCCTGCATCGCATTTGCAAATCCAGAGAAGTAAGAAATAAGTGCGTTCGAACGCAATCGGGCGCGTTTGAACACGGTCGGCAAAAATGCACTATTTAGGGTTAATTTTGAATTGTTGGTTAGCCTCTAAAGGTGTGGATGGCAACCATGGAGTCATGATTGATGAATTGAGTTTTTGCCTTGCCTCTTTCGTCTTCTTCGCTCCCGTTCTCTCGATCCCCGGCAACGCCGCTTCTAACCTCCCTCGATCGGCCAATCACCCTAGTTTCTTAGGGGTGGCCCTCTCCTCCCCCTTCTTCCAATCTATTCAACACTTATCCTAACCCTTCTATCAACCATAACCCTTCCACCATCATTTTTCACCGGTGCCACCCCGTTAACGGTCCACCACCAACCACCATCATCTAGGATCTCGTGCCTCCATCCACAGATCCTGATTAGACCCCTTGATGTTCGTCCACTAATCAGACGATATCTCGAGATTCCTACATCCAACTTAAAACTTGATTTTTTGGAAATCTCTTTTCGAGAGCTAGAACATATCAAAATTTCACATCGATCCGACGGCAGCATCTTTCGGGATCTATTTACAAAGTTCCGTGCCAGATCTAGTCCAGATCTGAAAATCGGAAGAGATCGAACCTTCGCTTAAAGAGGAGATCGTATCTACAAATTTAAGAACCTAACATATTATATATAAAACACATTGATTCCAAAATACATCATGTTTTAGGGATAGTCATTGACGATTTTCGTGCATATGAAAAGTCTAAGTACGAAATAGATATCCTAATCCTATTAGGGATATTATTGGGAGACGTGGGGATATCTCGAGAGCAGAGGTGACGCCACTGAAGAGATGCCTCAATTCACGTACTATTTTCATTAATATTACATCTAGTTTCATATAAATTATCCACTACTTTCATTATTATGCTTCAACCATATTCATCTAGTTTCGTAATTAAATTATCCACTACATTCGTTATTATGTTTCAACCATATTCACGAACTTTGTAAATAAGTTGGTTGATCGATGTTATTAATTTCACTATCAATTCAGACATTAGCTAGAATCTTTTATAAATAGCTAATTATATTCCCAAACAACTACAAGAAAAAGAGAAAAGAAAGAAGAAGAAGAAGAAGAAGAAGAAGAAGAAGAAGAAGAAGAAGAAGAGCTAGTTATATTGTAAAGCTAACTTGCACATCTACAAAATTACTCATTTTTAACAGATGAACAAAATTTTGGAGGTGCTGCAAGTCAACCTAACAAAGAGAATATTCCTCATTTCAATTTAGAAAGAGAAAAAATGTATTGTACTCTTCATGCAACATATTTGTAAGTTTTTTTTTCATGTGCAAAATGTCCAATGAAAATCACCCGTCTAAGTCATGTTAGTTGATAAACATGTGCGAAGTAGCATATGCCATGTTCTATGTGGTTCTTAGCCGGGTGATTTTCATTGGATATTTTGCACATCTTCAAATCCCAGCCAAGAAACACATGTTCTATGTGGTTCTTGGCTCTTCCTCTGATGACTACTATTATCTCAACATTTTTTCTTATTATCGTGTTTAATGATAAACTGTCTTTCATCTTAACCTATATATAAAACTGGTGAAATTCGTCGTTATGCCAAAGGAATTCGTACTTAATTTGCGAACTTCCTTGATATGTTTGAAGCATTTCGAACACTAGTAAACAATTGATGCTTAAACACATCATGTTTATGACAAACATGTGTGAACCTAAACACATCATGTATAAAACAAATCTAAGAACCTAAGCACATCATCCTTAAACACTAACTATTGTATCTTTAGTATTAAATATAAATAGAGTATTTAAGAACTGTCCTTACAATATACTGTAAATCATTAACTCCAGTATTTTTTTCCATTGTAACAAGAATCGTCATTTAAGAATGAAACCCATCAAAAACAACTATAGATGTATAGATGGTATTCAATTTTAATAAGGTAGTTGATAGGTGAAAAATAAATAAGTTGGTGGGCAGATGAAAAGTAAATAAGGTAGTTGGCATGCGATATTAATTCACTAACAAATTCATTTAATAGATAGGATTTAGGGTTTAGGGTTTATGGTGGTTTCATTAAAAGAGGAAGACGAACGGATGATCAGAAAGGAGGGAGATGAAGAATGTGTCGACGAATTTCATCCAAAAGAGAGAGAAGCTATACCATGAATTGGTTCACGTTAACAAGATTAGTCGGTAATATTTGTAAGTATTGTGTTCATTTTAAATATATTTTAGCTCTTCTCAAAGATAATAATTTGTAAAATATTCTTTATATCCCAGCCAAGATACACATATAACACGCAGCATATTGTCATTTCGATAGGCAGTTTATTAGCTTGGCTCTTCCTTTGATGACTACTATTATCTCAATATGTTTTCTTATTATCGTTCTTAATGATAAGTGTCTTTCTGCTTAAACTACAGACAAAACTGGTGAAATTACGTACTTCTCCTAACGATATTCGTTCTTAAACTATGAAATTTTATGATATGTTTGAAGTATCTTACTTCTTCTAACGACATTCGTTCTTAACCTACATAGAAAACTGGTTAGATTTGTTGTTATTCCAAAGGAATTCGTAATTAAATTACGAACTTCCTTGATATGTTTGAAGCATCTCGAACACTAGTAAAACAATTGATCTTTTATACGTTTGAAGCAAAATTCGTACTTACTAATAAATTGTCTTTCTGCTTAACCTACATAGAAACTGGTGAAATTCGTTATTATGCCAAAAGAATTCGTACTTAACTTACGAACTTCGTTGATATATTTCATGTAACAACCCAATCCAAAAAAAAAAAAAAAACGCACTAGTTACATGGCACGACGTGGCTGGCCATAGTGTAGCCGGCCTTATGCTATGCAGTGGCAGGAGGGGAGCGTGCCACGCCCCCCTCGCGTCGCCGCAGCCAACCAGCTGCGGCCAGCTGGCCGCGGCGGGCCCCAGCGCCACCGCAGCCACCGCCAAGACCCCCCCCCCCACCGCCTCTCTTTCTCCCTCTACATCTCTCTTTCTCTCACTCTCTCTCTCGGTCTCTCTCTCTCTCTCTCTCTCATCGAGGCCGGCATATCGCCGTCGCCACCTCCGCGAGCTTCGGTGAGCTCCTATCTCTCCCTCTCTTTCTCTCTCTCTCTTCCTCTCTCTCTCTCTCGCTCACACTCGAGCTCGGGCCCGTCGGAATCGAGCCGCCGGCGAGAGGCCGGTCACTGGTTGGCCAGCAGCGGCCGGTGCCCTCCCCGTCGGCCCGGTTCCATAGTTCCCTCCCCTCCTCTCTTTCTTTTCTTCTTCTCCTCTTCTCTTCTTATTCTTCCTTCTTTCTTCTTCCTTTTTTCTTCTTCTTCCTCAGCTACTTCTTCTCTTCTTGTCTTTCTACAACAACAGTCTTGGGCTCGGCCCAAAGATCAGATGTGACTAGTGCTGGACCAAGCCCGAAGATCAGAGCGGGCTAGTGCTGGACCAAGCCCAAAGATCAGCGGGCTAGTGCTGGACCAAGCCCAGCACTAGTACTAGTGATCCTTATTTTGGTTTTTTTTTATTTGTTTAAGTATTTCTGCAACCTCCTCAATGTGGCATCTGTATCCATCAAAGCTAAATCCACCTCCGTCCGATCTGCAGATGCCACTGGATCATAAGCGCATAATGTCGGGATTGTGCGCTCATACACCACCTCAAACGGATTCATGCCAATGCTGCTGCGGTAGAAGGTGTTGTAAGACCACTCTGCCCACAATAAGAACACCAACCATCATCTCGACATCTCTACAGCAAAGCATCTCAAGTACTGTTCAATACCTCGATTGACCACCTTAGTTTGGCCATCCGTCTGTGGATGGTAGGCCGAACTAAAGTTCAATCAAGTCCTTTAAAATCTTAAAAACTCTGTTCAAAAGTCGCTCATAAATATACGATCATGATCTGAGACAATCGTGTGTGGCATGGTAACCGAGCCACTGACTTGGCTAAAAATATATGAGACAATGCAAAAAAATGTGTATACTTACTTAATCTGTCAACCACCACAAAAATAACGGAATAACCATATACCAACAAAAGATCCTATGAATTCCATAGAAATATCTTCCCAAAACAGTCCAGTATTAGTAGAGGCTGTAGTAATCCGGCCGATTTCAATGTGGTTGCCTTAGCCCTTTGACAGACTTCGCAAGCACAGACAAAGCTCCTCACATCATGTCTCAATCCTAAAATTCATAGAAATGTCTTCCCAAACACGGTCCGGTATTGGTAGAGGCTGTAGTAATCCAGTCGGTTTCAATTTGGTTGCCTTTGCCCTTTAATAAACTTCGCAAGCACGAACAAAGCTCCTCACATCACGCCTCAATCCTAGCCATATGCAACTCTGAGATATCCTCCTTTAAGTCCTCAAGATACCCTTATGACCACCCTCTGGAGTTTGGTAAAAGTGCTCCAACAATTTTTGCTGTAATCCATCATTTGCGGGCACCCAAATGCACCCGCAGTCCAGCAACAAACCGCATTGATTCTCCAACTTTGGATGGCGGTCCGGATCATCCAACACCTCCTGTAATAATCTCAAAACATCTGGGTCAGATGTACATGCATACCTCAGCTCATCAAGAAAAAAGAAAAGTGGGAGAAGAATAGGCTGCGAGCTTGGCGGTATCGGGTTGGCATGATAGTGCATCCACCGCTCTATTTTCTGTTCCTTTCTTGTATTGAATTTCAAAATCATACCCCCGCAATTTTGTGACCCATCTCTGCTGTGTCAGAGTGTGTATACGCTGTCCCATAAAGTATAGAAGGCTCCTTTGATCGGTTCAAAAAATGAAATGCCTACCGATCAAATAAGACCTCCACTTTGTTACCTCATGCAAAATTGCCAACATCTCTCTCTCATAGGTCGATAATTGCGGAGATTTTTATGATAAGGCCTTGCTAAGAAAGGCTATAGGACATTATCCTTGCATTAGTATAGCTCCCATGCCAACTCCCGATGCATCACATTTCACAATGAACTCTTTTGTGAAGTCCGGTAGAGCTAGAACGGGCATCGTTGTCATTGTTATTTTTAGTTTTTTAAAAGCTATAGTGGCTTCATCAGTACATCTAAAAGAGTCCATCTTCAACAAAGAAGTGAGAGGAGTAGCGATCTTGCCATACTCGGCAATGAAGCGGTGATAATATCCGTCAGCCCTAAGAATCCTCGTAATCCTATGATGGTAGTAGGGATTGTGATACACTTAGTTAGGATCTTTTCTTATTGCATTAGGTGTTTAGTTTCATTAAAATAAAATTCCTGTAGGTCGCGTTCGAACGCAGAAGAGGTCGCGTTCGAACGCCCTTGCGAACGCCTGCATTAGGTTCGCAAATACAAAGAATGCATATTGTGCGTTCGAACACGGTCAAGCGAGTTTGAACGCCTACATCACGTTCACACATATAGAGAACCTCTTTTGGTGCGTTCGAACGCGATCGACGAGAAAGTTCTAGAATTAAGGTTTCATATTATTGTAAGATTTGTTGGCTAGCCTCTATATATATGTGGATAGCAGCCAACTTTAGGATGCTATTGGATTATTGATTTCTTGCCTCCTATCTTCTCTCTAGACTTCTCCCTCCTCCCTCTTCACCATCCTTCCACCTCTACATCGAATCACCGCTTTGGAATTTTGGGAAGTCCAAACGTACGGTTCTCCCTCGATAGCATTATCGGGTTCACGAAAGATTCTTGGTTCAGGTCTGAACCTTTGTGCTTATTGATCTCCTCTAAATCCTCAAGCACGTCCATCTCCATCTCTAAAGGGATCAACATCATCCTCTAAGTGCCAATCCTCTTCATCGACGAAGCGCACTGGTGCCGCACGCCTCTCGAGTTCCACCACCGCTGGTCTTGGGTTGTGTATCGGGGGTGGGGGATGATGTGTAGGAATAGATAAAATATGATCATTGACATTAACATGTCGCACCTGGACCTGTGGGGTATCGGTTCGGTTTGGTCCCACTACTGGTCCTTCTTGAGGCACCGATCTTCGTCGAGGAGATGACAAAGCTGATCGGTTCATGACATATTCCTTTAAAGCATTATGATCATTCTGCATTGTATTTACCTTCTACAGCAATATTTAGAACATGCCCCTAAGTTCATCCGCCAAGCCCATGTTCACACCCATGAACGTTGGTTGACTCGGTCCTACTGTGGTCGCTCCAAAGGAATTGGCCTCATGGTTAGGGTTATCGTGGATTGAGTCTTCCCTTGTCGGTGTATTCTCTGTTGATCTCCTTGTTGATGCCATCTTCCTTGTTTTCACCGTTAAAGAATGTCTGAGGTTCGCCTAGCTCTGACTCCAATGATAGGTTACGGAACGATTCTTTCAAGATATGAATTTATTGTAGGAAGTAGTCCGTGCAACTAAAAAAAATATTCACAAAATATTCTTCCGTAATCAGAAAATTATGAAACCAAATGGGATTGATCCATAACTCTCTGATCTATGTTCTTTTTTATATTTACACCCTTTATAGTTTCAAACTAAAATTGGGACCAAAACATGATATAGTGCGAATAATGGTGGTGGTGATAGGTGGAGTAGATGTTAGGGTTATGGATGATAATGGGGATGAGGGTGGATGGCTGATGTTGTTTAAGTGATAGAGATGAAGGGGTCGAGATCCGAAAAAAGAGGGAGGACTCGACAGACGAGGGAGATTAGAAGTTAGGAGAGACCTTGCCAATGATAGAGATGGTAGGTTGGTGAAGAGGAAGGAGAGAGATTAGGGTAGAGAGACTAGAGAGATAAGAAACTAATATTTCAATAGCATTATGATTTTGGCTGCCATCCACACCTTTATACAGGCTAGCCAACAAGCTAAAATAATAATTATTAACTCTAATTCTAGTGGACTCCCGCCGATCACGTTCGAACCCGCCCAATCGCGTTGGAAAGCACAAAAGACGTTCTCTATTGATGTGAGCGTGATGTAGACGTTTGAACGCGGTATTCAAACGCAGCATTCGAACGCGCCTGACCACGTTCAAACGCGCATTTCGCGTTCTCTGTTTTGCAAACTTGATGTAGGCATTCGAATGCACCCTCAACCGCATTCGAACGCGACCTATAAAAATTTTATTTTAATGAAAATAAATAACTAATGCAATAAGAAAAGACTCTAATTAAGTGTATCAGATTAATGGCATACAAACTTATCATAACAAGTAAGCCTCTAAACTTTCCAGTTAAGAAAGTAGCATCGATGCCGAGCAATGGCCACAAGTGTGACTTGAATGAACGCAAGCATACACCAAGAGCTCAAAATACCCGCTTAAAACATCCATAGTCAGCCCATTGAAGTTTAGTTACTATATTAGGATCCCTCTTTTTAAGCTCATGGAGGTAGCCTTGCAACCACTTGTAAAATTTCTCATAGTTGCCACGGATCTCTTCTATTGCCTTCCATTTAGCGCGATATGTATTATAGTAACCTACTGAAACACCAAATTTTTTCTACATTTTAACTTGAATCATCTTCGGAGTATATGATTCAGTATTCTTTAGGACCTACTCACGCACTTCATCACGTATGAATAAACTTGTACATTGCTTATGATCCCTGTCAAATATACCTCTGCTGCATACGTGTTGTCCAATAAGATACTTTATCTTGAATGTATCAACATCTGCTATCTTTATAGCCTTTATCTTCCATGGACATTCCTCTGAACTACATCGGACAATAATCTTCTGAAGTTAGTTTTAACAGGCTTTAATTCAAATCTATGCTTGATAGCAAATAATTTCAGTGCTTTTGTAAACTCTAATGAGTTATGGAACATCTGTCCTATAAATAGATCATCTGATATGATATATTGTGCCACTTTAGCTTGAGGGGTTTCTAAATATTGTACATAAGATTCTACATAATCAACAACACTTGAAATATGTTCATTATCACAATAAGGTTGGACACACAAGTTTGTCAGCACATCACCTTCATTAGTGAGATGGATCAATAGAATTAAAGATAGGAAATTCTTCTTGAAGATTGTGATCTATTTTCTCATTTAAAGATGAATCAATACAATCAATAACATTTGATGTGACAATATTACCATGATCATGTACAGGAGAATCAACCTCACTGTCGGGTACATACGGTCAATTTAAGTCGAAGGGCTAATCAATGGGATGATTGAGAAGAGACAATCCTTCTGCCCCTAAAGTATCCAAATTAATATCGGTAGGATTTGGAATATTTGAAACAATAGGCAGCTACTCATTCATCGAACTTTTCATATGGATTGTCCTAAAAGAACATTAATAACATGACGATGTTAAATATTAAGAAAACCCATAGCTAAATTATGATATTCGTAACTAAATTTGTAGTTCAATTACAAAATTCATAACTAAATTTGTGGTACAATTATGAAATTCATAGTTCAATTATAAATTTAGCTACTATATTCGTAGTTCAATTACAAAATTCATAGCTAAATTCATACTTCAATTACAAAATTCGTAGTTGAACTAATAGTTCAATTTTGAAATTCATAATTCAGTTGCAAAATTCATAGCTAAATTCGTATTTTAATTACGAAATTCATAGTTGAACTAATAGTTCAATTTCGAAATTCATAGTTCAATTGCAAAATTCATAGCTAAATTCGTACTTCAATTCTGAAATTCGTAGTTGAACTAATAGTTCAATTTTAAAATTCATAGCTAAATTCATAATTCAATTGCAAAATTCATAGCTAAATTCATAGTTCAATTACGAATTTTGTAGCTAAATTACGAATGTCGTCATTAAAGTACAACATATGTTAATCAATAATGACTTTTATATTCAATGTCGTCATTAAAGTAAGTAAAAGTAATTTCCCTATATATGTTCAATATAATCACGAACATAAAAATATCAACTCACCCGGATAAATCCTTCTCTTTTCTCGTTCCAAAAATTTGTATAGCTCGACAAAATAACAGTAACAGATCATACATCTCTACAACATCACTATCTTCGAAGATATTGACAAATATATTGTGGTTGTTCGAAGGAAATAGGAACTTCAAAGAGACTTCAAACTCACCTAGAGAGATTCGTATTACTTTGGAGAACTTCGACTTCAGATCCAACAAACTATATTGTCTGCTTATACTTCTGTGAATGATATAATCGCCCTCATAGTACAAAATCTCTTCTTATCGTCCAAAATAATAGCACCATTATAGTGAAACAAAATCCTCATATTACGATAAGATAGATGTTCCATTCTTATGAATATAATGAAGATAAGTTCCTAAATGCACAAATTAGAAAAGGAAGAAGCAGCTCAATACGTTCCTACAATGTCTAGTCAATCAACTTCACGTAAAAAATATTAATTTGTTTGTTTGCTATTTGTCTGCGGCATTTAATGCAATACTCGAGTACAAGAAGGGCAAAGTTGGAATAAAAATATAGAAAATACCTCAAATGTAAGGGAAACCGAAAATGACCCTAGGCTGCCAAATCGAAAACCAAGTGAGTTTTCGGTGCAAATAACATTTGTAAATTTGATAATAGCAATTTGGGCGATAATTTGAGGAGAATATTTTACTTTACTTTTAATAATGCATCAGGCCTTGGTATAGCTGTGCGAGCTCTTCTTGATTAATAAAGGTAGGAATTTTGAGACGGACCTACCCAAGCCTGTAGTGAATGTCAGTAAGATTATTTAACTAATTAGTGATAGGAATATTGTGCTTATGATTATTTACTTTTTTTATCAAGGTAGACTCCATACCTTATGAGGATGATCCTGTGGCATAGTTGCAGCTAGTATCAAAAAGTGGTTCAGGCAAGTGAAACTTTATAATATAGGAGTAGTGTAGATAATGAAATAACTTACCACATCATGACATTTATAGCATATATGTGCATATATTTTCTTATTGTTATTATTGCACGTCATGCATGGTAATTTTATTTTTGTTCGGTAAGATTTCGCATACCATAATTTATATATAGGTCCTAGTATGTTGATCACAAACAATTAGGTAGCCGTTTCGCCAAGCAATGGGTGATTTACTATCGATCGACGAGAGTCATACCCTTTAGGGTGTTTAAGATAGAGAGAGAAGAATAGGATGACGTAGACCTAGCGGTACCCGATGATGTAGTGTGAGGGGATCCGTGAGTGATGACTTATGTTTTCCGCATAGTAGTGCAATGATGTGGAGCCGAAGCTCGGATGGTAGTATCAATATGTGATAATGACCTATGTGATGGCTTATGACTAAAGCCTTTAGTTTGTGGTAGCGGACAATTGGTCATGCTATTCGCCAAGTGATGAGCTAGCTATTCTACCGCTAGGATCTACCCTCCCTTAGGGGTATGCGTGTGGTCGGGTAAGAGATGATGATGTGGCCTACAGGCGTAGCTCTGCAAGAACCTAAGTTACAAACTTGGTAGTCTGAGAGGATGCATGTTATGTGGTGTAGCATTGACATAGCATGTGGGCGGAGCTCGGTGTGAGCTCGAGTTTGAGGACTAGATAGTCCGGATTGATGTTGTTTTGGACCAGATCTAGAATGATCCGTCCGTAGGATGATTATGAAAATTTAGGTGGAGGTAGCCTCGTGAGATAGGGTTCTAATGGCTTTGGTTTCACTAAATCGGAGGTCCGGATAAAAAGATAAAAATAAAAGAGTGGAGATAGGTTAGAGAGAGCAAAATGGTAATTTCTGACGTTGTGGCGGTTGTCGGAGGGTGGTGGACGGCTGTATTGTAGGGTGGCTACTGGAGATAGGAGGTGGCTAAGGTTTGAATGCTTGAAAGGGATCTATGGTTATGTTCTACTCCAATGAAGATAAAAATAATCTAATGGCTAAAGTAAAAAAGATACAGACGAAAATAATAACTGGCTAAACTTAGATTCATTCAATTCAATTTCATTCAATAATTATCAATACATATCCACTCCTATTTATAGGAGTAAAAATTCATAGCGGATCGGATCCATATGCGGATTATCCGATTTATTTGAAATTCAAACAACAAGATAAAGCTAGCTAACTAACTAAATTAGCCTTCTTTATCTTTATCAGAATACCAAAGTTGTAGATCTGGAGGTTGGCGATCTTATCTAGCTAGTTTGATATTATTCAAATATCTATAGAATATTTTATGAATATTTTCCTAAAACTACGCAGAGCTGAATTTAACTAATTAAATAAAATCCTAACCTTCTAACTAAACCAAATAAGCAAATAAGATAATTATACTCAATCCATTGAGCCCGATCTCTCCTTGATGTGATCCGATCTGACTCAGTTCGCATCAGAGGCATGGTAGGTTATTGATTGCATTAGAAATGTGTTTTAGTCTATAACAATTAAATATTTGTAGATTTTGCTAATACTAGGTACTTGTTACTTATTGTGACTCTTCTTGAATGTCAAATGCATTTTCCAATTTTTTGTTGTAATATTAGTATTGTTAAACTGAAGAAAGTAGTCTTTCTATCTTGTCATCCATGTGACCAACCAAAACTTCTACTCATTTTGATGAACCTAATGCTTTGAGGCCTGATGAATCTACAGCATTACAACATCCTCCGATTGAGAAGCAATGGGACGTTTGAATTCTTTTCTCTTTAGTTTTTTTCAGATTCTATTTCTTTCTTTTTCTACAAATCGGTTCATGAAAGTAATATCATTGATTTTTTTAAGTTGTTCAACGCAAGAGGTCCCACAGAGATTTTTTACATATGTTGGAGTACCTATTGTGTATAATATTAGGCATTTTCTTTGTCTTGGTCTGTATTTAACTAAATAATTTGGTATTACAATGACAAATAGATGATAATAGGTAATAAGAAATTAATAGTGCGGAGGGCAGGGGGAGGAAGGGAGGCGCCTTGTGCAAATGTATATAACAGTTAGTACATGACTTTGCTTGTTTTGGGCCTCAAAGATGGAGAGTCCACATCAAGGTCAATAGGAAGAATTATTAAACCACATTTGTCAATATCCTGTTTGTAATATTCTTTATCACAAATAGCAAAATATCAGTGGGACAACCAAGATTTAAGTCATTCGTGGAGTTTTATCATGCTGCTGCAATTAAATTCTTTCTACCTTTATGACATACTTGGCCAAGGAGCATCTCATATATTTAGGGACTAAGAATAATCTCAGGGAGTTTGCTTCATTGTTTATTACCTGATTACCTCCGATGATAGACATAATCTCTCTAACAAATGAACCATAAATAAGGACACACAATCACTATGCCAATGTGGCTCTCTGATGGTAACCTTATTTTCTATGATTTTTTATATTATTTTTGATATCTGTATACATGCCTCATTGTTCTCAACCGACTATGTCTAACTTATGAGCAAATAACGGATTTAGAGGTTAGCTAGAAATTTTAAAAATTTAAATTAATTCTAACATAAAATGATCTCGGCGTCAAGTTGTTTGAACGTCGTAGACGAGTGTTCGAACACTTCCTCAAATTCCCAATATGTACAGTTTGGGCATTGAACTGGCTACCAGTAGATGACGTTCAAACACCCTTAGATGAAGGTGCTCTCAGACTGCGACATTCGAATGTCGTTGGTGGGCGTTTGATGAAGACCGTTCTCGAGTTGTGGCGTTTGAACTTCATTAGTTGGGTGTTTGAATGCCTCGATGAAGGCTGTTCTTATATTGTGCATTTGAATGCCATTAGCCAAATGTTCGACCACACAAGCCTGATGCATACTAAAAGTTCTCTAAAAATAATAAATAACTAATGCTACGATAAATATGTTCAATCAAGTGAACCCAATCTCTCTCGTGAGATGACTGGATTAGGCCTTGATCACATCATAGGACATAGAAAATTTCTCTTTTATGCGAGATAAAAATTACTAATAAATTTTTTACGCTCTAAACTTCAAGAAAAATAGATTTTTTTATTATTTGCATGTGTTTGTTAATTTTAATTAGTAATAATCTGTTAAGAATATTTTGTTAAAAATTAACCATAATAATAATTCTAAAAGAATTAAAAGTAACATTTGAGTGGCAATTATAATGTTTTAAATAACATAATGATAATTATGATATTTTGAATGTTTTAGTGGCAATTATGTATAAAACCCTAATTTTTATCCAGATTGTGGTTACTATCATAATTATGATTTGGCCTTTCGCATGTTAGCATAATAAATTACGATTTAGTTAATGCAGATATAGGGTTCAACTGAGCCAGGTTTATTGACTGGCCACGTGTGAATTTATTTTAAGGATATGCTCCTACTAGTTGGGTTCCGAATCCATACAAGTCTACCCCATTTCCCAATGTGGACGCACATCGTTTATTCTTGTCGATCCTACGGAAGCTATGTTAATTAGCACTCCAATTAAATTAAATTACTCTAAAAAAGGAAAATTTTCAAATAACATACCAACATTTTCCAATTAACACCTCTTCTTTGAGGATTTTATAAATATATCTCTTTTTTTTTCTATAGTATTGAATAACCCTATCCTATCCCACCAAAGAATAATGTCTATATTAGTATTCTAATATAATATTTTTCGATTAATATCAAAATGGTTGGGAGGTACCATATAAAAAATTATATTAAAAAGGAGGGGTTAGATTACAAAATCTTTAAATATGAGATGTTAATCGAAAAACAATGAAAATAGAGTGTTAATGGAAAAGTCACTCGGCGGAGGAGCCTAACGAGAAGAGGAACAAGGGCTTTCCCCGCTTCCTACCTATAAATTCGAAATCGTCCTCCTGCTAAAATAGAAAGGTCCCGCTCCCTTCGTCTCAGTAGAAAGCCAGCGTCGCTCTCTGTTTAGGGTCTGATCCCATCTCCGGAGGCGAAAGAGAAGAACACTCTCAGGCCAAAGAGAACCTATTTTTTTTTTCCTTAAATGGAGGGAAAGAAAGAAATCTGGAATCCCGCGATGCCCAGCTATAAAAGCTTGGGAAACCCCCTCCGCCGGGGGCACTGGACTTTTCTTCTCTACCTCCTCCTCCTTCCCCTACTCTTTCCCTTTCTTCTTCCTCATCTTAATATTCTTCTTCGTCCTTCACCGTCGGAAGTGCAATAATCGGTTTTGGCCGTCGGAGTGTCGTCGACCCTGTGAGTGCTCTTCCACATCCTACAGTTTATTTCAGTTTAACTGAGTAATTTTGACTCAAATTCATTTGAAGAGGTGCTTTTTTCTTGTCATCATAATTAATATAATTTTATTCTTTGTTTGTCTTTAGGAAATTTTATCTTTCACCATGAGCAGCAAAAAGAAGGAAGAAACATGCTTAAATGACCCGGAGGTAGTAGATCTGTCACCTTGATATTAGTTTGAACTTTGAAGCTTGAACTTAAATTAAATTCTGGCTTTCTGTTTGTAGTTTACAGAATCATGTGCTTTATTAAGTTTTATATTTATATTGATGTTTAAACATCTATACTTTTTTTCTATATAAATGTTCTCGCAACTTCAACCCGTAGAATAAATTCATACATCCTTAATTTTCAACTTTAGTATTTTATCTAGAAAGAAAGGCGGATAGTTGTATACACTACTGGCAGCAACCGCCATGACATTTTCATGGAATATGTTATCCTTAGGTGCACTACTATGCATATCGAGAAGAGCTATACATTTGCACACTTCTCATTAGTGGAGGATCTCATTGTGACATGAAGTCTTATGCCAAACTTGTCCACGAGGAGTACTATTGATGCAAAACGTGGTGGAGAAAGATGAAGAGAAAATAAGAAGGAAAGGAATGGGGTTTCACACTTCCACCCTAAGAAAATAGTTTCACACCAAAATTCTTCAGAGAATAAAATTACATAAACTTTCATTAAGTTCCAAAGAAAATATAACGGATCTATATATAGACCTACAATGGAATTAAGCAAAAACCACCATACATAGGAAATAAACAAAAGATATCCTAAATAAATCAAAATCAGAACCAGATCTCTATAGGAGGGATCATCAACTATCGGCGCCCCCTGTGCTGGTACACATGCCATCACGTCCTATCAGTGATGTCCGCATCATTCTCCCTGAGTGGGAGAGAAGTCAACTCCGTCGAGTGTGCTGCTTTGCTGCTCTCATACTGCTCTAAGGTATCAGGGTGATGCTCCTCTAAATCGCGACGATCAAGCCATGTGTCATCAGATGTAGGTCGTCCTTTTCAACGTATTAGATACCGTTGGGATCCATCTTCTCTAGTTGAAATAATTTTGTAATCTAAAATTTTATCAATTTTGTCTGCTGTGTTAGGTGGAATATTGGGAAGTGGAGGTAAAGAGGGTCTCTCATAAATAGGCTCATGGGTAGGCTCAGTGTCTAGTGGATTATCTGTGGTAAAATCTGAACATTTATAAGCTATTAGATCCTCAATATTAAAAGTAGAACTGATGCTGAAATCACTAGGGAGATCTAGAACATAAGCATTATCATTAATTTTCTTGCGAATTTTAAAAGTTCCGGCACTTCGTGCATGCAAGTTTTTGACAATTCCAGGTGGGAACCGTTCTAGATGTATTCGGACCATCACAAAGTCTCCAACATTAAATTTTTTGAATCTCCTTAGATCAGCTCGAATTTTATAATTAGTATTATTTTGAGTAATTCTATTATTGATTTCTTTATGCAAGTCATGAATATGTGATGCGAATGCAGATGCAGACTCAGACAACCTATGATAATGGGACATAGGAATGAGATCTATAGGTTGTCTAGGTTTGTAACCATATACTACTTCAGTTGGACTCAGACCTATGGATCTATTAATAGAATTATTATATGCAAATTCAGCAGTTGGCAGTTTTTGATCCCAGTCTCTTAGATTCTCGCCGACAAGAGTTCTCAGTAGGTTACCTAAGCTCCTATTGACTACTTCAGTTTGCTCGTCAGTTTGTGGGTGGAAAGCGGTTGAATACTGAAGCTTAGTTCTCATCTTATGCCATAGGGTTTTCTAAAAATAGCTAGTGAATTTTACATCCCTATCTGATACAATAGTTTTTGGTAGCTCGTGCAACTTAACAATTTCGTCAAAATAAATTTTAGCAACTCGAGAGGCGTCAAAAGTTCGAGAACAAGGTATAAAGTGGGGCCATCTTTGAAAATCAATCCACCACCACAAAAACAGAATCATGCTTTCAGGTGGTCTTTGGAAGTCCAAGTACGAAGTCCATACTAACATCTTGCCAAGGACAACTAGGAATAGGTAAAGGCGTGTATAATCCTGTATTTTGCTTTCACTGCTTAGCGAGTTGACATGCATGATATCGACTAATAAGTCTCATAACATCTCTCTTTAAGCTTGGCCAGAATAATCGATGCTCCGTAGCTTCAATAGTTTTCGCGTGCCCAAAATGTCCAGCTAAACCCCCAGCATGCAATTCCCAAATTAAAAATTCCCTTAACGAGGTGCTGGGAATAGATAACTTTCGAGACTTAAATAGATAGCCATCCTGCAAGATGAAACCATCTATTTCTTGAGTCGCTCCATCGCTTAATAAATTGTAACTTCTTGAAAATCTAGACATGATTCATATTCCGTTTTGATTTTAGCAAACCCTATTACTTCTGCATTCATCCTTGAAAGAAGAATCATGCAACAACTCAGTACAACAGCCGCTTTGTTGTCTGCTCCAGACTTATGTCGCAAGGTGTACGTATAGTCCTAGAAAAATTCAACCCACCTGCCGTGTCTAGCGTTAAGCTTCTTCTGGGAGTTAAGGTAGCGAAGAGCTTCATGGTTAGAGAAGATTACAAATTCTTGAGGAAACAAATAATGTCTCCAGTAGTGCAGAGATTGAACCACAACATAAAATTCCTTATCATAAGTGGTATATCATTGTCTAGCTTCATTCAACTTTTCACTAAAGTAGGTAATCAGATGACCTTCTTGGCTCAGGATTCCCCTTATACCAACTCCAGAAGCGTCACAAGTGACCTCGAAAACTTTAGTAAAATCGGGGAGTCGCATGACAGGGGCTTCCACCATTTTCTTTTTGATTTCAGTGAAAGCTTTAGTAGCACTTGCTGACCACTTAAATTTACCTTTCTTGAGGCATTCTGTTATTGGAGCCATAATGGTACTAAACCCTTTGATGAACCGACGATAGAAGGTAGCGAGTCCATGAAAACTTCTCACGTCTCTTATGGTACGGGGTTCAGGCCACTCTTTAATAGCTTTGACCTTATCGGGGTCGCAGACACTCCTTCGAGATGAGACAATAAAACCCAAGAAAACAACTTTGTTTGTCAGAAACGTACATTTCTTAGGGTTTGCATACAGTTGCTCTCTCCTCAAGACAGCGCAGACTTGACGAAGATGATCTATATGTTGCTCCCGAGATCGACTATAGATAAGGATGTCATCAAAGTATACGACTAAAAATTGTCCCATAAAAGGTCGTAATATTTGAGTCATCACTCTCATGAAAGTACTCGGAGCATTAGTCAAACCAAAAAGCATAACCGTCCATTCATATAACCCATCTTTTATTTTAAACGCAGTCTTCCATTCATCGCCAGGGCGTATACGAATTTGGTGATAACCACTTTTTAAATCTATCTTTGAAAAGATCGTGGCCCCTGCCATCATGTCCAGCATGTCATCCAAACGAGGAACGGGAAAACGGTATTTTACCGTTATTCGATTAATAGCGCGGCTGTCGACGCACATGCACTAGGTTCCATCTTTCTTTGGCATTAACAATGCGGGAACTGTGCAAGGACTTAGGCTTTCCTTCAAAAAGCTTTTTCTCAATAATTCGTCAACTTGTCGTTTGAGTTCAGCATGTTCGGTTAGGTTAAGTCTGTAATGAGGCAAGTTAGGAAGAGATGCACCTGGGACGAAATCGATAGCATGTTGAATCTCTCATTGGTGGCAATTCATCCGGTAGATTCTCTGAAAAGACATCCAAGAATTCCTCAATCACAGCAGTGGCTTCAAAAAGAATCGATTCACTAGGCTCGTTTAGAATTTCTCGAACAACAAGAATCAGAATAGGAGTTCCTTTACTTATCTCGCGTTCAATGCTTCTCGCACTAATCAAGCTGACTTTACTGTTCAAGTGGATGGGATCAGTCTTCTTTTCCATCTTACCACCTCTAGGCTACGAGGGAAGAATTTTGATTTTCTTACCCTCGTGTTCAAACATGCAGATATTTGAATGGCCATAAATATGCACATCATTATCAAATAGCCAAGCAAGGATAATTTGATCCGCATCCATGGTTAATACATCACACCAGATTTTAAGTCGTGAATTCAATTGGAACCAAACAACGCTCTTTTATATTCAGCGTGGTTGAATTGATCCACGAAACCTTGTAAGGATTAGGATGGGAAACTACTCTCAGGTTTAGTTTTGAAATAATGGTGGAAGATACGGCATTTATACAGCTGCCACTATCCACAATTACTTTACAATTTTTACCTCCAATTTTTGTGAACGTGTGGAAAATGGAGCTGCGTCTCCAATCATCATTGACTTTAGGTTGAGAGAGGGCACATCTAACAACATGTAACCTGGTGGAGTCTATGTGCCTCAGGCATCCTAGGGTATTTTCTTCCTCTTCATCCTCAAAATCTCCTTCACCGTCTACATGGTGAACATATCCATCAAAATCTTGTTCAGAGTCTTCTTCGAAGGGTTTCTCAATTAAACTTATTTTATACGGGCTCGCACAATTTGCAGCAACATGTCCATAGCCTTGACACTTGTAGCATTTGACCCAAGGATTAACCTTAGAAAAGTCTTTCTCGACGCTCTTATCCTTGTATTCTACCCTGGATTGTGAAGGGCTAGGGGTAGATCGGTTAAAAGATTGATTGGTAGTTTTGGCTTGATGAGGACCTGTGGAGGATTTATGAATTTGTGGTCTTGTTTTACAATTTCTTGAGATGTGGTTAGGTCTAGACTCTTCTAAGTCTTGAACTAAGCTGTAGGCCTTTACCAAAGTATCAATATTACGGGCAAAAAGTTCACTCCTCAATTCTTCACGTAGGCCAGCCCTAAATCTGGACAAGATTTTCATAGGGGTTTCTGATTCGATTACGCTACACCGAACAAGCAATTCATCAAAGGCTGCAACGTAATCCTTAGCTGACTTACTCCCTTGGGTAAGTCGGTTCCATCTGTCTAGAAGTTTAGGGTAATAAGAAGGTGGAAGATATTTACATTTTAGTTCATTTTTCATGTCAACCCAAATTTCAATTAGAAGCTCACCCCTAATCTCACGAAGAGTCTCAATATTGGTCCAGTATTGATTCGCTTTCCCAGTCAATTTCATGGCAGCAAATCTGACTTTACGGATTTCCGACATATCATACCATTTAAAGTAACGATCCATGTCTTTGATCCAATCTAAGAAGTGCTGCGGATCTAGATGACCATCAAACATCGGAGCATCAATTTTAATACTTCAAAGGTACCGTTTATCAGGATCTCGTTCATTCCCTTGAAAGTGTTGACGAGGTAAAGGAGTGGGAGATTCACTATGCTCAAGGTCAAGGCGGTGATTATTTTGAGGAGCAGTGTGCTCACGGGGTCTTTCTACCCTATATAGTCGTTCATCGGTCACCCGTTGATACCCAAGCAAAGTATCCTGAGTATCCCTGACTTGTTGAGCTAAGGTACCTAGTTGTCCCATAATATCGTCGAACTTTTTAATAAGTTCGGGATCCATACTGCTACTGCTGGACTCACTAGAATCACTGAGGAGATAAGCTTTACCTCTAGGTGTTGGCATACACTAATATGCAATGAGTGAGTTATGTATTACTTTATTTTTTTATTTTATTTTTTATATTTTATGCTTGCTAATTTAAACAAAATTAAATAGTGTTCTAACCTAATGGAATGTAGACGTCTCCTAAATTTAATCCAATTCAAATGTCTTGATCTAAATGATATGAGATGATATGCTATGTAGTCAACAAAATCTTAAAAATGAATACTTAATTGAATTTAGATTTTCTATTCAGGAGATTCAAAGACTAATGTCAAGATTTAATGGTTTTTAAACAAAAGTCACATTTCATAAATGCCAAATCCGTTAAATTTCTTTCCAAAAATTAACATAATACTAATATTCTATTCGGCATAGTTCATTTCTTAATATCAAGACTAAAGCATATAAGGTTTCTATATAATCTCTCCCTCACTATATGTGGACAATAGGAATTGATAAAAGTTTAGAGATGATACTAGAAAAGAATGGCCCAAAAATATTTAATACATTGAAAAGAGCATGTACCTGACCATCTGAGAAAAAAAAAAGAATTGAAATTGATTAATTTGTTTTCACCCTTCTTCTTCCTCCCCTCTTCGCCCACAATGTGTTGTTGTACATGTCCTTTCCGTCAGCACTAGGGAGTGGTCAGTAGCAATATCGGTGATGTCGGCAGCAAAGTCTGAGACAGTGGAGATATCGGACGGTCCAGCAGTGATGGTCGTAGTCAGAGCTACGATAGGGAACGAAGCACGGGAGATCACGGCACGGGCGTCGGCGTCGGCGTCGTTAGTGATGGCTGCAGGCGTCAAAGGAATGGCGTCGGTGAAGAACGTAGTCGTCAGAGGTGGAGGAGGTGGGCTGTCGAGAAACCCTGGTAGCGGTGCCGAGGCAGTGTCGTCGTGGAGGCGTCGAGGCGGGGTGGGGCAGGGCAGAATCGGTGCAGCGTCGTCGGGTGGCGTCGTCGGGGCGGGGCAGAACCGGGGTGGCGTCGTCGGGTGGAGCGACGGCGTCGGGGCTGCGCTGAACTGGGGCAGCGTTGGGGCAGCAGCGACGGGAAAGGGCTAGGGCTTGGTGTGAGGTGAGGGGGAGGTTGGGGATGAAGTTGGGTAATGGGTTGAGTGGTTATGATTAACGGGTTGCGGGTTTAGTCTAACAGGGTTTGGGTTTTGGACTAAGGGATTTTGGGTTTAGGTTTGATGGGTTTAATGGGTTTAATAAGATTGGGTTGAGTTGGAAGTGTGAGGGTTAATGGGTTTGGATTTGGAGCTGATTTGAAGGGGTTGGTTTCAAGTTAGGGAGGGAATTCGAAAATTAGAAATATTGGAGGGAGAAAAATTAGGAAAGATAGGATTTGTTGGGATGTTGAGAAGAAATAGGAAATTTGGTAGGAAGTTTAGGGAAAGAAGGAATTGGTTGGGATTTAATAGAAATTAAGAGCCAAAAATGAAAATTTTCGAAAATTTGAAACACTGAATTTTTTTTTTTTTTACAGCAAAAGAGACGTGCTGTTTTCTCTCCTTTTTTTCAATCTAAAAAAAATAATAATAAAGATGGAATATTAGATCACTAAATAATGCAACAACAATTATTTTTTGAAGGATTTGGGATCTTACGCGGTGGTGATTCCGCTATGACAAGAGATTCTTTTTGTTTCTCGTCGACGGTAATTTTCTTACTTGTCGTACGCCAGATTTTTTGACGTTCCGGTGTTCGTGGAGCGATTGGTCGTGCGAAGAATAAATGTGGAGCGACGTAGAACTCGGGAGGAGGGGCGTCCATAAACTAGGATCCTTCGCTCTGATACCAAAATGATGTAAAACGTGGTGGAGAAAGATGAAGAGAAAATAAGAAGGAAAGGAACGGGGTTTCACACCTCCACACTAAGAAAATGGTTTCACACCAAAATTCTTCAGAGAATAAAATCACATAAACTTTCATTAAATTCTAAAGAAAATATAACGGGTCTATATATAGACCTACAATAGAATTAAGAAAAAAATACTCTACATAGGAAATAAACAAAAGTCACCCTAAATAAATCAAAATTAGAAACAGATCCCTATAAGAGGGATCATCAACTGTCGACGCCCCCTGCGCTAGTACATACGCCATCGTGTCCTATCAGTGATGTCCGCATCAACTATCCCATTGAGTTTGCACTAATCAGTTTGGTTTCCCTGTTCATGTGATCCAATACTGAGTCTCATTTTGTTCATGTGCATTTCTATGATTCCATCTGATTTCTTGAATTAATACAGTTGCATTTCAATATTCCTTGTTATATATTTCCAAACCATCTTTAACAAGGTAAGGTTATTGCTGGCTCTCTTTTCATATTAGTCTTATCTTGCTTTCTTTTTGTGGGATGATTGGATTTATATCTGTTGATGTATTACTATTGTACCCCAAGAAATATTCGACCATTACCCATTTGCTTGCATGCTGATGTTGGATTTTGGTTCAATTATCAACTCTCATTAGTTATACACAGAAGATCAGCACTTAGTGGCAAAAACAGATCCTCTGCAGACGTGACTGCAGCAAGTTCCTGCAGTCTTGGGTACTTGGCAGCCCTGAATTTCTTTAAGAATAGTTAACATATTTTTGTAACTATTTTACTTTTGATTACTATGTGGTCTGATAGCCAACTTAGGCCTGCCAAATAACCTGACTGAAGGAATTTTCTGTAGTCTCTAGCTCAAGCATCAAGCTTGTTTTGAAATTAATTTCAAGCATAGGATTGATATTCAGAGTCCGACTCATTTAATTTCTGGTAGAGCTTAATTTTAAGCCAATTTCCAATCACGCAAAGACAAGGCTTGGCGATAATTGTGATGAACTCAAATCACGCTTGGCTAGATCTTGTTTGTTCATGATTTTTGTGCAGTTGAATGTAATTCAAACTTAATTCATCAAATTTAAGTTGAATAAGAGGTCGAAAGAGTTCAAGCTTGAATTAGATCAACCTTGTATTACAATTTAAAACTTTATGGTGTATTGAGCAGAACTTTCCCAGAGTTATTATAGTAGAATGAGTCAAAGTAGAAGCATTTAATATGTAGTGCTTGCCTAACCAATAATTTATTTATACTATGCAGAAGTAGAAGCTTGAGATGGCTAGCAGTGATGATCATGATGAGGTATGATATATTGATCTACTTTAAAAATAGAATGTTTTCTCTTTTATAGATGAGCCTAACTGTTTCTCACCCATATAACATTGCATGACAACATTTAGTACGAGGATCCAGAGTATTTTGGTTCTCGATATTTCAAAGATTTCAATGAGATCTCAGAGATCGGTGAGGAACTGATCATACTAACCTGTAAGTTATCATTCCCTACATATTTTTTGCATTTTTGTGCTAACTTTTTATTCTTTCTTTTCTATTGCAGGCCATGGCGGTTTTGGAGTTGTCTTTTCATGTCAACACAAATTGGATGAAAAAATGTATGCAATCAAAAAGATTCGTCTGAGCAGTGCTGATGTTGATGATATCAGTAACAAGGAGATAATCAGGTAAGTTCTTTTTTTTTTCCAAACCTTTCTTCTTAAACTGTCACTTATTTTTCCATTCATGCAATCAAAGGGAGTGAAGGTTCACATATATCACATGCATTTTGAAGCAAATATGGGCATTCAAAAGGCTTAGTCAGATACGGGAACTTCACATGAATATTGGAGTATTACAGGCTGCTAATCAGTGGCAGATAACGGTAGATAATGTCGTCACTGTTAGACATGCACCTATGGTGATACTTGCTTGATCTAATGAGAATGGGGCTCAAGTAGGCCATGTTATCGATGTTGTGCCTCATCCTAGGGCTTATTCATAGAACATTTAGGTGGCATTTGGTTGTGGAATAACTTCCAAACTAGTTTAGCTATATTCATTTCTTAAACTTGTATAAGAAAGCTTATACTAAGGTTCTAAAACTCGGTATCGCAATTGGCCATCCAAAAAAACAATAAGTATCGGTCGTATCAGCCGCCCGTTTAGGATCGGACTATTTTTTAATCATATAAATTCTAAATATTAATTAAAAATACAGAAAAATTTCTAAAAATTTAGAAAAATGATAAGAAAATTACATAAACTTATTCAAAACTTTGATGAGTACTGAGTTAGTTCTCCCTTTTCTTTCCCCTTCTCTTTTCCTCTCTTTCTCTATTATTGCCAAGGCAAATTTTTTTTTTTTTTAATTTTCTTTCCTTCTCTCTATCTTCTCTCTCTCTCTTATTGCCACAAGGCAAATTTAATTTTTTATTTCTCTCTTTCTCTCTTTCTCCCTCAATCTCTCTTTCTCTCTCTTTCTTACTGTCGCAAGGTAATTTTTTTTTCTCTAATTTTTTTCATTTATTCTCTCTCTCCTTTCTCTTTCCCTCTCAATTCTTTCCTCCCTCTCTCTCTCTCTCACTCTCCACTCTCTCTCTTGTTTTTCTATCTCACTCTTTGTTACTATAGCAGAAAATCTTCTGTAGTAACAAAGATTGAAGGAGAAAGAGACAGATAGAGAAAGAGATTGGAGAAAAGAAATAGGAAAAAGAACAGAGAAGGAGGCGCTAGAGGGAGAAAGTAGAGAGAAATAAGAGAGATAGGGCACCAGTGGGAGAAGAATTGAAAATCAATTAGAGGGAGAAGAGAGATGGTTTAAGAGAAGAGAGGAGAGCCCGTATAGAGCGGGATCAGCCGATCTAGCTGATACCTGGCTGAAACCAGTCAATAGACTAGTTTTGGCCACTCGAGATCGGCCGAAACATGGAACCATGGCTTATACACCATTTAGGCTATTATGGTGTTTGGTTGGAAACTAGTGTAGTAGCGTGATTATTAAAGTTGTTGTGAGATGAATTTCAAATTAAAGTGAAGGAGAATAGTGAAATTGCTTTGAGAATTTTTGAGTACTAATACATAAGATAAATTATTATTTTTCTTAAAACATGGTTAAAAAATATTAACACCTATTTTGATTGCAAAAATTACTATTTTAGCCTGTGAATGACATGTTATACCTAATTTTCTGAAAACATGGTTAAGAACATTAAAACTATAGTTTTCCCTTTAAGCTTGGTTTTAACATGTTATATCCTTTTTTTTTTTCTTAGAGCATCATTACCAAATATTAACTACTGTTTTGACTGCTAAATTTACTGTTTTGCCTTTTAACCTAATTTTCATATGTTATACCCATTTTTCGTAAAACATGGTTAATAAATATTAACACCAATTTTGAGCGCTAAAATTATTATTTGACCTTTTTAACCTAGTTTGACATCTAATACTCGTTTTTCTTAAAACATGGTTAAAAATGAGAAGAGGCTTAAATTCTTGTATAGTGTAGATCTATATGAATACATGTCTGCATTGCAAGCTTATAGGTTTGCACTGCATGCTTACATCTGTAATGCATATATGTCCGTGTTGCATGCTTGTAGATCCACACTGCATACATGTCTACACTGTATGTCTATAAGTCCTCTACTGCGTTTCACGCTTGTAGGTCTGCATTGCATGCATGTCTACATTGTATGCCTGTAGGTCTGCACTGATACATGTTTGCTGCATGCTTGAATTAAGATGAAAAAGTGATCATGTTTTCTAGAATAAGAAATGGATTTATGAGATATTTTATTAAAAAGCTTATGAAGAGAGAGAGAGAGAGAGAGTGAGAGAATGATTGAAATGATTGTTGATTGAAGTGATTTCTCCCCATGTTCTATTGGGCATAACTGTGGGGATTAGGACATAAGTCCCGTTGTTTAAGGGTAATAGGTTGATGAATGAGGTGGTTTCAGAAAAAAAAGGTTAGCTGGGGTTGGGATTGCTAACGGACTCATGTGGAATGCAAATGAGCTAAAAAATGTCAAAAAAGATATATACATAGATAATCGAAAGACAGACAGATATTGAAGTGGACCAACGAATGAGTTTACCAGCCGTTTCTTTAGTATCAAACTTGTCTCTAACGCTTGGATAGAAGATCCAACCCCTTGAAGCAAGGTATGCACGAACCACTTGGGTGAGGTGGGAACCTAAGCAAACTACCAAGGGGCCGAAAACCTTCACGGAAAGTTTATTTTAAGGCACATCATGTTAGTTGCATTTGCATCGTAATCGATTAAATGATCTCGCTCCAATGGTTAAGATAATCAAAGTCTTTTTTAGCTGTAATACCCCTTCGATAAGTAGATCCCCGGTGGTTGTCAAGGTTGTCCAAAATCATTGAAGCAACTAGCTGAGCCTCACTGTGGGGACTAGCAGCTAGGCCGGTCGAGACGTAGTTGGATAGGTCGATGCCACTGCACTACCTCGATCCTTTTTAGTTTGTTTATCTCTTCCCTTTCTCGCCTTCGAAACAATCATAAAGTCATTCAACGTTAACTTATGCCCTTTTTTCCCTCTCTTTATGACCAGCAAAACTCACTCACGGGGATGGGAGTTGGGTTGGCTTCGTATCGGCTGAGGGCAAACACACTTGACTGATAGGGATAGGTACAGTTCAATCCGAGCTAATCTTTCTGAGGCCATCGATGTATTTCTTCAGTCTGATTCCCTGTACATGGGTGTGCTATAAAACAAGGAGAAGAATAGAACAAAACGAATCAATTGCTTTGACCGGTCTTTTCGAGCTTCTAGTTCTTCTAGAATACTAACATGGTTCAATGATGCTGATGGAAGGAATGAATCACTAGAGATTCATCCAACTTCGATCCCCTAAAGGCAAGTGCAGGCTATTGAATCCAAAATAGAGCTCAAAGGGCTCGTCACAATATTGCGCTTATTTGGTCTATCAGCTACTTGACCTGCTATTGACCTAATTGGGAGCTTTTCTATCTTTGTCATCGGATTGTGAGACCCTTTCGCTAGGGTCCAGATCATTCCATTGGGGGGAAAGCTAGAGTGATCTATTTATTTTTAGTACCAGTGGCATGACGGATGAAGATGGGGAGTGAAGGGCTCATAAGTCGGGCAGCAGTGTTCTCACTTCTAGGAAGACAATAATCTGCAAAGGGAGCAGCAGAAAAAGGGGGTGCTTCTTCCCCTCTCTACAATGCAGGTTTTAAGAATATGCGAAGATCTACAACTAAACACGAATCATCAATTCTTTTGACCATTCGTTTTGAGCTTCACATTCTCTTAGAAATACTAACGAGGTTCAATGATGCTGATGAAGGGAACCAGCTAAAAGGCTCTCAAAGGCAGGTGCATAGCATTGGAAGAAGAATAGGATAAGACTGTGTGTGAATCCCAACGTTAGAGCTCCTTTCCATTCTCTTTCTATAAAGAGCTACTCAACCTATTTGGAAAGAGCTACTCGTCAACCGATGATATTGGTAATTTTTTGGTTGAAAGCCTTTCAATTTCAGAGATCACTTATCTTAGGCCAAGACCGATTGAATAAAAAAAACCACTCATTCTTCGGCGGGATGGGATCAACTGGCCATCAATATCTTTACAAAAAGGAAAAAATGACAATTAATTCAAGCCATGAACAAAGGGGATTGATTGAGAAGTAGAGCTAAGCGATTTATTGAATGAAAGGCAAGAATGAATAGACTGATATCTTGCCCCAGCTCAAAAGGCAAGGGGGAAGATCATTAATAAAAGAAGACATGGATAGATGGACTACTTACTAGAAGAAAAAGGAAAGGAATTCTTTGCTTACTAATAAAGTAGAAATGCAAGTAACTAGTCCGTTGGACCTTAAAAGAAAGACGAAAGCATGAGAATTGAGAACCAACATGTGAGTGGCCCATAAATTCACTCCCTTTTTTTGGACTCACACTAAAGCTCTTGTTCTCGCACGCCATTACCCCCATTTTACTTTGAAAGATGGTCGCAGACTCAAAAATATGTTCATGGACATGTAGGGGAAGAAAATGTGGTATCTAGTACCAAATGAGGCTAAGAAGAAGATAGCGTGGCGGAAGAGAGCAAGTACGAGCGATGAAAGCGGAAGATGGGATATGAATAAAAGATAAAACAAAAAAATGAAAGATAAGAGCTGCTAGCAAGCAGAAGCGTGAAACTAAGCGAGCAAGTCAAGTATAAGCAATTGATGAATTGATTGGACTTTGTTGACACCGAGGGAGAAGCAGAAAGCAGTGGGAGGGGGATATATTATGAAACTTATTCATTTGATTTACCATTTGAGAGATTGAGATTAACGTCTCCAGAAGACTAAAGGGAGATATTCGAAATGGAGGGGTATAGAAGATCAGATCTACTATGAAAAGAGAATAAGTTGACATGATATACCAAAATAAAGATTTACATAGATAAAAAAATAGAAAAAATGAGTGCCCTAAAACGAAAAAGAAATAGGGGCTTTAATAGAAAAGATATTTTGGCAATAGACGACGGCTAAAGATTTACCAACAGAAATAGGTCTTGTAATGGCTTGAATTTGAACAAGTCTTGCAATGAATAAGGGCCTATCTAGGGGACTAATGTAACCAAGCAAGGGAAGCTGCGGAAGAAGCAAAAAGCCAAGCACCGAAATGTGCAGAAGAATAAGCAGCGACTGAGTGTCCTACTGAACAAGCAAGGGTAGAGTGCCAATGCGCTCAAGCTGTTGCAGCCTTAGCTTACTAATGCGTACTCCTTTTCTTGCTTACCTTGAATCACACACCTAAAAACTCAAGTTTTAGGCAAGAAAAATAAGGCCATGAAGAGGGTCTTTTACAATTTTCAGTTGCAGTTGACAAAAGAGTAGGCAGTGGGGAGTATTGAATCCAAAGAGTTCGTTACATGGGATTCACTCATAGCAAAGAAGCTATGGATGACCCTTAGCAGAAGAAGAAGAGCTAAAGCTAACATCATTAGGACTTTCATACTACAATACCTTATGTGCCCACTAGTACTGAACACAAAGAACTTTTACGTATTTTTCAGTTGAATGAATTTCTCGACATTGAATTCCAATCTTAAGGATTCGGTACTAGCGCTCCTCCTATCCTACTTCTTGGCTTAGCATAGTTCGCATACCTGATTGGCTGGCTTATAGCGCTATGCACTTGCCTTATGCTATACACTTGCCTTATGCTATACACTTTTATTTATTAAGATGAGATCAAATATTTCCTTATCTATTGCCTTTAATGATACTTGCTGATAAAATATAGAAAAAGATTAACTATAGATAGGGCGCACCACAGAGATTGATTGCACAGTTGATTAAAGTGACCAATAGTGATTAAGATATAGATTGTGAGCACACACTAAAGGAAGGCGATATAGACAGATGACAACTCGACCTCTGCCAGCCATCCCTTACTAGCTTGACTGACTGAGACCAAGGGCTTCTTATTAACAACAAAGACAAACCCTCTTTTGATCGATTGAAAGAGGACTTGAAGGGACAATACACGATCGATGGAATGTACACGACCAATATTGACCACTTGTGGGAGTTGAGACCAGGCGGGATATTACTATTTCATTTTTGAAATTCTTTATTCTTATTCAATTTCATTTACTCCTTCAACTGAAAGAGAAAGTGAAACCAAAACTTAAACCGAAAATCAATGATGAACTTCCTTACGTGTGCCTATTTCCATATTTACCATGGCTACTTCAATTGATTGACTTCGCTAGCCAAGCCTTGAAAGATTCGTTATAGTTTGATTGAACAAGTGATTGAAGACCGATGGCCGTGCCGGGAAGTTGTAGTTGTCGATCGCTTGTTGTGGTCTCGCAAACTTACAGTCTATCATAACTTACCATTTGATGCCACTGCTTTGCTCACTTTATTCTCTGCCTCAAATCTTTGTGAGGTAGGTTCTCTATGGTTCGGTGACCAAAGCCAAATTGTGGAGGATGGTTACGATTCCTAGTAGAACCTACTGATCAAAGAGCGATAGGTTGAAGATGGTTGATTAACACAAAACTAAGATAGTTCTATAGCCTTCTTTTGTTTTTAAGCGCAAAAAGACAATTTCTTATAATTTTTAAGCCCAAAAAAGCAAGTCAAAAGGGATGCGTCAAAGCAAGACAATACTATGGCCTTCTTTGAAGCATCAAAACTAAAGGACTAAGGCACTCCAGCTTTGATGCTGGAGTTTGGCGGCTTTGAAGTGAAGCTGCGAGCTTTGCGTCGAAAAGCGAAGTGAGCCTTGCTAGTGTGCTCATATTTCGGTTATCCTACCTTTTTCTTGTGTCTACCTCAATTTGAAGCGGTGGAGGGCGCACAACCCCTTCTCCGCTCCTTTCTTGAGCCTTGCACACTAAGTTCTGATATTCTGTCCTGCAGAAAGAAAGTGCATTCTCTAGCCTTTGAAAGAGTCATATTATTGTCATATCAAAGGCTGGAAAAAAGCCTACGTGCCAGAGTACGCAACAAAGGGAATGAAGGCTTCAAAGACTTAGGTCTGGGTAGGTTCAATCAAACAAAGCAGGAGATTGAAAGACAAAATAGGCTCGCTCATTCATCCCGTTATCTTTGGTAAAATAATAGTGGTGTCATCATTACTTTTGATCTGACATAAATGAGTGGTCTTTAAACTAGAATAAGAAGTTGGTTTAATAGATATTCTATTTAAAAAAAATTACAAGGAGATAGAGGAAGAGAAGGGTTGAAAAGATAGTTGATTAAAGTGATATCTTTTTAAGGGCAAAATGGTAGTTTTGTTTTCTTATTAGATTGAAATAACTTGGTGGTATAAAGTAATTCTAGGGAGAAGTATTAGTATTGAGATAAACACTTGTTTGGTTACTTTACTAATATAAAACCCATTAAATTGATGGGCTTTGAGGGTGAACATGAGTTTTGGCGTCATTCTACCATTTTGGGCTTGCTTTTGTCCAAGATGGACAATTTAAGCTTTTAGAATTGGTAAGTTAACAATACATATGAGTATATGGGATGTATTTGCTGTTCTTAGTTTATTCAGAACATTATGGAGATAGATAGATAGATATCTCTTGCTTCGATTCTTTCCTTTTATGATGAATGCTTAATGCACTTAGCTATGTTTCTTGCATATCTACATTTGGTAAGATCCGCCTTAGTCTGGTAAGCTAAACATGAGTGTTAGTTCCCTAACACTATTTGCTTTCTCTTCTTATGGGTTCTCAGTACACTTACCTATTTTTGGTGTCATCTTTTAAAGTATGCTTCAATACCTTAGATATATTCATGTATTATCATATGATATATTTCTCAGGGAGGTGATTATCCATTCATCCTTGAACCATCAGCATATTGTACGATACCACCAGGTGACATATCATAGAAACCTAATCTAAATTTTGAATGAAGATGAATTATATAACAAGAATACTTCACGATTGATCAATCGAGACGTTTGCTTTGAGGCTGAAATTTTATCTCTTTATGTATGGAAGTTAGGGTTCTTGTATGCTTCTAACTATTTTTACTGGCTTAATAATGATTTATATGCGTGAAACAGGCATGGATAGAATCGGGTGTTGCCTATGAAAGCAACAGTTCATGCGGAACCCTATTAGAAGCTGAACAAGCTGAGGACTCAATATATTTACACATTCAAATGGAATGTTGTATAAGGTAATTTACCTTTACTAAATTCATAGTGTATATAACCAAGTATTCGCAAGACATTCTACTAAAGGTTTATTAGTTAAATGATATATTATGACTCATGATCATTTTAGCACAATCCTCTGTACAAATTGGATAATATTTTATAGCATTAAATTATCCAAGTAAACAACAAGCCATTTTTAACAAATACATTGAGTTGTTGCAAGGAGTATAGTGAACACAACAAATACAGAAAAGGTTAAAAGAATTCAAGGAGAAAGGGACATTGTATTATTGTAAAACTTTTTTAACAATATCCTAGAATATGTGAATAGATAGATGTATCCTACCAATTTTAGAAAATAAATTTTACATTTGTGGTTTATACTGTTGGACAACCTTATTAATTCAGTTTATTGTTCAAGCATTCTCATAGAATTATTTCACTAGTATTTATTTGTTTCTCAATATCTTTTGTGTTTCAAAGGACTCTAAAGGACATGCTTGGTCCAGAAAACAGTCCTTTGGGCGAGGAAGTAGCATGGCGTGTGTTCTACCAAATTCTAAAAGGACTGGAGCATATACATCATCATGGCATCATTCATGGTGATCTCACCCCGAGTAATATTTTCCTTGATGCTAATGACAATGTAAAGATTGGCGACTTTGGTCTAGGTAAGTGCTACCATGCATTTATATTTTGATTATCTGTTATTTTGTGACCTTAGAAGTAGTTTGAACTGATTACAAGAATAAGTTTTATTGTTCTTTTTTTATAGTTTCTATATCTACTCTTCTTTATTTTATAAGGACTCAGATGTTTAATATTCTTTTCTCCATAAAAACCAAATTGTTACTATATCACCCCAAATATTTGAGTTGTCTGCTGCTTAATCTTGTTGGACAAGTATTAGATCTATGCAAATGGGTTACTATATTTGCCCTCCAATGATTATGTCTTAATAGTCTATTAGTCTTCCAGCTTGAAGATTTTCTCCACCGTGAAGTACTTTTTGAAGGATTTCTCTTGTGCTGCGTGCACCTACATAAAGTAAATAGTGTGCTTTTGCATGTGGAGAGGCAAGAAAATATTAAGTTTATTAGTTGGTAAGAAAAGAGAAAAGAAAAAAGAAGAAGAGGCTATAGCCTCAGAACCTGACAAAGTCCAGATTTACAGGGAGCAAGGAGATTTTATAAATGAAGTAAACAACTGATCTTATGTTGTGGGTACATTCCACCTATGTGGGCCATTACATTAAGCCTCAATCAGTGCAAGTGTTTGTCTGTCTTATAATGCTTTTCTTTTGTCCAAAAGTGCCTCGATATGTCTCTAAAGCTGTAACTAGTGCATTTGAATGTTTTATTTGGCAGCTTATGCAAAGATTTGTTCAATCCTACTTGAGAACAACTTGGTTTTTTTTCATTGCCAAATACATGCTATTTTACACTTTTCCATGATGACATCTGCCTCTACTTAATCTATGAACATGTGGGATATCTGGTTGAAGAAAAATTGGACCACCTTTGGTATAAGATAGAACTTAAAGTGGAGGTTGTTGCTTATTGCATGAAGTTATACAGTATGCTCGAAATAAAATCTTACTTTAAATAGTAAGAATAGAGAAAGTTTATATGACTGGAGAAGAGGTGAGAGAAGACCACTTGAGCGAACCAAATGGAGTTGCACACAAAAGTATAATATTTAATTTACACTCAGAAATATAATATTTAATGTGATCATATAAAAAGTATGAATTATAAGACGAATAAAAATATGAATGAACCCATTCCCCTGAGTTTAAGCAAATTGACTGAAATCTCTCATCCTCATGATATACCTTGCTAGAGTATTTTCTTATTGCATTAGTTATTTATTTTTATTAAAATAAATTTTCTGTAGGCAGCGTTTGAACGCAGAAGGGGGCACGTTCGAACGCCTTTGCGATCGCCTGCATCAGTTTGCAAAAACAGAGAACACGAAATGTGCGTTCAAAGGCAGTCGGGCACGTTCGAACGCCCACGTGCGAACGCCTGCATTAGTTCGCATCCACAGAGAATGTCTTTTGTGCATTCGAATGCGGTCGACTCCGTTCGAACGCGATCGACCCCGTTTGAATGCGATCGGCGGGAGTCCACTAGAATTAGAGTTAATAATTATTATTTTGGCTTGTTGGCCAGCCTCTATAAAGGTGTGGATGACAGCCAAAATCATTATGATGAATGAATATTGGTTTCTATCATCCTCTATCCTCTCTCTAGTCTCTCTACTCTAATCTCCCTCCTCCTTTACCAACTAGCCATCTCTACTGTTGGCAAGATCTCATCTAACTTCTAATCTCCCTCGTTTGTCGAGTCCTCCCTTCTCCTTGGGATCTCGACCACTTCTTTCCCTTCGTCTTTATTCCTTAAACAATATCAATTATCCACCCTCATCTTTATTATCATCCATAATCCTAACATCCACTCCACCCGTCACCACCACCATCATCCCCACTCTGTCGTGTTTTTGCCCCAGTTGTAGTTCAAATCTGTGAAGGGCGTAAATACGAAAAACGTAGATTAGGAAGTTATGGATCGATCAGCCTTAGTTTCGTAATTTTCTGACTGCAGGAAAATATTTGGTGAATATTTTCCTTCGGTTGCGCGGACTGCTTCCTGCAATCAATCCAGATTTTGAAGGGATCGTTTCGTAACCTATCGCCTCATGCTAAGAGAATTCACCACTGGTGAATCGCAAAGTGGACACCGTTCGGATTTGACAACAATTCCGATGGAGAAGGAAAGAAGAAGAAAAAGAGAAGGAAGAAGGGGGTTAGGGTAAGTGAAAGAAAGGGATCTAGGGTTTTTATTTATATGGGGGGTTTTGATTTCGATTTGGAATCAATTGAGTCGGTCGAGAAACTCGCTGCCACTCTTCTTGTCGCATAATAGTGAAGGGGAGGGAAGGGGGTGCATGTGCAGTCACGTGCACCCTCTATTTTCTTTATTATTACAATTATTCCTAACAAAAAAAATTTCGTCGAAATTAAAACCAACGTAATAAAAGGATAAGGTAATACCACAATAATCACTATGTAGATTGAGGAAGTAGCTTTAGATGTTTCTCTCGTATTTTATCTTCACACTCCTAAGTTGCTTATTTCGGCTTGTGCTTTTTCATAAGATTTTCACGAATATAATTACCTTGTTGCATCTTTACGATTTCTACATATTGCTCCTTATAAGATAAATTTTCTCGGATTTCGAAAGGTTCGAAGTCAATCACATGATCAACACTAGGCATATATTTTCTCTAGACACATGAAAAACATTATTGATCTTGGCCAACCTAAATAGCAATGCTACTTGATATGCCACATCTCTAATCTGCTCTAGCACCTCAAAAGATCTAAATAAATGAGGACTCAACTTGCCTTTCTTACTAAACTTGATCAATCCTTTCTAATGTGACACTTTGAGAAAAACCATGCCTTCCAACTGAAACTCTAGATTTTTTCTTCGACTATCTACATAATTTTTTTGATGACTTTGAGTTGTTAGAAGTTTTTCTTTAATTTTGATAATCTTCTGTGGCATTTAGTACCAGATCTAGACTCAACAATTGTCTCTCACCAACCTCATAGCAACAAAGCGGAGATCTACATTTCCTACCATACATTGCCTCATAAGGTGCTAATCTTAAACTAGAATGATAGTTATTATTGTAAAAGAACTCCATGAGGGAAGATGGTCATCCCAATTTTCTTTTCACTCCAAGGAATACGCTTGCAGCATATTTTTGAGGGTTTGGATAGTTCTCTTGGATTGTAAATTGGTTTACGGGTGATGAACTAAGTTAAATTTCAATTGTGTTTTGATAGCTGAATGTAGACTCCGCTAGAAATTAGAAACAAACTGACTGCATATGATTGTTCACTTTTGATGTGATGTCATCTTTATCTCTAAGTGTTTGAAATTCTCAATTATGCATTGATGACAAGTGAGTGCTGCTAAGCTTCCCTCTGATAATTTTCTGTTCAAAGCAACTGTGACCACATTCGCCTTCTCTGGATGATAATTGATGCTGACATCATAATCCTTGATCAGCTCTAGCCACAAGTTAAATTCTTTCTAGATGAAGATATATTTGAGGCTTTTGTGATCAGTGAAAATCGTACAAGATTCTCTATAAAGATAGAGACGTTAAATCTTTAGTGCAAAAACCACCACAGCCAATTTAAGGTCATGAGTAGGGTAATTTTTCTCATGAATCTTAAGTTGGGCTATCATCTTCTCGTGCTGCATCGATACACAACCCAAACCTTGACGAGATGCATCATTGTAAATCATGAAGTTTCTTCCTTTATTTTTTTTATTATGCATAATGATGATTAGCTGTGGATCTTCTCGTCCTTACTTCATCAACCTACTCTCTTGCCTCTTGGTTCCCCTATTCATTTATCCTTTACCTGCAAACCATCGTCTCCACCCTCTGCTTCTTTGTTCACTTTTGTTCCTCTCGCCATCGTCAGTCAAATCTATCGCCATACAAAATGTACTTTGTGATAATCTTCTACTAAGCAAGTTAATAGTAGAATAACATATGTTCTGATAATAAAAGAGCAATAAACAATATTATAGTTTACAAATAAGATGGCTATTTACTTTGAAGTCAACAAGATTAAAATATAAATACTAACGCCACTAAAGGATGATATATTCAGAAATTATTTGTCTTATAGATTTTGTCACATGAATTTTAGTGTTGAAGATTCTAAAGGTGTATATCGATTATATAAGAAGTTATGCACAGTGATGGCCGTGCCAGTGGCACGTGCCGTGCTGTGCCACCATCGGTACGGCATCCCCCGGCGTGCCAGTGGCATGCCCCCTTCGTGCTAGTGGCACACCCCTCGTGCTAGTGGCACACATTTATAATATTTTTAATAAATTTTTTAGAATATTTAGAGATATTTTTTGGTCTTTGGTATGTCAATATTTGATTTTTTGTCTAAATATATGTATTAAAATTTAAAATCTACATTACAATATTTTATCTTTAGATTATTTTTGTAAATAACCTATTTTATTAAAGATAAAACAACAGTTGAATATAAATATTATTCAATACATAATATGATTGAATACATTCATTAAAATTAATATTAATAATTAAACACTCCATAATATGATTGAATACTTTATAATATAATTGAACACATAATAACATTTAATACATAATTAATCATTTAATATATAATTGATAATAGTTCAATAATTAAAACTAATATCTAGTTGAACGTAGAATGACGAGGAGGATCAAAGACTTCATTTGCTGGCATAAAAATAACACCGGAATGTTGCGTTAAATACTGTCGATATTCTTCAAAACTCATCCATTGATAATATTGCTCGTTATAACGTCTCACATAGTCTTCATACAAATAAGAATTTTGTAATTCTTCGATGATATAATATGAATATTGAATATGCACAAGAACGACTGGCACCGGCATAGGCACAGACACATCATAAACATATGCAGATTGTGGATATGGAGTATAATAAGGGTGTTGCGGCTCTGGTACGTGTGATTGATATGATGGTAATGATGATGAACTCATATCATCCTTTGGGCGCACCTCTCCTGATGTCTTGCTACCTGTAACCTCAAGTCCTTCCCTTATCTAACTGTAATCATATTGAGCTTAAGATAGTCTCTTTTTTTCTTCTGTCTCTGATAAATTCAGTTTTGTGGTTGTCTAGGTCTGGTAAATGAGTTGTCATTCCAATTTTAAAAAATGACAAATAAGTTGTCATTTAAAAAATGACAAATGACAAAAGTTAATTGATGGAAATAAGAAAAAGTAAAAAAAAATAGGTTTTACATATCATATCATGTTTGTTAAGAAAAAAAGTAAAGTTGATTTGATAAAGATTGATAGAAATAGGAAATTTTTAAAAAAATGTCTCTACATTGGCACATGACCGGCATGAGGCTGTGCCAGACGACACGGATCGGCATGGCACATGTGCCGGTCGGCACGGCTCGGCACAGGCCCCGTGCCACTGGCACACCCCGTGCCAAGTGTCATGCCTCTACTGGCACGGCAAGTGCCGGTCGGCACGGGCCGTGCTGCGGCACGGCCATCCTTGGTTATGCACATTTGTCAAACCACTCTTAGGTGATCTTTGGTTTGTGTATAACCCTTAAATGATATTTATAGTATGGCACCCTAGAGAGGTGCCCCTAACTATGATAGAAAACATGTATAAACTAAAGTTATGTATGTTGCTAGAGCTTGTGCATATTTAGATAGTGAATAATGTTTGATTAGTACTCATAACTTAGCGAGGGTTGATGCAAGTAATAATGGTAAGGAAGAACAAGAAAAAGAAGAGGAAGGAGGGGGCACCAGTTGTGTGAAGGAAGACGTATCTAGGATTTTGTTTTAAAGGTAAGGATTTGACAAATTGGATTTGAAAATCTAATGTGTCGATCATATATTTCGTAACCACCCTTTCCTCGTGTAACGAGCAAGGGGAGAGGGAGGTGGGTCTCGTGCAGCACACATGACTCTTTAAGTTATTACACAATCTACACAAGTACAAACTAGGAACTAAGTTATCTGATTGCAAAAATTCATAAATTATAATTGTCACGACCCAAAATAGAAATCATGACCGGCCATGCATCTCAATATGCTTGAGATGCACGAAGCCTTAATAATACTCTTTACGTATACGATGACAAGATAAATAAATAAAATGAAAATGTGCTATATTAAAATTTTATTTCTAAATGCAATTAAAATAAAAACAATGTTAATGTTTTTGAGTTTCTAAACTAAAAAAAAAATAAAAAAAATTTCTAATCTAAAGCACAAAATCTAAAAGAGCGGAAAGGTAAATAGGTGAATCCTTAGTGGAGGTGGAATCCGGGTACATCACGCTCAGTCGCCCCGCTGACTATTACCTGAAATAAATAAACAAATATAAAAAAAATAAAACTCGTGAGCCAACAATTATAGCTCAGTGAGTGGAATCCACTCGAACCAAATAAATTTTAAAACATAATAATGCTAAATAAATTAAACTAAAAACAACAATATCCATCATAATATGCAATAGGCATGCTCTCTACATAATAACAATGATATCAATAGAGAAATGTCACAACTTGTAACCTTGCACGTTTTCAACATATTAACATCTTGATATTTATACCGTCATATGTCTCAATGAGTCTAAACCCTGTGGATCCACATCAACTAGAAGTCACCTCGAGATGATGCCCGGGACTTTTCTTCATAGCTGATCCGGTTATGGTCATCAAAGGGTATCACCCTGTGATCAACACACTCTGTCTTTTCCTCTAACCGTTAAGAGAAGTTAGAGTCACCTAGGAAATTTTCTCATACTTCCTAGGACTGTTCCCTAACCCCGCCAGAGTCACCTAAGAAAGTCACCGCAGTGATCTAATTTAGGACTTTCCCCTGGACTTCCAGATAGACTTGAGTCACCACGGAAAATCGCACACGATTTATACCGGGACTGTTCTCTAGGTCGTATCAATACTAGTCTCATTTTTGTTTTTACAAATTTTAATATTTGCACGAAGTATGGTGATGTACTTAATATAATAACTAAATGCATACAGAAAATAAAACAATTAAATTTTCGCACGTACTGATGAAATAAATAAATTTGCACATAGAAATTTACATATTCTGACAAAAATATGAAATACAATGAAATAAACATGTGAATGAACCCACTCACCTGAGTCTAGGCAAGACAACCAAAATCTCAAATCTCTAGCCCATGTACTAAAAATCACCACCTTAAATAATAAATAACAATAATATTTTTAATTAAAACAATTATTAAAAATGTTTATACAATTTAACCTAAGAATAATTAATTTGGGCTAAAATAAGCCCAAATCAATTATCCAATTAATTCTTAAATGGATTGGGCCAAGGCCCAATCCAAATAGATAATGGAACCGGGTCGGATTTCTTGGATTCGGATCCAACCCGACCCGAATCCATCACTAAAAGGGAGAAGATCAGACTCGGGCAACCCGAGTCTGTCTTCCCCAAACCGAAGAGAGAGAGAAAAAGAGAGGAAAAGAGAGAGAAAGAAGAAGAGAAAGAGGAAGATGCCGGCGATCGCCACGGCGAAGGTTCGCCGGCCGCACCCCTGGCTTCTCAACACCCATACGGTGCCGCCGTCCTCGCGAGGTGGAGGAGAACCCGCAAACGGTGGTCGATCCCATGACCGACGGCGACCGGAGCCACGAGGGCTCCAACGGTGACTGCCCACGGCACGAGGCCAACGGCAAGGCGCTTCCAGAGGTAGCGGCTGCGACTCGAAGCCGCCACGCCGATTTTTTTGCGACGAGGCTGAAAACCCCCAAATTAGGTATTTTCACTAAACCCTATTATTCTTAAATTAACTTTGAGGGGTTAGAGAGGGCTTTCGGGGGAGTCGCGTGGTGGTCTCCGCTGGCTCCGACGACGCTCCGGCAGGCCGATTCCACGGCGTGACTCCATCGGTGAAGGAGGAAGAAAAGAGAGGGGAGAGGGCTGAGATTATTAAGCATTAAGCAGAGAGAGAGAGAGAGAGAGATTAGGGTTTAATTTATAGTTTAGATGAGGATCAAATCTAATCCGATTCGGATTAGATGAAATCCCTTCTTTCCCGCTGCGCACCGGAGAGGGAGAGGGGAGGGGCTGCACGTGCAGAGCACGTGCACCCTCCTCTCTCAACCCAAATTTTTTTTTTTTGGTCCTAACAATAATTATTTAATAACTGTGAATTTCATAATAAAACTGCGAAACAGAAAATATAAGTATTCAATAACTGCGATTAACATAAAACTACAAAACATAAAAATAACTATAAAGTATGTAATAAACTAAGACACTTGCAAAAATACCAATTTTGGACTCTTACTGCCACAGGACAATTTTTTTTAATTTTATTCTCTTTCCTTATCTTTCTCTCTCTCTTCCTTCCTCTCTCTTATTGTCACGTCGACCGGTACTTGAAATATTAAAAGAAGGAACCTATGAGCCAATAATCATAGCTCAGTTAGTAGAATTTACTCAAAAGCCAAATAAATCTCCAAATTCAGCGATATAAAATAACAATTACACTAAGCATGCTTATAACAATAATAATAATAACTACACAAGTAATAACAATGAAAGTCATATCTCATTACATGCTTGGTATCAATATACTGAATTTTTAATAATAATAATGTCATATGTCTCAATTGGGTCAATGCTCTGTGAATCCACATTTATTAAAAGTCACATTGAGATAGCGCTCAGGTCTTTTCCTCATAGTTGAGCCAGTTAGAGTCATTAGGAGGTATCACTATGTGATAAACGTATAATATCTTTTCCTCTAAGGGTTACCAGAAGATGTCACTATGTGATAAACTCACTCTGTCTCTTTTATTAATAGTTGAGAGAGATTAGAATCACCGCATAAAATCTTTTGATCTAATTAGGAGTTGGGACTACTCCCTAACCCTCTTCTTGTTGTGTAAATTTTTCTTTTAAGTTATTACATAGGGTTTTATAAGGGAAAAGTTAATCGTTGGGGAAATCGCGTTCCTTCCATGAAAAAAGTGAAATAGTGGCATTACAACAGAAGTACCAACAAAGGGCATCAACGACACGAGGCTTTGTTGTAACGATGATCTGAAGTCACCGGCCAATGAATTTCACCTATGAAGCCACAAACACAACAATTAAAGTATTTAGATCTACACTATTAAACTCTAATTAATTTAGAGGTGTGGAAGATGACTCATGGGCGAGTCGCAGAGCACTCTTTGAATGATTAAGTGGAGCTTCGTTTGTCAAATCTAATGACACATTCTAACGAGGTTAGGAGGAGGAGAAGAAGGGAAGAGAACGAGGAAGGAGGTGGTTGCAGTGTAGAAAAGGCGGATTAGGGTTAGCTAGGTCTTTTATAAAGTTGGGTTAGAATTTGATTCGTGCCTTGGATGCGCTAGCGATCAGCACATTAGGGGGAATCCATGTCTCACCGAGGAATTTGCGGCCATCTCCTTGTCATGTAACAAGCGAGAGGGGAGGGAATGTGGGTCATGTGCACCGCACATGATTTTTTTATTGTTCCTACAAAAGGTAAATTTAAACCATTGTCAAAACGAAGGTCAATATGGTTAGAGATTATATACAAAAAAAAATAATTTGGCTTATGCTCGTTAAAGATAAGCATGCTAGAAGGCCACACCTAAGATAAATTCACAATTTCAAAAACCTTACATATACATGCTAAAGAAAGAAAGTGCTCATCGAGACACATGGGCAAGTGAAATAAAAAAATGTTAAATATATTTTACCCACTTGTAATTATGCCCGTAATCACTGTTTCCTTTTATTTTAAAAAGTCTCAAACTAATCCATATATATATGACTAAGGTAAGATTGTTAGATTTTCTGTCTAATGGTCCTATTTTAGTCATAAGTACAAAATTGTAAAATTTTAAAGTACATAGAGGTAAAATAATTTTTGGCGTAAATATAGGAAGATAAAATATATTTAACCCAAAAAAACATAGCTAGATAGGTTAGAGAGTCTTATATGACTGACTATAGTACACAAGGATAGCAAAGATATCTATGACTGGAAATCCATGGTTCACAGGTATGGAATATGGTTTGTAAACCTTTTCAGAGAAGGGAGGATTACCCTGATTAGCCTTGATGAGAATCAAAAAGATCTAGCTTCCGCTAGTGAATCATCAGGAATGTCTAGAAATGATCAATGCAGAGATGCCTTTGTGATAGACAGATACATGACCCGAAGCCATGAGCATGCACCAAAGTAGAAGTGATTGGTGACCTTGATGAGAAGATAGGCAGTTTAGATCCAAATATCTCAATTAATTGACAAACTTAGTTTCTACCATGGAGTGGCAGAAATATATTTGAATATAATGTTTAGAAGTGATAGGAGTAGGACATCTATATAATCAGCCTACAGTGTTAAGATTTTGTATTATCAGTTAGATTTATGATCTAAACCTCTGATTGGAAGACCCATTCTAGGTAACTGGAGAACAGTCAAAGGATAGGTCATCTGTTCTAAATTTATAATAGTTCAACCTAGGGAAAGAAGGTTCCTGTGAAGGATGCTCAGCCTGAGGTTCAGGACAGCTCTCTCTCGTAGCCAACTTAGACTCCTAGACAGGGACCTAAGAAAGTAAAGAGTTAATAAGATTATATTCCAGACATCTAAATTGCCATGTTTTTATCCTGTTAGAATAATATATATTTTCTATGAACTTTTCATTATTTCTTGTTAATTGTGCAAACTTATGTTTAAATGTTTAATATTATGCATAGCGAGGAGGATCTTTTCAGATCACGACACGCAGATCCCTAGTGAGACACCCCTGCACGGTACGTCATTTTATATTGCACCGGAGACCAGATCTGGGCCTATGACTGAGAAGGTTACTACAAATACCTTATATAATTACTAAATGTTTCCCTTCGCAAACTATTATTGAATATATTTTTGATGTCTTTGTAGGTTGACATTTACTGCGTGGGAGTCATTTTTTTTGAGCTATGTTTCCCCTTCTCTACTGAAATGGAAAGGAGAATTGTCCTATCAGATTTGAGGGAAAAAAATATCCTTCCAACCGAGTGGACTACACATTACCCACAGCAAGCTGACATTTTGAGGCGGTTATTATCAGCTAGTCCATCATGTCGCCCAACTGCCACAGAGACATTACAGTTGCTACCCTTTGGTGAGTATATTAAGTTACATTAGGAAATAGGATAATTTTTCAATCTATTAGAATATAAGATAAAATAATCGTTCTATAATTAGCTGAGATTGTCCTTAGAGGGAGGTGGAGATATCTTTCAGCTTGGAGATAACCATTAGGCGCATCTAAAATATACAGTAGTAATTGAGGAGGAAGAATTACAGAAAATAAAAGAAAAATCCAAAAGCTAAAACCAAAATGGGTGGAAGTAATCTTGCATTGAGATTTTCTGGAGGAGATTAATGGGGAGGATGTTGTGGTGGAGAGGGGCAGTGAGGAGCTATGGCTGAAAACGGTGAAGGAGCTACAGTAGTGAACTATACCACAAAGGAGGAGGGCAAGGTGGTTGTGCAAACTGAGGAGATGAGATTCTTTGGTGTGAAAATGGCTTTAGGTTGGCAAGATTACTTTGATAGGGTCCTTAGTGTAGTTAACTTAACTTATGCGCCTTGTTAATTTAGTTAATGAATCTAACAGTAGGGTATGTGATGCAAAACGTGGTGGAGGAAAATGAAGTAGAGAAATAAGAAGGGAAGGAATGGGGTTTCACACCTCCACCCTAAGAAAAGGTTTCACACCAAAATCCTCTAGAGAACAAATCACATAAACTTTCATTAAGTTCCAAAGGAAATATAACGGGTCTATAAATAGACCTACAATGGAATTAAGCAAAAAAACACCCTACATAGGAATTAAACAAAAGACACCCTACATAGGAAATAAACAAAAGACACCCTAAATAAATAAAAATCAGAACCAGATCCCTATAGGAGGGATCATCAACTGTCGGCGCCTCCTACGCTGGTACACACGCCATCGCGTCCTATCAGTGATGTCTGCATCATTCTCCCCGGGTGGGAGAGAAGTCGACTCCGTCGAGTGTCTTTCTCTCCTTTGCTCTCATACCTTGCTCTAAGGTATCAGGGTGATGCACCTCCAAATCGTGACGATCAAGCCACGTGTCATCAGATGTAGGTCGTCCTTTCCAACGTACTAGATACCGTTGGGATCCACCTTCTCTAGTTGAAATAATTTCATCATCTAAAATTTTATCAATTTCGTTTGCTGTGTTAGGTGGAATATTGGGAAGTGGAGGTAAAGAGGGTCTCTCATAAACAGGCTCATAGGTAGGCTCAGTATCTAGTGGGTTATCTGGAGTAAAATCTGGACTTTTATAAGCTACTAGATCCTCAATATTAAAAGTAGAACTGATGCCAAAATCACTAGGGAGATCTAGAACATAAGCATTATCATTAATTTTCTTGAGAATTTTAAAAGGTCCGGCACTTCGTGCATGCAACTTTTTGACAGTTCCGGGTGGAAACCGTTCCGGACGTATCCGGACCATCACAAAGTCTCCAACATTAAATTATTTGAATCTCCTTCTTAGATCAGCTCGAATTTTATAATTAGTATTATTTTGAGCAATTCATTATCGATTTCTTTATGCAAGTCATGAATATGTGATGCAAATGCAGATGCAGACTCAGACAACCTATGATAATGGGACATAGGAATGAGATCTATAGGTTGTCTAGGTTTATAACCATATACTACCTCAGTTGGACTCAAACCTATGGATCTATTAACAGAATTATTGTATGCAAATTCAGCAGTTGGTAGTTTTTGATCCCAGTCTCTTAGATTCTCGCCGACAAGAGTTCTTAGTAGGTTACCTAAGCTCCTATTGACTACTTCAGTTTGCTCGTCAGTTGAATACTGAAGCAGTTGAATACTGAAGCTTAGTTCCCATCTTATGCCATAGGGTTTTCCAAAAATAACTAGTGAATTTTAGATCCCTGTCTGATACAATAGTTTTTGGTAGCCCGTGCAACTTAACGATTTCGTCAAAATAGATTTTAGCAACTCGAGAGGCGTCAAAAGTTCGGGAACAGGGTATAAAGTGGGCCATCTTAGAAAATCGATCCACCACCACAAGAACGGAATCATGCTTTCGGGTAGTCTTTGGAAGTCCAAGCACGAAGTCTATACTAACATCTTGCCAAGGGCAATTAGGAACCGGTAAAGGCGTGTACAATCCTGTATTTTGCTTTCGCTGCTTAGCAAGTTGACATGCATGACCTCGACTAACAAGTCTCATAACATCCCTCTTTAAGCTTGGCCAGAAAAATCGATGTTCCGTAGCTTCGATAGTTTTTGCATGCCCAAAATGTCCTGCTAAACCCCCAGCATGCAATTCCCAAATTAAAAATTCTCTTAACGAGGTGCTAGGAATGCATAACCTTCGGGACTTAAATAGATAGCCATCCTGCAAGATGAAACCATCTATTTCTTGAGTCTCTCCATTGCTTAATAAATTGTAAACTTCATGAAAATCCGGACATGATTCATATTCAGTTTTGATTTTATCAAATCCTATTACTTCGCATTCATCCTTGAAAGAAGAATCATGCGACGACTCGGTGCATCGGCCCGCTTTGTTGTCCGCACTCCGGACTTGTGTCGCAAGGTGTACGTATAGTCCTGGAGAAATTCGACCCACCTACCGTGTCTAGCATTAAGCTTCTTCCTGGGAATTAAGGTAGCGAAGAGCTTCATGGTCGAGAAGATTACGAATTCTTGAGGAAGCAAATAATGCCTCCAAAGTGGCGAAGAGATTGAACCACAAAGATAAAATTCCTTATCGTAAGTGGTATATCGTTGTCTAGTTTCATTCAGCTTTTCACTAAAGTAGGCAATCGGATGGCCCTCTTGTCTTAGGATTCCCCTATACCAACTCCCGGAAGCGTCACAAGTGACCTCGAAAACTTTAGTAAAATCGGGGAGTCGCATGACAGGGGCTTCCACCATTTTCTTTTTGATTTCAGTGAAAGCTTTAGTAGCACTTGCTGACCACTTAAATTTACCTTTCTTGAGGCATTCTGTTATTGGAGCCATAATGGTACTAAACCCTTTGATGAACCGACGATAGAAGGTAGCGAGTCCATGAAAACTTCTCACGTCTCTTATGGTACGGGGTTCAGGCCACTCTTTAATAGCTTTGACCTTATCAGGGTCAGCAGACACTCCTTCAGATGAGACAATGAAACCCAAGAAAACAACTTTGTTTGTCGAAACGTACATTTCTTAGGGTTTGCATACGCTTGCTCTCTCCTCAAGACAGCGCAGACTTGACGAAGATGATCTATATGTTGCTCCCGAGATCGACTATAGATAAGGATGTCATCAAAGTATACGACTAAAAATTGTCCCATAAAAGGTCGTAATATTTGAGTCATCACTCTCATGAAAGTACTCGGAGCATTAGTCAAGCCAAAAGGCATAACTGTCCATTCATATAACCCATCTTTTGTTTTAAACGCAGTCTTCCATTCATCGCCAGGGCGTATACGAATTTGGTGATAGCCACTTTTTAAATCTATCTTTGAAAAGATCGTGGCCCCCGCCATCATGTCCAAAAAATGTCATCCAAACGAGGAATGGGAAACAGTATTTTACCGTTATTCGATTAATAGCGCGGCTGTCGACGCACATACGCCATGTTCCATCTTTCTTTGGCGTTAACAATGCGGGAACTACGCAAGGGCTTAGGCTCTCCTTCAGAAAACCTTTTCTCAATAACTCGTCAACTTGTCGTTTTAGTTCAGCGTATTCAGTTGGGTTAAGTCTATAATGAGGCAAGTTAGGAAGAGATGCACCCGGGACGAAATTGATAGCATGCTGAATATCTCTCATTGGTGGCAATTCATCCGGGAGATCCTCTGGAAAGACATCCGAGAATTCCTCAATCACAGCAGTGGCTTCAAAAGGAATCGATTCACTAGGCTCATTCAGAATTTCTCGAGCCGCAAGAATCAGAATAGGAGTTCCTTTACTCATCTCACGTTCAATGCCTCTCGCACTAATCAAGCTGACTTTATTGTCGGAGTGGATGGGATCAGACTTCTTTTCCATCTTACCACCTCTAGGCTGTGATGGAAGAATCTTGATTTTCTTACCCTCATGTTCAAACATGCAGATATTTGAACGGCCATAAATATGCACATCTTTATCAAATAGCCAAGGCCTTCCAAGGATAATTTGACCCACATCCATGGTCAATACATCGCACCAGATTTTATCCTTATAAGTCGTGAATTCAATTGGAACCAAACAGCACTCTTTTATTTCCAGGGTGGTTGAATTAATCCACGAAACCTTGTAAGGATTAGGATGGGAAACCGCTCTCAGATTTAGTTTTGAAATAATGGTGGAGGACACGGCATTTATACAGCTGCCACTATCCACAATTACTTTACAATTTTTACCTCCAATTTTCGTGAATGTGTGAAAAATGGAGTTGCGCCTCCAATCATCATTGACTTTAGGTTGAGAGAGGGCACATCTAACAACATGTAACCTTGTGGAGGCTATGTGCCTTAGGCATCCTAGGGTATTTTCTTCCTCTTCATCTTCAAAATCTCCTTCTTCACCGTCTACATGGTGAACATACCCATCAAAGTCTTGCTCGGAGTCTTCTTCGAAGGGTTCCTCAATTAAACTTATTTTATACGGGCTCGCACAATTTGCAGCAACATGTCCATAGCCTTGACACTTATAGCATTTGACCCGAGGATTAATCTTAGAAAAGTCTTTCTCAATGTTTTTACCTTTGTATTCTACCTTGGATTGAGAAGGGCTAGGGGTAGATCGATTAAAAGATTGACTAGTAGATTTGGCTTGATGAGGACCTGTGGAGGATTTATGAATTTGAGGGCTTGTTTCATAATTTCTTGGAATGTGGTTAGGTCTAGACTCCTCTAAGTCTTGAACTAAGCTGTAAGCCCTTTCCAAAGTATCAACATTACGAGCAAAAAGTTCACTTCTCAATTCTTCACGTAGGCCAGCCCTAAATCTGGACAAGATTTGCATAGGGGTTTCTGATTCGATCACGCTACACCGAACAAGCAATTCATCAAAGGCCGCAACGTAGTCCTTAGCGGACTTACTCCCTTGGGTAAGTCGGTTCCATTTGTCTAGAAGCCTAGGGTAATAGGAGGGTGGGAGGTATTTACGTTTTAGTTCATTTTTCATATCAACCCAAATTTCAATTGGAAGCTCACCTCTAATCTCACGAAGAGTCTCAACGTTGGTCCAGTATTGATTTGCTTTCCCAAATCAATTTCATGGCAAAGAACGACTTTACGGATTTCCGACATATCATACCATTTAAAGTAACGGTCCATGTCTTTGATCCAGTCCAAGAAGTGTTGCGGGTCTAGACGACCATCAAACATCGAAGCATCAATTTTAATGCTTCGAAGGTACATCGGAGTTATGTATTGCTTTATATATTTTATTTATATATATATATATCCCTTTTTTTTTCTTTTTAATCTTTTTAATTTTATGCTTGCTAATTTAAATAAAATTAAATAATGTTCTAACCTAATGGAATGCAGACGTCTCTTATATTTAATCCAAATACAAATGCCTTAATCTAAATTATATGAGATGATATGCTATGCAATCAAGAAAATCTTAAAAATGAATACTTAATTGAATTTAGATTTTCTGTTCAGGAGATTCAAAGACTAATGTCAAGACTTAATGGTTGTTAAACAAAAGTCACATTTAATAAATGCCAAACCCTTTAAATTTCTTTCCAAAAATTAAGATAATGCTAATATTCTATTTGTCACAGTTCATCTCTTAATATCAGGACTAAAGCATATAAGGTTTCTATGTAGTCTCTCCCTCACTATATGTGGACAGCAGGAATTGATAACAGTTTAAAGATGATACTAGAAAAGAATGACCCAAAAATATTTAATACATTGAAAAGAGCACGTACCTGATCATCTGAGGAAAAAAAAGGAATTGAAATTAATTAATTTGTCTTAACCCTTTTCTTCCTCCCCTCACAATGTGTCACTGTTCATGTCCTTCTCCGTCAGCACCAGGGAGGGAGTGGTCAGCAACAGTATCGGCGACGTCGGCGGCAAAGTCCGAGACAGTGGTGGTCGCCGTTGACTACGGCAGGGAACGAGGCACGGGAGATCACGGCGTCGGCGTCGTCAGTGATGGCTGTAGACGTCAAAGGAATGGCGTCGTCAGGTGGAGTGACGGCGTCAGGTGGCGTCGTCAGGTGGAGTGACGGCGTCAGGTGGCGTCGTCGGGGCGGGGCGGCCGAGGCGGGCGGCGTCGTCGGGCGCGGGCGGGCGGGCGGCGTCGTCGAGTGGAGTGACGGCGTCGTCGGGCGAGGCGAAAGTCGGGCAGCGGCGTCGTCGGGTGGAGCGACGGCGTCGGGTGGCGTCGTCGGAGGAGCTGCGCTAAATCGGGGGGTGGCGTTAGGGCGCGCCCGGGCGGCGTCGTCGGATGGAGCGATGGCGTCGGGTGGCGTCGTCGGGCGGGGCGGAACCAGGGGCGGCGTCGTCGGGCGGGCGAGCCGGGCGCGTCGTCGGGCGAGGCGAGCGGGGCGGCGTCGTCGGGCGAGGCGAGCCGGGCGGTGTCGTCGGTTGGAGCGACGACGTCGGTGTGGCGTCGTCGGGGCGGGGCGGGACCGGGCGGCGTCGTCGGGGCGAGGCGCGAGCGGGGCGGCGTTGGGGGCGATGCGACGGCGTCGAGTGAGGATTTTGGTGTGAGGTGAGGGGAAGGTTAGGGATGAAGTTGGGTAACGGGTTGGGAGGAAATGATTAATGGGTTGTGGGTTTAGTCTAATAAAGTTTGGGTTTTGGGCTAATGGGTTTTGGGTTTAGGTTTGATGGGTTTAATGGGGTTGGGTTGGTTTTAAGTTAGGGAGGGAATTTGAAAATTGGAAATATTGGAGGGATGAAAATTAGGATAGATAGGATTTGTTGGGATGTTAGAGAAGAAATAGGAAATTTGGTAGGAGGTTTAGGGGAAGAAGGAATTGGTTGGGATTTAATAAAATTAAAAGCAAAAAATGAAATTTTCGAAAATTTGAAACACTGATTTTTTTTTTTTTTTTTTCACAGCAAAAGAGATGTGCTGTTTCTTTTTCTTTTCAATCTAAAAACAAATAAAAATAACGATGGAAACTAGATAATGCAACAACAATCAATTTTTTGAAGGACTTGGAATCTTACACGGTAGCGATTCTTGTTGTTCCTCGTCGACGGTAATTTTTTTGCTCGTTGTACGCCGGATTTCTTGACGTTCCGGTGTTCGTTGAGCGATTGGTCGTGCGAAGAACAAATGTGGAGCGGCGTAGAACCCGAGAGGAGGGCGTCCATAAAATAGGATCCTTCGCTCTGATACCAAAAATGATGCAAAACGTGGTGGAGGAAAATGAAGTAGAGAAATAAGAAGGGAAGGAATGGGGTTTCATACCTCCACCCTAAGAAAAAGTTTCACACCAAAATCCTCTAGAGAACAAATCACATAAACTTTCATTAAGTTCCAAAGGAAATATAACGGGTCTATAAATAGACCTACAATGGAATTAAGCAAAAAAACACCCTACATAGGAAATAAACAAAAGACACCCTAAATAAATAAAAATCAAAACCAGATCCCTATAGGAGGGATCATCAACTGTCGGCGCCTCCTGCGCTGGTACACACGCCATCGCGTCCTATCAGTGATGTCCGCATCAGGATGTTCAGCAAATATTTTATAAAACATAGGGTGTGAATTATAAGTATTGAGAGCAGAGGGTGTAAACAACAGATACAAGAATAGGTAGGTTATTAGTTTCAGATTTTCCTAAATCTAAAATTCATTAAGTAGAGAAATACTGAAATCAGTTTTATATCAATTTTCTTAAGAACAATATCGTCCGAGCATCAGAGTTTTTAACTATACATGAGAGATATTTAGACTAGAGAAATCTCAAGGTTAAAATATTAGATTTCCTCTTTTATCGATAGTTATGGCTTTTTTATATTTGAGAAATTGTTTTTCCTCAAATCAGTCACATGCCATGTAATCTTTTCTTATTAATTCCTGGGTATGAAATTTTTTGTTGTCAATCTGTTGTGGGTTTGAGATACCCACATTATGAACATTGGGAGTAATTTGTTTATTTTTCTTCTTTAATTTTCTTTTAACCTACCCTATATCCCAATTGTTTTACATATTCTTTTACTTGGCTTCCATACATGTTCATAGTCATTGTATGGCAGGAGTAATGAATCAATTAGATATGTGAAGGATAGTTTCATATAAGCTAAACATTTGAGGCATATCAATTTTCTGACCTGCCATTTGGACATATTATTTCGTGAATTCCTTCAGAATTTGACATCTCACACTACAGGATACGTCAATACTGATAGGATGAATCTTTCTTTTTCCCAATTGTGGACTTGGTTCAAGAACTTGCACCTAAGTTTGTTTAGCTTGAAATATAAGCTCCTTTTTGGATGCCTTTTTCTTTTTCTCAATTGCAGATGAATCTTTATTTCCATATGTCATGTTCTTTTCATGTTCCTTTTGGATATTTGGCTTTGTAACCATAAGAATGATTTCGTTACTGTTTATTTACTGTTTATTTAGTTTATTTTCTTTGCACTCATCTCTCTACGTGGCGTTTCCTCCCATGATCTATGATGATGCTGTATCCATCTCTTTCTTATATTTGTATTACACTCATTCATATATATCCTCGATTCCGACTCTACTTCTAGCTGTTATATTTCTGAAGCCTGAAGCAGGGTGGGTATATGTGTTGAACCGTGAATTTCGGAAATGAAAATAAATGTAGAATAGTAATTAATCAGCTGATCTGTGGTCTATGCACAATTGTTTGTTAGACAGTTTGGAATATGTAGGTTCTAATATATTTTAGTTTCCTTTGTCTAATGGATAACACTTATTATTTGTTTATTGTTTCTAATGGCACCACATTATGGTTGTAAGAAAAAGTTTAATTCATTTGGCTGCTGAACTCAGGAATTTGGTGAACTGAAGATGTAAGGTTGCTAGTTGGATATTAGCCCGGAAGCATCAAGCTTTTTAGCTCAAGTCAGAAGAATGTCGAAGCTGTGTGCCATAGTTTTGCTGTAAATCCTCAAGTTGCTGTTGGCGAAATAGGTAGAAAAAAGCAGGGCAGAATGTTATATAGGTCAAAAGGCGTTTAAAATTCTCCCCCCCCCAAAAAAAAAAAAAAAAAAAAAATCTTCCCAACCTTTTTGATTTGTTTTTCTCTATTTTTTTGTAACACCTTGATCTTTTGATTTGTTTCCAAGAAAGCTCCCATTTGTTCAGTTTGTTCTGACATTGCCTTCAAATTTACATAACAATGATTCAATCAAATAAATACAGCTCAGAGCAGAATATTGGCAAATTTGCACTCCTTTTAAGTTCACGGGAACTCCAAAACAGTGTTACCGTATGACATCACATTGGTTTAGAAGGAAGATGAGCAGACTGGAGCTGCCGCTTTAGGCACAATTTTAAGAATGTTAAGAGTTTAAATTTTATTTTACGGTATTGCTGCATCAAATATGTAAGATTTACAGTACATAAGAAATTTAAACCTAATATACAGGGTCAATGGGTCAGTCTTATTGGACCAAAAGAGCACGTATTACTTTTGTCAATATTGGAAATCAGAATCATAACAGGCTATAAACCTTAATATACTTGAGATAAACGAAGTCTTAATAATATTTTTCTTAAGCCGCAATGATAATAAATTTATGAATACTTAATTTTAATAAATATACTCTAACAATAATAAAAATGATTAAATGTCATAACTAATGTTCCTCCAATAAGACTCAAGTAATAGGTAATTTAGAACATAATAACTACTGCAATTGAATGTTAAATGGGTAGTTCCTAAGTGGAGGTAAGAAAGTCATTGTAGTGATATAAAATAGAGCTCTCCTCTAGACTTTCACATAGATTTGAATCATCAAAAAAAGTTGCAAATGATCTATGTCGGGATTATTTCTGTCATACCAAATATTAATTATGTTTTTTCACTAATATTCATGGTTAATAAAATTATTATTTGCGCGAAGTACAACAATGCACTAAGTCATATATTTAGCACATAGAATATAATATTTAATTTATGCACAAAAATGTAATATATAATTAGGATAATTCCTTTTTAAACTGTTGAAAGTATTACTATTTTCCACAATACCCTTTGAATTTTTTTTGGGGTACATAATGACCCCCATTTATATAAGGATGTCCACAATGCTTTCAAACGCATCTGTCCACCCGCAAAGTCTTCGGTAAGGTGGTGCCTGAGTATGCATGCATGGATAGACTTGGGTGTCTTCCTCTGTGCTCTTTTCCACTATATCCTCGTGGACCTCCTCTGTGAATTCTTCCTCTCTAGCAACATCCATTTCTTCACCGTTGATAAGCATTATGCTCCTGATTCATTTTGTGCACCGATGACCGGAGTGAAATGTTCATCACATCGAAAGCACAGCCTCTTCGCTGCAAATCCTATTCGGATGCTTCTCGTTTAAAGTTCTTGAATGGCTTGAATCAAGATATCAAATTGTTCTACAATTGAAAAGTGTTCAGTGATATGATCAAGAAAGTCTTTCTCTTCTTTTTATTTTCACAATTATTTTACAAGTAATAGACTAGTTATAGAACATGGCCTAGTTAGAGTTGAATGGAGCAAAGGATTCATACAGCCACACTAATCTTGTGAACAATAGAACTCAATATGATAACATGAACCATGATGCTAACCCGTGGGCTGACTTCGAGTTCGAGACTGAGCACGAGTTGGAGGAGTCAAGATAGGGCGCATCAGGTCGGAGGCAACCACGCCAACAAACCATGGTTCACCAAGCCCTGCCACGATTGGGTTTGGGTTCGACCAAAACTGGGAGAATGTTCTCAAGAGTCGGACTGCACAGTGCAATTTTCCTGAATATAAGGAAGGCGATCCATTCGAGTGGATCTTCAAAATGGAGCATTTTTTTCTACTTTCAAGGGACGCTTGAAGACCATAAAGTAGTGATGGCATTGTTCCATCTCAAGGATACATCGTTGCGATGGTTTTGCTCGACAAGCTCATATCATCAATTTTGGACTTGGGCCAAGTTCACCAATACCTTGTGCAAATGATTCAGTCCAACCGAGTATGAAAACTTCCATGCTATGCTCAGTAAGATGTGATAAAAGATGACGGTGAAGGCATACGTGGAAGAGTTTGAACGCATCCATAGCCATTGTAACTTGTCATGGTATGATCTTCACTAATAGAGTGCCTTCATATCAGGTCTTAGCTTTGACATCCAAGCCAGCGTCAAGGCCCTTAGGCTGAGCACCATGGAGGAGATTATGGAGGACGAGTTGCTAATGGAGGAGAAGCATTGCGAGCTATGGTTGCACTAGCGAGAAGCGTGGACCGGTTAAGACACGCGCTAAGCCAACTAGTCGAGCGCACCGAACTGCCACGGCAAATTGGACAATATTAGCTATTTGTGCTGAATTGAGGGCTATTTTGAGGTGATTCATAGATATGAAGCATGCCCTGAGACCCCTAGATAGGCTCTCACACTTGCTCAAATGGAGGAGCAATGCTTCCAATGTGATGGGAAGTACGTGCCCGGTCATCGCTGCTCACAATCGAAGGGCATTGGTATACTTCTCATTGGTCCAAAAGATGAGGTGGAGGACTTTGCTAGTGCGGAGAGTTCAGAGGAGTCTCAAGAGCTAATGATGAGTGAGGCGAAGGAGAACGAAGAGAAGATGGTGACTAAAATCTCACTACATGCGTACTCAAGCACGATGGCATCGAAAACGTTGCAAATAGAGGGATTGATCAAATGGATCGCTATTCAGATATTGTCTTATGAACTGCAATGAAGGTTAAACCCTATGATGAAGGATGTTGTTAGAGCTAAAGTGCTAAAATTATTAGATGCGGGTATCATTTACCTAATTTTCGGATAGTGCATGGGTGAGTCCAATTCATGTTGTGCCTAAAAAGTCTAGCAATAAGGTAGTGCAAAATAAGAATGATGTGTTGGTAACAACTCATGTTCAAACAAGGTGGCGTATTTGCATTGACTACCAAAAACTTAATTTTGTAACTAGGAAGGATCATTTTCCTATTCCTTTCATTGATCATGCTTGAAAGGTTAGATATACTTATTATTATTTTTTAGATAGTTATTTTGGCTATAATTAAATCCCTATAGCACTTGAGGATCAAGAGATGATCACCTTTACTTGCCCCTTTAGAACATTTGCTTGTTATTGCATGCCTTTAGGGTTATGCAATGCTCCTAGTACTTTTCAAACGTGTATGATTAGCATATTCTCAGATATGGTAGAATGTGTAATGCCCTCGCCCAACATGGGCACGTGCACACCCACGCGCCCACATGGCACGTGTCGCATGCGACAAGACGGATGTGGCCGCCACACACAGTAACACCTCTATGCTCACATAATTCATCACAAAATAAATTATGATATCATCAAGTTAAACGTGTTAACATATCCATTTCTAAATTCATAACAACCATACTAGCGAGTTACTTAATCTAGCAGTCATAATCTAGTAGGACCCATACTAGTCACGACAAACTATCAAGATACAATTAAAATAACTAATACATGAGTACATTATAATTCGACCTGTATTATACAAATTATTATCTGATATAGTAGAGTACAAATATCCAATAATGGTATAACTCCAAAATTTAGATAAACCATCTTCTATATCATCTCACGCCTATAGCTCACCTCATTTTTGCTCTAAAAAATCTTATCAGGATATCTTAAATTGCTATCACATACCACATATCTAAGAAGGTTAAAAAAGAAATAAAATCATGAACTAAAGACTCAGTGAATAGATCTTACCCGAATCAGTGATGCTAAACAAAGAGTAAATCATGTACTGAAAAATATGAATCACATAAACATACCTTGCCATCCACTAAGGGTATCAATATCCATCCAGACCAACCACCCTTATAGCTAATAGAAATACATGAGGATAACTCGCCACATATGCCTTAACGAACAACATGTGTCCGAATGTCCTACGCACACACAGACTAATGACCTCCGACGTAAGGCCATAGGATCGCAACTATATCAAGTGATCAATCATCCACCAAGCGAGTCCTAACTCTCACGCCTACTATGGTATCCTCATGTTTTTTATCAACTATCCTATCGTTCTAATAGGATCAGTAATAATGAGGTTGCAACAATATGAAGATCTGCCCAAATTCTTCTTAGGGCGGAACTTTCGAGAAGTTCTGTGAGAGATCTAACCATCCAATAGATATATAACATGGAAAAATTGTTCCTCTTGAAGTAAGGAATCTAACGCAACTGAGACCACGCCGATCGGACTTGTAGATCAAAATTTATGGGGAAAATACTACCCGTGGGTTAGATGGTGCCGCGGGGGATGTGTGTAATGGAATAGGAAAATAGTGGTTAGGTTTTGTGGAAGATACTGACTATGGTGGTGGGGTAGAGCATTAAGCTCGACGAAAGGGGAGAGAGTAGACCGATCTTTTAGAGGCAAGGGGGCATGGTCAGATTGAGGGAGGAAGAAGATGGCGTCCAAGATTAGATGCTGTTGGAGGGAAGAGAGAGGGTTAGGAAGGATAACTCCAATATTTTATCAATAATCCTCAATTAGATTGCCTTCCACATATTTAGAGGCTAACCTATAAAAAAAATTAAAAGATAACCCTAGGATAAAGTAGTCCGCCGATTGCATTCGAACGCAGTTGAACGCGTTCGAACACGGATTTCGTGTTCTCTATCGTTGCATACGTGTGCAGGCATTTGAACATACTACACACATTATCTATGTTTGCAAATGTATGCAGGCGTTCGATAGTCGCGTTCGAACACAACTTCTTGGCGTTTGAACGCGACTGCCAAAAATCTTATTCTTCCAAAATAAAAGTTATTTCTAAAACAAAAATAAATAAAAGTCATGACTAGCTGAATCATAACAGCCCATCACATTTCCCCCACCTTGCCCTCAAGGTATAAAGTCGGGAAATCAATCGATGATCTCGGACTCAAGCTCCCATGACGCCTCATCGGATTGTTTGCCCAACCATTCAACCAAGATCTCCATCTCTAGCCTCGAGCCATGTTGCCTTCGTCATTGTGCTAGTACTTGTATCAACTCCACCTGATGCAAATCCTCCTCAGGTTCAGGTAGAACTGACCCCGCCACTTGATCTAGCCCAATTCTCGCCTTTAGCAATGAAATATGGAACACTGGGTGTACTCTAGACTCTTCGTGATGATGTTAATCATATATTTATTTCATCGATTCTAGGCTGCTCTCATATGGATCTACAACCTCCTAAGGGTAGCATCATGATCTATTAATGCCATATCAACCTTCGTCTGTTCCGACGAAGCCGTCAAATCATACCCCCTTAACACTAGTACCTCCCGTCCATATACTACCTCGAATGGGATCATGCCGGTGCTACTGTTATGAGAAATGTTATGCAACGACTCAGCCTATGGAAGATACTCAAACTAGCATTTAGGACGATCATCGACGAAACACCGAAGGTATTGCTCAATTCCCCGATTAACCACCTCCATTTGCTCGTCGGTTTGCGGGTGGTATGCCGAGCTCAAGTTCAGTTCTATGCCCTGCAACTTGAAATATTTAGCCCAAAAATTTCTGATGAATATATGCTCATGAAAAAAATAATTGCGCGAGACATTCCATGAAGTTTGGTGACAATTTTGGATGAAACATTCGGCTACCGATTTGGCAGAAAAAGGGTGCACCAAGGCTGAAAAATGTGCGTATTTACTCAACCTCTCCACCACCACAAAGAAAACTGAATACCCACGTACTAGTGGTAACCCCTCTATGAAATCCATAGAGATATCCTCCCAAACACGATCCGGTATCGGCAAGGGTAGTAGAAGTCTATCCGGCTTCAAGGGTAGTAGAAGTCCAGTCGGCTTCAAGGGTAGTGGAAGTCCGCACGCCCTCACGTGTGCCTTGACGTCCTTCTTTGGTCTAGCCCAGGTACAACTATAAGATAGCCTCTTGTAAGTCCTTAGAATACCTTCATGAGCGGCTTCAGGAGTGCTGTGGAAGTGTTCCAATAGTTTGGACCGCAACGATGCATCTGTGGGCACTCAAATACACTTGTGGTCAAGCAATAAACCGTCTCTATCCTCCATCTCGGGATGGTGCTCCGGATTAGCTCAAACTTCCTGCAAAAACCCCCTTATGCATGGGTCAGCAGCACTTGCGCTCGCCAACTTCTCGAGGAAGGGAAAAGAAGGCATGAAAAAAGTTACCAATTCAACTTCAATCGGCTAGCATCAAAGAGCATCCGCCACTTGATTCTCCGTTCCCTTTTGTATTGTATCTCATAGTCATACCCCAAAAGCTTTGTGTATTGATTCTCCGTTCCCTTTTGTATTGTATCCACCACTGCTGTGCCGGTATGCGTATCTGCTGACTCGTAAAATATGGCAAACTTCTCTGGTAAGTGTGGATGATATAGTGATGTTCCACCAAATACGACCTCCACTATGTCACGGTGTGAAGAATCGCCAACATTTCTCTCATAAGTTAGAGTTGTTGTGATCTACCAGACAAAGCTTTACTCAAGAATGCTATAGGTCTGCCCCCTTGTATTAGGATAGCGCCTATTCCCACTCCGGATGCGTCGCATTCAACAACAAACTCCCTTTGAAAATCTAGCAATGCCAAAATTAGGGCTGAAATCATAGCATATTTCAATTCTTCAAAGGCCGTCGTCGCCTTGTCGCTCCACAAAGGAACCTCAAAAGGGTGGTGATTGGTGCTGCAATTTACCATATTTAGCAACAAATCTGCAGTAGTAACCTGTTAATCCAAGGAGCCCACGTAGCTCGCGGACATTCCTTGAAATCGGCCAATCCGTCATACTCTTCACCTTCCTTGGATCGGCTGCTACACCTTCTGTTGAAATGATATGCCCCAAATATTCCACCTTTCTTTCATACCACAAACATTTAGACATCTTAGCTTTCAAAGAGTTTTGTTCAAGTAGCTTTAGCACTTCATGTAAATATTTCAAATGATCTACAAAGCTTTTGCTATACACCAAGATATCATCAAAGAACACCAACACATACCGACGCAAGAGTGGCCTGAATATTTCATTCATTAAGCTTTGAAATGATGCCGGAGCGTTAGTCAATCCGAAGGACATGACTCGAAACTCATAATGGTCGTCATGAGTTCGAAAAGTTGTCTTGTGCACATCTTCAGGATGGACTCGAATTTGGTGATATCCAACTCTAAGGTCAAGTTTGTTGAAATAAGAAGCCCCCGTTAATAAATCCAATAACTTTTCTTTCACCGGTATTGGGTACCAGTCCTTGACCGTTATGGCGTTGAGTGCTCCGTAGCCATGAACCATCCTTCTTGCGCACAAGCAAAACCAGTGAGGAGTAAGTACTATTGCTTGGTTGAATAAATAGCTTTTTTATCTCTTCTTTTTGTATATGAGGATACCGATAGGGATGCACATTAGCCGGCTCAGCTCTCGGTACAATGGCAATCTTGTGGTCTAAATTTCTGCACGACGGCAGTCCTTATGGCTCTTCAAACAACATAGAGAATTCTGATAATAATTGTAATAATTCTTGGGGTTTACTCAAGCTTAAGGGAAACTCCGTTTTTGCTGGAGACATCTGAAAGAGATAGGCCAACTCCTTGGCTATGGTATCCCCGCCATAGGTTACAATGTGGGGTTAGATTGTGTTTTCACCCTATTTAGCTACACCACCTTGCCATTTCTCTGAAATGTCATCCACATGTCGTGAAAATAGAATGTCACCGGTCATAGGCTTTGTAACCACTGAGTACCTAGGATAAGATCAGCACCCCGCAAGGCAAGTGGATACAAATCAACAATCAATTCGTGTCCTTGGACCCAAATTTCCACTCAGTGACACAAACTATTAGCTTTCAATTTTGTTCCATCGTCAATTGCTACATCAAATGCATTAGTCGGTTCCGCTTCCAACCCAATCCTTCTTAGCAAGCGCTCATGTAGGAAGTTATGCATAATTCTTGAATCAATAAGGATGTGCACACAATGCTTCTTGACTAACTCATCTACTCAAAGTATCTTTGGTGCAGCGATTCTGGAGTAGGCATGAATTGAAATTTCGGCTTGCATATCCTTCTTGTCATATGGCTTGGTAAGCCATCCGATGAGGCGACATGGGAGATGGAGACTAACATTTTGGAGGTACTAGAAATACATTATATATATATAATGGAAATTAGGTTATATTTATAAATCTCATGACTATAAGTAATGAAGCTAATTATATGCAATTAATATTATATCTAAGTAATAGGTATATTTAGGTGTTTATAATACAATAAATTATTAATTCTACTAATTATAATTAGCTACATTACCCTATATATATATATACATATCAAAAAATTAATTAACTGCCTATTTAAACTAATGGATTAACAAAATAAATTACTTAGTTAAAAGGAAAAAAGAAAATAAAAAATAAAATAAAATAAAACCCCTACTGTCACACAGCACTATTGTAACGAGAAGAGAGCAACCGAGGAGGGAAGAGAAGAAGAAAGGAAAAAGAAGAAAGAAGATAGAAAAAGAAAAGAGAAGAAGAAAGGAAGGGAAAGGAGGAGGAGGAGGAGGAGCCGGGCCAACGGGGAGGGGCTCGGCCGCTGCCGGCCTCTTGTTAGTGGCTCAATTTCAGCGAACTCAAAAGAGAGAGAGAGAGAGAGAGAGAGAGAGAGAGAGAGAGAGAGAGAGAGAGAGAGAGAGAGAGAGAGAGAGGAAGAAAGGGAGCGAGAGAGAGAGGAGGAGGAGAAGGGAGGAAGCTCATCGGTGTTGGGGGCGGTGATGGTAAAGTGGTCAGCATCGGCATACCGAGAGGGAGATAAAGCTTGAGAGGGAAGGAGAGAGAGAAAGAGACCGAAAGAGAGAGGGGGAGATAAAGAGATTGAGAGGCGGTGTAGGGGAGCACGTGGTGCCCTTAGCACGCGCCCACTACTTGCATGGCATGAGCTCCTACCATGCAATAGCTATATATTTTATTTTTTTTATTTTTTTAATGTTGTCTTTCTTTTCTGTCTCTCTCTTATGTTTTTTCTTTTTTTTAATTTTAAATTTAATTTCTATTACAATAATAATAATAATAATAATAATATTATTATTATTATATTTTTTATCTGAGTTATTACATTTTCCTTTCCCTCTTATAAAAATTTCGATCCCAAAATTTAAATCATACTAAAAATTACAAAATCAACATTACTAGTTACATGGCCTTCTCACCAAATCAACCATTGTCTAATGTAACTCCTTTAGATCCATAATTCATATATCGTTTACTACTTTCTAATCACTAACTCCTAACCTTGCAATAACACAGATATTCTCAATATAAGAATCAATTATCTAAATCCAAGCCAATCAGGTAATTGTACTATTCTTCTACAAACATCATTTCTAGAGAAACTTTTATAATAGTATTGGTCCTTAACAAAAAATTATTAATGCTAAATAATTGCGTACACTAATTCTAAAGCATGGAAAGTGTTAACATCAACTAATTGTATCATGTTCTACTCCAACGTACTTGAACCTGTCCTAATATCACTTGTCCTGCTAAATAACAACCATATATAATAATAAAATGACATAAATACCTATAATAATACAATACAACTTATTTAAATAAATTATCTCTAAGATCTACATAATGTATACTTTGATTCCAAGCATGGCTAAACGATCATCCCTCAACACTATCACTAATACTAGGTAGAACAGTACTATACAAAGGAATAATCACAATACTAATTTCTAATTTCTTTTCCTAAATGCACTTTTCGTTGATCCTAATTTTCACTCATAACTAGTTTGCTATCATCGTATACTTAGAAACTATTTTGATCCTAGGCATTAGTAAAAATTCTCTTATCCAAAGATATACACTGCTCATATACCTAAACCATTATGCAATTTATTAAATAAATCAGTGTGAGATCACACTATCCATATAAGACTACTAAATCACAGTTTGTATTCATAATACATTCATCAAAATAACATACATGTCATCTAATCCAACATGTTAATATTAATCATATTACAATATCAAATAAAGTTTATATAACCTTTTGATCTCCATGTTATCTTCTTTCTTAATCTGCAATATCTAAATAGTTAAATTCAAACAACCTCAAGAAATATACATGCTAAAAATTTATAATGCTCTTTTTATCAATTATTTTTCGTATCCAAACTATCTATTCATTGATTCATATAGTTCCAATCCAATCATGATCAACTCAATCACCATTTCTTAAGCGAGAACTTCCTAGTAAATTCAGCCAAATGATCTAATAATCTTTTTAATAACCTAACAATATAGTACTCCATTCATAATATCAATCTATATCCCACAACTATTAACATATACTCAATAACGTCAACATAGCATTACGTAATATAATACAATTCTAAGTATTTACTAATCCATCATGTTTGAACTTTAATAATACACACAAATAATTCATATAAATCCATAAAAATACTGTCCATGAACTAATAAGCTACTAAAACACCATTACACTTCACAGATTATAAAACACCGACATTAATACATGTCCTTCATAGTAAATCAATGCATGATTTAGTAATATTTCTTTCTGTTTATTCGTAGCTCCAATAAATTCTCAATCTACAAAGATCTTAAATTATAATTTCTATTGATATCGCCAAGTATCAAAATTTTAGAAACTTAAGATCACAACCTAGACCTCTATCTCAACCAATTATAGTCAACTCATAAAGATCGACTACTAGTGTAATCTTAAAATAAACCAACAGCTACTATACTTGATAGTTTGCTAGATCATCCTTAAATCTAAGCTCTAATACCACCTGAATCATAACGCCATTGCCCGACATAGGAACGTGCACAGCCATGCGCTCACAAGGCACACGCGACACACATGACAATAGGCAAGGCCGCCACATATAGATGAACCCTTGTACTCACATAATCTATCATAAAATAAATCATGACATCATCAGATTAAATTTGTTAACATATACATATCTATAGCCACAACAACCATACTAAACAGCTGCATAATCTGATAGGGTCTATAGAGGCCACTACAAACTATCAAGATACCACTAAAACCACTAATACACGAATACAATATAATCCGACCTGTATTATACAATTTATCATCTAATACAATGGAGTATAAATATCCAATAATAGTCCAACTTAATATTTAGATAAACTCTATTCTATACCATCTCATGTCTATAACTCACATCATCTTTCCTCCAAAATATCTTCTTAGGATATCCCAAGTCGTTAACACGTACCACATATCCCACGTTTGAATGCCTGCATTACTATGCATTGAAAAAGAACGCCTTTTGTGCGTTCAAACATGGTTGGGTGCATTCGAACGCGATCGGTGGGAGTCCACTAGAATTAGGGTTAATAATTATTATTTTGGCTTATTGGCTAGCCTCTATAAAGGTGTGGATGGCAGCCAAAATCATTATGCTTAATGAATATTGGTTTCTTGCCTCTTCTTTCCTCTCTCTAGTCTCTCCTCCCTAGTATCCCTCCTCCTTCTTCACCAACCAGCCACCTCTACCATTGGCAATGTCTCTTCTAACTTCTAATCTCCCTCATCTATCGAGTCCTCCCTCTTCCTTGGGATCTCGACCACTTCTTCTGATACAATTCGGACTTCACTAATGATGTCTCAAGCATGGATACACTTTAGGAGTATCTTTTATTCTTATTTTAGTGTTTATTTTATAGAAAAATAAGTTTTTTGTATGTCGTGTTCGAATGCGGATGGAGTGCATTCGAACGCACTTGTGAATGCATGCATCAGGTTCGCAAAAATAGAGAAAATGAAATATGCGTTCAAACGCGATCGGGCGCATTCGAACGTGGATTGAGTGCGTTCAAACGTGCTTATGAATGCCTGCATCAGGTTCGCAAATACAGAGAACGCAAAATGTTCGTTCGAACGTGATCGGGTGCATTTGAACGCAATCAACGAAAATTTACTATTTTAGGGTTAATATTGTCATTTTTAAATTATTTGGTTAGCCTCTAAAGGTGTGGATGGCAACCATGGAATCATTATTAAATGAATTGAGTTTTGCCCTAGCCTCCTTCATCTTCTTCTCTCTCGTTCTCTCATTCCCCAGCATCGCCGCTTCTAGCCTCCCTTGGCCGGCCAATCACCCTAGACCCTTAGGGGCGACCTACTCCTCCCCCTTCTTCCAATCTATATATCACATTGCCCTAACCCCTTCCATCACCCATAACCCTTCCACCACCACTTATTCACTAGTGTCACCCCATTATCGCCGATTTACCACCCTCCACCATCACCAAGGATCTCGTGCCTCCATCCATGTATCCAAAGACGGACTCCCTAACATTTCTCTACTAATCGGATGATATCTCGAGATCCCACCATCTGATTCACATGAACCTTGATTTGTTGGTGGGTCTACTAATCAACTAAATCTACCTCTCATCTTTCAAGTCATGCTTAAGTCAAACCATGATCTACTAATCACTTTCGTCCTTATCTAAATCAGAATGAGTCAAAATTCATTTTTTTTTTTATCAAGCAACAGATTTTCAGCAATCAAATCTCTATCAAGTTGCAAAATTTTAGCAAGAAATTTTCACCTAATGCAGCAGATTTTTATCTCCAATTCAGGCAAAATTTCAGCAGTAAACAAATTTTAAATTCCTATTTGAGCAGCAATTCCAGCCAAGCAAATTACCTACCTAATGCGGCAGATTTCTAACATATTTCATGCAGATTTTCACCAGATTTTATGCACATATTTAACAGATTTCAGCAGATTTCCAGCCGATTTGGAGCAGATTTTTATGCTCCAAGAAGTCTATAAATAGAGGGGTTGAGAGCTAGAGAAAAATATCTTTTTTTGTGTATTTTTTGTTAGGTTTTTCTTATTATTTTAGTGTTTTATTCTGAGAAAAATAAATTTTCTATATGTTGTGTTAGAACGTAGGTGGGTGCATTCGAACGTGCTTGCGAATGCCTACATTAGATTCACAAAAATAGAGAATGCAAAATGGGCGCATTCGAATGCCGCATTCGAACGCCTGCATTAGATTCACATCGATAAAGAACGCCTTTTGTGCATTTGAATGTGTTCAACCCCATTCGAACGCGGTCGACGAAAATCCACTGTTTCTAGGTTAATAATTGTCATTTTTGAATTGTTTGGTTAGCCTCTTAAAGTGTGGATGGCAACCAAAAAGGGATTATTCAATGAATTGAGTTTTTGCCCTAATCTTCTTCTTCTCCTTCTCTCTCGTTCCCTCATTCTCCGACTCCGTCGCTTCTAGCCTCCTTCAACCGGCCACTCACCCTGGTCCCTTAGGGGTGGCTCATTCCTCCCCCTTCTTCAAATCTCTCTACCCTTGCCCTAACCTTTTTCATCATCCATAATCCTTCCACCACCACCTTACTCACTAGCGCCACCCCATTACCGCTAGCCTACCACCTCCATCCACGGATCCATAGAATGGACCACCTAATATTTGCCTACTTATATGATGATATCTCCAGATTCTGCCGTCCGATTTTCTGGAAATTAAATCCATTGGAAAGCTTTTTTCTAGGGCTACAAATATAAAAATTTCACATTGATCTGACGGCTAAAACTTCCAAAATCCTCTTTCAAAGTTCTGTATCAGATCTTGTCTAGATCTGAAAATGGGATATATCAAACCTTAGCCCAAGGGGAGATCGTATCAAGTTGCACGTGGCCAGGACTAAGGTGAGATCTGAGGAGTTTTGTCCGTGCTTGCAAAGTTTGTCAAAGGGCTAAGGCAACCACATTAAAACCGGTCGGATTACTACAACCTCTACCTATACCGGACCGTGTTTGGGAAGATATTTCTATGGATTTCATAGGTCTTCCACTAGTACGTAGTTGTTCTGTTATTTTTGTGGTGATTGATAGATTGAGTAAGTATGTGTACTTTTCAGCATTGTCACATCCATTTTTAGCCAAATTAGTGGCTGAAATTTTTGTTAGAGATATTGCTCGGTTGCATAGCATGCCACGCATGATTATCTTCTATCGTGATTGTGCATTTGTGAGCGACTTTGGATGGAGTTTTTCAGATTGCAAGGGACTCAATTGAACTTCAGTTCGGCCTACCACCAACAGACGAATGACTAAACCGAGGTGGTCAATCAAGGCATTGAGCAGTACTTGCAATGCTTTGTTGGAGAGATGCCAAGACGATGGTTGGAGTTTTTACCATGGGCGAAGTAGTCTTACAACACTGCCCACCACAGCAGCATTGGCATGACTCCATTCGAGGTGGTGTATAGGCGCACGGCTCTGACATTATGCACTTATGACCTAATGGCATCGGCAGATCGGACGGATGTGGACTTAGCTTTGATGGATAGAAACGCCATATGAGGAGGTTGCGTGCTCATCTTGAACTTGCTCAAAACTATATGAAGCAAGTTTATGATCACAGCCATAGGGAGCAAGAGTTTGACATCGACAGTTGGGTGTTTATGAGGGTGCAATCGTATCGACAGGTGACCTTACGTTCGATACGAAATCAGAAGTTAGCACATCGGTACTTCGGTCATTTCGAGTGATAGAGCATATCGGTCCGGTTGCGTATCGTTTGGAGTTGCCTGAGGGTTCAAGAGTACAACATGTCTTCCATGTTTCATTGCTGAGAGCGGATTGGTGATCATCAAGTCGTTAGATCAGTTCTATCGGAGCCATTGGAGGATACAGAGATCGTGGAGCCAGTTCGAGTACTTGCTAGGTGCCAACAACATCATGGTACCAGATTGGAGATGGAGGTTCTAGTCGAGTGGTGGGCCGATACACCTTATTAGAGTGTTATTTTATTACATTAGTTATTTATTTTTATTAAAATAAATTTTATGTAAGTCGCATTTGAATGTGGAAGAGGTCGTTCGAATGCCCGCGTTCGAATACCTGCATCAATTCGCATCGACAAAGAAAGCCTCTTGTGTGTTCGAACGCGGTCGAGCACTTTCAAATACGATCAGCGGGAGTCCACTAGAATTAGGGTTAATAATTATTATTTTGGCTTGTTGACTAGCCTCTATAAAGGTGTGGATGACAGCCAAAATTATTATTCTTAATGAGTATTGGTTTCTTGCCTCTTCTTTCCTCTCTCTAGTCTCTCATCCCTAATCTCCCTCCTCCCTCTTCACCAACTAGCCACCTCTACCATTAGCAAGGTCTCTTCTAACTTCTAATCTCCCTCATCTATCGAGTCCTCCCTCTTCCTTGTGATCTCGACCAGTTCTACCCCTTCGTCTTTATCCCTTAAACTACAACCATCCACCCTCATCTCCATCATCATCCATAACCCTAACATCCACTCCACCCGTCACCACCACCTTCATCCCCACTCTATCGTACTTTTATCTCAGTTGTAGTTCGAATCTGTAAAGGGCATAGTACAAAAAATATAGATCAGGAAGTTACGGATCGATCAAACTTCATTTCATAATTTGTTGACTACGGGAGAATATTTGGTAAATATTTTTTCTCATTGCGTGGACTGCTTCCCACAATCAATCCAAATCTCGAAGGGATCATTCCGTAGCCCTACCATCATCATACTAGACCCCTATGCACAATCAATACCCAGTACCCGACATTATGCCCAAAGGCTCAAAGCATACCCTGCCATCCTCAAAGGGTATCTCAAACATAATCATACCCTGCCATTCGCTAAGGGTATCAACAACCATATACCCTAGCGAACGACATGTGTTCGAATGTCTACTGCACATGTAGAGTAACGACCTTAGACGTAAGACCATAGGATCACGTCTATGTCGAGTGATCAATCATCCACTAAGCGCATCCTAATTCTCGTGCCCACTCGGGTATCCTCACGCTTTCTATTAACTATCCTATTAATCAAATTTTATGCTTTCCTTCTAAATGACAGATCATATGCATTTTATCCAGTACTATAACAAGTCATGCATATTAAGAATTTAGATAATAAAGAAGTCAAAAGAAAAATGATGTGATGCAATCTCACATGTATCACATGCATATGTTAGTCTATCAAATGTATACTCTTACTAGAAACCATTTCGAAATAAAATCATAACAGTATAACCATCTCTAATTATCTCTATTTATCACCAATATACTTATATCCAAAATCAGTCTAATAAAATAAATGATAAAATATATTTGACCGAAATCATCTCTAGATAAGATCATATAGCCAAGCTGGAGGCCAAAACATGCATATACATAAGTATATAATATATCCGAATTTAAGAAAGGCATATAGGGGATAAAACTACTCACCTTTTATCAAATAAGGGGTTCGGGGTCTGAAAATATTTTAGTACCATGAAGTTAATCGTTTATCTAATTAGAATTAATTCATATAAAATATGATGACTTGTTAGGTTTAGAACTCCTCTTCTTCTTCTTTTAGGTTTAGAATTCCTCTTCTTCTTCTCTTTATATTTTATTAAATATCTAGATTTAATTATAGATATAATTCCGGTAATATAAATATACTATTATTATAAAATGTTAATTATGAAATAAGAATAAAATGGTTGTTCTTTTTATATAAAAGTAGTCTATGTATATAACTACAAAATAATAATAAGAGGCTTATATATAATTATAAAAAAATATAAGTATGGATAAAATCTAATTATAGTTAATATTTGTGATTCTTACTCTTTACTTTATTAATCACTAATTACACATAAAATAATTATTATCTGTTCATATAAAAATAATTATTAAAGTTTAGTATTTTATTTTTATATAAATAGTATATAATAATAAGGTGCTAGAAATACATTATAAATATATATATATATAATGAATATTATGTTATATTTATAAATCTCACGACTATAATTAATGAAGCTTATTATTATATGCAAGTAATATTATATCTAAGTAATAGGTATATTTAGGTGTTTATAATATAATAAATTATTAATTCTACTAATTATAACTAGCTAATCATTATATTACCAAATATATATATATATATATGTGTGTGTGTATAAATATATATCAATATAATTAATTAATTGCCTATTTAAACTAATTGCATTAACTAACATAACTTAGTTAAAAGGAAAAAAGAAAAGAAAAAATAAAATAAAATAAAACCACCACTATCATAGTGCTGCAGCTAGAAGAGAGCAACCGAGGACGGAGGAGAAGAAGAAAGAAGATGAAGGAAGAAGAAAGAAAAAGAAGAGAAGAAAAGAAGAAAGGAAGGGAAGGGAGGACGAGGAGCTGAGCCAGTGAGAAGGGGCTCGGTTCCAGCAAACTCGAGAGAGAGAGGAAGACAGGGAGAGAGAGAGGGAGAGAGAGAGGAGGAGGGAGGAGGCTCACCAGCGTCGGTGGCATGGCAACTAAAGCGACGGTGATGGTCTAAAGTGGCCAGTGTCGGTATATCGAGAGGGAGATACAGTTTGAGAGAGAAGAACGAGAGAGAGAGAACAAAAGAAAGAGGGAGATAAAGTGAGAGAGGTGGTGCAGGGAGGGGGGTTTGGCGGTGATTGCAGTAGTAGCGGGGCCTGCCATGCCAGTTGGCACGGTTAAGTTGGCCGGGCCGACGACTATGGTACGAGCTCGTGCCATGTAGTAGCTATATATATATATATAGCCCCAGATTGACGTGAAATTTGGATATGTTGTAGCCCCGGAAAAGCGCTTTCCAACAATCAAGTTTCAGGCGGATCGAATATGGGGATCTCGTCCAATTAGTGGACGAACGTCAGGAGGTTTGATCAAGATCTGTGGATGGAAGTACGAAATTCTAGATGATGGTGGTTAGTGGTGGACCGGCATTAATGGGGTGGCACCGGAGAAAAGTGGTGGTGGAAGGGTTATGGTTGTTGGAAGGGTTAGAGCAAGTGTTGGATAGATTGGAAGAAGGGAGAGGAGAGGGCCACCCCTAAGGGACTAGGGTGATTGGCTGGTCGAGGGAGGTTAGAAGCGGCGTCGTCGGGGATCGAGAGAACGAGAGCAAAGAAGACGAAGGAGGAAAGGCAAAACCCAATTCTTCAATAATGACTCATGTTGCCATCCACATCCTTTAGAGGCTAACCAAACAATTAAAAATTAACCCTAAATAGTACATTATCGCCGACCGCATTCGAACACACCTAGTTCGCTCTTCTCTTGATTTGCGAACGTGATGCATGCGTTCGAACACATGACTGAACGCACCTGTTTCCCACTTCTCTGGATTTGCGAACACGATACAGGCATTCACAGCGCGTTCAAACATAGCGTTTGAACGCACAATTCACACTCTCTGGAACGTGATGCGGCGTTCACAACCACGTTTGAATGCACTCCACCCGCGTTCGAACGCAACTTATAGAAAACTTATTTTCTTAGGAATTAAATATTAAAATAAGAAACAAAGACACCCCTAAAGTGAATCCATACTTGAGACGACATCGGTGAAGTCCGAATCGTATCATCCAGCTAAATAAATTACTCACCTAATGTAGCAAATTTTCAGCTTATTGACTAAGATCTTTGCTACCAGATTTTGTCCAAGAAATCTATAAATTAAGGGGTTGAGGAGTTAGAGAAAAATGTCTTTCTTTTGGTACTTTTTGTTCAAGTGTTTTAGAGGAGTTTTAAATTCCAGGATTTAAATTTGCAACAGTTTTAATTCTATTGGCAATGATAGAGCTCATTTGAAGAAATTTTCAATATTTGCAAGTCAGCAAGTTCATATTCTGATTTTTTTTAGCATAATTTCTTGTTTTCCAATTTAGACTTTGATTGTTTTCGAAAGAAGTATTGATTTGCAACTCTCCTTTGTTGTATCTCATGTTTATTTCTTTTAATTTATGTTATTTATTACTAAAATAAATTTCTAATTTTCTTAAGGTTAAGGATGAAACATGTTGATAACATATTTCTTTTATTTTAAATCTTTATGTGTTAGTAATTGTTGGTGGGGTCGCATTCAAATGCCCTTGCGAACGCCTACATCAGGTTCGCAAATACATAGAACACATATTGTGCGTTCGAACGCGGTCGGGCAAGTTCGAACGCCTACATCTCGTTCGCACATACAAAGAACGTCACTTGTGCATTCGAATGTGATCGAACGCGTTCGAATGCGATCGGTAGGAATCTTCTAGAATTAGGGTTAGTTATTATTTTAGGACTTATTGGCTAGCCTCTATATATGTTAGGTTTTTATTTGTTAGCAATTGTGTACAAAATATTCTAAGTATATTTTTTCATGTATATGAGCTTTACACAAGTCTAGAATATCTCTGGTTTGAAGAATTGCAAGATTATTGGAGAAAAGCCGTCGAGTTCACACCGCGTTCACAAACGCGTTCGAACGCGGGTACTGCGTTCACACAGACAGAGAGCCGCTTTCACAAACGCGTTCGAACACGTGTACTGCGTTCACACAGACCGAGAGCTGCGTTCACAAACGCGTTCGAATGCAACCTGAAGAATTCAAGCTGTCGCGTTCGAACGCACTCGAGCCCGTTCGAACGCACTAACAAAGTTTAAGAATATTGGACTTTCGTGAGTACGGATAAGACTCAGATTTGGCTCTATCTTGTATTTTCGTGAGTACGGATAAGATTAGGATTTTGCTCTATCTTGTACTTTCGTGAGTACGGATAAGACTTGGATTTGGCTCTATCTTGGAGATCATATATAAGGATTGTGAAACCCTATCTCTAGGGTGGTTGAAGAAGCATTATTGAAGGAGACTTCTTGAGGCTACATCGGTTCTTCAACTAACAAGGTTCCACTCATCTACAAAAGTTAATCTTTCATCTTAAGGGCTATCTAGACGAAAGATCAATCTCGAGAGTTACTGAGATTGGACTTCAATCACGAGAAGCGGTGAATCGTGGGTTCTAGCGAGCAAGACTGAGAGGAACAAAGTCGTTTGGATCGACGGGTTGTTTTGTGAGTCGGTCTTGTAACTGTTACTATTCTAGTAATTGGTTTTTTATCCGAGTTTGGTTCCATGGTTTTTTTCCCGTTTAGGTTTTTCCACGTTTGGATTTTTCCACGTTAAAATCTTGGCATTCATCTCTGCTTTCGTTCTTAATATTTCTACGGACTTTTACTTAAGCGAACGAGTGATATCATTGCTTAGTATTTAGATACATACCTGTGTCTAGGGGTTTTTCAATATATATGTGGATGGCAGCCAAATTCATAATGCTATTGGAATATTAATTTCTTGCCACTCTATTATCTATCTACCCTAATGTCCCTCCTCCCTCTTCAGCGTCCTTTCACCTCTACCGTTGGCAAGGTTTCTCCTAACTTCTAATCTCCCTCGACTATCGAGCCACCCCTCTTCTTTGGGATCTCGACCACTTCGTTCTCTTCGTCTATATCCCTTAATCACATCCACAATCTACCTTCATTTCCATATCCATCCATAACCCTAACATCCACTCTACCCATCACCACCACCATCATTCACGTTATTCTGTATTTTTGTTCTAGTTTCAATTCGAAGCTGTGAAGTGCGTAAATACAAAAGTGTCGATCAGGAAGTTACGAATCTAATCCACTTGGTTTCGTAATTTTCTGACTACCAAAGAATATTTGATAAATATTTTTCCACGGTTATGCGGACTAATTCCTGTAATACATCCAGATCTTGTTCTAGTTTCAATTCGAGAACATATCAATCTCCCCCTTTGAGAGATTGGACTTGAAGTATATTAGAAACTTGCTTGCGGCTAGAATGTGAGGCCTTGTAGCTAAATATTAGAGCTAACTTCTAGAGATTTATTACTTGCTCGGAGACTTCACCAAAGGTGTTGAGGATTTGCTGAAGAGAGTTAGCTTCCATGGATGTGGCCTCTCCAATTATTAGGAGGTCATCTACAAACAAAATATGCGCGATAGTGCGGGCATCTCTTGCTAGTTTTATGCCTTTATAGAGCTTTAACCTGACAGCTTTGTTAAACATTAGAGATAGCATGTTTGATCCAATAATAAAGAGGAAAGAGGACAGCCCTAACGGAGACCTCTCGAGGGTTGGAAGGGTTTGCTAACCTTGCCATTGATAACTATTTTGAAGGAGACTGAGGAGATACAACTATGTATGAGCTTGATGAGATAGTGTGGAAAACCATGTAGCTTTAAGATATCACAAATGAAATTCTATTCCATTCTGTCAAAGGCTTTTGAAATATTGACTTTGATGATAAAAGAGCCAACCTTGCTTCTTGATTATTTGAGGAAAGTCATTTGTTCTTGGGCGATAATCAGGTTGTCAACAATTTGGCATCCCAGATCGAAGGCTAACTAACAGTTTGAGATGATATTTGGGAGAAGCACCTTGAGTCTATTGGCTAGGATTTTAGCCATGATTTTGTAGGTGACATTGCGTAAGCTTATTGGCTTACAGTCTCTCATGGTAGCACCATCATCCTTTTTTGAAATGAGCACAATGTTGGTTTTATGTCCTTCCTCCAGCTCTGCTGAGGTGGAGAACTTCCTAATAGTGGTGCAGATTGTTGTCTTCAAGTCTCCCCAAAATGTTTAAATGAATCTTGCATTATAACCATTAGGTTTCGGGGCTTTGTCCAAGCCTAAGCTCCTCATGGTAGCTTCAATTTCCTCATCGGAAGGGTAGACTAATAGAGAATCGATAGAATTGATTGGTATTTGAGGAACCGCCCCTGTCTAGTTGTTAGTAATTCCAATGAATGATGAAGGGGTAGAGGACTTGAAGATATCCTTGAAATGGCCAACAAAAGTTCTATTGATTTCAGCTGAGTCATAAGTCTAGCGACTAGGGCTGAAATTTAGTCCAGAGATATTGTTTCTCCTCTTGCTAGTAGAAGCTAAGGAGTGAAATAACTTAGTGTTTTTATCGCCAGACTTTAGCCACTCCTTTCCGAGATCTTTGTTTTCAAAATGTCTCTTCTTTAAGCTAGAGATCTTCGAAGGTGCATTTGAGAATTTTTTTTCTCTACTCCAATCATTGTCTATTAAGCCATTGGATTGGATCTTGGTTAGCTCCTTTTCAAGAAACTTAATATGATGACTAAGATTACCTGCCTTGCGCTTTGCCCAATCTTTGATATGAGATGCCAAGGTTGATAGGTTGGTAGAGAGAGAGTTACTTGGGTTGTAAATATTGCCCCGCAAGTCCTTGCAATACATGTGGTAAGACTCAACTTTAAGCCATCAGTTTTTGATTTTAAATTGCTTTTGGAGCTAGTTTGAAAATTTGGAGAGCTTCTAGGAGAAGGGGGTTGTGATTAGACGAGATCGCCGACAAATGAAGTAGTTTGACTGAGTGGTAGAGACTGCACCATGAAGGAGAAGTGAGTGCTTTGTCTAACCTTTCCCAGATAAGGCAGTGGCTCGCTCTTCTGTTTGACCAAATGTAAATTCGGCCAAAGAACCCGAGGTCGAGGAGACTAGCCCTACTAATGCAAGAGGAGAACTTCCTAGTTTGCGATCTAGGAATGAGGATGCCACCTTCCTTCTCAAAGGAGTTGTCGATGTAGTTAAAGATGCCAATGTAGCAAAAGGGAGAGTTGCTCTTGGAGAAGGTTTTGATCATACACCAGAGGTCTTGATCAACAATATTGTGAAGGTTTCTGTAAACTCCTCCAAAGACCCACTAATTGTAACGGGGTCTATGACTTCAGCAAATATATAGTTGGAAGAAGAGTCTATAACCTTTATAGAGATAGCTAAGTCATAAATGAGCCAGAGATCGTTGGATTGACCTTGAGAGGCCACAACATGATGGTTTTGTAGTAGAAGAGAGGAGATGATTTTTAAGGTTTCAACTCTCTACATTTTGTTTTAGAGAGGAAAGCAATGGCTGATCTAGTGTTGTGGAGGATGGCCTTGAGGGCGTGAACTGTCGAGGGCCCTCCACTCCCTCGATAGTTCGAAGCCAAAATCTTCATTCTTGGGATTGCAGCGAGTTATGCTCAACCATAGTTTGGTGAGGGAGGGAGAGGAAGGGAGAGTCATATGTAGGTTTGTTTTGGGATGAAGAGGAGGGAGTGGCTGTAGGGAGGGGATGTAGGGAGGGGATGTAATCGCTTCAAATGGGAGGGGGTGTCAGCTTGGATTGGGATGATTTGCATTTTCTAGACAAGGTGGTGGTAGCATGGCATGGGAGTTGGTGGCAAAGGTGGTTACATTGGGTGTAGGAGTGCTTGTCGCTGTGGTGAGAGTGGTACCATTGGAGGTAAGAGCATGTGATGTTGAGGTGGGATTAGGGTTTAGGGGTGGGCATGAACTTGCATGGGTTTAAGGCAAGTTGATGCTATTTGAAATGACAGAAATAGTGTTTCCCAGTACTTGGGTATGGGATGGGCAGCCAATAAGGTCAAGTGGTAAGGGGTGGGTGCTTCCCATCGTGATGGGGACATTCACTACACCTACTAAAAATATTTTATCTTTGCCTTTAGCAATCTGTCCAACATCATTAGATTTCTTTTTAGCATGATTTTATAAGGCGAGGAGGATTGGTAGGTCAATAGGTCACTTTGGTGAGTTTAATGCAATACTAGGTAGGTTCCTGCTTGCCTATACATGTACATCAACTGGGTTGACTTCTTCCTGAGGGGTTCGCCGCTGAGACCATGGAGGATTGGGGAGAATAGGGGGTGGAGTGCCTCTTCGGCAGTTGCATGCCAATTCTGCAGCGATGATCCTTTTGGGACTAGAGTTGGGTTGATCTCGCTGCTAATAAATAATAGATCAAGTGAGCTCTGAGAGGCATTGAGGCTTACATGTTTAGGACTCAGAAGCTCTAAGAGTTTGTCTTTCAAATGGGGTGCAAAAGTCATTTTTCACCATCTCTCCACTAGATCACCTTTGCATACAGGCATGAGTTTCATGTCCAAGTCTGGCACAAAAATGACAATGTCTAGGGAGTCTTTCATATCTGACCTTAACCTCATAGCATCCACCTTCTAGGAGAGAGATAGAGGGGAGCTGGTTAAGGGTTTAGTAATGTCGATTAACACTCTCATCCTGATAAACCTTGACCATTTGGATGAATTAGTGATTCGACCAGAGTTCCGAAACGTTCTGCTAGCGTGAGTGTTGTTTTCATGGACATGAATTCAAGTGGGGTGTCATAGAACTAGATCTAGAACTCCGAGGAGATGAAGGACTAGGCTTCTACTTGGAGGTTAGGCTGTAGGGACGCAAGGATGAAGAGGTCCCTATTGAAGGACCATGGGGCACCAAACTAGACTTTCCATTTGTCGATATCTAATTTGAAGGACAATAGGAAAATGTTCTTCCCAACCTCCACAAACTCTAAGGAACCATCCAGGTACTAAGCTTTGGAGAGGGCTCATTTAGGCCCACTTGGTTGAACTGTCTGTAAGAAGTTTGCCAACCAGACAATGGTTAGGTTTCCTTCCAGGGATAAAGAAATTGTCAACTAGAGGAATGATCTCCTCCATCTCGTTGTCGGTGAGCAGGGATGAAAAATTTTGTAGTAGGTCTTCGTCAGTCATGAGAGAGGAGTGAATGAGATGGCGAGGATGGAGTGGTCTAATAGTGATAGAAGGGAGATGAGGGGACTGATAATAGGACTGCATGTACAAACTAGATTTGATTATTGTGGCTCAATTTTATGGGAGAAATTGCCTTAATTTTTTATGGGCCCTTGTCTTATGGTTAACCTCGGATTGTACTTAGTTCTACTCTTCGTTGGTTTTTTATTGATACGAGGACTATGTGCACAGACTAGATTTGATCATTATCACTCAATTTTATGGGAGAATTTACCTAAATTAATTATGGGCCCATGCCTTATTGTTCACCCCGGATGGTAGTTAATTCTACTTTGTTCACCCCGGATGGTAGTTAGTTCTACTCTTTCTTGACTTTTTCACTAGCAAAAAGAAGAAATTAGAGTGAACGGTACTAAGATTGTATGCACGGACTAAATTTCATCATTATTGCTCAATTTTATGGGAGAATTTGCCTAAATTTATTGTGGTCTCCTATCTTATGGTTAACCGCATTATCTAGCCCTTGAATAGACTATTGATAGAAATTATATGTTAAAAATAAAAGAAATTATATGAAAAAGATAACATATATGGTAGATAACTAGAACTCAAGCAACACATTGTTATGGATACGAGTGACTCAAAACTTAATCAATTTTGTAAAAGTTGATAGGTGATTTTCCTACAAATAAAGAGATTGCACGGTTGACCCCAATTCCATAATTAGTGGGGAGACGACTACTTTATGGTTTGATGTTGTGGCTTGGCTAGATGGCTCAAATTAGCTTTGTTTGATGGCTCGATTTGGTGGCTTTGAGGAGTAGCTCGGTGGTATAATAGTTTGAAGCCTAGACTAATGAGATTTTTAATATGTAACAACCCAATCTAAAAAAAAAAATTTGGGCACGACGCGACCGGCCACACAGTGGTTGCCCTCGTGCCCATGCAAGCTGCCGCAGCCAACGGGCTGCGACCAGCTGGCCGCGGCGGGCCCCGGCGCTGCCGCAACCCCCCTCCACCGCCTCCTCTCTCTCTCTCTCTCTCTCTCTCTAAATCTCTCTCTCTATCTATCTATCTCTCTCAGTCTCTCTCTCACTCCACTCTCTCTCCACTCTCTTTCGCACTCCTCGTTGTCGACGTCAGCCCGCCGCCACCTTCCCGAAGCCGCCGCGGCCGGTGAGAAACTCTCTCTCTCTCTCTCTCTCTCCTCTCCTTTCTCTCTCTCTCTTGCCCGATCTTGGGCTCGTCGAAGCCAAGACACTGGCGAGAGGTCGGCCGCTGGCTGGCTAGCAGCGGCCGGTGCCGCCCTCCCCGCCGGCCCGGGTCCGCAAGCTCCTCCCTCACCTCCTCTCTTTCTTCTCTTCCTCTTCTCTTCTTCTTCTTCTTCTTCTTCTTCTTCTTTCTTCTTTCTTATTTCTTATTTCTTCTTCCTTTCTCCTTTCTTTCCCGCAGCTCCCCTTCTCTCTTCTTCTTCTTCTTTCCTCCCTTCTTCTTCTTCTTCTTCTCCCTTCTTATTCTTCTTCTTCTTCTTCTTCTTCTTCTTCTTCTTCTTCTTCTTCTTCTTCTTCTTCTTCTTCTGCTTTCTTTCTTTTTCTTCTTCCTCCTCGGGTTTTACTCCTTTCTTTTCAGCACAGCACTAGTGACATTGTTTTATTATCTACTTTATTTTATATTTATTTATTTATTTAATTAGGTATTACTTCCTTAATTAATGTAGATAAATTATTAGACATTAATTATTTTAATAATAATATATATTCTTCAACATGATGATTATTAATTATAATTAGTATGATTAATGATTAACTAGGTTATAAAATATTATGCATAAATATAGATAATGCTTATTTTGATGTAACTATGTATTTATATTTCTATTAGATTAATAGATAGTGTTGTAAATTATAATTATTAGATTTATGTACTGATATTCATAATATATGCAATTTAAGTAATCTTAATAATTTATTATATACTATTGTGTGTGGAATAAGATACTAGTCTTATTAATTAATTAATTATTTTGCATAATTAAGTAAATACTATATAACTTCTAATTAATCAAAATAGACTAAGAAATATAAATTTATTATAAATAGATCTTATCTATACTTATATCCCATTTATAATTGTTTAGCTTTTACTTTATAATTATATATTTAGAATATTAAATAAAAAGAAACGAACCTTTCTCCGTATATTATAACTAGCATTTTATAATAATAGTATGTCATAATATTTGAATCGTACCTATAATGTGACTATAGTTATGTGCAAAGTAAAAGAAGTGATTTTTAAACCAAATAAACTTTTATATTCTACTTGAACAAATTTTAATTGGATAAATGACTAATTAATATTATTTGAATATTATTTGAGACCCCGTGGATCTTGCTAGCGATGAGTGTCACTCGGTTATCTGATGGACATGAGAGATGCGTGGTTTGTGTCTTCTGATCAAACTGTGAGTAGTTTTATCCCCTAGATGCCTTTCTCAAATTATGATATATTATATCTTATGTACATGCATGTTTTGGCCTCCAACATGATTATATGATTTTATCTAGAGATGATTTCAGTCAAGCATATTTTATCATATATTTGATTAGGCTGATTTGAGATATGAGTACATTGGTGATATATAGAGATGATTATACTATTATGGTTCTTATGTCGGGATAATCTCTATCATGAGTATGCATGTGATAAACTAGGAAAAGTATACATGTGTTAGATACATGGTTAGAGTCGGCATTGCATCATTTTTCTCTTGGCTTCTTTACCACCTAAATTCTTGAGTTGCATGATCTATTGTCGTACTGGATATATATGCATATGATTTATCATAAATAAGAAATCATAAAAGTACATATGTATGTGATGTGATGTGATATGATGCGGTGGCTGGAACGGTATCTGGTCCGGACTAGTACTGGACATACTCTTAGCGTATGACAGGGTACAACTATTATTGATATACCCTTAGCGTATGGCAGGGTATGATTACTTTCTTCTAAGATACCCTTAGCGTATGGCAGGGTATGATTACTTTCTTCTAAGATACCCTTAGCGTATGGCAGGGTATGATTTATCTACAGCATATGGCAGGGTATGATTTATCTACAGAGATACTCTTAGCGTATGATAAGGTATGCTCTGAGCTTGTGACATAATGTGTATCGAGTTTGGGGCCAGGTACCGTAGTCCAGCATGGTGGATGATATTTAGAGTTGAGACAGATGATTGTGATAGTGAGAGATATGTGAATTATATCTGGCTCTGACATATACGATTATCTAGTGGTTGGCATACATCATGCATCATCATTGATGTGACTAGTATCATTGGATCATAATTGTTATATATAATATGTCATTATATTCGGTGATGTTATATAGTAATTTCATCATGTGATATATTTTTAATTGAGAATATAATATGCTTATTCATGAGAATCGATTTTATTCATATATATGTCATTGAGGATACATATATACATGTTCATACATGGCATCATGTTGCTTTCTGATTCATATTATCCAGTACATGATTTATTCTCTAATTGGTACCACTAATTCAAGGTAAAGTCTATTCACTGAGCCTTTTGCTCATGACTCTCTTTATTTCTTTTCTAGCCCTCTCAAATATGTGGTACGTGATAGTAACTTGAGATATCTTGAGAAGATATTTTAGAACGATGATGAGGTGAGCTATAGATGCGAGACGGTATAGATGATAGTTTAACCAGATATTGAGTTGTACTAGTATTTAATATTTGTACTCTTTTGTATTAGACGATGATTTGTATATTACAGGTCGAATCATAGTGCACTCTTGTATTAGTTATTTTAGTTGTATCTTAATGGTTTATTGTGGCCCGTGTGGGTCCTGCCAAATTATGTAGTGGTCTAATATATATTATTGTGGACTGGGATATTTATATGTTAACCGGTTTATTTGGTTAATAGTATGATTTATTTGGTGATGGATTATGTGATCATGGATAGGTTAGCATATTTTATTTGATAATGTTATGATTATATGTGTACAGGAGAGTATCTATGTGTGACGGGCCCTGCCCGACCTGTCGCGTGCGCCGCACGTGCCTTGTGGGCGCGTGGGCGTGCACGTGCCCGTGCCGGAATAGGACCTAAGTGTCTTTATATTAAAATATGATTGTCTATTTGTTTAGCTCATGTCTTACCTTTGAGTTCTTGAATAATGGAAAAAAAAAAAACTGATGCAACCTATCCAGGCAGGCAAGAAATCCTTTATGTAGTTCTATCAAGTTTGGGAATAGTAAAAATACCATACAATATGTTTGATTTGGATTATTAGTTTTTGACCGACCGGAAGGATTCATGTGATTCAATATATGTTGATCAACCTGATATGAAAATGAAAACACTCCCTCAATATTAAGAAAGAAGAAAAGAAAAAAAAAACTTCGCTCGAGTTTGGCATATAACAGTAGTGAGTGAGTTTTTTTGTTGGTTTGTAAACTTTTTCTTCAACCCGTTATGTTCCTAACCATAGAGTTTTGTTCTAGGTACTAACAAATCTTACCTCTCTCTTTGCCATTCTTCTTACACAAATAAGAAGGGTTGCTTTAGGTAACGTGGAAGTTTGATTGTTGTTCATGACAAAATCTCCTAGGAGGCTGTTAAAAATTAGTGCCAACGATGCAATGCTCGTTTACTGCTCGAAAAGGCCGTGGTGGCTCGCGTTGGGCCTTGTTCGACTCCGACACATAAGTCTATTGGACTAACTTGGGTCAATCCTTATCCAAGCCTGATCAAGTCCGAGCTAGTAATGCTCGACATGCCAACTAGAACCATAGATAATGACCTATTCATTAAAGTCTAGTTCGTCTACTGGTAATTGGCCCTCCCATATTTAGCAAATAAAAAAGTTTTTAAATTATACATTAAATACATGCTACAATTCCTTAAATTACTTAACCAAATTTATCAAAGGAAAGTACTCAATATGAAAAGCATGCATCAATAAAATAAAAAAAGAAATTTGCACCTTGCTTTTTAATGAAATTGTAATTCACCCTACCATTTTACTATTTATAAATCAGTTAAATTTGAACTAACATCATGAGAATATTTTATTAAGTAGAGATATTTTATTTCTAAAATAACTAAAATATCCTTAGTATGACTTGATTATAAATATTTTTATAATTTTTTTAGTATAGTTAACTTAACCTAGAGGTTTAATTAAGTTTAACTAACAGAATAAATAAGATAGTTTTTTTCCACATATATTGCTAAATATAAGGCTCAATTTATAAATAGTAAAAATATAGGGTATAAATTACAATTTTATTAAAAGATAAGATATTTTATGCAATTTTCTTTAAAAAAAGCATGCATCAATAAAAGAACTTAAGAAACTTTAATCCAAACTAGGTAAGATGGGAAAGGCCCTTTTTTCATATATTATATGAGAGCCTTTCTAGGTTTGAATTCCTGAAACTGATTTATACGGGGCACTATTAAATTCTCATTTCCCTTTCTAAAAAATAGTTCTAAACATGTTTTTCTTTTTTCTTTTTTCTTTTTTGTTATGAGATTTAGTCCGGATTGTGACATTAGATTCTCACGTATCATAAAATAAATAAAAAATAAAAAATAAAAAATAAAAAATATTGCCTAGCCATTTGACCCAAAGACTAAACTTGAGCTATTAGTTAATAACTAAAAATATATATCACATATCTTATATTAAGATCCTCCTTCACATGCCACCCCAATAAATGCACTCTGCTACCGTATAACTAACTGGTTACTCAAAAAGCTTACATTTGTTTAAACTCTAATATTATGTTTATTAAGCATATAATATCTTCTAAGACTGACAATACGTATTATTATCAGAAGAGCATATTCTTTCAACTTGGTTGAATCTTTTGTAAAATCTTGCGAACGCGTTTGTTCCATGATGCATGACAGGGCTGGAGAACAAAGGACATTGGACGTAGGGATGTTCCATCCGTTCGTTACCATTTGTACGACACTCGTTGTGCTTCAAGAATTTATCACGACGGTCGCATAGACAACAACACTACTGGAGCACAGTACTCTTTATGAATTGGAGAGCATATTTATATGCTGATATCGTTTTTTTAATTTTTTTTTTAAATGATATCTTAATCAATGGTCTCATCCTCTAAGGAAAGAAAACAAAAAATATGTATTCTTCTATTATCCCTGTTAAAGTTTTTCGATTATATTTTTCTATAGATTAGAGATTATAATGGTAGGCTAAATAAAGGAACGACTAAATATTAATCCACATCATTAGGAAATCAAACTTATGACCTGATAGAACTCAATTATTAAACTATGATTATAATTTATTCTTCTAAAATTGATATATATATATATATATATAGACATTCATTGCATAAGTTTTGTCCGGATGGCAATTAAACTAACTAATGTTTGATATTTGATCTTAGTTACTAAGTACTTTTGTCTTTGAAATGGTTTCTTTTTTTTTTTTTTACTTATAATTCTATGAGTTTAGAAATTTTAATTATAAATATGAAATTTAGAATGGTACTCATCCGAATAAGAAAAATCTTGAGAGGTGTACATGCAAAATAAAAAAGCCCTTGGATGGATAGAATTTTCTTATAATTTAGTTAGAGATGGTCTAGATAGGGATCAAGAACAAGATCTCATGCTTGTTACCAAATGAACTTATAAAAGATCTATATTATAAGAGTTAGGATATAAAATACATTGTTGGTTAACGAGCAAGATCAACAATATCCGAGTTGGAAAGTCTCATACACATTTGTTTTGGATGATGATTTAAGAGCGTAAATTGGAAAGTCTACGAGTTTTATTATTTAGACAACCTTTACTAACAAACATACAAAATTAGTCGATTTTAGATCGTTCACGTTCTTGATCAGATCGCCAGTTGAAGCTAATTTACTACTAGTCAAAATTTTGAGCAAGCTATTCTCCTATATTTTTTATATAATAGAATTAGGTTCCCTCAAAAGCGACAAGGTTGTGTTGTTTTTATTCAGAATTTATACTATACTAAATTTGAGATTTTTATTTTCATAATTATTCTTTTTTTATTAGGAGGAAAATCCAGCCCTAATGCAATACCTCTAAGACAATGAAAATCTTTCTTCTATTGCATTTGTTAGAAGAAAAAGGAATTTAATAAAAACACTAAATATTTAATCTTTATATTCATTCACATCCTACCATAGGAATATTTATCATTTCATCCTATATTTTTCTTTCGATGCTTCAAAAATATCCATAATTAATTTTAATCTAAAAGCAGCTAGGTAAAAGAGAATATTTTGTTCTTTATAAAAATAAAAATAAAAATAAAAATACCTAAAATACTTATTATTGACTTTAAATTCTAATTCCATTTTTATTTTTACCTTTCATATTAAAAAATTTACTTAAGAGTATTGAGGTCATCTTATGTCTATAATTAATTTAATTTACATATATGTAACCATCCATTAATAAATAAATAAAACTTCACCATACGTTTTAGAAAAGTAAAATTGGTATGGTTCAATCCTAGGGGTATATTTATGGTAATGATTTGTGAGCGGTAGGGGAGGTAAGATCTAAAAGAAGTAGTTGACCCTACGGGTTTAGTGGGATTAGCGACCTTGGCGATGGACAACAACTAGATTGAAGGAATGGGAAGGAGGAAGATCGAGAGCTATGAGATAGAGAGGACAATATAGAGAATGAGACAAATCAATAATTTCTTCAACGATATCATAGACTATGCTACTCTCCACATATATATGGAGGTTAATCTTAACTGACTCAGAATTAATTAAGCCCTAATCTAACTAAAATCTGTATCAAGTTAACACCTTGACGAAGCTCGCTCATAGTTTTGGGCGTCTGAACTCCATTTGAACGCACCCAAGAATGATGCTCTTAGTTTGTGCTGTTCTAGAAGTAGACATCATCATTAGGCCCAACCTACCCAAATCTGCCTCAAAAGCTCAATCCACTACTCTCATCTATGGCCCAACCTATAATGTATGTATATTTCTATAATTTGTTTAGTCTTACATTGAATATTTAGTAAACTATATATCAATATATAAATATGTTCTCATGAAATAAATGTCTTCATATAAGCATATTAAACTTTGCTCAATAAGATATAATATTTTTTATATTTAACTCATTATGTTCGACTCATTATATCCAATCCAAGTCCAATATTTAATAGAGTAGTGGGCGGTAACGGGTAAGAACATTCTAGCCCGGCCCGAACCCGATGTGGCCCGAGTAATTAGTGGGTCGTGCTATGAATAAATATTTAAACTCGATTAGCCTAAAAAACTTAACCCTAACTCGAACTAACTCATTCGATGATCTCATCTATCTAGATGGCTGGTCAAGCGGGAGCATTAATTCTGGCCAATTAGTCTTTCAAAAATCAACTAAAAGTCTGTCAAACTACTTTTATCACGTGAATAATTCAACTCAAATTTTAAATACGATATTTAATGAGGTGGCAAATCTCTGACCAAGAGATATATGTCTTCTATATCATCGGCTTATATAAAATTTAAAAATAACTAATACAGTTATTAAAATTTATGAGATAATATTCTATATAATTATTTTTCAGCTTAATAACTTTTAAATATTTTTGCTAGATCAGAAAATAACTTATATAAATATTTCTTCTATAAGATTTAAAAAATTTCGTAACGATTATTAAATTTGTTATATAGGTCTTTAACTCGATCAAATGATTTATATTTGCTTGAGTCAGTAACTTTAGTGACGTAGTAAAACACTCTTAATTCTGTATTTAAAAGTTATAAAATGTATTAGACACGTTAAAAAAACATATGGGAGGGCTAATTTAGTCAAAAACTCATTATCAGCTAGTATTTTCCGAAGCAAACTTAGCAAACTCATAATCAAAGCTTAAGAACCAAAAGGACAAGCAGAAGGTGACGCAAAGACCAAGGTTATATCCATCTAGTAGTTACAGGTCAATAAACCAATCATTATGAGAAGATTTTTCCCGAGGTAGAAATACAATTCACAAATTAACAGGTACTTACAGTGATTAGCCACCCATCGTGTTTCTTGAATCCCACACTCATTCATTTTAAATTCACTCTCTTTCATCCTTCCTCTTTTCAATATCACAAAAGACAGAGATACATGTCTCTGTCTCTCTCTTCTCTCTTCTCTCTCTGCAGTCCCTCAGCTGTAAGTAATGATTTTAGTTGCATACCTTTTCACATAAGCAATTCCTTCTGGACCCCTAACTTTCTACACCCTACTTTGTCTCCTACCCTTTTTAAGCTCCCAATCTGTCAACTTCAGTCCCTCTCTCAAAGATATTCATCTGATCTTCTCAATCTCTTAGCCTCCTTCCCTCCCCCTCCCATACATGTCTCTGTCTCTCTCTTCTCTCTTCTCTCTCTGCAGTCCCTCAGCTGTAAGTAATGATTTTAGTTGCATACCTTTTCACATAAGCAATTCCTTCTGGACCCCTAACTTTCTACACCCTACTTTGTCTCCTACCCTTTTTAAGCTCCCAATCTGTCAACTTCAGTCCCTCTCTCAAAGATATTCATCTGATCTTCTCAATCTCTTAGCCTCCTTCCCTCCCCCTCCCCCTCCCCCTCCCCCTAACCCTACTGCCCCTCTTCAAATACCTATCCATCTCCCACTCTTCATTCCACTCCCATCACCTACTCTCTCTCTGTTCAAAACTTTGTTGTTACCATGGAGACCCACAAGTACCTGCAACAACCACTACCACAACATGAGGAGGTTTGCATCAACAGTAATGTGGGTGGAAGCAAGAGTAGCTTCCTCTGCAGGCAGTCCAGCACAAGGTGGATCCCCACCAGTGAGCAGATAAGGATACTGAGGGACCTCTACTACAATTGTGGGATTAGATCACCCAGTAGTGATCAAATCCAGAGGATCTCTTCAACACTCAGGCAGTATGGCAAGATAGAAGGCAAGAATGTCTTCTACTGGTTCCAGAACCACAAGGCCAGGGAGAGGCAGAAGAAAAGACTAACTGTGGACATCCCCACTACGCCCAACAACAAGGGCACTGCCATAATTTCCCCTGGTAGTACACACACAACACACAGACATGCGTTTATATATATATATATATATATATATATATATATATATATATATATATATATATATATATATATATATATATATATATATAGGTTTCCTTTGGTTTGCTCTACTTGTGCTTATCATGTGGTGGTGCAGGTGTCATTACTCCTTGTTCTTCTCCAGGCTTCTACAGTGTAGGACAGATGGAGACTAATATTTGTGGCGGTTCTATGATTACAGAAAGGAGCTACACAGTAAGTATATATGTATACGCTTAAAAGGATGACATGGGGATGGAAAGCTACATAAATTACTCATACTAAATATATGAAACATGTCACCTTTTTCAAGTCGCATGCATGTTGTTAAACGGGAAAGTATGTGCTTAATATGTTTAAACAGGAATGTTGCATGAATGGAGGAGATGGGTCAGAAATGGAGAGCAGCAACAAGGCATGGGTGGGAATTGAGCCATGGCTGTACTACTCAGAGAGAACAACAGCAGTGACTCGTGATCTCGAAACCCTTCCACTCTTCCCCATCAATACTACTACTCGCCAGAAGACCAAGAAGAACAAGCGCAATACTTCCCCAGTTTTTACCAGCAAGAACAGGAGCAACACCACCTCTACAACTACCAATCCACTTCCCTGGAGCTCACTTTGAGCTCTTATTGCTGCACTCCTCCGGGCTCTATGTGAGCTCATGGCATACTAGTAGTAGAATTTAACTTGTGTTGGTCTTCCCTTGTCCTTTTGCTACTATGCCTGAGTGGAAAGGATGGCAGTAGTCTTTACAATCTATCTCTCTAGTTGTAGTACTGTCTAGTACTTAATTTCAGTTGGCTTTGTTCTCCTTCGTTGGCTGTGTGCGAACTGATCAAGTGAAGCGTTGCATTTTCTTGCACTGTAAACGGTATTCTTTTGGAGGGTCCCAGCTTTGTCAGACTGCTTCGAGATCCGTGACGATTCCAAAGACCTACGTAGTAGCTCATCCGCTATTATTTAGTTTCTTTTTCTTGTAGTTTTGAGATCAACTAGCCCTTCCTCTATTTGCTAGACTATCTATATAGTCTTTCTTTTTTCTGCACAGAAAAGTATGTCGCATTAGTTCAATAACAACACCCAATGTGTCGGAGTATGAGAAATATGAAATACAAATGCTACGATGCATAGATTTGTAAAAGGTCGAGAACTAAAATCCAAATTCAAAAAAATTAGATCAAAATTTTAAAAGAGAACACCTTATTTCTGTCAAACATTCATTAATCTTCCTCCTCTAGGTGTACAAGAACAGTCCGATAGTAAGCTCTTGATATCAGTATAGAGTGAAAATGGATCTGATAATGGTAAACTCTAACGGAAATCAAAATTTGTTTGATACGAATATAAAGATAAAGTTGATATATCTATAGTTTGTTTTCTATCGTTACTCAATACGTTTATATAATATTACTTAAACCCGTCTTTCTGGACTAGTTATTGATAAAGCTGACAAAGAATTTAGAATATGCACGCTCCTGCTGTGCAATTTCCTGGCCTACTTACCCTGCATTGCTTTTGCAAGAAGAGAATATTTCTAGGAAGCTAATTTGCAATTTTAACACCAGCAATAAGTTTTTTGCTACACTCCTTTCACTCATGTGACTAAATCTCAAATGCCATCACAATGTACTATCACAGCTCAGACGGATGTTCATATAATTGCATGACGAGTTGTAGTTTGCCCAATTAACTGACCTAATGATCTATTTTTCTTTCTTTTCACTATCATGGCACTTTTTTTTTTAATCTTGATGACGCCATTGGAATCAATGTTAGTGTAACCGTTTGCATCTAGGACATCTAAGGAGATTAGGTTATGTGTAACATTAGTTAGAGTTAAATTAATCCCATCAAACATCTTGATTCTAACTGTTTCTATCCGAACAATATCGAATTGAAAAGTGTTTTACGTAAGAACTCTTCCCCCCGCATGAATTTCATAAGTAGAAAACCAAAACCTATAGAGCCATATACGGTTAGAGCATCCAGAATCTAACTATCATAGAGACTATTCTTGAGCAGACAATAAGAGTCTGCTCTTTATATTCGAATGCACATATGCATCACTAGTTCTTTGCTTTTTTCATCTGGAATATTAGACAGTCCAGCTAAAGATAGATATAGATATGGAAATTATATTTACTACCAGAAATTTTAGATAAACGGACAATCAGGAAATGCCACGAAAGGGCAATTAAATGTCATTATAGATCTACATCGGCATTTAGGTAAGCGCCGCTTAATTCTATGTCGGTAAATGTATCACCAGCATTTTCTTTTGAATGTCAGTAATTGTAGAAAAAAGAATGGCGTTCTGTAGCTCTATTGTGACATTTATATTAATCTGATGCATGTTTATCGGCAATTGGAAAAACGTTGACATTTGCACACATGCCGGTAGTTATACAGTGACAATTGAACAAATGCTGGTGAAGTATTTTTGTTCACCCTTATAATGCTTATTTTGACATTTAATTTATAACTTTTATTTTTGTGGCAATCTAATTTTGCTAAAATTAGATAGTGTTGTTGTATATTGCACATAGAGCACTAATATTTGGTACATTGTATACGTAAATTTTCTGTTTATAAAACAAATAGAAAATAAATACAGACAAACAACAGACGAATGATCTAAATAGTATATATTTTTAGATTTCCTAGACAAAATATACAATAATCCAGATATAGAATACACAACCATGTACATTTCTACAATCATGTATAATTCCTTGATACAAAATGAGATCTACTATCATCCAAGAATATCTATTTACCAAAATAAATTAGTTTTAAAAATTTTAATTGAAGTTCCTAAAATAAAAAATGAGACTATTCCGAACTAGATCTGGAACGATCCGTTCGTAAAAAAATTATGAAAATTTAGGTGGAAGTAGCCTCGTGAGATAGGATTCTAATGGTCTAATTTCACTAAATCGGAGGTTGGGATGAAAAATTAAAAATAAAATAGTGGTGATATGTCAAAGAGAGTAGAACGGTAAATATACGATGTTGTGGCGATCGTCGGAGGGTGGCGGACGGCCAAAGGTGGTGGTGGATGGCCGTATTGTAGGGTGGCTGCTGGAGATAGGAGGTGGCTAGGGTTTGAAAGGTTAAGATGTTTCTACGACTATGATCTACTCCTAGAAAGATAAAACGATATAATGACTAGATAAAAGATAAGGACGAAGATAATAACTAGCTAAACTTAGATTTCTTCCAATTATAATTATCAACACATGTCCATCCCTTTTTATAAAAGTAAAATTCCTAGCGAATCGGATCCACATGCAGATTATCCGATTTATTTAAAATTCAAAACAATAAGATAAAGCCAAGTAACTAACTTGAATCAACTCGAGTTGACTCGAGTTAACCCATGTGGTCAGATTGTAACCGAGACACCCAACACATCCAAAAGACTGAAGCAAACATGATTTTTCCTCCTTCATGGTCATTTAATTTGAAAAGGTAAATATAACAAAATTAGTAGGTTACAATTTAAATGAAGGAAATTGTATTATAAGCCTGCACATAGTGAAAGTAATTGCCAATTAAGTAAATAACAAGTAAAGGTATAACCATAGAAAGATATCCAGATCTACAAAAAAAATGTTGAAAATTTAAGCAGAATAGAGTATAATGCAATTAAATTTATGACCTTATAAGATTTAAGAAGCTAGACATCCATAAAGATTGTTCTTTAAGTATTAGGCATGCTAGTTAAAAATATATCATGATGCATGGTAAACGAAAAAAAATTACTTCTTACATGTAAGATTTTCGACCTCTTGCATACTGCACCCAACTCTTTCCACTCCTCTCCATGGCAAGAATGTCAGGTCGTAATATGTCATGACAAGCATTTCATACAACTTTGTTTTGTTAGCATATATAATTATGTATCATACCCTGAACATTTTTGCAAGAAATTAAAATCAGTTATAATTTACCAGCAACCCATGGTAAAATTAATTTCAGTGCCAGGCACTTATTAGTGGGTAAAGATACTAAGCAAAAAATAATTGACTTAAAAGATATATCACTTAGTATCTTCAAATCTTTAGGGTAAAAAGAGGTTCAAAAGGAACTAAAAATTAAAAGCATACATATTCTGATATATAACCATAAAGACTTCATCAGCTCAATTTTGAACAGAGTAAGACATACTAAGCATGCAAAGAAAGGAGAATAACATTAAACAAATTACATGGTCAAAGCACCTATAGAATTTTTGTTGGTCTACACGAATGAGAGGTGAAAAGTAGGATTTATTTACTTTACTATTGGCGCATATAGAAGCAAAAAATGGCATAACCAAAGCACATCTATTACTGTTTACGAAAGAAAGATCTCACCACTAATCTAACTAGGATAAGAGACCTGAGTTGATCCCAAGCTTGGAGCAGAAGTTGCTGAAGATCATCATGTAATAATAGCAATTAAAGAGGACTACAAAAGAATCTTTTAGGATTGGCTCCGGCAACTGTGAGGCGAAGTGTGACGTGACTTGGACATGGATCAGATTATCTTAGGAGTATTAATTCGGTTGAGATCGTCTATTTATTTTAGCGATAATTCCACTTAGACACCCTAAATTATTATTGTTTTTTAGCTTTACTCTTTAAACTTTTTTATTACCTATATATACCTCCTAAACTAAGAAAAATTTCTATATATATCCCCATTAAATTTTAAAAAGTAACTATATAGACCACTAAACCAAAAAAAACTTTTAGGATCAGAGGGTGTATGTGAAAATAAAAAAATTCAGGGAGTGTATGTAGAAAATAGTGATATTTATGGGTCTAAGTGAAATTATCCCTTTATTTTATTAGCTTATTTGTTAAATTGGAAGTCCTAGAGGGTTTAGTGTTGGTCTTATGTAACATTAGTTTATCGACAGTTATGTGAACAAAATCTTATTTTAATTTTATTGATAGATTTGTGTAAAAAGCATGATATAAAAGATAGGTTTAAAGTCTTTTGTACCAGCATTCTAGTATTTCGGCATTCGAACGACGTTTGGAAGTGTTCAAATGCTCCAGCCCAAGGACAAAAGCCAATGTTATATATTCGAATGCGAAAGCCCGAGAGCAGAAGCAATTTTTGACACTCGAACGACCTTTGGAGGCTTTTGAACACAAACATTTGAGAATAGTGAGCTACTTCGGGGGTTCGAATGGCCTTTAGGGCATTCAAACACGTTTTCCTAACAATAGAAACATCTTATTGGTGTTCAAACGGCCCTTACGGGTCCCTTCAGGTGTTTGAACGCACTGATGAAGCTACCTTATTCTAGGTCGACTTAGACTAGGGTTTTTTTAATCTAATTTGGAAATTTATATAAGTCCTTAAACACTAGAAGACGGCGACTTGATTGAAGAACGTGAATTGAAGCTCTAGCAAAGATTTTGTTGAGAGTTCATCATTTACCAAGACAAAGGATTTGAGAACTTATTGTTGTCTTGAGGGTTACTAAGACAAATTCGTACTATCTCGAGGGTCAAAGAAATCAGTGCAATCAACCACGTGAACCAATTCGTCACAAGAGCTAATGAACAAGAGATCTTTATTATAGCTAGAGGATTCAGTAGGTAATTTGTAAGTAGTTCTTGTATTTGTTTTTTATTACTAATTAATTTGATCCCAATGGATCTGTGGTTTTCACCCTAGTTAATTTGAGGTCTTTCATGTAAATCTCATATGTTTGCATTTCTTATTCGATTATCATTCATTATCTACTAATAAGTCATTCCAAAAAGTCATATAGTTCATATTATGGTTTGTGTAACACCCTTACTCAGCACAGGCATGTGCACGCTCAGTGCACGCAATAGGATACCTGTGCTTACATCATTCGTCTCAAAATAAAATTATGCTATCATCCAAATAAATATTTTAACATATCAATATCCAAATCCATAAAAAATCATCCTAGACTACTACATAATCTAGGAGGACCTACACATGCAATGACAAACTATCAAGAAACAATAAATACAACTAGTACAATACCGTCCAATCTATACTATGATGCTCTCGCTGTTGGTAGTCCTTCCGCCAGTTCATTAGCATGCCCTACTTCCTGAACCTCCGTGTAATACAACATTTCCTATTATACAAAACACAATCTAATATAACGGAATGCAAAAATATATATCGGTATAACTCAATTTCGAAATAAGCTACCTTCTATACTATCTTACGTCTAGCTCGCCTCATCTTTGCTTTAGAATGTCTCTTTATAATATCTCAAATCGCTGTCAATTGCCTTATATCTATAAGGGTTAGAAAATAAAAATAAAGAGAGTTATGAGTTAAAGACTCAATGAATAAATCATACCCAAATTAGTGATGCCAAGCATAAAGTAAATTATATACTGGATAATATGAATCAGAAATGAGCATGATGTTATGTATGAGTATGCATATATGTATCCTCAATAATATATATATATATATATATATATATATTGGTTAATCAATATTATTTCATGAATGGTGATAGTATATCCTAAACCAAAAATATATCTCATGATGAAATCATACTATAATATCACCCAGTATAACAACATATAATATATAACAATCATGGTCAATTAATAATAGTCTCATTAGTAATGATGCATGATGCATGCAAACCACTCAATAATCATATATGCTAGAGTTAGATACAATCCACATATCTCTCACTATCACACTCATTAGTCTCAATTCTGAATATCATCCACCATGGACCAAGATACCCGGCCCCAAACTTGATACTTGTCCTTCCATCATGCCGAAAGCTCAAAGCAAAACCCTGCCTTACGCTAAGAGTATCTCTAAATATAATTATACCTTGCCACATGCTAAGTGTATTTCTGAAGATAATCATAAACTGTCATACACTAATAGTATCTTAGTAATAATCATACCTTGTAATATGTTAAAGGTATTTCAGTAATAATCATACCCTGTCATACGCTAAGGATATATCAATGATAGTTGTACCTTGTCAAATGCTAAGAATACAACTATTAGCCACCACCATAATTAGCCATACGCTAAGAGTATATTTAGTACCAATCCGAACCAGATACCATTCTAGCCATCACATCACATATACATATATTTTCATGATTTCTTTATACATGAAAGATCATAAGCATATTATATTAGTAAGTGTATAAGCTTAAAAAATTAGCTACTCAAATAGTTTAATTTTACTTAACTGGCAACTCGATTTCAGCAAACCCAAGCCGAAGTGGAAGAAAGAGAGAGAGAGAAGAGGAGAGAGGAGGCTTACTAGCAATTTCACGCACGGAGGTGATACACCTTGTTAGAGTCTTTTCTTATTGTATTAGTTATTTATTTTTATTTAAATAAAATTCCTGTAAGTCGCATTTGAACGCGGAAGGGGTCGCGTTTGAATGCCCTTGCGAATGCCTACATTAAGTTCGCAAAAATAGAAAATGTGAAATGCGCGTTCGAATGCGGTCGGGCACGTTCGAACGCCTGCATCGCGTTCGCATCGATAAAGAACATTTTTTGTGCGTTTGAACGCAATCAACGAGATTTCACTAGGATTAGGGTTAATTATTATTATTAGGGCGTGTTGGCTAGCCTTTATAAAGGTGTGGATAGTAGCCAAAATCATTATGCTATTAAATTATTGGTTTCTTGCCTCCTATCTTCTCTCTATTCTCTCTACCCTAATCTCCCTCTTCCCTCTTTACCAACCTACCACCTCTACCGTTGGCAAGGTCTCTCCCAACTACTAATCTCCCTCGTCTGTCGAGTCCTCCCTCTTCTTTGGGAACTCAACCACTTCTTCCCCTTCGTCTTTATCCCTTAAACAACATCATCCATCCAACCGCATATCCATTATCATCCATAACCCTAACTTCCACTCCACCCATCACCACTACCCTCATCCGCAATATATCATATTTTCATCCGAGTTGGAGTTCGAATATGTAAAGGGAGTAAATATGAAAAATATAGATCAGGGAGCTATAGATCAATTCCACTTGGTTTCATAATTTTCTGACTTTGGGAGAATATTTGGTGAAAACATGACATCATTGTGGACTTGTATCCATTGGCGTTGCGAGGAGCGAACATTATCCTTGGTGCTCAGTGGTTATAAAGTTTGGGTCCGTCACATTTGATTTTCGGAGCATGTGGATGAAATATAAACAAGGAAACAAAGATGTGCGGATTGATGGTGTTTGGACTTCGCCAATTTCTGCGATGCAGCCTATGGTGGGGTTGCTTGGTGCGTATGATTTGGCCTATCTTCTTCAGTTAGGACTAGCAGGAGATGAGCCTCAAACAAATATTTGGCCAAAAACTAATATTCATTAAGCATTACCATTTTAGCTACCATCCACACCTTTATAGAGGTTAGCTGATAAGCCAAAATAACAATTATTAACTCTAATTCTAGTGGACTCCTGTCGATTGCGTTCGAATGCGCTTGACCACGTTTAAATGAACATTGAATGTTCTCTATTTTGCGAACTTGATGCAGGCGTTCGCAAAGGCGCTCGACGTTCGAATGCGACATACAAAAATTTATTTTAATAAAAATAAATAACTAATGCAATAAGAAAATACTCTAACAAGGTGTATCAAAAACCTAATAAATCTTGATATGTTACACGAATGGATTCTAATTGAATAAATATCTAACGTCATACTACTAAAATATTTTAAGATTTTGAACCATCTCATGTGTGACCTTGTAGACCCTATTAGCGATGAGTTAACATTTGATTGAGAATGGGAGAAATTTGTGGTTTGTATCTTCTGATCATATAGTGAATAGTTTTACCACCTAGAGAGCTTTCCCATATTAGGATATATTATACATATATGTATATGCATTCTGCTTTAGCTTCTAGCATGATTATATGATCTTATATAGAGACGATTTCAGTCGAGCATATTTTATTATTCATTTGATTAGACTGATCTAGGATATAATTATACTGTTGAATATACGAGATGATTGAAGATGATTATACTATTATAACTTTACGTCGAGATGATCTCTAATATGAGTATGCATGTGATACATGCATGATTGAAAATTACATTGCATCATATATTTCTTTTAATTTTCTTACCACCTAAATTTCAGATATACATGACTTATTATAGTATTGGATAAAATGCATATGAACTACCATTTAGAAAGAAAGCATAAGTTCTCATGCATATATGCTACATGATAACAACTTGATAGCGACTTGAGATACTCTGAGAAGATATTTTAAAGCAAAGATGAGGTGAGCTATATGTGTGAGACATTATAGTAATTTATATAGATATTGAATTGTGTTGATATATATTTTTGTATTCCACTATAATAGATTGTATTTTGTATAATAGGAAATATTGTAGAGGTTGAACGGTATTATAGTAGTTTATCTTCATGGTTTGTTGTGGCATATGTGGGTCCTACTAGATTATGTTGTGGTCTAGTATATATTATTGTGGTCCTAGTAGTCATATATTAACAGGGTTTATTTGGTGATAGTATGATTTATCTCTAAGATGGATTATGTTGAGTATAAATGTATTTGTGTGTGATGGTCCTGTCCGTCCTATTGCGTGCATTGCGTGTGTTGTGTGATCACATGGGCGAGCACATGCCCGGCTAGGGCATTACATCCTAAGTAAAGAAATTGCCTTGAATCTTCAAAAGAATCTCTCGATGTACGCTGCCCTGCCCACCCGGAGCGTTGTGTCATCTTCAAGTGCAACATGAAACCCGAAGGTAGCCTCTGCATCCATGCCTATCCTCTTCATCCACGCTTATCCATGAAGTTGTGGGTGCTCCTAGTGTTGATGAGAATCCACACAGTTTGGTTCTTCACAGTGCTGTTAACTCGAAGCATCCTTGGCGCATTAGCGCCGGTATAGGCATGCATGAAGATGTTGACATGAATCTCCTTGCTAATCTCTAAAGGCTCTTGATATTTAATAAGGTTCCCTGGTTCATCCTCATCTAGTTCACCTTCTTGTACATCTTTGGTTTCGTCCAAAACTATCACGATGGCCGCCGATCGAGTACACTCGTGCCCGAGGGTGAATTTCTCATCACAATAGAAGTACAACCCTTTTGCTCTTCTTTCTTCAACCTGGGCTTATGTTAGTCTTCGCACAGGGGCTCGATGAAGCCCCCTAACCTCTTGTTGTGGCCATGAAATGACCTTGCACCCATTGTCCTTGGCAGACCCGTCGACACATTGTGTGCAGTTGTGGTTTGCCGAGGTACTCCTCTAGCCTCCATGGTGTTCTTGCCCCCTATTGCTACCATTCAAAGCTCTCTAAGCTTCTCTTCTATTACTTGAGCTGTGGTGAAAGCCTCAAGCAAGGTGGCTCGCTGAGCGGCTTTTACTTCAACTTGTATGTTCCGCTAAAAGCCACTAACAAATGTGCTCTTGAGTTGAGAATTCATCCAGCCTTGAACTCGACAACTAACACGTTCAAACTCTTCTTGATGAGGGTGGCTTGGGAGTCTTCATAACTAAAGGACCCAAATCGAACGCAAATATGCGTTGACAAACTCCTTTTATGACTATTAGTACTGAGCTTGGTTCATGGCTTTGTACCATTGGATGTCTTCAAGGTGGAGGGATGCTAACAACACCTTTTGTGCATTAGGTGTTCTCTAGTACTCGAAGAATTTCACCGCTCGATAAGCCCAATTAAACAGATCGCCTTTGTTGAATGGTTAAAAGTTGAGGCAAATGTTCCCTATATAGACGCCTTCTTCTTCTTCTTCTTCTCCATGTTGGTTGGGCCTCCTTTCTCTTGAGTTCAGTCCAGCAACCCTAGGATGATATCAAGGGGTCGCTAGTTCATTATAATCCGCCTATTCATCATAAGTTTTGTGGCGAGACAAAACCAGTGCTCGGTTGCGTTGAAATACTGGTGCCAATCTGGTACACCTTTCATATGGCACGGGAAGCAAAGGGGCTTCTAGGTTGGCCCCCCATGAATCCCTCAAAGTCTTCGTCAGGTCTAGCATGGAGTGGTGAAGGCGGAGTCCTTTTGCTAAAGGCATGGTTCTATTCGTGGCAACCCAGATGCGAATGGGAAGCTCGATTGACGTTGTGTTCCGTGGTGCGCCCATGAGGACTTGAGTCATCAATTCCATTGATGCTTGCATGGATTGCTGCGTCTCCATCATGTCCGCAAATATCTTGATCAAATCTGAGTTGACAAAATAAGTCTAGGGGGAAGTCCCCACTGGTATGCTATATTATGACAAATTAAATAACACTCGCAAATGCACGAATATATGGTGTAGATCAGCAAGCAAAATAACAATCCTACGATGACTTTTTTTTTGAAACTTGAAGTGTTTGAAAATTTTAAAAATAATTTTAACATAGTTGGAAAATGGGTTTAGAAGATTTATAAAAAAAAGTTTTTATAATTTTTTTTAATTAAGTGTAAGAGAAATAAGGTTTTAAAATCCACTTTGTAGATAACACATTTCTATTAGCTAACCTAAATCTTTTATTTTTTCTACAATTCACCAAAAAATCAATCACTCGTGGATCAGAAGATTATCTTTGAATGAACAATTCAATTTTCATAAAAAATTAAGTTGTTCATTTTTTAGAAAATATAGAGTAAAATTTTTAAATCATTAGATGTATCCTTTTATAAAAATAACTAATATTCAAATTCTAAACAACAAATTTAAAAATGTTCATGCAAGAGATTTAGAAAGAAAAAGGTTTTATTTTTATAAAAATAAACAACTTATGCAGTAATAAAAGATCCTAACTAAACATATCAGCCCACCAGTCATGCATGCAACCTTTTGAGGATCCACCGCTATACCATCAGCTGAAATGATGTGGCCTAAATACTCCACTTGTGGTACTCCCCATAGGCACTTGGACTTCTTGATCTTCAATTGATTTTGCTTCAGCAAATTCAGGACATCCTCTAAATGCTGCCAATGCTCCAATTCAATCTAGCTATACACCAAAATGTCGTCAAAAAAAAAAAATACTAAAACCGCAATAGAGGCCGAAATATATCGATCATGAGGCCTTGAAAGGTAGTTGGAGCATTGGTGAGGCCAAAAGGCATCACCCGGAACTCGCAATGCCCGTCCGAAGTCAGAAATATAGTTTTGGGCATATCTGCTGGGTGAACTCTAATTTGATGTTACCTGGCCCTCAAATCAAGCTTGCAGAATATAGTCGCCCAAACAAGCTCGTCTAGTAGCTCCTCTATAACCGGAATAGGAAACCGATCCTTGACAATAATAGCGTTTAGTGCCTGATAGTCAACACAAAAATGCTATGTCCCGTCATTTTTTTGCACCAATAGGACAGGGGGTGAGTATGAGCTATGACTTGGTTGTATGAGGCCTTGCTCCAACATCTTGGCTACCATCTTAGAAATAACTTCTTTTTGCACATGTGGATACCGATATGGCCTCACATTTGCCGGTGCAGTCCCGGGTACAATCTCTATGCGATGGTCTGTCGTTTGCCTCGGTGGCAACTTCTATGGCTCCTCAAATAGTCCAGAAAAGTTATCTAATAAATTAGACAATTCAATGGTAGTACCTAAACTCATTTGAGGCTCATCTCCTACTGGTCATAATTGAAGAAGATATGCTAAATCATACGCACAAGGCAGTCCCACCATAGGCTACATCGCAGGAATCAGCGAAGACCGAACACCATCAAGCCGCACATCTTTGTCTCTTTGTTTAAATTTCATCGACATGCTCCAAAAATCAAATGTGATGGGTCCCAAACTCTGTAACCACCAAGAATCAAGGACAATGTCCGCTCCTCGCAGCGCCAACGGATACAAGTCCACAATGATGTTGTATCCTTGTACCCGTATACCGACCCTGTGACACAAGCTCTCCGCCTTAAGCTTCGTGCCGTCTCCAATAGCAATGTCAAATCCCGTGGTCGGTTCGGCATCCAAACCCAATCTCCTCACTAGCCCCTCGTGTAGAAAGTTGTGTGTACTCCCCAAACCGATGAGGATGTGCACACAATGCTTTCTAACGAGTCCATCTATCCATAACATCCTCGGCGTGGAAGTACCCAAATATGCTTGCATCGATATTTCAGCTTGGATATCTTCCTCCTCACCCTCCACAACGGCTCCTCATGAACCTCCTCTGGACACTCTCTATCATCAACAACCTCATCATCCTCCTCGAGACCATCAATGAGCATCACACTCCCGATCGGTTTAGAACACTGATGACCGGGGGTGAAACGCTCATCACATCGAAAGCATGGGCCCTTCGCTCTTCGCTCCCCCACCTGGGCAGGTGTGAGTGATACAATTCGGACTTCACTGATGTCGTCTCGAGCACGGATACACTTTAGGGGTGTCTTTGTCTCTTATTTTAGTGTTTAATTCTTAAAAAATAAGTTTTATGTATATCGCGTTCGAATGCGGGTGGAGTGCGTTCGAACGCGGTTGTGAATGCCTGCATCACGTTCGCACATCCAGAGAGTGTGAATTGTGCGTTCGTATGCGCCTGCGAATGCCTGCATCGCGTTCGCAAATCCAGAGAAGTGAGAAATAAGTGCATTCGAATGCGATCGGGCACGTTCGAACGCAGTCGACAAAAATACATTGTTTAAGGTTAATTTTGAATTGTTGGTTAGCCTCTAAAGGTATGGATGGCAACCATGGAGTCATTATTGACGAATTGAGTTTTTGCGTTGCCTCATTCGTCTTCTTCGCTCCCATTCTCTCGATCCCCGGTGACGCCGCTTCGAACCTCCCTCAACCGACCAATCACCCTAGTCCCTTAGGGGTGGCCCTTTCCTCCCCCTTCTTTCAATCTATCCAAAACTTGCCCTAACTCTTTCAAACTCAGCTTGGTACTCCAATACGGTTATCTTCTGAACCATCTTGCTTAATATGGAAGCAAAATCTTTATATATGTCGCTGACCCAAATCTACGTGTAATCCTCCTACAAAAGTCAACCCAACTGGTAAATCCTTCACCACAAATAACCGATATAAATAGAAATGCAATGCCGTCCTTGGAGGTGAAAGCTTGCCATCTGGACCTTTGCGTCCTCCGCTGTCCCTTGGCAATCAAACTATTGTTCAACTTGAAACACCCAATCTATTGGATCATGATATCATCACACCTCTGGCTATGGAGCTCTGATACCAGCTTGATACGATCACACCTCTGGCTATGGAGCTCTGATACCAGCTTGATACGATCTCGCCTTTTTGGTGAAGGGTCGATCTCTTCCAATTCTTGATTTGGACTAGATCTGGCACAAAAATTTGAAATAAGATCCCAAAATATGCCGCCGTCGGATCGACATGAAACTCTGATATGTTGTAGCCCCAGAAAAGAGCTTTCCAAAAAATCTAGTTGCAGGCGAATCGGATGTGGGGATCTCGAGATATCATCCAATTTGTGGACAAAGGTCAGATGGTCTATTTTGGATCCGTGGATGGACGCACGTGATCCTAGGTAATGGTGGTTGAAGGTGGACCGATGTTAATGTGGTGGCACCGGTGAAAAGTGATGGTGGAAGGGTTGTGGTTGATGGAAGGATTAGGGCAAGTGTTGGATAGATTGGACGAAGGGGGAGAAGAGGGCCACCCCTAAAGGACTAGGGTGATTAGCCGGACGAGGGAGGTTAGAAGCGGCGTCGCCGGGGATTGAGAGAACGGGAGTGAAGAAGACGAAGGAGGCAAGGCAAAACTCAATCTCAATAATCAATAATCAATTTGGTTGCCTACCACATCCTTTTATAGGCTAACCAACAACTCAAATTAACCCTAAAAACACAATTTTCGTCGATCGCGTTCGAACGCGGTCGAGCGAGTTCGAATGCACCGAGTTCGCTCTTCTGGATTTGCGAACGCGATGCAGGCGTTCAAACGCACGATCGAACGCGCCTGTCGGTATTTGTGAACGCGATGCAGGCGTTCACAGTACGTTCGAACGCACCGCGTTCGAACGCATAGTACATTCTCTTCACCACGTTCACAACCCCGTTCACAAACCGCGTTCGAACTCACTCCACCCGCGTTCGAACGCGACTTACAGAAAACTTATTTTAATAGAAATTAACACTAAAACATGAAATAAAAACACTCCTAAAGTGAATCCATGCTCGAGACGACGTCGGTGAAGTCCGAATCGTATCGGATCACCGCGTTGGAATTTTGCAAAGTCCAAGCATGCGGTTCTCCCCCGAATAGCATTGTCTGGTTCGCAAAAGATCTTTGGTTCAGGTCTAAACCTTTGTGCATGTTGATCACGTTCTCTTAATCCTTGAGCATGTCCATCACCATCGACGAAGCGCACTAGTGCCACACGCCTCTCGGGTTCCACCACTACCGGTCTTGCGTTTTGTAACGGAGGTACGGATGATGTGTAGGCATAGGTAAAAGGGGATCATTGACACCCACATGACACACCTAGACCTGTGGGGTATCGGTTCGATGAGGTCCCATTGCTGGTCCTTAAAACTCTGATCGTCGTCGAGGAGATGACGAACCCAATCGGTTCATAACATATTCCTTGAAATCATTGTGATCATTTTGAATTGTGTCAACTCTATGCAACAATGTTTGGAACATGCTCCTAAGTTCATCCGCCAAGCCCATATTCACACCCATGGACGTTGGTTGACTCAGTCCTGCCGTGGTCGCTCCAAAGGTTAGGGTCATCATGGATTGAGTCTTCCCTTATCAGTGTGCTCTCCATAGGTCTCCTTGTTGATGTCATCTTTCTTATTTCAACCATTAATGAAGGTCTGAGGTTCACCTGCTTTGAGACCAATGATAAGCTCTGATACCAAATTGGTAGGTTCTTGTACCAAAAGATTGGCTATGGAATGATTCCTTCAAGATATGGATATAGTAAAGAATCAGTCCGCGCAACCGTGGGAAAATATTCGTCAAATATTCTCCTGTAGTCAGAAAATTATGAAACTATGTGGATTCGATTCGTAACTTCCTAATCTACAACTTTCGTAGAATTGAACTATAACTAGGATGAAAACACAAAGAAACATGGGTGATGATGGTGGTAACGGGTGGAGTGGATGTTAGGATTATAGATGGGTATGGAGATGAAGGTGAATTGTGGATGTAATTAAGGGATATAGACGAAGGGAATGAAGTGGTCAAGATCTCAAAGAAGAGGGCTGGCTCAATAGTCGAGGGAGATTAGAAGTTAGGAGAAACTTTGCCAACTGTTAGGTTCACAAACATGTTCGAATGCGGGTACTGCGTTCACACAGACCGAGAGCTGCGTTCACAAACGCGTTCGAACGCAACTTGAAGAATTCAAGTTGTCGCGTTCGAACGCACTCAGGCCCTTCGAACGCACCTAAGATCAAGTCATGTTGTTCGAACGCACCCGGCCTCGTTCGAACGCACCAACGAAGTTTGAAAAAATTGGACTTTCGTGAGTTCGGATAAGACTTGGATTTGGCTCTATCTTGGAGATCATATATAAGGATTGTGATGCCCTATATCTAGGGGGGTTAAAGAAGTATTATTGAAGGAGACTTCTTGAGGCTACATCGGTTCTTCAACTGACAAGGTTCCACTCATGTACAAAACTTAATCTTTCGTCTTAAGGGCTATCTAGATAAAAGATCAATCTCGAGGGTTACTAAGGTTGGACTTCAATCATGAGAAGTAGTGAATTGTGGGTTCTAGCGAGCAAAATTGAGAGGAACAAAGTCGTTTGGATCGACAGATTATTTTGTGAGTTAGTCTTATAACTGCTACTATTCTAGTGATTGGTTTTGATCCGAGTTTGGTTCCGTGGTTTTTTCCCGTTTGAGTTTTTCCACGTTAAAATCTTGGCGTTCATCTCTGCTTTCGTTCTTAATATTTCTACGGACTTTTACTTAAGCGAACGAGTAATATCATTGCCTAGTATTTAGATACATACTTGTGTCTAAGGGTTTTTCAACACTCGCGTACAAAATATATTGATATCTGACATCATTTTATACGCGAGTTAGTTGAATACAAAACAATAGCACTAGAACATGTTGAGACGGAGAAACAGTTGGGTGATCTATTTACAAAACATTTGGATTTACAGAGATTTGAGTATCTTCGTACTTCTTTAGGGATTTGTGCTTTGGATTGATTTTTTTTTGTTTTGGTTTTTGCGTGTTTCTTTTTTATTATTTCTTTTCGTTTCTTTTTAGGTTTTCTTTACTCTGAACTTTTCTTTGGTTTTAGTTTCAGATTTGTTAAGAGTTTTTGTCATAAAAAAAATTGATGCACTCCTAAATTCAATAATATACTCTTGACCTATAAATATGATTTTTCTCTTGATTATGAGTTATTATAGTCAATTTTGTCATCTTGCAGTATATTGTATCATTTCTGATTTGTTCACTCTCTCAATTTCTATGATAATTAAACTAAATTTAATGCACTCATAACGTGTGTATATTCTTGAGTGAGCATGACATTATGATTTTTTTTTAAATAGCTCACTATTGACGTTGATTTGCACAGTTTGACCTCATGCTTAGTCATCACAAATGTGTTCATAAAAGATTAACGAAAAGAGCTACAATGAGTTAGTGTGAAAGCCATCCAATTTGACTCAGTATATTACTTGCAAATTAAATAAATTTTTTTGATGTTTGTGAATATCTTCTTGCACATTGTTTGATATGTAGTACAAGAAAAGGGCTACTTACTCATGTGTGAAAGCCATCATTGCACCTATATGGTTTATGTATAAAAAAAAATACAGGAAAAATTCCTGTTCGGTTATGGAGAATAAGTCGAAAAGTGCAAATTTGAATACTAAGTCGGTTTGACTACTGTGTTGTATCATTGTTTAAATAGGAAAGTTTATTTAAGAAGAATGTTTCACGTTATCTATGCTCACCTTGCATATGCATATTGTTATGATCAATCAAGATTAATTTAATTTTGAGTGATCCATTAGAATTGATTATCATATGCTTTTGATGATTTGATTGATCTGTGTATGACTTATTTCATTCGATTGTCATATTCTATGTCTTGAATCTATTTTGAATTTCTAGAAGTGCATCTCCAAAAAGATTTTTTGGTTTTTTCTTAGTTTTTCTACTTAAAAAGAAAAGAAAAAAAGGAAAAAAAAGGGCGTTCGAACGCGGTGACTGGCGCGCGTTCGAACACGCAGACTGGTGCGTTCGAACGCACTCGAGGATTCTTTATATATTGCGTCCGAACATATGGATTTTCATCTTCCATCTTCCAAACCCTAGAAACACATCATTTTCTCCCTCTCAAATCTTCAAGATCTTGGTCTTTTTCATCAAATTTCTCACTACAAACCCTTTTAAAGGGTAGTTCTCCTCCGGATCTAGCATCTTTCGGCCGAATTTCCTAGTTTTTCTTCACTTTTGCGAGGTATGATCATCCATCAATTTTTCTATTTTTTATTCAATTACGTATTTGGATCTTGATTGATTTCGTGCATTTTCGAGTTTTGATCATGTTAAAGTTACTATCTTGATGTTTCTTGTGCGATTGAACGTGATATCTTGAGTTTAGGGCCTTCATGGTTTCTTGGATTTTTTTTCTTGCTATCTTTTTGTTTGCTTTGGGCATGTATTGAATCTTGCATCTTGTTTCTTTCTCTAGAATGCCTCGAAAAGCTGCAGTTTCCAAGAAACCTAGGCCGCCTTCCTCACCTACTTCAGCTCCCAAGTTTTCTACATCTATGGCTGCGGGGCATTACAAACACAATTTTGACACTCAACCTGTTATTTGTGAACGGCCCGTGGTCATTTCTGATTTTTCTGCCTTGGGGATCGAACAGATCTTTACTGAGCGTGGATGGTTATCCGTGTGTCGAATGAGCGGGACTGCATATGTGTCGAATGAGCGGGACTGCATATGTGAGCTCTGGTACCAGCTTGATACGATCTCGCCGTTTTGGTGAAGGATCGATCTCTTCCAATTCTTGATCTGGATTAGATCTGGCATAGAACTTTGAAATAAGATCCCGTAATATTCCACCGTCGGATCGATGTGAAATTTTTATATATTGTAGGCCCGGTAAAGAGCTTTCCAAAAAATCAAGTTTCAGGCGAATCGGAGTTGGGGATCTCGAGATATCGTTCGTTTAGTGGACGAATATCAGGATGCTCTATTTTGGATCCGTGGATGGAGGCACGAGATCCTAGGTAATGGTGGATGGTGGACCGGCGTTAATGTGGTGGCACCGGTGAAAAGTGATGGTAGAAGGGTTGTGGTTGATGGAAGGATTAGGGCAAGTGTTGGATAGATTGGACGAAGGGGGAGAAGAGGGCCACCCTAAAGGACTAGGGTGATTAGCCGGACGAGGGAGGTTAGAAGCGGCGTCGCCGGAGATTGAGAGAGCGGGAGCGAGGAAAACGAAGGAGGCAAGGCAAAACTCAATCTCAATAATCAATGATAATTTTGGTTGCCCTACACATCCTTTTATAGGCTAACCAACAACTCACATTAACCCTAAAACACAATTTTCGCCGACCGCGTTCGAACTCGCCCGACCGCGTTCGAACGCACCGAGTTCGCTCTTTTGGATTTGCGAACGCGATGCAGGCGTTCGAACGCGCAATCGAACGCGCCTGTTGGTATTTGCGAACACGATGCAGGCGTTCACAATGCGTTCGAACGCGGTCCCCGTTCACAAACCGTGTTCGAACTCACTCCACCCGCGTTCGAACGCGACTTACAGAAAACTTATTTTAATGGAAATTAAATACTAAAACATGAAATAAAAACACTCCTAAAGTGAATCCATGCTCGAGACGACGTCAGTGAAGTCCGAATCGTATCAGAGTTCCAGTATCCGTCGTTTGCTCCACTCCCTGATGTCAATGAATTTGCTAGTACTGTGTTAATCAAAGGGGAACATTGGAAGGGCAATATGATGCCTCATGCGAAACTGACATCAGTGGCTCACATGCTTCACCTGCTTTGTCTGTACAACGTCACCGCCAAGACTCGCCATTCCAGTATTAGTCCTGATCATGCCTTCCTCCTTCATGTGATGTTGTCGGGAGTTTCTGTTGATTGGGCTGCGGTGATCTACGATTCCATTCTAACAGCTGCATAGAAAGAAGTGCCCCATGAAGGGTTGCCGTTTGGCATATTTATTACAAATTTGTGCACTCAGAGTGGGGTGCGCGTGGATGCCTCGGAACCTTCTCTTACTTCACAAAAACCGTTGGATCGGATTACTCTTAAGCGGAGTCAAGGTCATGATTAATCGTCTCCTCTCAAGCCGTCCTCTTTCACCATTGGACGTTCCTCACACCTCAATATTTTTTATGACAGTTCGGACGATGACTCATCTCACACTGAGGGGGAGTTACCATAGTTCTCTGACTATTTCGATCAGCTTAGCACTCAGGTGCAGGACCTCCATTCGATCGTGAATGATTTACGAGCTAAGCAAGCACGTCAGGGGACCGTTCTCGACTCTGTCTTGTCGATTCTTCATCGTCAGTTCCCTCTGAGTTCCTAGTCTTTGGCATTTGTGTCAAAAAGGGGGAGAGTGAGTGTGAGTTTAGACGTGTGTTTGGAGTTTAGGAGTTTACTCGTGTAGGGGGAGTAATGGCATAGGGGGAGTTTACTTGGTTTTGTTTACTGCTTAAATACCTTTGCGTGAATACCTGTGAACTTTGTTTGCTTGAGTACTTGTGAACTGCTTACTTGATAATTTGTGTTTGGATTGTTATTCATTTCAAGTTATTTTCACTTGATCTTGGTTTGGTATATTTTTATTTGCAGGGATTGATGTGCTAAAAGTACTAGACTTGTTGAATGCTCATTTTGAATTTTTTGTAATATCTTGTAAACTAGATATTTTGTCACAAATTGCCAAATGGGAGATTCTTAGGTTTTTAATTATTGACAATTGTGTACAAAATATTCTAAATGCATTTTTACATGTATATGAGCTTTATACAAGTATATAATATCTTTGGTTTGAAGAATTACAAAATTATTGGAGAAAAGCTGTTGAGTTCACACCGCGTTCACAACACGTTCGAATGCGGGTACTGTATTCACATAGACCGAGAGCTACGTTCACAAACGCGTTTGAACACGGATATTGCGTTCACACAGACCGAGAGCTGCGTTCACAAACGCGTTCGAACGCAACCTGAAGAATTCAAGTTGTCACGTTCGAACGCACTCGGGCCCGTTCGAATGCACCTGAGATCAAGTGATCTCGTTCCAACGCACCCGGGCCGCGTTCGAACGCACCTGGGCCGCGTTCGAACGCACTCGGGCCGCGTTCGAACGCACCAACGAAGTTTGAAAAAATTGGACTTTCGTGAGTTCGGATAAGACTTAGATTTGGCTCTATCTTGGATATCATATATAAGGATTGTGATGCCCTATCTCTAGGGGGGTTGAAGAAGTATTATTGAAGGAGACTTCTTGAGGCTACATCGGTTCTTCAACTAACAAGGTTCCACTCATCTACAAAATTTAATCTTTCGTCTTAAGGGCTATCTAGACGAAAGATCAATCTCGAGGGTAACTGAGGTTGGACTTCAATCACGAGAAGCAGTGAATCGTGGGTTCCAACGAGCAAGACTAGGAACAAAGTCATTTTGAAGCTAGCCAACAAGCCCTAAAATAATAAGTAACTCTAATTCTAGAGGATTCCCGTCGATCGCGTTCGAACGCGCCCGATCGCGTTCGAATGCACAAAATGCATTCTCTGTATGTGCGAACGCGATATAGGCGTTCGAACACGCATTATGTGTTCTCTATATTTGCGAACCTGATGTAGACGTTAGCAAGGGTGTTCGAACGCGACCCCTCCTACTTTCGAACGCGACCTACAAGAATTTTATTTTAATAAAAATAAAGAACTAATGCAGTAAGAAAAGATTCTAATTAAATGTATCAACAATCTTTACCTATACCGGATTGTGTTTAAGAAGACATTTTTATTAATTTCATAGATGGTCTTTCGCTGGTACGTGGTTATTCTGCTATTTTTGTGGTCATTGACAGGTTGAGCAAGTATGTGCACTTTTTGGCATTGTCACATCCATTTTCAACCAAGTTAGTGGCTGAAATGTTTGTTAGAGATGTTGCTCAGTTACATGGTATGCCATGCACGATTGTCTCAGATCGTGATCGTGTATTTTTGAGCGACTTTTGGACGGAGGTTTTTAGATTGTAGGGGGCTCGATTGAACTTCAATTCGGCCTACCATCCACAGACAGACGACAAAACCGAGGTGGTCAATCAAAACATTGAGCAGTACTTGAGATGCTTTGTTGGAGAGATGTTGAGATGATGGTTGGAGTTCTTACTATGGGCGGAGTGGTCTTACAACACCGCCTACCATAGTAGTATTGGCATGACTCCATTTGAGGTGGTGTATGGGCGCATAGCTCCAACATTACACGCTTATGACCTAGTGGCATCTGTAGATCGGACGGAGGTGGACTTAGCTTTGATAGATAGAGACGCCGCATTGAGGAGGTTGCGTGCCTATCTTAAACTTGCTCAAAACGGCATGAAGCAAGTTTATGATCATAGCTATTGGGAGCAAGAATTCGACATCGGCAGTTGTGTGTTTATAAGGGTACAACCATATCTACAGGCGACCTTGTGTCGGATGCATAACCAAAAGTTAGCACATCGCTACTTTGGTCCTTTTCTGGTGTTAGAGCGTATCTGCCCGGCTGCATATCGTTTGGAGCTACCGGAAGGGTCAAGAGTGCATCCTGTCTTCCATATTTCATTGCTGAGGGAGCGGACTGGTGACCATGAGGTCATTAGATCAGCTCTACCAGAGCCATTGGAGGAGACAAAGATCGTAGAGCTAGTTTGCGTACTTGCTAGGTGCCGACGATGTCATGGTACCAAATTAGAGATGGAGACTTGGCAAGCCATCCGATGAGGCTACATGGGAGTTGGAGATGGACATCTTTGAGCGTTTCCCTAACTTTACACCATGAGGGCAAGGTAGGGGAAGTGTCGTGGGCTGATACACCTTGTTAGAGTCTTTTCTTATTGCATTAGTTATTTATTTTCATTAAAATAAAATTCTTGTAGGTCGCGTTCAAACGCGGAAGGGGTCGGGTTTGAACGCTCTTGCGAATGCCTATATCAAATTTGCAAAAGTAGAGAACGTGAAATGCGTGTTCAAACACGGTCGGGCACGTTGGAATGCCGCATTCGAATGCCTACATCGCGTTTGCATGGACAGAGAACGCTTTTTGTGCGTTTGAACGCGATCGAGTGCGTTCTAACGCGATCGACGGGATTCCACTAGGATTAGGGTTAATTATTATTATTAAGGCTTATTGGCTAGCCTCTATAAAAGTGTGGATGGTAGCCAAAATCATTATATATTGGATTATTGGTTTCTTGCCTCCTATCTTCTCTCTATTCTCTCTACCCTAATCTTCCTCCTCCCTCTTCATCAACCTACCACCTCTACCGATGGCAAGGTCTCTCCTAACTTCTAATCCTCCCTCTTCTTTGGGATCTCAACTACTTCTTTCCCTTCGTCTTTATCCCTTAAACAACATCACCCATCCACCCTCATCTCCATTATCATCCATAACCCTAACTTCCACTCTACCCATCACCACCACCCTCATCCACAATATATCGTATTTTTGTTCCAGTTGTAGTTCGAATCTACAAAGGGCGTAAATATGAAAAATATAGATCAGGGAGTTTTGGATCGATTCCACTTAGCTTTGTAATTTCCTAACTACGGGAGAATATTTGGTGAATATTTCTCTCGGTTGCATGGATTGCTTCCTATAATAAATTCAGATCTTAAAGGAATTGTTCCGTAACATATCAAGAGAAGACAATGGCTTTGAGGTGGTCGATGTTGGTATACCGAGAGGGAGAGCGAGAACGAGAGAGAGAGAGAGAGAGAGAGAGAGAGAGAGAGAGAGAGAGAGAGAGAGAGAGAGAGAGAGAGACTGAAAGAGAAAGGGAGAAAAGAGAGACAGGTGGTGAATGAGGGAGGTGGCGGCTGTAGCGGTGCTAGGACCCACTACGGCAGTGGCGATATGGGCACCCCCATGCCTCATGCAATTTGCATGGGCATGAGCATGCTCATAAATAATTTTTTTGAAAGTTGGGTTGTGACAGTTTTGCCTTTCTTTTCAACTTATTTGCATGCACTAGTCGGCTAGAGTTAGAGTCCTAGTCTGCTAAAATTTGTCTTATTAGCTTAGTCTAGTCAAATTAAATTAAGTCAAGTTAGATCTGGTTCAATCTAAACCAAGCATCTCTTGACTGAGTTTAGTCCTAGTCTCTATAAATATCTGGATAGAAACCCAATTAATGATTATGCAAGTATTGAGAATTTTCTACCTTACCCTAATATTTCCCCTTTCTATATCTCCTACATCCTTCACCCTAGCCGACGAAACCTAGGGTTTTGACTACCCCTCCCTCCTTAGACTGTCGATCACCCTAACCTCGCCAACTTCTCCAGTCCTTCTCCTCTGCCATGTGATTGTCTTCATCTCTATTCACGCCACCACCCTCACAGCCACCATCACCATTATCACCACACCCGAACCTTCGTGAACACTACTAATGCCCTACCTAGTAGGGGTGGCAATCAGGTCGGATTAGTCGGGTTTAAGTCGGGTCAAGATAGTACAAACACAAACTCGACCTGTTTATCTAACGGGAAACACAACACTGTATGTTTAACCCATTTATTAATTAGATATATTCTTTATACACCATGGTCTACCATTCACACAATACAATTAATCCATTTACACGATTAACCTATTATTTACGCGATTAAGATACAAACCATAAATTATTTATAAAAATAAAACTTTGCCTCCTCAGCCCTCATCCTCTTCGGAAACAAAGCCAGCAATAATGGTGGATGTTCTAATAGTCACCACACAAATCCCTACAAGAATGACAGTACCAGAATACACTAATCTAGCTTAATTGCCAAAAAGCAACTCAAGTAGCACGCTTGATCTTGAATTTCAAAGAAAGCATTTTGCTACATAAATGACTATAGTATGTGACTCGTTGTACAAATAGCAGATCAAAAGCAAGGTGAAGAATGACTTCTAGGAAATCAATCATCATGATCAAATTACATCTTACTTGGAAATTTACTAGAAATAAATGGGATTTAAGAATTAGAAAAATGACGTTGTAGGAAAAAGAATCGACACTAACTATAGAAGTTGCAGAACAACAAATTCCAGGGCATGATTTCACCCCTCAAATGTATTTAATTTAGCCAAGTGAAATCATTCAAACTTGTTGCAGCAAATCGAAAATCTTTAGCTCTATAAAATCTTTTTTTTTTCTTTTCCTCCACCTTAGGACTCAGAAGCTAGAAAAATGTAATAGGATGAACAATACAGTAAATTTTTTTTGTGATGAAATCATCTAGTATATATGTTTTTATTCGAGAGAGAAAAGAAAAAAATCATCGAATAGTGAAAGCTGAAAAGATCCCTCCTTTTTCTCCGCCCTGACTTTCTCAAAAGGAAAGCCAAAACCTAGATCCAAAATCCCCTAATTTCCAAAATCCAAATCAAAAGGCACAAGTAAAGCCATAAAAAAGAACTCTTGGAGACAAGTAGTAGAGGTAGAGATCAATCAACACAGGAAGCAGTCATCAAGAGGGGTTTTGGGGGTTTCCCACTTTGATCTATGGAGAAGAAGAGGTTGATAAGGAGTTTATCACCGAAGGAGAAGAAGCGGTCGGGAAGGAGAGGGGCAGAGAGGAGATCTGGTGAGACAGCATGAGGAAGAGTAGGAGTAGGAGCTGGTTGTGTGAGGAAGAATGGGATGGGTCCAATGGGAGATTGGGAGGCAGCTGTAGGAGAAGTGAGGTGAGCGAGTTATTAGGGTATAGGTGTGTGTGTGTGTGTGTGTGTGTGTGTGTGTGTGTGTGTGTGTGTGTGTGTGTTTGTATGTCTATTGGGTTAGTGGGTTGACCTGTAATAACCCAACCTAAAAAAAAAAAAAATTGTTCTACATGGGCACGACGTGGCCGGCCATAGTGTGGCCGGCCTCGTGCCCATGCAGCTGGGCATGGTGTGGGGGTGCCACGCACCCCTAGCGTGGCCGCAGCCCAATGCTGCGGCCAGTTGGCCGAGGTGGGCCCCAGCGCCGCTGCAGCCGCCGCCAAAAACCCCCCAACCTCCTCTCTCTCTCTCCCCCCTCTAAATATCTCTTCTCTCTCTCTCTCGCCAAGGCCGGACTATCGCCGCCGCCGCCACTCCCACGAGCGCCGGTGAGCTCTTTCTCCTCCCCTCTCTTCTTCTCTCTTCTTCTCTCTCTCTCACTATCTCTCTCTCTCTCTCTCTCTCTCTCTCTCTCTCTCTTTCTCTTTTTCTTACCTCGGGCTCGGGCCCGTCAGAGCCGAGCCGCCGACGAGAGGCCGGCAACTAGCTAGCCACCAGCTGCCGGTGCCCTCCCAGTAGGCCGGGTCCGCACCTCCCTCCCCTCCTCCCTTCTTCGTCTTCTTCTTCTTCTTCTTTCTTTCTCTCTCTTTTTCTTTTCCCTCAGCTTCCAGTTCTTCTTTTCTGCATAACACTGTAGCAGTGTTTTAATTATATATTCATTTATTTATTTATTTGATGTTATTTATTTAGGTTTTTCCTTCTTAATTAATGCAAATAGATTATTTAGACATTAATTATTTTAATAATAATATATTCTTCAATATGATTAGTACTAATTGTAATTTGTATAATCAATGATTAATTAGGTATAAATATAAGTAATACTCATTTTTATTTATTTATATCTCTATTAGATTAATATATAGATTTGTAAATTATAATTATCAAATTTATATACCAATATTTTTATGAGATACATTTTAAATAATTCTAATAATTTATTATACATTATTATTTTGTAACAAAAAAGATAATGACTACATAGTCCCTAATTAATCAAGATATAATTTAATTATAATTAGGTTTTTATCTATATTTATATTTTATTTATAATAAAAATCTAGCCAATTATAAAATTAAGTAGAAATTATAAAATCTAATAAATCATCATATTTTACTCGAATGGATTATAATGGGATAAAAAACTAACTTTATGTTACTTAAACATTTTCAGATCCCGAACCCCTTATTTGAGACCCCGTGGACCTTGCTAGCGAGAAGTGTCACACGGTTGATGGACGGATGTAAGGGATACGTGGTTTGTATCTTCTGATCAGTGTAAGTAGTCTTATCCCCTAGACGCCTTTCTCAAATTAGGATATATTATATCTTATGTACACGCATGTTTTGACCTCCAACATGATTATATGATTTTATATAGAGATTATTACAATCGAGCATATTTTATCATGCATTCGATTATGCTGATTTGGGATATGAGTACATTGGTGATATATATAGAGATGATTAGAGATGATTCTACTGTTATGATTATTTACCGAGTTGATATGTAGCATGAGTATGCATGTAATAGATTAGCATGAGTATGCATGTGTTGACGATACAGTTAGAGATTTCATTGCATCATTTTCTCTTGATTCCTATTCCACCTAAATTTCTGTTATGCATTGACTTGTTATCGTACTGGATATATGCATTTGATCTGACATTTAGCAGGAAAGCATGAAATGTGATTGATAGGATAGCTGATAGAAAGCATGAGGATACCCGAGTAGGCACCAGGGTTAGGGGTGCCTAGAGTGATGATTATGGTCGCTGATATGCGATATCTCGTGGCCCATGTCCGAGGTCAGTTGATTCTGTGCGCACAGACAATCGGACACATGCCGTTCGCCAAGGCATATGTGGCGAGTTATCCTCACGAGGTTTCTATCAACTATGTAGGGTGCCCGGTCTGGATGGATGTTGATACCTTTAGCGGATGGCAGGGTATGGTTATATTTGAGATACTCCTTGCGGATGGCAGAGTATGCTCGGAGCCTTTGGGCATGATGTTGAGACCGGGTACCGGGTGTTGACTGTGCACAGTGGTCTAGTATGATGATATTATACCGAGATGTCGGTGATGATCGTGATGTTGAGAAATGCATATGATTTCATTTTTATCTGACATACCTAATTATTGAGTGGTCAATATACATCATATATGGTTGCATTTGATATCATAGCATGGCCATGGTCGGCATGCATCATGTGTCATATTTGATAGAGAGTTATGATGATCATATGACATGGAGATTTGTTTATTCATTGTCGATAATTGTATAGTTTTATCAGTATGACATATTATCTACTTTTCATTTATGTATTATTGAGGATGCATTCATATACTCATTCATGACATGATGGTACTTTCTGATTCATATTATCCAGTACATGATTTACTCTCTATTTGGCATCACTGATTCAGGGTAAGGTCTATTCACTGAGCCTTTTGCTCATGACTCTTTTTATTTCTTTTCTAACCCCCTCAGATATGTGGTACGTGATAGTGACTTGAGAAGATATTTTAGAGCGATGATGAGGTGAGCTATAGATGCGAGATAGTATAGATGATAGTTTATATAGAAATTGAGTTGTACTAGTATTTAATATTTGTACTCTTTTGTATTAAACGATGATTTGTATAATACAGGTCGAATCATAGTGTACTCTTGTATTAGTTATTTTAGTTGTATCTTGATGGTTTGTTGTGACCTATGTGGGTCCTGCTAGATTATGTAGCGGTCTAGTGTATATTATTGTGGACTTGGATATTCATATGTTAACAAGTTTATTTGGTTGATAGTATGATATATTTGGTGATGGATTATGTGATCATGGATAGGTTAACAGGTTTTATTTGATGATGTCATAATTATATGTGCACAGGAAAGTATCTGTGTGTGACGGGCTCCGCCCGACCTGTCGCGTGCGTCGCGCGTGCCGTGTGGGCGCGTGGCGTGCACGTGCCGTGCCGGGCGGGGGCGTTACATGACCTGACTTGATCCATATACTTGGTCAAGACAAGTCAGTGATATGAACTCAAACACGACTGGAGTATTAAGCGGGTTAGGCAGATTGACTCGTTTATGACCCAAATCCAATTAGACTAAACTCAACTCAAACCTAATTAAAAGTCACGTTATTGTGTCGAGTTATCTCGTCGGGTCAATTTTTGTCGCCCCTACTACCCACAACACCAACACAACCACCACCTTCCTCGTCCATCTCCTCCTTTTGCCAAGATCTTCCCTAGGCTATAGGAGACCAGCCACGCCACCCTAGCTTCATCCCTACCACCCTCAGCCAACAACTAATGCAACAGATCTGCATTACTGGGCACCCAACCCGGAACATCATTTCTAGATTCTCCATGAAAAAGTAACATAGGTGCACCTTGCCATAGTCGGTGTGCACCACATTTAGAAGGTTCTCGAGAAATTAGCATCAGTGCATGCCCCCTCGAGCCTAGTACCAACCACTTCTGAGCCCGAGAATACCCATAGCTGAGAAGCCTCATACTACCCACACCTATATCTCTATCGAGAAGGGTGAGAATAGTCACAAACAGTTATCAACCTTGGATAGTTCCTGACCTCATGGAAGACGTTCCGTGGGAAAATCTAGAGGATCTAGCACTATGATAACCATAACCAAGGTCTCGGAGGGTCTATGTTGAAGCCAAGGAGGAGAACTGAAATAAGAAGACCATGAGATAGGGATCCAAGGAAGGATTGTCTGGCTGAGTTTTCCCAAGTTCATTGTGGGAGATCCACTTAATTAAATCTACCACGTTGAATAGTTCTTTACATACCAAAGGACACTGAAAACCCACAAGGTCTTACTAATGGACGGTCCTCCACTCCTACCAAGTGGCACAACGAGCACATCCATTTTGTAAGTGCAAAATTATATAATGGCATGTTCATGGACACATAACAGTTTAGAAAATGATGTCCAATTTAGTTTTAATCTTAGGCAAGACATATACTTGTGGAAAAATGCCTGTGTGAAGAAGATCGAAGAGCGAAAGTGAAATCAAGTTAAAATAGTAATTCTCTCTTTTCACCTGCATGCCTAGAAGCTTTAAAATGCAAAATAGTGCAATGCATACCCTGGCATGAAATTAATATAGGAGTCCCTACGTAATTCAGAGCTACCAAGTAAGTCGAGTGCAAACCTTGATAGAAAATCAGAAATAGAAAGTTCTATGTAAGAACACCTTAACTTCAAAATCCAAAAAAGGATTCAAACTTGCAAAAATGAGGAGTGACCAAATCCTAAAGCTGCTTGTTCTGATCCACATCCAATTCTGAAAGATCTACAAGTTGAAACCTCATGAAATTTGGACAATTGTAGCTCTGGAAGAGTTCTTTCTGATGAATAATATATCGAGATTTGGATGGTTAAATCGAGAAATATTGTCAGATCAGCAGTTAGAGGTTGGGATGGAGAGAACTGAGGTACTTTCAAAAACTAATTTTGGAGATTTGTGGATAGAGGCATAGACATCTAGGTATGGAATGAAGATGACAGGACGACGGTGATGTGATAGGCCCAGAAATGATGATGGTGGAAGAAAATTAGGGTAGGCAATGGTGAAAGTGGGTGGTTGTAGTTGGTAGAGAAGGTGAGTTGCTCCTCGGGGTCAGGGGGCATTGCTAGACGAAGGGGAAGGTAGCGACGGTAGCTCTAGGTGGTGCTAGGGTTGCACGGCCGGGTCTAGCCGAACATGGAAGAAAAGGAAAATGACCTTAGAGATTTGCTTACTCCAAGATGATTTGACTTAAGTGCATACCACAATATATATAGTAGCTACCTAGTTGACTTATTTCGGTCTAACTTGACTAAGTTAGAGTCTGACTAACCCAAAGCAACAAGCAATAAGCAATTAACTAGTCCACAAGGTCAATAAACAAATAATAATGTTGAAAATAAATTAAGATAACTCAGGGACTAAGATGTGAAATCCCTATCTCCTCTTTGGACACTGAACCCAAGGTCTCCAAGGAAGCCATGGCTCGATCTGAGTCTAATCGTCAGCTTCTGAGTTTGTTTCAAACTTGAGGTTTCCTTTTTGGATTCTTCTAGTATGAATTCTATAGATTCCTCCACACTTATTATAAAGGATCTAAAGACAGCTTAAGGCATCCATTCATCCAAGGATCCCTCATTTAAAGGAGTTTCAACTTTCTATCATCGTGTGAGGAATAATTTGAGACACCATACACGATTTTTAATAGTACAAAGGAGCTAAATCGGTGGTTAAAAGGAAAATCAATTCAAAGAGAATTCAATGAGTTTTCGAGTTCATCATCCGTGAATTCCTAGTTCCCTCATGGAGCATGCTTTCTACAAGAATACGAGAAGAGCTATCTACATATGTCTGTGTGCTAGGCTACATCAAAGTTTGATCGTCGAGCATCGAAGGAGCTGAACCAAGAAGTCTACATCGACATCTACATTAACGCGAGGAATTCTAGAGTTTGATCCATGTTGTTTTTAGTACAATTAACGAGGAGCGATCGATTTCACCAAGTAGTTTATCAATGCGCAAAGTTCAAGCAAGAGGACTTCCTAGTACGAGAGGTTTGTAAGTGTATGAGACCATCCAACGCATGGTGAAAGTGCTTGTAAGTGTATCTGCGTTTGAGTGTGAAATAGATTAATATGAGAAGTTGATCAAATTTATAGTTTTTCCTCTTTATACGAGAGGTTTTCAAGTTAAAAAAATCGTGATCTGTGTGCTTGCAGTGCTTTACCTTTTTTATTTATATTTGGTTGAATTTAGTGCTTTACTTTTTTTTTTTTATTTGGTTGAATTTTTGCACACCAACATGAGATCGGTTTCATAGTTAGAGTAGAATTATGATTTTCATCTCCTACAAAGGATCTAGGTCTCATCCATCACTTTCTTGGCATCAAAATCACGCCTATATCAGATGGACTTCTCCTCTCATAAACTCATTATGCGCTCATTATTCTAGAAAAAATACAAATGGTTCATTGCAAACCTTATGAGTACACCTAAGGAGTCTAAAACCAAGTGTCTTAAAGATGCATTCTCACTAACAGATATTTAACACCAACTCGTCCTGAAATATCTCTGTGTTAATTTTGTTTCACAATTTATACATACTCTTACTATGACTCGTCTAAATATGGTGCGGAGGATACTCCGATACGTCAAAGAAACAATACACTCAGGTCTCAATTTTACTTCCAACATTACATTTGATCTTTGTGTTTTTTCTGAAGCAGACTAGGCTGGCTATCCTACCACATCGCAATCGACAATGTGCTATTGTGCATTTCCCAGGCATAACCTCATTTCCTGGTGTGCCAAAAAATAATACACTGTCTTTAGATCCAGCAACGAAGTAGAATATCATGCTATGACCCACACCGCAGCTGAGCTCATCTGGCTTACCTTCATCCTTTGTGATCTCTATGTGCCAACCCCAAGTCCTCCACAACTGTTTTGTGATAACCTCAGTACATTACATATGACTGTCAATCCAGCTTTTCAGGACAACAGCACTTGGTTTCCTTATCACATGGTTTGCTTCCACCTACAACTAGATTACTGACATTTTCCCAAAACCAATGCCAGGAAAGGCTATTCATCACTTTCGACTAAAATTCGGCATCTTACTCCTCAAGTTTGTTGGAGGATATTTAGATTACTGCTATGGATTGTGGAGCGATAAGGATAATGTTATGGAGTAATAAGGATACTATATCTCACAAATATATTTGCTCATAGGCATCTCTGGTTTCGGTGGATTACATGCCAAGGATGAGGTTTAGTAGGTGTATCTTTTTTAAACTAACTAACAATGATATCTCCGGCATCACGTCAACAAGCCCATCCATTGCAACCACTCATGCCAGATCCTCCCTTTCTTATTTTCTTCTTTCGATATTTTAACTCATTATTTTTTTCAACACTTTATGGAAACCTCACCAAAGTGCTGCACCAGCTTTTCCAAGGAAAAGACGGAGAAAGGAAATCTCATGCTATAAAGCACAGATAGTAAAACTGAGTATGCATTATGTGCAAATCACTTATTAGAGTAGTTTAAACCCATCCCACAATGGACATTGTTAGGTTTTTATTTGTTGGCAATTGTGTACAAAATATTCTAAGTGTATTTTTTCATGTATATGAGCTTTACACAAGTTTAGAATATCTCTGGTTTGAAGAATTGCAAGATTATTGGAGAAAAACCGTCGAGTTCACACCGCGTTCATAAACGCGTTCGAACGCGGGTACTGCGTTCACACAGACAGAGAGCTGCGTTCACAAACGCGTTCGAACGCGGGTACTGCGTTCACACAGACCGAGAGCTGCGTTCACAAACGCGTTCGAACGCAACCTGAAGAATTCAAATTGTCGCGTTCGAACGCACTCGGGCCCGTTCGAACGCACCTGAGTTCAAGTCATGCCGTTCGAACGCACCCGGGCCGCGTTCGAACGCACCAACGAAGTTTGATAAAATTGGACTTTCGTGAGTACGGATAAGACATGGATTTGTGAGTACGGATAAGACTTGGATTTGGCTCTATCTTGGAGACCATATATAAGGATTATGATGCCCTATCTTAAGGGTAGTGGAAGAAGGATCATTGAAGGAGATTTCTTGAGGCTACATCGGCTCTTCAACGAACAAGGTTCCACTCATCTACAAGAATTTAATCTTTTCTCTTAAGGGCGATCTAGACGACAGATCAATCTCGAGGGCTACTTAGATTGGACTTCAATCACAAGAAGTAGTGATTCGTGGGTTCTAGCGATCAAGACTGAGAGGAACAAAGTCGTTTGGATCGACGGGTTATTTTGTGAGTCAGTCTTGTAACTGCTACTATTCTAATGATTGATTTTGATCCGAGCTTGGATCCGTGGTTTTTTCCCGTTTGGGTTTTTCCATGTTAAAATCTTGGTGTTCATCTCTGCTTTCATTTTTAATATTTCTTCCAATTTTTACTTAAGCGAATGAGCGAGATCATTGCCTAGTGTTTAGATACATACGTGTGTCTAGGGGTTTTTTTCATTTGGTATCAGAGCAGGTTCTCTCACCTTTGAGAGAGATCAGATAGACATGGATTTTCATAGAGATGGACCATCATCTATTAGACCTCCTATCCTAGATGGATCAAATTATGGATATTGGAAAGCTAGGATGAGAGCTTACTTGAAGTCTATAGATGAACGAGTATGGTTTGCCGTTGTGAACGGTTGGAGTCCACCAATGTACATGGTGGATGATAAACTTGCTGATAAACCGATAGAGTCATGGGATATGTCAGACTATGAAAAAGTTGGATGGAATAGCAAGGCAATAAATGTAATTTTTAGTTGTGTTTCCTCGGAAGAATTTAGAAAAATTTCTACTTGTGAGATAGCAAAAAAAGCCTGGACGATCTTAGAAACAACTTAAGAAGCCTAAACTATGGCTGTAAAACTTTCAAAACTTCAGAGGTTAACTACTAGTTTTGAAACTCTACGTATGGAGGAGAATGAGACATTTGATGAGTTTTATGCAAAGCTGAGTGATATAGCCAACTCCAGTTTCAACCTAGGAGAGAAAATTTCTGAAAATAGAATTGTCCATAAGATCCTTAGGTCTCTTCGAGAGAGGTTTCAGGCGAAAGTTATAGCTATTGAGGAAAGCAAGGACATCGATTCTATAAAAGTTGAACAATTTGTAGGAAATCTACAAACATTTGAGTCCAGCCTTTCAAAATCGAGGAAGTCCAAAGGGATGGCCCTATCCACAGTTGAACAAAATTTAGAGGAGTCTAATGATGAAGGTGATTTAGATGTTGACTGTGTTTGTCAAAAAGTTCAATAAATTCTTTCGGAAGCCAAATAAGTTGAATGCTGAAAAATTTGAAAAAAGTAAAGCCTTTATGAAAAAGAAGAATACTTTGAGTTCGAATACAGGTGGTAGCAACAATAATGTCAAACAGAAAAATAAGAATTCTGAGAATAAAGTTCAATGTTTTGAATGTTCTAGTTTTGGACACATCGCACACGAATGCCCTAATCGTCTTAAGAGAAAGGGTAAAGCTATGAAAGTTACTTGGGATGACTCAGATGAATCTGATGATAATTCTGAAAAATACGAAGAAAACTTTATAGCCTTTGCCTCTTCTCTACTTAATACTGACTCTGTTGTTGATATTGATAGTACAGATAATTTTGATATGTTACCAGCTGAGGAAAATGAATCTAAAATTCAAAAGGCATATAATGACTTGTACCTGGAGTCGTTTAAACTCAAGAAAAACAATCTTAGACTATTTCAACGACTCAAGGTAATCGAATAAAAAAGAAATCAATTTGAGGAGAAATACAAATTGGAACTTGAACGTGTTAAAGACCTTTCTGAACAACTTGACAATGCGAAAAATAAGATGAAGGCTGATGAAATTGAACTATAGTGATTGCAGAAAGAAGTGACATTTCTTAAAGGGGAGAACAAACTTAACGAGATATTAAAAGCTCAGATTTCTGGAAAAGACAGGTATGGTATTGGATACACTAGTAATTCAAATAATAATAAAACTTTCTTTGGTTCTGCAGGTATACAAAAGGAAAAAAACCTGAGGTTATCAATCGCATTTACAAAGCAATCCTGGATGAATGTCTAAACTGAAGTTTAATCTACAAACTAGTGAAACTTTGACGGTACCAAAGGTAAACTCTAGTCACACTCCTCGACAAAAGGTGAGTAGAAAAAGGTTTGTTCCGACATGCTTTCGTTGCGGCATTCTAGGGCATATTCGACTTCATTGCAAACTTTTGCAAAAACCTATAAGTGCTTTTATTTATGGGATGAAAACAAAGGCCATATGGGTCAAGAAAAGTGATTTGAAATGTTATGTTGTACATACCGCCTTGAAAGCTTTAAATTCTGACTTGTGGTATTTAGACAGTGACTGTTCAAGACATATGTCAGGCGACAAATCCTTATTTTCTAATCTCGAAGAATATGAAGGGGGAGTTGTGACATTTGGAGATGGTAACTCATCCAAGGTAATAGGTAAAGGAAAGGTAAGTACTCCAGGTATTCCTAGTCTCGAAAATGTTCTTTATGTTAATGGCTTGAAAGCAAATTTATTAAGCATCATTAAATTTTGTGCTGAAGGTTATGAGATAAAATTCTCTAAAAATGATTGTACTATTCTAGATCATGATGGTAATGTTATATGTTTTGGATCTAGAACATCTGATAATTGCTATGTTGTTAGAACTTCACATAATCTGAAATGTAACAAGACAAAACAATAGCACTAGAACATGTTGAGACGGAGAAATAGTTGGGTGATTTGTTTACAAAATCTTTGGATTTACAGAGATTTGAGTATCTTCGTACTTCTTTAGGCATTTGTGCTTTGGATTGATTTTCTTTTTGTTTTGGTTTGCGTGTTTTGGTTTGCATGTTTTATTTTTTACTATTTTCTTTTCATTTTGTTTTAGGTTTTCTTTACTCTGAAATTTTCTTTTGTTTTTAGTTTCAGATTTGTCGAGAGTGTTTGTCATAAAAAAAAAAAATTGATGCACTCCTAGATTCAATAATATACTTTTGACATATAAATATGATGTTTCTCTTGATTATGAGTTATTATAGTCAATTTTGTTATCTTGTAGTATATTGTATCATTTCTGAGTTATTCACTCTCTCGACTTATATGATAATTATACTGAAATTAATGCACTCATAACGTGTGTATATTCTTGAGTGAGCATGACATCATGAAATTCTTTTTAAATAGCTCACTATTGACCTTGATTTGCACAGTTTGACCTCATGCTTAGTCATCACAAATGTGTTCATAAAAGATCAATGAAAATGGCTACAATGAGTTAGTGTGAAAGCCATCTTGTTTAGAGTCCAGTTTGACTCAGTACATTACTTGCAAATTAAATAAAAATTTTGCTATTTGTGTATATATTCTGGCACATTATTTGATTTGTACTACAAGAAAAGGGTTACCTACTCATGTGTGAAAGTCATCATTGCACCTATATGGTTTATTTATAAAAAAATATACAGGAAAAATTCCTATTCGGTTATGGAGAATAAGTCGAAAAGTGTAAATTTAAATACTAAGTCGGTTTGACTATTGTGTAGTATCATCGTTTAAATAGGAAAGTTTATTTAAGAAGAATGTTTCATGTTATCTATGCTCACCTTGCATATGCATATTGTTATATCAATCAAGATTAATTTAATTTTGAGTGATGCATTAGAATTGATTATAATATGCTTTTGATGATTTGGTTGATCTGTGTATGACTTATTTCATTCGATTGTCATATTCTATGTCTTGAATCTATTTTGAATTTCTAGAAGTGCATCTCCAAAAAGATTTTTTGATTTTTTTTTGATTTTTTACTTAAAAAAAGAGGGCGTTCGAATGCAGATTTTTGAGTTCGAACGCGATGACTGGCGCGTTCCAATGCGCAGACTGGTGCGTTCGAACGCACTCGATGATTCTTTAAATATTGAGTCTGAACCCAAGGGTTTTCATCTTCCATCTTCCAAACCCTAGAAACCCATCATTTCCTCCCTCTCAAATCTTCAAGATCTTGGTATTTTTCATCAAATTTCTCACTACAAACCCTTTTAGAGGGTAGTTCTCCTCTGGATCTTGCATCTTTCGGCCAAATTTCTAAGTTTTTCTTCACTTTTGCGAGGTATGATCATCCATCAATTTTCCTATTTTTTTATTCAATTAAGTCTTTTGATCTTGATTGATTTCGTGCGTTTTCAAGTTTTGATCACATTAAAGTTACTATCTTGATGTTTCTTGTGCGATTGAACGTGATATCTTAGCGTTTTCAAGTGGATGATGAATTTCATTTAGGGCCTTCATGGTTTCTTGATTTCTTTTTGATTTCTTGTTTTTCTTTTTGGTTGCTTTGGGCATGTATTGAATCTTGCATCTTGTTTCTTTCTCAAGAATGCCTAGGAAAGCTGCAGTTTCCAAGAAACCTAGGCCGCCTTCGTCACCATCTTCGGCCCCAAAGTTTTCTACTTCAACGGCTGCAGGACGATACAAACATAATTTTTGCACTCGTCCTGTTATTTGTGAACGACCCGTGGTCATTTCCAATTTTTCATCTTTGGGGATCGAACAGATATTTACTGAGCGAGGATGGTTATCGGTGTGTCGGATGAGCGGGACTGCTTATGTGGAAGTTGTTCATGAATTCTTTTGTAATGCCACAGTTTTAGAACGCTGTATTCGTTCTACTGTTCGTGGGGTGTCTGTATACTTGGACTCTGATGTTATTCGCGCTGAACTTTGTCTTCCTGATGGTGAGTTCTAGTATCCCACGTCTGCTCCACTTCCTGATGTCGATGAATATGCTGGCACAGTACTGATCAAGGGGGGAACGTTGGAAGGGAAACATGATGCCGCATGCGAAACTAACACCAGTGGCTCGCATGCTTCACCTATTTTGTTTGTCCAACGTTACTCCCAAGACTCGACATTCCAGTATCAGTCTGGATCGTGCATTCCTTCTTCATGCAATGTTATCTGGAGTCTCTGTTGATTTGGCTGCGGTGATCTATGATTCGATTCTCACAGCTGCACAGAAAGAAGCACCTCGTGAAGGGTTACCGTTTGGCATCTTTATTACGAATTTGTGCACTCAGAGTGGGGTGCGTGTGGATGCTTCGGAACCTTCCGTTACTTCACACAAATTGTTGGACGGATTACTCTTAAGCGGAGTCAAGCTCACGACCAGTCGTATCCTCTCAAGCTGTCCTCCTCCGTCGCTGGTCGCTCATCGCACCCTGACAGTTCTGATGATAGCTCTGACGGTGACACATCTCACTTTGAGGGGGAGTTACCACAGTACTCTAATCGTTTCGATCAGCTTAGTACACAAGTGCGGGATCTCCATTCGGCAGTGACTGATTTACGAGCTGAGCAAGCTCGTCAGGGGACTGTACTTGACTCTGTGTTGACGATTATTCAGCGTCAGTTTCCTCCGAGTTCCTAGTCTTTGGCATTTGTGGCAAAAAGGGGGAGAGTGTCTAGGTGTCTAGGTGTGTAGGAGGGAGCATGGTAATAGGGGGAGTTTATTAGAGTATTTCTATCTTTCTAATCTTGCTTATATTGTTTGGATAAATTGTGAACTTTGTCAGTTTAAGTATTTTTGAACTTGCTCCATTGATAACTTGTATTTGGATTGTTTATTCATTTCAAGTTACTTTCACTTGATCTTGGATTGGTATATGTTTATTTGCAGGGATTGACGTGCAAAATATTCTAGACTTGTTGATTGCTCAATTTGAGTCTTTGTAATAACTTGTAATCTAGGTGTTTTGTCACAAATTGCCAAAGGGGGAGATTGTTAGGTTTTTATTTGTTGGCAATTGTGTACAAAATATTCTAAGTGTATTTTTTCATGTATATGAGCTTTACACAAGTCTAGAATATCTCTAGTTTGAAGAATTGCAAGATTATTGGAGAAAAGCCGTCGAGTTCACACCGCGTTCACAAACGCGTTCGAACGCGGAATCTGCGTTCACACAGACAGAGAGCCGCGTTTACAAACGCGTTCGAACGCGAATACTGCGTTCACATAGATAGAGAGCCGCGTTCACAAACGCGTTTGAACGCGGGTACTGCGTTCACACAGACAGAGAGCCGCGTTCACAAACGCGTTCGAACGCGAGTACTGCGTTCACATAGATAGAGAGCCGCGTTCACAAACGCGTTCGAACGTGGGTACTGCGTTCACACAGATAGAGAGCCGCGTTCACAAACGCATTCGAACGCGGGTACTACGTTCACACAGACCGAGAGCTGCGTTCACAAACGCGTTCGAACGCAACCTGAAGAATTCAAGTTGTCGCGTTCGAACGCACTCGGGCCCGTTCGAACGCACCTGAGTTCAAGTCATGTCGTTCGAACGCACCCGGGCCGCATTCGAACGCACCAACGAAGTTTGATAAAATTGGACTTTCGTGAGTACAGATAAGACTTGAATTTGTGAGTACGGATAAAACTTGGATTTGACTCTATCTTGGAGATCATATATAAGGATTATGATGCCCTATCTTAAGGGTAGTGGAAGAAGGATCATTGAAGGAGATTTCTTGAGGCTACATCGGCTCTTCAACGAACAAGGTTCCACTCATCTATAAGAATTTAATCTTTTGTTTTAAGGGCGATCTAGACGACAGATCAATCTCGAGGGCTACTGAGATTGGACTTCAATCACAAGAAGTAGTGAATCGTAGGTTCTAGCGATCAAGACTGAGAGGAACAAAATCGTTTGGATCGACGGGTTGTTTTGTGAGTCAGTCTTATAACTGCTACTATTCTAATGATTAGTTTTGATCCGAGTTTGGATCCGTAGTTTTTTTCCGTTTGAATTTTTCCACGTTAAAATCTTGGTGTTCATCTCTGCTTTCGTTTTTAATATTTCTTTCAATTTTTAGTTAAGTGAACGAGCGAGATTATTGCCTAGTGTTTAGATACATACGTGTGTCTAGGAATTTTTTCAGACATAAACGATAAATGGTGAATTCCTGAATAGATAGAAGGCTGCACACATTTTAGACACAAAGCAACCAAGTCTTCGCAAAAGACTCTCTGAATGCAATGTGAGAGATCAGCAGAATGCAATTTCATAAAGAGAAAGGCTTTCTATAAACATCAAATGTTTTGTTCGAAGTTAGCTGCGGCTCCTGCAAGTATTGACATAAACGATAAATGGTGAATTCCTGAATAGATAGAAGGCTGCACACATTTTAGACACAAAGCAACCAAGTCTTCACAAAAGACTCTCTGAATGCAATGTGAGAGATCAGCAGAATGCAATTTCATAAAGAGAAAGGCTTTCTATAAACATCAAATGTTTTGTTCGAAGTTAGCTGCGGCTCCTGCAAGTATCAACATAAAAACGTTTGATCAGTAAAATCATCAGCGCATTGAAAACACAGGGCATCGCATGCCCAATGGTCTGTTAACATATCTTTGAAAGATATAGATTATAACGAGGATGAAGTGGTAGAGTAACAACTAAGAAAATCTACCTGCCTCAGCCCTCCTATTGAAAGACCTGTTAACATCATTGTGATGAACGATGATACATGGCCTCCACTACTTGATTCACCAGTGTTTCTGATAGTTGTTCTCATTGAATTGAGTATGCTTCCATACGTGGCAGCATTTCCTTGCTCAATAGCTTGGATGAAACAATATGTCATTACACCGGTAGGGGTTACCTTCGACAAAGCCTATTCATGTAAACCAGCTATGTATTGTTACAAGATATAAGGAGAGAAACAACAGTCGAGCTACATGATACATGGTCGAAAGAATTTTGGACTATCTTACAATGTCAACCATCCTGATGACTCTGTATCAAAATAAAGACAATTGAAAGAAATAAAATGGTGGCTGGTCTTATGATAGAGGATAGAATGTAAGAAATATAGTAACTGGTATTTTAAATACTACATAAATTATTAATGAGTTTTGAACTTCAAAGATTCTTGTAATGCAGAAATCTGTCATCTTTACTTGAACTGAACACTAACAAAGACTCACAGAGGTATCTGCAGAGGTCTGAGCGTCATCACAACCACTAAAGCAAATAGCTTCTCCACCATTTGTACCTTTCCAAGTTCCAGATCGTGGGCGATGATCTTCCCATACATATTGGTTGTTCCTGTACTGACAAGGATGGCATGAGGAATCTAGCTTCCACTAAAAGGTAAGCAAAGTTCAAAACTAACCAAGTTTCTCAAATTAAGGGCCAAACTCTAAAGCTTCTTGTAATCATTTCTGATGCTGGTAATCGGAAAAGAAGATGACAAAAACCATGTAGATATCAGCACAGCAAAAATGGACTTTGTGTAGCATGTTGCAGTTGTGTATGTGAGTACATATGTATAGTGAGACATTTGCAAATTCAATAAGAACATGATGCGCAAGAAAAACTCATGGATTAAAGAAGAGAACAAAATTTGAAATTGCTAATGTTCGCTAGTGAATAAGATTGGTAAAAATTGAAGAATATATATTTTTCCTATTTTATCGAGAATTCTTGTTCATTATGAACTTCATAATTAAGGGATCCTTAAACAGGAACTTTTAAAAAGAGGTTGTAAAAAATGTTCCTATGTCAGCATATTGTTGATATCTCCTTATAACCATCTAATCGGCAATCAAGTAAGTAAATATGCCTGTCAGGGGGCATGGTGGCTTGACAATCTATGCATGTCTAAGAAAGAAAATCTACTACATCTTAAAGAATGAAGTATTTATAAGTCGATGCTCATCACTAGAGCGATTACTATTTGCATGAATTGTAAGAAAAATGTACACCTACTATGCAAATAGATATCAAACTATTCATGAGCAATTGAAAGTTCTTACACTCATTGGCCAAATTTAGGATAATAATCATAAATTATCCTTGTAGTATTTAATTTAAGTTATCAGAGAAATTTTTTTTTTAAGAAATGCAATAAATAAGCATAATTTTACATGTTTTCCCAATTGATGGTGAATGAATAGCTAAAAGGTGAAGATATTGAGCGGTACCAACAAATTATGAACTATTTCTTCTTTTTTTGTCAGTGACTAGTTCATCATAAGGTGAGAGTTTCACATCTCTCTTATGTGACTGAAATTCAGTGGTAAAAACTGTCTAACTATAAGTTACTTTTACAAAGCACTTCCTTTGTTATAGAAGGATCTTCTTATTATAATGAGGCAGTAATAGGAATAATTAACTGTACCACATTACTTACCTATCCATTCGGCAAAGAAAAGATAGATCTAGTACAGTGCCACTATGGCAAGCATCCACAATGGCATGAAGCTTGACCCCTTGAGGAAGTGGTCTGACAATGGTCTCATTAATTTCATCGTCAATGATCATCCCATTTTCTTCAAAGTCCAATGGACAAAGGGTTTCATCATAACCATCAATTTCATCCCCAGTATAGTTTCTCATCTGTGAACCATGACCAGAGTAGTGAAATACCAAAGAGTCTCCTGCTTTGCAACCTTGCATAAGCCATCGTAGTGCCCCCATTATATTGGATTTGGTTGGCATCTTATACGGTCCGGATTCTTCTTCTGCAAAACAACTTTCGAGTAAGAACGAAAGAATTGCTCAATGCAACAAGCATTATAAGGAAGGGAGATTATCATCCTAAGCATTGAAGGTAATTACTGTGCCAAAAGATGTCCAGTTCACAGCAGAGGATAGAGTATCTTCCAGAAAGGATCAATTATTTGCAAACCATACTATTTGTAGTAAAAGAAAAGAAACAACTTGGATTGCCAATTTAGAGATCAGGGTGTGAAAGCCAAATTACAATGGCTAAGTGCTTGGATAGATCTAGAACCAGCATAGCATAAACTGATACAGAGATGAACGTTCCTACAATTCATTCCAATGATATAAATGTTGTTAGGGTTAGAGTATGTCTGGTTTTCATACAAAGTCGTTATAGACTAGTATTCCTGCTGCATTATTCTCTCTCCTTTCCAATCATTGGCCAAATTTGTGTGGCCATATTTGAGCTAATCAATGTTGGGGAGATAGGCAAGCCCTAGATAGGTAAAATAGGATTTAACGAAATCTTAGAATTGAACTCAACCCAAAAGCTTAAGCTATTAGACGAAGGCCAAGTATTTATAAATCCTTTCAGTTTTTCCTCTATTTCTAATGCAATACTAAACTCTCACATATGATACTCAATAATCTCCTCCTTCACTTATGAACCTAATATTAATTGCTCTCCCTCAAGTGTACTCTACTATTCTTAACCGAGCCTTATGCTTAATTTCTCTTTTAGTCACACACTAGTCTCAAGAGTCAAGTTCTTCAATTACCGTTAACCGTTTTTCATGAGTCACCTGGAACTCACTTGTTCGAGCTCATGCATCTTTGTCCTAGGCTAGGACTTTTGCTCCATTGAGTATAATTGAGCTTGCGTATTAATCTTGTCCACTTGAGCCTAATCTAGGGTCTTTAGCTCTATTAATCACACCACACCCAACTACTGCTTTACCATGACTTATCTACAAGAGTCCATTTGCTGGTTAGAGCCACCAAATCAGTTGTATCAGACTACTTTAGAGAGTAATCTAGGATTGTCGAACGAGAGTTTCTAATACTACTTGTTGGGGAGATAGGAAGTCCTAGTCCAAATGAAACAAAGTTTAATATAAATCTTAGAACCTATCTCAAACCAAAGTTTAAGCTGTTAGGTGAAAATCAAATATCTTTATAAACTCTCTCACATTTTTCCTCGTTTTCCGATATGAGACTAAACTCTCAGATGTGATCCTCAATAATTAGCATGTCAATAGATTTTTGTTTACTTGCAAAATACACAAATATTGGATAATTTCTACACAGAAACATCACAATTGAGAAAGCATTCATGGATGAGATAGAAAAAGGGAAGACCATATAAAATTCTATACATTCAATTTTAGCCATAAGTTAGTGCACATTAAGTATGTCCATAGATGACCTTTTACCTAGTCTCCAACAATGTGGACTAGGACAAACTAAGCTAAAATGTTAAATAAGGTAGCGAAATTTACAAAACCACTTTACGCTTGTCTATAATTATTCATACTCAATCATATACATATTATTATTTAACTCTGCATTTTGCTTTTAATGCCAAAAAACACTAAGACCGAATTAAATGGAAGCAGGAACACCCCCAAAGGGAAAATTATAAACATCAAGATCCATCTCTCCATGAACCAAATCAAACCACAGTCTACATGCACGACATACGTAAACTTGAGTGATCATCAACCTAACATCACCAATTTTGAAATGTTGACTTTATTCAATCCAACGTTACGAATGCAAATCGAGATAAATCGAAGCAAATGCAAATTAAGTCCATAAAAGGTACCCGAATTTACTACCTGTGAGCATGAAGATGGAGGATTCCGGAAATTTGAACCGGTGGACGAGGAGATACTGCATGTACTTCGCGTCATTAATGCATCCATTCAGCTCTTTCTTCGTGTTCCTATACGTTATCCCGCATATAACCGCCCTCTTCGTCCCGTACGGACTCGGCGGCGGCGGTGGGACACGCGGCACGCCCCAGCCGTAAGGAGCCGAACCCACCGGTGCCGGCTGAGGAGGACGGGCGTAGTTACCGCAAGGGGAAGGAGCAGGAGTGGGAGCGGCGATGAAGCTACGTGGCTCCGCCTCGTGGGTGATTGCATTACAAAAGGCGCAGCGGATGGAGCGTGCCCCATCCGGGAGCTGGAGCTGTCTACGGCAGTTGAAGCAATCTATGAGCATCAGCATCGCGTGGTCGACGGCTGTGATCGATCGCCAGGCAGAGTACGGAGAGGAGGAAGAGGGGAAGGAGGAGACGTTGGGCTCGATGAAGAGTTAATATAAGATTGACGAGGTGACGTTGACCTGTGATGTGCAGGTATGCTGCTAAGCTGGAACAGAGAGAGGGAAATTGATTCTTGGGTTCGGATGGTACCTCATTGGCCATGGTGAGGGTGTTTGGCATGGTCTTATGAGTTCCTGCAGAGTAAATTATTGCTTACAGAACGCGGAAAAAGCGTTCGATTCAGCTGCGGATCGGAGGGGAACCGGGTCAGCGTCACGACTACCAATTGGATATAGCTGACGTGGCAGTGACTGATTGGCTGATACCAGTGGATGCATGTTTTTAACCCCTGTTTTAGTAAATTAGTGCAGACTGCCAGACTGGGCAACCGACAATGAGTTTTTTTTGACCTAGTACTGTTCTAAATTTTCAATTTAGAAAACGAAAAAGAAAATAGTGCTGTTTTAAATTTAATTTATCAAAATAGATTATTCCTCAAATTAATTATCAAAATGGTCTAATTTACTATAGCTCTAAACTAAATGCTTATCAGCTTAGTATTTTATTATTGTTGGTAAAACTGTGAACATTTTTAGTTTTCTTTATTAGGGGAAACACGAATAGTTGTTAAGCATTTCTTTATATTAAATAGATTAACGGGAGAGTTAAGCATGTTGGTTAAGTGTTAAGGAAACGTTGTAAAGTTAGGTGCCTTAGATGAAATGCTCATCACTTAAGCATTTTTACTGGGCTTACAAGTACTCGATAACTCACTTTTTGACGCCCCAAGATTGGGTAGTGAGGGTTGCAAAATAAACATGGAAAACACTAATCTCTTTAGCATTTCATAAATTTAGTGTCTTTGTGCAACGCTGAATAGTTCAATATTTTACTACGTTTTCTCATGTAACTTAAGACTCCCACCCCTCTTCTTTTCTCCTTTCTCATTTCATTTCCTCCTTCCTCTTGAACCCTAGCGTGGTGATACCGACTGGTCACATAAAGGCCTCCTTCTCCTTCTCCTTCGAAAACCCTAGCTATCAGAGGTATTATTAACACCCGAAAATTGGTGAGTATTAGATATGTTAATTTTTAATAATTTTAATGGAATGTTGGTATTAATTTTTAATTTAATTTGATAGGAATGTGTTCATTTCGATCTAAGAGCTGTCATTCAATTTATTTTCAGTTATGTATAAGAACTTCACGGTACATTTTACTCACTCGTCAAACTTCACTTATGCATAATACATACTATCTTCCACAGCATTGGCATTGATTTAGCTGGAATATCACAAAAAGAAGAGGAAATAGTACACATGCAGATAACTTGTGGGTATGGCTTACCTCATCAAACACCTGACATTGAGGTTAAGTAAAATCATTTAGCTCCAAACCCATCATTTAATTCTATGCTGGAAGAAGAAATTTCAAGATGCTAGTTACTTCTTCACTTGCCTTGGTCCAACCATCCTACATGAGAATGCATTATCCGGCATGAATTTATCCAGCATGTGATCATTTAGCAATTGCATGCTTACTCTGTCATTTACATGTACACGACTCATAGTTTGCTTACTTGGATTGATAGATATCACGACTTGTATTTACCAAATGCTTAGAACATAGTTGACGGTATTAGTAAATTAGATATATGAAAGAAAGCTAAATTCCATTTGATATAATGAGATTGTATTAGACTTTTGATTCACTACTTTATATTGTTTCAAGGGATAAATATAGCTTACCAAAACAAATGCCATTTTTTTTGGGTAATCAAACCCATCAAAATGTTTCATATATGAAATCTTTGCATTCCAAGTTGGCAAATAGAAGAAATGCCAATAAACTCTTATATATCTTTTGTTTAGAAGATGCCTCAGATATTTATAATAATTATATGTAATTGGGGTGCCAATATTATACAGTTGCAAAATGGTATAGTTAACTATGGGGGTGGGTCAAGAAAATTTGTTAAAATGGATAGAAATTGTAGTTACAATCAATTGGTCTAAAAAGTATCAAAAGCAAGTAAACTAATTACAGAGAATTAATATCTCTAAAGAGAAATGTAATTAGCGCACATCATTCATTCATTCAAAGTTAAGGCTTCTAAATTTAATATTTTATGTGTTAAATACAAGTAAGAGAATGTATGCCAATGAAGCTTACAAGTAGTGTTACGTAAGAGTTATGGAATATAAAAAATTACTAAATATAATGATTCACGTACTTACCTCAATCTTTCTTGGATATAAAACTTATCACACATGAGATTAAAAGGTCCATTAGTAACGACACAACCATTAGTGTTGCTCAATTATAAACTCATATTCTTATAAAGTATTGTTATCAAATTTTATATCGAAAGGTTTGAAAGGCAAAACAAAAAACCATTGAAAATATATTTAGTGATTTGCCATCATTTATGCTTGAATTCCAACGTAAGAATACTAATACAATTGTGTTGGGAAAGAAAATCTATTGAGATGAACCAAATATAGAAATATTTAAATATTTGTTTTAGTCGTTTGGTCCTTTCATTGAGGTCAGTATTAAGTATTGATGGCACATAACACTATGGAAAGTATAAATAGATTTTGTTTATTGTTGTCGCCATTAACATGAATGATAGTGTGCTTCTTCTCGCATATGCTAATGTTAATAGTAAGAATCTTGATAGTTGGGGTTAATGATAGGTGTCTACGATACCAAATTGATAGGCTCTGATACCAATGATAGGTTACAGAATGATTCTTTCAAGATCTGGATTGATTGTAGGAAACAGTCCACATAACCGAGGAAAAATATTCGTCAAATATTCGTCAAATATTCTCTCGTAGTCAGAAAATTATGAAACCAAGTAGGATCTATCCATAACTCCCTCACTATGATTTTTGTATTTATGCCCTTCACATATTCGAACTGCAACTAGGACGAAAATATGATAAAGTGGGGATAAAGGTGGTGGTGACGGATGGATTGGATGATAGGGTTATGGATGATAATAGAGATTAGGGTGGATGAGTGATGTTGTTTAAGGGATAAAGACAAAGGGAAAGAAGTGGTTGAGATCCCAAGGAAGAGGGAGGACTCGACAGACGAAGGAGATTAGAAGATAGGAGAGACCTTGCCAATGGTAGAGGTGGTAGGTTGGTGAAGAAGGAAGAGGGAGATTATAGTAGAGAGAAGATAGAGAGGCAAGAAACCAATATTCCAATATCACAATGATTTTAGCTGCCATCCACACCTTCATAGAGGCTAGCCAACAAGACAAAATAACAATTATTAACCGTAATTCTAGTGGACTCCCGCCGATCGCGTTCGAACGCACAAAAGGCGTTCTTTGTCGATGCAAACCTGATGCAGACGTTCGAACGCGGCATTCAAATGTTCCTGACCGCGTTCGAACACGCATTTCACATTCTCTATTTTTGAGAACCTAATGCAGATGTTCGTAAAGGTATTCGAATGCAACCCCTTCCACGTTCGAACGCGACCTACAATAAATTTATTTTAATAAAAATAAATAACTAATGCAATAAGAAAAGACTCTAATAAGGTATATCAGGTTAGTTTCTTGCATGCATGTACTCTAGAGTTATATTTCAGAGGGAAAACATATGTTTGGTTTTAAATCATCCCGTTAGAATTATAGCAACGATCAATGATGAAACAAGTAGATGGATTGAGCCATTAGGCTATCACCATTTTTATCTCCAATATATGGTTAACAATTTTAGTAAGGAATTCCGATATAGCTTAGTGTGGATTGAGCCATTAACTTTTACATGGGCTGGATAGCTTAGTGCAATCTAGATGCAAAATATGGCTTGATGATATTTTTCTAGAGAAGTGATCTTTTTCTTATGATGGAGGTCAACAATATGGTGTTAGTACTACAAATATTTTAGAAATATTTAACAAAGTAATGAAAGGCGCATGCTATATGCCAATAAAGGCATTGGTAAAAATGTCTTTTTATTGTGCAATAAGTTTCCCATATATTAGACGAAAATTGAGAGATGGAGCAATGGCCAACCATCAAAATTTTACTCCTTCTATCACTACTATTATGGCAAGTTCCGATGAGAATGGTAGAATGCATATAGTATATGAATTCAATCATCATCCTGGTATTTTTGGGATTACTACACGGTTCAATTTGAGCAACTTGAGAGGTGAACGAGATCAAATAGTTGATCTAAATAGTCAGGCTTGCACGTATGGCAAAATGCAACAATATAAATATTCATGCACCCATATACTTTCATGCAAAACTATGAATTTAGATTGTAGGCCATTTATTGATCATATATATAGACGGTGCAAACATATAAGAGTATATGAGAGCTTGACTTTCATGCTCTTTGTGACAAAGATTATTAGTCATATTATGAAGGTCTAACCTGATCCAGCTACAAAGTGTGTGGGCAAAGGGAGATTGAAAATGTCAAGGTTTTATAACAAGATGGATGAGCGGGAGCTTGCCAAAAAAAACTTATATTGCATCTGTAGGCAAGAAGGGCATAATCACGTAACTGTAAGGATAAATGTATAGCTACAAAGCCTTCCTAGATCATTGGTAAATTGCTAAAATTATGTTATTATTTTATGTTCACAAAAGCGCTTAGAATTTTCAAGTCTTTTACATTGAATAAAACACTTATGTTATCTACACTACTTATGCAATGCAGACTTTCTAATGGCTGTACACTCTAGGGCCTATCGATATATCTGTGCTGAGGTCACATAAACATCATAGGTTTGAGGTGATATGGAGAGGCGAGGTTTGTATTGTTGTTCATGTTTTACTTTTTACTTTTATTTTTAGGTTCAACTGTCTAATTTATAGTTCATAGTTCATATTGCCATTTAGGATCCAAGGCTTCTAGTGTGTAGGCACCATTTTATGCGTATTGTGAGATAGTTGGAGCCTCTCTTGTGGTTGGGTCCGAATGGGGAGTGGTGCTCAAGTTGTGGTGGAGCTAAGGTGAGTGCTAGTTGTTAGGAGCTACGGATGTAGTTGTGGAGGAGTTGAGGTGAGTGTTGGCTGTCAAGGGCTATGGTGGAGTTGAGGTGAGTGAGGGTGAAGGAGGAAGAAGAGAAGAGAAGTGGATTTGAAGGAAAGACGACCAGGGGCTGTAGTTGCAGTAATGACAGCAGCTATTCCAATAGGGAGTTCAGTGGTGATGGCTACTGGAGAAGTAGGCGGAGTGGGTTGCTAAGGGCAGTGGGGAAGTGGGACAGTGGTGAGTTAGAGCTTGTAGAGAGGAGAGGTTAGTCAAGATGGGTAAGGGCAGCTGGTGGAGCTTAGTCTCCTTGGTGCTGCTGACTACTAGAGGAGGGAGATGAGAGTAAGAGAAAGAGAGATTAGGCAATATTTTTTTCATAGCCTTTACTTGGGTGCTCACCACACCTCATATAGTGGCTACCCATGACTTATGTGACTTGTCCTCTAAGTAAAGCTAAAATAGACTAGACCGAACCCTACCTATTAACACTAAGTGGTGAAATGCATGACTCGGCTAGACCAAATAGGCCCCTTCCAAACTGGGTCATAACAATCTACCACACTTTCGTCACCTTATCCTTAAGGTGTGAAGTCAAGGAAGCACCAAGCTATCTCGTACCCAAGCTCCAATGTAGTGCCATTGGAGTGTCGACCCAACCACTACACTAGAACCTTCATCTATAATCTTTCGTCTCTATGTCATCGCCTTTTTGTTAAGACCCTCATAGGCTCCACTAGATGTGTCTCCTCCACCGGGTCAGGCATATGAACACCCACCGTCTAATCCGTCTTGACTCGAGGTTGAGGTGGGGTAGAGGTTGCTAATGGTAGTGGGAAAGTGGAGGAGAGGTGAGTTAGAGCTGGGTAGAGAGGAGAGGCTAGTCAAGAAAGGTAAGGGCATATTGTGGAGCTCGGTCTCCTTGATGCCGCCGATTGCTAGAGGAAGGAGATGAGAGTGAGAGAGAGAGAGAGAGAGAGAGAGAGAGAGAGAGAGAGAGAGATTAGGGCAATATTATTTTCATAGCCTTTTCTTGGGTGCTCACCACACCTCATATAGTGGCCAGTGGCCACTTATGACTTAAGTGATTTGTCCTCTAAGTAAAGCTAAAATAGACTAGACCTAACCCAACCTACTAACACTAAGTGGTGAAATGCATGACTCGACTAGACCAACTAGACCCCTATCAAACTAGGTCATGACAATCCACCACGTTTTCGTCACCTTGTCCTCATGGTGTGAAGTCAAGGAAGTGATAAACGATCTTGGACTCAAGCTCCCATGCAGCATCATCGGAGTGTTGCCCCAACCACAACACTAGAACCTTTGCCTATAATCTCCCATCTCTATGTCATCGCCTCCTTGCCAGGACCCTCATAGGCTCCACTAGATGTATCTCCTACACCGAGTCGGGCATATCAACACCTATGATTCGATATGTCCTGACTTGATCCTTTAAGACTAAAACATAGAATACCAGATGGATGAGGGATCCCTCGTGTAACACCAATCTATATGCCACCGGGCCTAATCGCTCAAGCATGTGAAACGATCCAAAGTATCGGTGTGCTAGTTTTTGCTTGCGCACTGGCCTCAAAGTCACCTACTGATAGGGCTGAACATGCACGAATACTAGATCACCAATTGCGAACTCTTGCTTATGATGCTTCTAATCGTAGATCTGCTTCATGCGGTTCTTTGCATCCGCTATGTGTGCCCTTAGTCTCCTCAAGGTGGCATCTGTAACACCCGTGTTTAAAAAAAAAAAAAAATTTAGCACACGCACGCTAACTCTTTCTTCCTCCTCCTCCACCTCTCACAGTTGGTTATGAGAGGTGGGAGAGAAGTGCGTTGGAGTGGAGCTAACTCCACTCCGCTGCCCTCTTCGCCTCTTCTCTATTTAAACCCCCTCCCCCCTCACCTTCTAGGTTGGTTTCTCTCTTCGAATTTCCCCTCTATCTCATTCTTTCTTCCTCTCTTTTCTCTCCCGAGCCACCGAAGTTCTCGTCGCGGGCAGCGAATCACCAGAGCGCCCACAGCCAACCAAAACCCCCTCATCTCGATCCTCAGGTTAGGCTCCATCCCCTCTTTAGTTTAATTTGAAAATAGCCTAGTTAATCAAGCATAATTAGGAATTTATTTACGTCTGCCTTCACCGAAGAAATTCGCCGACCGGCGACCTCGAGTCGACCACCCACCTGTCTGGGAAGTTTTCCCGCGTCAGCCCCTTGTTGTGGGTACCCAAATTGGGTATCCATGGGGCGCGATGGAGGCGATGCGATGCCACCTCCCACCGCTAGGTTTCTTTGGCACAAGCGGCCACCACTGGCGGTGGTGGCCTCACTCGTCAGCCTCGACTGACCCACCTCTTCACATGGAAGAGGTAGATACTTGAGATGAGGGCTTCGAGCCCACCTAGTACTGAATTGGGAAGCTCCATGGCCGTCGGCCATGGAGTTCCTCAATTCTCACCCTTCGACCGCACCGGTCGGAGGTTCTGATCACTCCTGCACAAAAGTCGACCTAGTCGACTTGGGGAAGAGTTGCCGGAGCTAGGGGCTGCCGGTGACGGGGATCACTGGCAGCAACACCCCTTTCTCCTATGTTTCTTCTTCTCTAGCAAGGAGACGAGGAGAACGTGGGGGTTGGGCCAACCCCCACCACTCTCTCTCTCTAGGCTATGGCGTGGGCTGCGCTGCAGCCCAGGTCCTCCGACCTTCTCTAAGGCCTCGGTGGACTAGGGTCTAGAGCCCAGTCTACCCCGTTAGTTTCTGCCCACCTCCTCATCTATTGGACTGGGCTCTTGAGCCCAATCCACCATCTCACCTTGCTAGACTGGGCCCTTGAACCCAGTCCAGAGTGCCTTAGAACTTGGTGGGCTGCAGTGGGCCCGTAGCCCACCTCCTCACTCTATTGGACTGGGCTCTTGAGTTCAGTCCACTGTCTCTAGTCTAGTGGGCTGCAGGTAGGTCTACAGCCCACTCTCTCTCTCACCTAATTTGCTAGGCCTTGAGCCCAACCCAACCATTAACCCTAAGACTAATTTATTTATTATTAGTCTGTTATATTTTTTTTTTAAATTCTGTTAGCTACATAAATTGTAATTAATTAAATTTTCTCAACCATGTTATTAATAAAATTAGGATTTATACATAATTAAATTAGGTATTTGAATTTATTAGTATTTTCAATTATCTTTGACACTTACATTGTAAATGACTCTAAATGGCCATTCTTTTAATTAAGACAAATAATATTTCGGACCTAGAAAAATCAAACTTAAATTCATACAACAAGATAGTTAGTCCATAAGTCCATTAATCTTATGTTTATTTTATTTATAAATTATTAGATCCATTATTGTGCGGGAAGGATCTCGAAAATCAAGAAGAGCCAACTGATTAGGAGAGTAAGATGGATTCCAGAAATATCTCAAGTGAGTAGAATTCTATAATAGTCTATGAAAATACATAATTTTATCATTTCTTATCTGTTTTAATCTAATGTCATTTATTACTTGTAAAATTACATGATATTTTTATTCTTGCATTTAATTACTTGTCAATTCTTACTTGCATTATTTAACACTTAACGCACATGTATGACGGACTCTATATTTATTTATAATACGTGTTATTTGATGATCATGTTAAATGAATAATAGAGGTCATGGCACCACGTGCACGTATCATTGTTAGTCAAGTCCCAACTAGGCAGTGCCCCTTTTACTCACTCAACCCGGGGTTAAGGGTAGAGTGTGGTATATATTATTATATTAGCAGTCTACACCTGAGGTCAGTAGCTGGTGGAGCATTCAAGTGATTACACTGCCCTAGTTGGAGGCTAGTCTAGTATGATATTAGAAAATATGAATAAGAGGTAGGGATTATAGTCCTAGCGTCAGGGCGTCTATCGAGCTGTGTGCTTGATACGATTCGGACTTCACCGACGTCGTCTCGAGCATGTATTCACTTTAGGAGTGTTTTTATTTCATGTTTTAGTGTTTAATTTCCATTAAAATAAGTTTTCTGTTAGTCGCGTTCAAACGCGGGTGGAGTGAGTTCGAACGCGGTTTGTGAACGGGGTTGTGAACGTGGTGAAGAGAATGTACTGTGCGTTCGAACGCACTGTGAATGCCTGCATCGCGTTCGCAAATACCGACAGGCGCGTTCGATCACGCGTTCGAACGCCTGCATCGCGTTCGCAAATCCAGAAGAGCTAATTCGGTGCGTTCGAACGCGGTCGGGCGAGTTCGAACGCGGTCGGCGAAAAGTGTGTTTTAGGGTTAATGTGAGTTGTTGGTTAGCCTATAAAAGGATGTGTAGGGCAACCAAAATAATGATTGATTATTGAGATTGAGTTTTGCCTTGCCTCCTTCGTCTTCTTCGCTCCCGTTCTCTCAATCCCCGACGCCGCTTCTAACCTCCCTCGTCCGGCTAATCACCCTAGTCCCTTAGGGGTGGCCCTCTTCTCCCCCTTCGTCCAATATATCCAACACTTGCCCTAATCCTTCCATCAACCACAACCGTTCCACCATCACTTTTCACCGGTGCCACCACATTAACGCCGGTCCACCACCATCCACCATTACCTAGGATCTCGTGCCTCCATCCACGGATCCAAAACAGAGCATCCTGACGTTTGTCCACTAAACGAATGATATCTCGAGATCCCCAACTCCGATTCGCCTGAAACTTGATTTGTTGGAAATATCTTTTCCGGGCCTAAAACATATCAAAATTTCACGTCGATCCGACGGCGGAATATTTCGGGATCTTATTTCAAAGTTCTGTGCCAGATCGTATCAATCTGGTATCAGAGCCTTAGCCCCAAAGAGAAGATCGTATCAAGCTGGTATCAGAGCTCCATAGCCAGAGGTGTGATCGTATCAGGGCTCTTAACTGTCATATGTGATGATTCCGCTTTGAGCGATTATTATTAGAGCGGTGTTGATACGACTGGGGTCGTTAGTCTGATGGCCACAGATAATCGGTCATATGCAGTGTCGCTAGGCATGTACGGGCAATATTACCGCTAGATGACTAGTCCCCCTTGATTTTATGGTACTTTGTGAGATATGTCTTTGTGACTCAGTTTCTGTGTGGATTTCTATGTAATTGAAACTATAGTGATGAAAGTTAATAAAAGTTATAATGTACACTTTTCTTGACATGTTACGGGTTTGCATTTCTATATATCATGTCAAATTCTTAGATTACTATTGGATTTTACTTGCTGGGCCCCATGCTCACCGCCATTTTAGTGAAAATGTTTTAGAGCTGATTATGGAGGATGCGGGTACCATGGAGTAGCAGATTCATACCTCTATTTTAGTATTTGCTTATTCTATTATTTCTAGTTGGACTTGGCCCCTACGAGGGTATTTATGTTTTAAAACTTGTGTTGGACTTGTATTCCTAAAGGCTTGTTAAGGCCTGTGACATTGTAACTTTGGATTATTTGTTGATTTATTATGATATTTCTAGACCTATCCAAATACTTTGTGAGATCATTTCACTGACGTCTCATGAGAATCACGTGGAATTTCTCCACGTGAGGAACACATGATTTTTTGAAGTGGGTGTTTCAACTTGGTATTAGAGCTAGTACGAGGAAATGTTTAATATCTTATCTCGTTTTTGCCCTAGAGTTGTACCAAATAATGCTGCAAGAGCTGAGCAATTCAAGATGGGGCTATGGATTGAGATTCGTAAATAGGTGAATATGGCAAGGAATCTGACTTAAGCGGAGCTAGTGGAGAATGCAAGGATAGCAAAGAGGAATTTACTAGAGGAGCGTTCTCAACGACAGGAGCGAGTGGCTAGACGTCCAGGTCGCTTGGATGGGCATCCGCGAGGAGGTGGTTCAAGTTGGAGTGGACCCTCTAGATCTTATCGACCGAGGTTTCACCCCTATGCGGGTGGTGTCAATTCTAGTCCAGCTCCGAGCAGATCTGGCTCACAGAGTTCAGGCGGACCTAATAAAGCATCACCTTTTGTCAGCACCGGGAGGCCAGAAACGGTATAGGCAGCAGCACTAGTAGTAGAGGATCTACTCGACGACCTACTTTGGAGGAGAGGACTTGCTATACATGTGGTCGGAAGGGACATCTATCTCGGGATTGTCCTAGCTCTCGGGAGGTGACCTGTCATCATTGTGGACAGGCTGGACATATTCGACCCTGTTGTCCTCTGTTAGCTGGTGGGTCAGTCACTACGACTACGCCAACTATTTCTGGAGCCTCGGGAGTTAGTATTGCTGCAAGTAGAGGATGTGGTGGGGCACAATCAGGGACTTCTAACAGTGGTAGAGGCGGACGTACTGGACGAGTATTTGCCATGATAGAGCAGGATGCGGAGGCATCTAATGATGTGGCGACAAGTAACAATTAAATATACTTCTTTAGAATTTATATTTTTTTGCTTAAATAAAAGTCCAATTGTTCCTTATTTCCTCCTAATAATAGAAAATGATGTCAAAATTATTACTAACTAAATAAAAGAAGTTTTGTTTATAACTATTTATACAATGACAGGCACTATGACATTATTTTCTCACACTGCTAAGATCTTATTCGATCCTGGGGCTACACATTCTTTCATTTCTACTTCATTTTTGAGATATGCTGATATGACCCCAGAGCCTCTTGATGAACCTCTCTGTACATAGCTACCCCTATGGGTGATTCTTTGGAGATTCATCAAATTTATAGTCCTGGCACTCTGACTTTTGGCGAATGGGATTTTAGAGCAGACCTTTTACCCCTTGGGATGTATGATTTTGACTTAATTTTGGGTATGGACTGGTTAGCCGCTTATCATGCCAGCATTAACTACTACAACAAGGAAGTTTTTTTACAGCTTAATGATGGCATGGAGTGTCGATTGTTTAAGGATCGACAGGTGGACCACCCGTAGTTGGTGACAATCATGTCTGATGAGTCTAGTGGGGCCCAAGCCTTAACTGACTTACTGGTGGTTTGGGAGTTTTCAGATGTTTTTTCCTAAGGACATTCGAGGGCTTCCACCAAACAGGGGAGTCGAGTTCACCATTGATCTGATTCCAGGAGCAGGACTAGTCTCCAAGGCTCCTTATCGCATGGCTCCAAAAGAAATGGAGGAACTTAGAGGATAGATTGATGATTTGGTGGATCGGAGATTTATCAGGCCTAGCTCATCACCTTGGGGAGCTCCAGTTCTCTTTGTTAAGAAGAAAGACGACACTCTTCGTCTTTGCATTGATTATCGGCAATTGAACCAGCTGAAAGAATAAATATTCCCTACCTCGTATTGAGGATCTTTTTGATCAGTTGTGTGGAGCTAGAGTCTTTTTGATGATTGATCTGAGGTCTGGATATCATCAGCTGAGAATTAGGGAAGCGGATGTCCCCAAAACCGCTTTTCGCACTCGCTATGGTTTGTATGAGTTCTTGGTTATGCCTTTTGGGCTAACTAATGCTCTAGCTGTCTTCATGGACCTAATGAACCGAGTCTTTCGTCCATTCTTAGATTGGTTTGTTGTGGTCTTCATTGATGATATTTTTGATATATTCAGCCTCAGAGCAGGAGCATGAGGAGCATCTCTGGTTGGTATTAGAGACTTTGAGGAAAGAAAAGTTGTTTGCCAAGTTTTCAAAATGTGAGTTCTAGTTGAACGAAGTGGTGTCTCTAGGGCATGTGGTGTAAGAAGAAGGCATTCGAGTTGACCAATCCAAGATCATAGCAGTCTTTGGTTGGAAACAGCCAAGCACCGTGGCAGAGGTGCGCAGTTTTCTTGGGCTAGCTGGTTATTATCGATGCTTTGTGGAGGGATTTTCAAAAAACTCTCGAGTCCTCTTACTAGACTAACTCGGAAGGACCAGAGTTTTGTGTGGGCGGATGATTGTGAAGAAAGCTTTCAGGAGCTGAAGAGGAGACTTACTTCTGCACCTATTCTCATAGTGCCTCGTAGTGGAGTGGGATATCAGGTCTACTATGATGCTTCACACATGGGCCTGGGCTGTTTTTGATGCAGGAGGGCAGAGTTGGGAAGCTCCATGGCCGCCGGCCATGGAGTTCCTCAATTCTCATCCTCCGGCCGCACTAGCCAGAGGTTCTGATCACTCTTGCACCCAGTCGACTTGGGGAGGAGTTGCCAGAGCTGGGGGCTGCCGGTGACAGGGATCACCGGCAGCAACACCCCTTTCTCCTCTATTTCTTCTTCTTTGGCAAGGAGACGAGGAGAAGGTGGGGGTTGGGCCAACCCCCACCACTCTCTCTCTCTAGAGCCTAGTCCACCCCCTTAGTTTCTGGTGGGCTACGGTAGGCCCGCGGCCCACCTCCTCACTCTGTTGGAGTGGTCTCTGGAGCCTAGTCCACCATCTCACTTTGCTAGAATAGGCCCTTGAGCCCAGTCCAGAGCACCTTAGAACATGGTGGGCTATCTGAGGGTGTGTTGCGGTTCGTGATTTAGATACATATTGGGCATGATCAAACTGCTTCAAATTATATCATTTTTTATGTTGTAGGAAAATAAGATTACTTCTAGCAAGTGTGCTTGAACGCCCTACAAAATGCCTAATTCGCGTTCACACATCCAGAGCATGGTTTTTTTATCTTTCAAACATCTGATTCGCGTTTGCACATCTAGAGCCCTATTTTTAAGCATTCGAATGCGCGATAGATAAGTTGTGTCATAATAGAATTTGTTTAGAATTGTTTGGATAATTGATTAGCCTCAAGATATGTTGAATAGCAGCCAACTTAGAATTATTGATTATTGGAACTTGTTTTGCATCTAGGCTTGACACCCCTCAGAATCCAACCTAAGCTTTCGTCTTTGGCTAAGGTTAATTCTCCGTCGCTTCTCCATCCTCACTCTAGCAACTAATCGTACCTAGAAGCTCTTTTCTCTCACCTCATCTTATTCAAAGCACTAACCCATCCGCCATAGCCATTATCATCTCTCATAACCCTAACCACATAATCCACATCCATCATGCCACCTCCTAACCTTTGGTCATTGTTTTCTTCACAACTTTTGATTTACTAGCCCGATCGATGAAATTTTGATTGTGTTAGATTTATAACTTCCAAATAAACAACATATTCGAATCTCAAATCGTTCCAATGGTTGGATTGATCTCTATTGCCTTCGCAAGTTCAATATTGAGTTATGTCCAGATTAACAAATTAGATAGATGATCATCATCCTCGAGGGCGACTGTAACAAGTTGGTATCGGGACCAGCATTCCTTGGCACGCATTCATAATGATGCTAACCACTAGATCCATGGCAGCACGAAGAAGAGAAGAAGAAGGGGAGACATTCATGTGCGCGGGAGAGAGGAACTCTACACCTCCACGCACGGGCACCCAAGGGCAAGAGGACCACACACACACACCGCTGCCTCCTCCACCCTCCTTCACGGATCCTAACATGGAGATGCTATCAAAGTCCATTGAAGTTTTGGGATAAACCTTCTCCACCATCCTTGCCCAAACTATCAAAACTTTGAGTCAAATGATCACACATCAAAATGCCAATTTATTGTAGGCGATTTGAGAAGAGTAGATCCGAGGAAAGGAGGCACCTAGATCTTCCACACTAGAAGCCCCAATGATGGTTCCACTAATCGACCAAGGACAAGGGAGAGAGACCATGCCCGAACTGAGGGAAGGTGGGCCTCATCGACGAGCGCGATTTGTAGACGAAGATGATGATGATCCCTTGATTGAGATGGATGAAGAAGAAGAATGAGAAGCTAATAGAGGACGTTGAAGGAATCATGTATGGCTAGAGGAGCACCCACCTCCGATTAGAGCTGAAGCAAGATTCGATCCCAATTGTGATATCAACATTTGTGGGCATAATGTTCGTTTGGAGTTTCCGATTTTTCGAGAAGGAGATCCAGTGGATTGGCTCTATCATGCTGAACAATTCTTCATCTTCCAAGGCATGGAGGAGGACAAAAAGGTTCTCCTTGCATCTTTCCACCTCGAGGTTGTAGCGCTATAGTAGTTTCTATCGGCTACCACTCATAGGCCGATCGAAACATGGGTGGAGTTTCACCGTGTGGTCTACAAACGATTTGGGTTGTCGGGTTACGAAGACTTTCATTCTATCTTGACGAAGATGGTCTAGAAGACAATGGTGAGAGCCTACCAATATGAATTTGAATGAGTGTCTAGCCTACCAAGATTTGGATATTCAGCTCAAATCTACATTTATCACCGATTTAAGGGAGGACATTCAAGCTGACGTGTGAGCACTACGACCTATAGATCTAGGGCAAGCCATAGAGGATGCTCTGCTCATGGAGGATAAACATCGAGCACTTAGAGGGAATTTAAGGCAACCATGGAGTAGCAAGCTACAACCAAAGCTGACACATGCACTTGATGGCTTGGATTACCTACATGCAGCTGGACAGCAGCCACCTTTTCACATTTCTAATGAAATAAAACGGCTCCTAGGACCCTTGTATGAACTCTCACACCTACCCAAGTGGAGGAGCAGGGTTATGCTTCAAGTGCGACGAGAAGTTAACCCTGTGACATCGCTGTGTGCGACAAACTAGTTCATTGATGCTTATTGATGGAGAGACCAAGAAGGACATGCCCGATGATGAGGTAGCTATTGGCGAATAGCACGAGAATGAGCAATAGTTGGTGACCAAGGAGTTAGACTCGGGGGAAATACAAGTAGGCAACTCGTTACATGGCTATAATCTGCGACATTGTCGACGACACTACAGGTGGATGGCATCATTAGGAAGTATACTGATACGATCTCCCCTTTTGGCTAAGGTTCGATCTCTTCCAATTCTTAGATTTGGATTGGATCTGGCATGAAATTTGTAAATAGATCTCAAAAGTTTCCGCCGTTGGATCGACATGAAATTTGGATATGTTGTAGCCCCAGAAAAGAGCTTTTCAAAAAATTAAGTTTTAGGCGAATCGGATGTGGGAATCTCGAGATATCATCCGATTAGTGGATAAACGTCAAAGGGTCTGAACAGGATCCGTAGATGGAGGCACGAGATCCTAGAATGATGGTGGTTGGAGGTGGACCGGTGTTAATGGGGTGGCACCGGTGAAAAGTGGTGGTGGAAGGGTTATGGTTGATGGAAGGGTTAGGGCAAGTATTGGGTAGATTGGAAGAAGGGGAAGGAGAGGCCTACCCCTAAGGGACTAGGGTGATTGGCCGGTCGAGGGAGGTTACAAGCGACGTTGCCGGGGATTGAGAGAACGAGAGCGAAAAAGACAAAGGAGGGTAGGTAAAACTCAATTCTTCAATAATAATTCTATGGTTACCATCCACATCCTTTAGAGGCTAACCAAATAATTCAAAATTAACCCTAAACAATACATTATCGCCGACCGCATTTGAACGTGCCCACTCGCGTTCGAACACACCTAGTTCGCTCTTCTCTGGATTTGTGAATGTGATGTAGGCGTTCGAATGCGCGGTTGAATACACCTATTTTCCACTTCTCTGGATTTGCGAATGCGATATAGGCATTCATAGCGCATTCGAACGCGGCGTTTAAACGTACAATTCACACTCTCTAGACGTGATGCAGGCGTTCACAACAGCGTTCGAATGCACTCCACTAGCGTTCGAACGCGACTTACAGAAAACTTATTTTCTTAGGAATTAAACATTAAAATAAGAAACAAAGACACCCCTAAAGTGAATCCATGCTCGAGACGACATCGGTGAAGTCTAAATCGTATCACATACCGTGTGTATCCTCGTTGACACGGAGAGTATGCACAACTTCCTAGATGAGTGGTTAGTTCAAAAGGTCGGGCTCACTTTCGAGGTGATGTTAGGATTGGATGTCTCCATTGGATATGGGACGACGCTCCAAGTTGACTGTATTTGTAGTGATATTCAGGTGCAAGTCCAAGGGCATTCCTTTGTCATAGACTTGTATCCTATTGCACTCTAGGGAACTAACATCATCTTGGGAACGTAGTGGCTGCAAAGCTTGGGGCCAATCACTTTTGATATTTAGGTGCAAATCCAAGGGCATTCCTTTGTCATAGACTTGTATCCTATTGCACTCCGGAGAGCTGACGTCATCTTGGAGACATAGTGGCTGTAGAGCTTGGGGCTAGTCACTTTTGATATTGGTGAGATGTGCCTTACCTTCAAGCACAAAGGCAGGAGAGTGCGGCTTGATGGCATTTGACCACATCAGGGAGCAGCATTGCAGCCACTTAAAGCCTTATCGAGCATTACTCACTAGGCCCATTTAATGCAGTTGGCTCCTACCGAGCCTAAGGAGACACACCAGGTAGGTGTAGATGATGGTTTAGCTCGTCGACCAGAGGAGTTTTTGGTCCTCTTTGAGGAGTCGAAGGGATTACCACTAGAGTGTGAAGAAGGAGTTTCTAGTGGAGTGACTTAGGTGGATCATCGATGAGGCGACGTGGGAGATGAAGGGGAACGGGGTCAGCGTCACGACTACCAATTGAATGTAGCTGATGTGGTAGTGACTGATTGGCTGATACCAGTGGATTCATGTTTTTAAGTTGTACCCCTACTTTAGTAAATTAGTGCAGACTGGGCAACAAATGATGAGTTTTTGACCAAACTAGTACTGTTGTAAATTTTCACTTTAGAAAAAGAAAAAGAAAAAGAAAAAGAAAATTGTAGTGTTTAAATTTAATTTATCAAAATGGATTACTCCTGAAACTAATTATCAAAAGGGGTCTAATTTACTATTGCTCTAAATCAAATGCTTATCAGTTTAGCATTTTACTATTCTTGGTAAAACGGTGAACATCTCACAAAATTGAAAATAGGAGTTAATTGTACCACCTCGATAGGCCTTAGTTGGAGGATAGGCAAGTCTCTATGGACTTAATACTCCTCCCACTTGATTGAGGAGATCCGGGCAGATCGAGAAGGGAGGCAAACGAATCGAGAAGCGGCTACGGCGTCACAAGAACAGATGATGGTGCTCCTAGCAGATGTTATTGGTCAAGGCTGCAACACCAAGTCCTCCACCTAGAGCCACCATGATGAAAATACTGACCCATCCTAGCGAACCCACCAAACCAAATAAGCTATGGCAACAGTGGCTAAAACTACGTAGGTAGTTAGCCAATTCGAGGAGGACGATCCATGGGCGGAATACATCAAACCACACCATGGGAAAGATGAACCGTGGGTAGATCTTGACGATCCAATGTATTGACCTATAAGTGGCATGCAAAAGCCCAAATTAGTCAGCCCATGCATGAGGCCTAGACTAGATTTGACTCCACATTGGATTGTGAGTGAGTCTAGTCCAAGCATTGAAATAATTGGTTGAGCACCAACTAGCGGGACACATTCATAGCCTCCTCCACAAGTTATGCACTCTTAAACTTGGCTTAGATGTTAGAAAAAATATTCGCCAACTATGAAAGGTTTGGAAACCACCATGGACACCTTGAGGATAAGGTGGTCAGAAGAATGTTGGATCGATACAAACAGGGTTAGCTCGGATCATATCAATAGGATATTGGGCACAATTGATTGAATCTATTTATATTACCTGTTTTTATAGTTTAGTTAGAGTCTTAGTAGGTTAGTATTTTACGTAATTAACTAAATCCAACGTTGTGTAATTTTGGAAAACAATCAGAAGATATTCCTCAGACGTCTAAATAGTATGAAACCACTAGATAAGATCGGTGACAACCTGATCTAGACTATTTGTATTTAGAGTTTCCTCGAATTCAAACTCTACTTGTAGCGAAATAAAAAAATATTCCATGAAGAATAAGGATGACTGGTTTATCTAAGTTTATTAGTTGTTTAGGACTTATGTTTTATTCTATATAAATAGGGTCTTACAATTCGTATCTTAGGAAGGAAGGCAGCAATGAAGGATTAATTGGCTTTTGCCCTTATCTCTCTCTTCCCACTCATCTTAGTTGATGGTTAAAACTCCTCCATCCTCCCTCTTCACTAACCAACATGATGGATTCTTGTACCAAAAGGTCAGCTGCGAAATAATTCCCTTAAGATATGAATTTATAGTATAAAGTAGTCCGCGCAACCTTGGGAAAATATTCGTCAGATATTCTTCTATAGTAAGAAAATTACGAAACCAAGTAGATTAAATTCGTAACTTCCTGATCTACAACTGTAGTATTTATGCCCTTCCCAGATTCGAACGAAACTGGGGACATAAATATGAGATAACATGGGTGATGGTGGTAGTGACGGGTGGAGTGGATGTTAGGGTTATGGATGGGTATGCAGATGAAAGTGGATGGTGGATGTGATTAAGGGATATAGATGAAGGGAATGAAGTGGTTGAGATCCCAAAGAAGAGGGGTGGCTCGACAGTCGAGGGAGATTAGAAGTTAGGAGAAACCTTGCCAACGATAGAGGTGGAAGGATGGTGAAGAGTCGGGGAAACGCTCCAAGATATCAGTCTCCAACTCGCATGTTGCCTCATTGGATGGTTGTCAATCCATTCGACTAGAATCTCTATCTCCAATCTAGTACCACATCATCATCGGTGCCTAGCAAGTACACGAACTCTATATCCTCCAATGGCTCTACGATCTCTATATCCTCCAATGGCTCCGGTAGAACTGATTCAACGACCTCATGATCTCCAATCCGCTCCCTCAGCAATAAAACATGGAAGATATGATGCACTCTCACCCCTTCGGTAGTTCCAAATGATATGCAACCGGTCCAATACGCTCTAATACCCGGAACAGACCAAAGTAGCAATGAGCTAACTTTTGATTACGCATCGGACGCAAGGTCACCTATCGATACGGTTGCACCCTCACAAACACCCAACTGTTGATGTCGAACTCCTGCTCCCTATGACTGCGATCATAAACTTGCTTCATGCAATTTTGAGCAAGTTTAAGATGAGCACGCAACCTCCTTAATGTGGCATCCCTATCTATCAATGCTAAGTCCACCTCCGTTTGATCTGCCGATGCCACTGGATCATAAGCGCGTAACGTCGGAGCCGTGCGTCCATACACCACCTCAAATAAAGTCATGCCAATGTTGCTATGGTAGGCGGTGTTGTAGAACCACTCCGCCCATGGTAAGAACTCCAACCATCATCTCGGCATCTCTCCAACAAAGCACCTCAAGTACTGCTCAATGCCTTGATTGACCACCTGAGTTTGGCCATCCGTTTGTGGATAGTAGGCCAACTGAAGTTCAATCGAGTCCCCTACAATCTGAAAAACTCCGTCCAAAAGTCGCTCATAAATACACGATCACGATCTAAGACAATTGTGCGTGGCATACCATATAACTGAGCAATATCTTCAGCCACCGACTTGGCTGAAAACGAATATGACAATGCCAAAAAGTGCGCATACTTGCTCAATCTATCAATCACCACAAAGATAACAGAATAACCACGTACCAATGGAAGACCCTCTATTAAATCCATAGAAATATCTTCCCAAACATGGTCCGATATAGGTAAAGACTAAAGTAATCCGGCCAATTTCAATGTGGTTGCCTTAGCCTTCACAAGCATAGACAAAACTACTCACATCCAGCCTCAATCTGATACACTTAGTTAGGATCATTTCTTATTGTATTAGGTATTTATTTTCATTAAAATAAAATTCTTGTAGGTCGCATTCGAATGCAGGTGGGGTTGCGTTCGAACGCTGTTGCAAATGCCTACATCAGGTTCGCTAATGCAAAGAACGCATATTGTGCGTTCGAACATGGTCGAGCAAGTTCGAACGCTCGTATTCGAACGCCTACATCGCGTTTGCACATACAGAGAATGTCTTTTGGTGCGTTCGAACACAATCGGACACATTCGAATGTGATCGATAGGAAAGTTCTAGAATTAGGGTTTCATATTGTTTTAGGACTTATTGGCTAGCCTCTATATATATGTGGATGGCAGCCAACTTCAGTATGCAATTGGATTATTGATTTCTTTCCTTCTATCTTCTCTCTAGACTTCTCCCTCCTCCCTCTTTACCATCATTCCACCTCTATTGTTGGCAAGGATTCTCCTAACTTCTAATCTCCCTCGGCTATCGAGCCACCCTTCTTCTTTGGGATCTCGACCACTTCATTCCCTTTGTCTAAATCCCTAAATCACATCCACCATCCATCTTCATCTCCATACCCATCCATAACCCTAACATCCACTCCACCTATCACCACCACCATCAACCACGTTATTCCGTGTTTTCGTCCCAGTTGTAGTTCAAATATACAAAGGGCGTAAATAAAAAAGTTGTAGATCAAGGAGTTACGGATCTAACCTAATTAGTGTTGTAATTTTTTGACTACAGAAGAACATCTAACGAATAATTTTCCACGATTGCGCTGATTGATTCTTATAATACATTCAAATCTTAAAGGAATAGTCGCGTAGCTTATCTTTGGTTCTAGATCTTAACAAGTGATATTAGAGCCTATCAAGCGGTATCAAAGCTCATCATTAGTATCAGAGCTTATTAAATTGGCATCAGAGAAGACGAACCTCAGACCTCTATTAATGGTTGAAACAAGGAAGATGACATCAACAAGGGGACATATGGAGAGCACAACGACAAGGGAAAACTCAATCCACGATGACCCTAATCGTGAGGTCGATTCCTTTGGAATGACCACGGCAGGACCGAGTCAACCAACGTCCATGAGTGCGAATATAGATGAACTTAGGGGCATGTTACATACATTGATGCATAGAGTTGACTCAATTCAAAAGGATCACAATGATTTCAAGGAATATGTCAAAAACCGATTTGATTCATTATCTTCTTGATGGCGATCGGAGTTTCAAGAAGGACCAGCGATGGGACCTCATCGAACTGATACCCCACAGGTCCAGGTGCGTCATGTGAGTGTCAATGATCCCCTCTTACCAATGCCTACACATCATTCCCTACCTCCGTTGTAAAACCCAAACAACGGTGGTGGAACCCGAGAGGCGTGCGACACCGATGCGCTTCGTTGATGAGGAGGATGGCACTTTGAGAATGAAGTTGATCCCTTTGGAGATGGTGATGGACGTGCTCGAAGATTTAGAGAAGGGGATCAACTTGCACAAAGGTTTAGACCTGAACCAAGGATATTTCGCAAACCTGACAATACAATTCGGTGGAGAACCGCACGCTTTAATTTTCCAAAATTCTAAGGTGATGATCCAACAAATTGGGTGTTTCAAGTTGAACAATATTTTGATGGTTAAGGTACAGTGGAAGACGCAAAGGTATAGATGGCAAGCTTTCACCTCCAAAGAACGGCATTGTATTGGTATAGATCGGTTATTCGTGGTGGTGGATTTACCGGATGAGCTAATTTTTGTAGGAGGATTACACGCAAATTTGGGACAGTGACATTTAAAGATTTTGCTGCCACATTAAGCAAGATGGTTCAGAGGACAACCGTATTGGAGTACCAAGCTGAGTTTGATAAAGTTAGTAGTCGTTGTGAGCCACCGTGGTCCGAACGGACATTGATGAGTATACTTATTTTAGGGTTGCGGGATGAGGTACAAGCGGATATTCGTGCTCTATGTCCTACTACTCTTGAGGAGTCCTTTGAGAAGGCCGCGAGGATGGAACAAAAGTATAGGGCTCTAAAGATGGCAGCGAAAACAGATTGGGGCAACCGAGACGGATGGTTTGCACCTAGAATGCCAGCTAGAAATTCTGCGGCTTCAAAAACAGCGACTGCGAGTACTAGACCACGACCACCTTTGAGATCTTCCGATGTTAGAGGAGGCACAAGACCCCCTATTCGAACTCTCATACCTGCCTAGGTGGAGGAGCGAAGAGCGAAGGGCCTTTACTTTCGATGTGATAAGCGTTTCACCCTCGGTCATCGGTGTTCTAAATCGATCGGGAGTGTGATGCTTATCGATCGAGGAGGATGGGGTTGCTGATGATGGAGAGTGTCCAGAGGAGGTCCATGAGGAGACCGTTGAGGAGAGTGTGGAGGAAGATATCCAAGATGAAATATCGATGAATGCATATTCGGGTACTTCCGCGCCAAGGATGTTACAAGTCGACAGACTTGTTGGAAATCATTGTGTGCACATCCTCATCGATTTGGGGAGTACACACAACTTTCTACACGAGGGGTTAGTGAGGAGATTAGGTTTGGATGCCAAACCGATCATGAGATTTGACGTTGCCATTAGAGACGGCACGAAGCTTAAGGCGGAGAGCTTCTGTCGTCAGGTTGGTATACGGGTGCAAGGACATGACATTATTGTAGACTTGTATCCATTTGCACTGCGAGGAGTGCACATTGTCCCTAGTACACAGTGGTTACAGAGTTTGGGACCCGTCACATTTGATTTCTAAGAACCATGTTCTTCAAAGTTTTACCTAAAGATTTATCTCTAAGTTTTATATTCTTAATTCTTATAGACCACTCATGTGATATAAACATCTACATAATATCATTCTTGTAATGCATGATGCTCGCCAAGGCTAAAAAATAAATGGCAAATCTAGTGACGCCGGATTTAATGATCTCCTTACCACCAGTCATTTGTCTAAGTAAATTAAGAACCCAACCATGGTTATATATAAAATATGTCCACCTATGATCTTCATGTATGACCATGTTAATTTCAAGCTCTTTTATAATATCGCTAATATTAGATCAATACAATATGCAGCTTGGCGTTCAATATAAATGAGGTCTTTTTATCATAAGTAAATTTTCAATAGCTTTATAATTTGCCCTATTATTAGTAAGCACTTGGACTACTCTTTTTTTACTTATTTTTCGTACCACCTCATCCATCAACTAACAAATATAATCTGTATATTTGAAATGAGGAGTAATATCCACAAACTTTAGAAATATTGTCCCCATGCCCAAGTAGACTAAGAATTAATTATATTTTTTCTATTTTGTGTACTCCATCCATCACACATCAGTATATAATTAAATTCATCACAATTTTCTTTAAATGTCTCAACATACGAAGCTTATCTATCTCTGAGTCAAGATATTTAGTAGTACACCAAACCCTACTAATTATAGAGTGTGATAAGGACTATCAACTACATTTTAAAAAAAATGGTTGTAAAAGAAATTTTTAAAGATAACCCTACCAATGTGTTTTTTTGCATTTTTAATTTTTTTTGAGAGCTGCTTGATAGCAGTTTGTATACTATCCCTTTTTTTTCTGAAGATATGTATTCATTGGTCCAATATTTTTAAACTCCGCTGTAACACTATGAGTCCTAAGTGTAAAATTGCTGCCTCCATATTCTCTTTCTCCCTATATATAAATTGATCTAGATCTTTGAAAGCTACCACTACTGTTTATCTCATCTTTTCTTTCTCTCTATGCATATTTTTATTCTCTTTCATTGCATTCCTCATATGTCTCTCCTCATCATCCTCTCCACTTTGCTCACTACTATCATCATCAATGTATATAGAATTATGCATTAATTCTTCACAAACCATTAACTTTCTATTGTATAGATTATTTATCTTTTATTTTGCCAATTAGATGGGTCAACATTTGTTTTCTAACTTCCACGGACACGTGAGTGCAAACTGACACCACCACTCATTTTCTTTCCACACCAATTGCATTTAACACATCTTTTATCTGGATCAATAGTGCTGCAATGTTGTCATCCAAACTCAGTATCATATGACTTTTTTTTTAGAGTCATTAGTATTTTTTGTCTTTTACTACATCTTTGTAAGTAAACATAAACAAAAATCAATATAAAATATAAAATAATTTAAAATTTAAGAAATAAAACCCTCGTAATTTTTTTTTCTAATTTTTTCTTTACTTCTTCCCTCCCTCTCTCTCTCTCTCTCAAGTTCTCAGCACTCAGCAGTAGGTCCGCAACAGCACCTGCTACTGCTTCACCGCAGCAACAGTAGAGGTCATTAATATTCTCTACTCGATGGAGGAAGAGAAAGAGAGAGGAATTAAAAATTGAAAAAAAATATAAAAAAACTCACCCAAGGTCGTTGGAGGTCGAGGTCATCGGAGAATGTTGTCGGAGGTCTTGGTCGCCGGTGGAAGAGGTGAGAAAGAAGAGAAAGAGAAAGAGAAAGAAAGAAAAGAGAGGGAAAAGAGAGAAAGAGGCACCCCCAGGTCGGAACTAACCCGTTCCCGCCTATTTCGGGCGAGATCGGTCATTTGTACGGGTGGGATCGGCCGATCCCGTCTGAAACGGATCGTGTATCAGCCGAAACCAACCAATCGACTAGTTTCAGCCAGGATAGGGCTGAATAAACGACCAATCCCATTCGAAACGGGTTAGGTACCGGCGGAAGCCCCTGAAATGGCCTATACCCTAGTCGAAACCGGCAAGGATAGGACCGATTCGTGGGATCAGCCGAAATGGGAACCTTAGATCTCTCCTCTTCTCTCTTCTCGTTTCTTGATGGCTCCTCAAGGTCTTCTTCAAGCTTCAATAGTGGTAAGACCTTGGTTTATGGGGAGGATCTCCTCTCTTCTCTTTGGTGACTCCTAGGGTTTCCTCATATATAAGAGAGATGCTTAGAAAAGCCCTAAAGTCTCCCTTTTATTGAGGAGGTTGCGTGCTCATCTTAAACTTGCTCAAAACCGCATGAAGCAAGTTTATGATCGTAGCCATTGGGAGCAGGAGTTTGACATCAGTAATTGGGTATTTGTGAGGGTGCAACCATATCGACATGTGACCTTACGTCCGATGCGAAACTAAAAGTTAGCACATTGCTACTTTGGTTTGTTTCGGGTGTTGGAGCATATTGGTCCCATTGCATATCGTTTAGAGCTGTCAAAAGGGTCGAGAGTGCATCCTGATTTTCATGTTTCATTGCTGAGAGAGCGCATTGGAGATCATTAGATTGTTGGATCGGTTCTACCAGAGCCATTGGAGGAGATAGAGATTGTAGAGCCAGTTCGAGTACTTGCTAGACGCCAACAACGACATGGTACCAGATTGGAGATAGAGATTCTAGTTGAGTGGCTTGGCAAGCCATCCGATGAGGCGATATGGAAGTTGGAGACTGATATCTTGGAGCGTTTCCCCGACTATACAACTTGAGGGCAAGGTGGGGGAAGCGTGGTGGGCTGATACACTTACTTAGGATCTTTTCTTATTTTATTAGGTGTTTATTTTTATTAAAATAAAATTCTTGTAGGTCGCATTCGAACGCAGGTGTGGTCGTGTTCGAACGCAGGTGTGGTCGTGTTCGAACGCCTGCATCGCGTTCGCACATACATAGAACGTCTTTTAGTGCGTTCGAATGCGATTGACGGGAAAGTTCTAGAATTAGGGTTTCATATTGTTTTAGAATGTGTTGGCTAGCATCTATATAAATGTGGATGGCAGCCAACTTCAGTATGCAATTAGATTATTGATTTCTTGCCTCCTATCTTCTCTCTAGACTTCTCCCTCCTCCCTCTTCACCATCCTTCCACCTCTATTGTTGGCAAGGATTCTCCTAACTTCTAATCTCCCTTGGCTGTCGAGCCACCCCTCTTCTTTGGGATCTCGACCACTTCATTCCCTTCGTCTAAATCCCTAAATCACATCCACCATCCATCTTCATCTCCATACCCATCCATAACCCTAACATCCACTCAACCCGTCACCACCACCATTAACCATGTTATTCCGTGTTTTCATCCCAGTTGCAGTTCAAATATACAAAGGGCATAAATAAAAAAGTTGTAGATCAAGGAGTTACAGATCTAACCCAATTAGTGTTGTAATTTTTTGACTATAGAAGAACATCTGACGAATATTTTCCCACGGTTGCGCTGACTGATTCCTATAATACATTCAGATCTTAAAGGAATAGTCGCGTAGCTTATCTTTGGTTCCAGATCTTCCTCGACTATCGAGCCACCCTTTTTTTTGGGATCTCGACCACTTCGTTCCTTTCGTCTAATTCCCTAAATCACATCCACCATCCATCTTCATCTCCATACCCATCTATAACCCTAACATCCACTCCACCCGTCACCACCACCATCACCCATGTTATTCCATGTTTTCATCCTAGTTGAAGTTCAAATCTTCAAAGGGCCTAAATACAAAAGTTGTAGATCAGGGAGTTACGGATCTAACCCAATTAGTTTTGTAATTTTCTGATTACAGGAGAATATGTGAAGAATATTTTTCCGGTGTGGACTAATTCCTATAATACATTCAAATCATTAATGAATAGTTGCGTAGCTTATCTTTGGTTTTAGATCTTAACAACTGGTATCAGAGCCTATCAAGTGGTATCAGAGCTTATCATTGGTATCAGAGCTTATCACAATCCTGGCCATGTGCAACTCTGAGATATTCTCCTATAAGTCCTCAAGACACCCTCATGACTAGCCTTTCGAGTTTGGTGGAAGTGCTCCAACAATTTCTGCCACAATTCATCATTTGTGGGCACTCGAATGCATTCGTGGTCGAGCAGCAAACCGCGTCGGTTTTCCAACTCTGGATGGCGCTCCGGATCATCCATCACCTCCTGGAACAATCTCAAAATATCTGGGTCAGATGTACATGCGTACCTCAGCTCGTGAAGAAAGGAAAGGTAGGAGAAGAATAGGCTGCAAGCTCGGCGGTATCGGATTGGCGCGATAGTGCATCCGCCGCTCTATTTTCCATTCCCTTCTTGTATTGGATTTCATAATCATACCCCAATAATTTGTGTCCTATCTTTGCTATGCTGGCATGTATATGAGCTGTCCCATAAAGTATGGAAGGCTCCTTTAATCAATTCGGATAATGAATCGCCTACCGATCAAATAAGGCCTCCACTTTGTCACCGCATGCAGAATTGCCAACATCTCTCTCTCATAAGTCGATAATTGCTTAGATTTTTATGATAAAGCCTTGCTAAGATAGGCAATGGGACGTCCTCCTTATATTAGTACAGCTCCTATGCCAACTCCCTACGCATCACATTCCATAATGAACTCTTTGGTGAAATTCAGTACGCTAAAATGGGTGCCGTTGTCATTATTGTTTTTAGCTTTTCAAAAGTTGTAGAGGCTTCATCTATCCATCTAAAAGATTCCTTCTTCAACAAAGAAGTGAGAGGAGCAGCGATCTTGCCATATCTGGCGATGAAATGGCGATAGTATCCAGTCAGTGATACGATCTCCACTTAGGCTAAGGTTGATCTCTTCCAATTCTCTAACTTGGACTAAATTTGGCACGGAACTTTGAAATAAGATCCCGAAAGATACCGCCGTCGGATCTATGTCAAATTTGGATATGTTGTAACTCCAGAAAAGACCTTTCCAAAAAATTAAATTTCAGGCAAATTGGATGTGGGGATCTCGAGACGTTGTCCGATTAGTGGATGAACGTCAGGGTGGTCTATTTAGGATCCGTGGATGGAGGCATGAGATCCTAAGATGATGGTGGTTGGAGGTGGACCGGCGTTTGTGGGGTGGCACTGGTGAAAGTGGTGATGGAAAGGTTATGGTTGATGGAAGGGTTAGGGCAAGTATTGGATAGATTGGAAGAAGGAGGAGGAGAGGGCCGCCCTCTAAGAATCTAGGGTGATTGGCCAGTCGAGGGAGGTTAGAAGCGGCGTCGTCGGGGATTGAGAGAACGAGAGCGAAGAAGATGAAGGAGGCAAGGCAAAACTCAATTCTTCAATAATCAATAATGACCTCTAGTTGCCATCCACATCCTTTTAGAGGCTAACCAACAACTCAAAATTAACCCTAAACAATATAATTTTGTCGACCGCGTTCGAACGCACTGAGTTCGCTCTTCTCTGGATTTGCAAACGTGATACAAGGTTTTTTTCAAAATGAGAAATATGAGCAAGAGGATTCAATCACTATTTTTTCCTTTAAACTTTGCATGTTATACCCATTTTTTCTGACACATGGTTATTGAATATTAATACCATATTTTTTGAAAAACATGAACAAATTTGAGCGAAGAACGAGAGGTGAGTGGTGGAAAAGACAAAACTAAAATGAAAAAAATTGAGCGAGAACTTTTAGTTTGTGGATTGTGATGAGTCATGGTAGGAGAGAGAAGAAACAATTTTTAAAACTAATATACGAATATTTCATGTCTATAATAGGTATTTGCAGGCTTACATGCATATTTGAAATGATTTGCTAGCTTATATGATATCTATAATAGCTATTTGTGAGCTTAAGTGCATACTTAAAAGAATTTACTGACTTATATAGTGTTTATAATAGACATTTGTGAGCTTAAGTGCATATTTGAAAGGATTTTTTTTTGGCTTATATGGTGTCTATAATAGTCCTTTATATGCTTAAGTGCATATCTGAAATGATTTATTGGCTTATATGATGTCTATAATAGTCATTTGTAGGCTTAAGTGTATATTTAAATAATTTACTAGCTTATATGATGTTTATAAAAGGCATTTATAGATTTAACTATATTAATAACATAATTTGCTAGCTTATATGGTGTTTATAATAACCATTTGTGAGATTAAGTGCATATCTAAAAGGATTTCATAGTTTCTATAGTGTCTATAATAGTAATTGCGGGCTAAAGTGCATATTTGAAAGTATTTACTGACTTTTATGGTGTCTACAATCGTATAATAATTTGTGTGGGCTTAAGTCCATATTTAAAAGAATTTGCTAATTTATATGGTGTTTACATAGCCAATTATAGGCTTAGTGTATAGCTGAAAAGATTTGTTAGCTTTTGTACTGTCTATAACTAGCATACCAATTTGTGGGCTTATGTATATTTATTTATGGTGTTTGCATTAGTCATTCGTGGGCTTAAGTGTATATCTGAAAAGATTTTCTAGTTTATGTAGTATCTATAATAGTCATTTGTGGGCTTAAGTACATATTTGAAAGAATTTGCTAACTTATATAGTATCTATAATAGTTATTTATGAGCTTAAATATATATTTGAAAGAATTTTTTAGCTTATATAATGCCTATAAATGCATATCTAAAAGGAGAGATGCCCAATTGGACATGATTTGATATAATCTTTGATGAGTGACGAGGGGAGAGATGAGAAATGCATGATTAGATATCATTTGACACATCAATATAAGAGGGCATATTTTATAATATAAAATATAAATATTTTGAAAGAAAGAGAAGAGAAAAGAGATATAAAACTAACAAAACATAAAATTGATAGATTTAAGTCATGTTAATGGTAAAATTAAAAACAATTTAAAAATATATTAAATTTTATATAATATTATTTATTTATTAGGGACTGAAATTGATTAGAGAAAAAAAAAAGTTAATTTTGGTGTTTAGTTATCGAACCAGGTTAGGGGGCCAAATAAGTTCAGAGATTCTCCTGAACTCAAAACAAATAAGGCATTAAATGATAGTATTTCTTTAAATCCAATAAAAGGGTGTTTTAGTTAATTTGGTATAAAACATCACTAGTTTGGATGGAGCCTAGAGTGATTGATTTGCATAACTAGAAATGCTGCATTTATAGAAGATACGTCTAAGCAAGAATATACTAATAGGGATGGCAATCGGTTCGGGTTAGTCAAGTTTGGGTCGAGTCAAGATAGTAAAAACACGAACACTACTCATTTATTAAAAGGTCAAATTTTCTAAACATAAACACAGACTCCTTTATTAAGTGAGTAACACGACATGACCCGTTTATTAAACGGGTAACATGACACGACCTATTTAACCCGTTTAATAAATAAATTATATTTTATACAACACATTTAACCCATTTACATAGCATAAGCGACACGATTAACCCGTTTATACTTCACACACGATAAGATAACCTATTTACACACACAATTAATCACCCATTAACATAATATATATCACCCATTAACACCTCATCGATTTACAAGATTACGAACCAAACTAAAAAAGAAATCACACAATTACACAAATCCAAATCCAATAGATTTACAATATTACAACAATATTTAGTAAAACAAATTCAACTGGCTCAACATCCGACGGTGGAGGCATCATCGGAGTTGGTGAAGCGGCGGCGGAGATCGAGGTATCGGTGGCGGCGAGGCTCCAAGTGTGGACCTCCATGGCGATGGAGTCCCAACTTTGGTCCTGTAGTGGCAAGCTCCGAATCTGTTGAGGAAGACGAGGCGGGAGAGGCAGCCGATGCGATCGAAGACGAAGATGGAGATTGAGAGGCAGGGAGGGCTAGGATGACGTCAAAGAGGAGGTTGTTCCTCTAATGTCCCCTAGATCTCCGAATCTGCCGAGGAAGACGAGGCAAGGAAGGATCCAGTCAATGTGGCTAGAGAGGCTGTCAGAGGAGAGTGAAAGGTAGCGGAGGTAGCAGGGGGAGGGCAAGGATGTCACCGGAAAGGAGGTTTTCTTTTTATGAACCGCTAGAGAGGATTATGAGAGGTAGCAAAAGAGAAGGAGAAGGAGAGTGAGAGATAGCCAAGGAAGAAGGGAAGAGTGAGGATGTCACCAAATTTCCTATAGTATTATATTAATTTTCCCAAATTTCCTATTTTATTATCTAAGAAAGAAGATTTAATTATGTTAATACATAGTTTAAATATTAAATCTATTTTTTTATCTATGAGTAAATATTTAATTTGATTAAATGGTAGTTTATTAATATTATATTTTTGAAGTTATTAGTACATATTAAAATTATTTTAATAATAAGATAATTTGTTAAAAATATTTATCAATTAAATAATATATTATTAATAGTTTTATAATATATATATATACGTAATATTTAATAATAATAAGACTTTTTAAAATGTGCTTATTTTTATCAAATTTTAAATAATTTTATAATTTTTATTTATTTAGTTAAAATTAAAAAAAAAATGATAAGAGACGAAATAAATTATGGTAAGATATAAATGTTTGAGAGACGGGAGAGAAAAATAATAAATTATGATAAGATATTTAAAAGAGATAAAGAAATAAGTAGTAAATTATAATAAGATATTTAAGAGAAATGTCAAATCAAGAGTAAATTTGGATTAGTGTATGGTGTAAGATGAAATTCTAATAAATAGTGTTTATATTTTCTAAATATAGTTATTTCTATGTTTAGCTATTATTCTTAAATAAAAGATTGTATTCTCGAACAACAACATTTCTTATTCCTGGAATAAAAATTGACTAATCCCACTCTCCGATCTCTCTCTATCTTAATCATTCTTTATTTTAGGCAACATTTTAAACTGATCTATAATTGAGTTTTAGGTTTTCCATGTTACAAATTTATGGTTGCTTATATCTCGTTATATTTTGAATGTTTTTGCAAAGTTAACTCTTATCCGACAAGTACTTTAATATTTGATTTTGCTAAACCTTTTAATTTATTTAATCTCAAGAGATAAAGGTACATGTTTGTTTGTATAGGAGAAATAGATTAAATCACATAAGTAGTTCTCTATGGAAGGGGCAGTTTGCATGAAAAAACCTCATTTTGAGCTTCTTAAATTTTTAATAGCAAATTTGAGCTCTTTTCACATATTTAGACGAGTACCTTAACAAAATAAAAGAGTATATTTCACATAATCTTTATGTATAATTTATATACGTAACGTGTGCCAGTTTTTACTAAATTTGAATGCATACCTTAATAAAATTAGAAACATTTTTTTTACATAGTCTTTACTTATCATTTTAGGGCACTACAATTTTTTTAACTTTGTTGGGATTAAATGGATAAAAAAAAGGTTAGAAAGTGTAATTCGGAAACTAAAAGAAGTCAAAAACTGTCAATACCATAACTAAGGGCTTTTCTAATACAAATTACCCCTATCAAAGTCGGTAATTCTCTCCTTGATTAGCATATTATAACTATACGCTAATCTTCAAAGCAAATCGCTTTCATTCAAAATGGGCTAATATATTATGTTAGTTTGGAAACTAAGTCCTCGTTAATTTCAAGAATACAAATAGTCTAAAATAAGCCTCCTTATTTTACGCATGGTTCACATTAGGAATAGAGAGAAATACGAATAATAAAGTCTAATGTAATACAATTTAAATATAGTTTAATTTTCTAAAAGATTGGTTTATTAATATTAATATTTTTTTACAGTTAGTCGTAAAACAATATTTTTATTATTAATAATATATTAAATATTATTATATTTATAGTCGAAAATAATACAATTTTATTTTACATGGAACTAATAATTTGTGCAAAATGAGATTATTAATAATATTAAAATATTTACACTTTCATATGTTTATTTTAGCTTAACATTAATAATAATATACCAATTTTTCTTCCCAAATTTCTTATTTTATTATTTAATTTTTTTAATTTGGTTAATACATACTTAAAATAATAAATATATTATTTTATCTATGAGTTAATATTTAATCCAATAAAAAATTAGTTTCTCAATATTATATTTTTGATGCTATTAGTACATATAAAAATTATTTTAATAATAAGATAATTTATAAAAAATATTATATCAATGAAATATTATATTATTAAGAATTATATAATATTTATATTTATATTTTATATAAAATAAAATAATATTTAAGAGTAATAATAATATGTAATGCAACACTAGAGAGATAAATATGCAATGTAATATAGAAAATAGATATGTAATGAAAAGCAATGCAAATTAATATTATTATATTATTAGTTTATTAATATTTATCTTTTTAAATTTCATCTTACATATTTTATTGTAAAAATTAATAGTTTATCCTTATAAATTTTTATAATATAATTATATTTTATAATATTTTAAATATTATTATATTTTGTAGTCGAAAATAATAAAATTTTATTTTATATGGAACATGTATTTTTAATAATCTATCGAAAATGAAATTATTAATCATTAAATATTTACAATTTCATATGTTTTATTTTAGTTAAAACATGATATTATTAATAGTATTATATTATTTAAAAAATATTTTAATTAATATAATACATATTTAAAATAGTACATATATTATTTTATTTATGAGTTAATATTTAATTCGATAAAATATTAGTTATATTATATTTTTGATGTTATTTACATATAAAAGTTATTTTAACAATAATATAATTTATAAAAAAATTTATATCAATTAAATATTAAGAATTTTATACTATTTATATTTCTATTTATGTATATAAAATTAAAATATATTTTAATAATAATATTAATATGCAGTGCAATGCTAGATATATATATATATATATGCAATGCAATATAATGATAGAAAATAGATATGTAATACAATACAATGCAATGCTATGTAGATAGATATATAAGATAGATATATAACGCTACATATACAATGCTATGAAGATAGATTTCAAATGAATGCTAGAGAGATAAATTTGTAATGCTATGAAGATAAATATGCAACCATTTGAAAATATTTTAATTTTCTAAAATATTAATATTTATCTTTTTTACATTTAATATTATATATGTCATAGTCAAAAATAATATTTATTGTTATAAATATTTATAATACTTATAATATTATTATATTTTGGGATTTTTACAAATCACACCCTATATTTTGCCTATTTTGTGATTCGCACCCCGTCTTTGGAGATTTTATAACGCGACTCCTCATTTTTTCTATAACGTTTATTTAACACCCCAACGTTAGTTTAGCTAACTGACATTAACCATGTTATATAGTTTATGTGACTCTAGTTCAAAGATTACTAAAATACCCTTAAAAGTTCTGACCTAACCTAAATCCCCACAAAATCCTTCTTCCTCAAACTAAATCCTAACTCCACAAAATCTAAATCCTCTTATCTATAACTAAACCCTACCTCACAAAATTATAATATCAAAACCCATAACCCATAAGAACTTCCCCAAATCCCTACCACGTACAAGCCTTAGAAGCTTCCCCTAACTTTACCTATTTTTCTTCATCTCTCTAGCTCAAACCTTTTTTTCTCCATCTTTTCTCAAATTTTCTTCATCTCCCTTCCCATCTTTAAGGACGCAAGCAACAAAATCGGTTTGGCGTTTGGGGAGCTCTAAGATCTCCATGGTTTGGAGTTTGGAAGCTTTAAGATTAGCTTAGCATTTATGTGATGTTCTCCATGATTTGAGAAAAAGCAACAAATATGGATCTTCATATTATGAATAAAATTAGAGGTAAGTACAAGGGTAATTTAGGAATTTTATAAATTACATAGTGGATTATAATAGAATATTCTCTTTCTGGTATCATTCATTTTGATTATGGTTAAGTTAAGTTAACTTAGGGTGTTAAATGAATATTATTGGGAAAATGAGGGGTCGTGTTATAAAATCCCCAAAGACGGGGTGCGAATCATAAAATAGGCAAAATGTAGGGTGTGATTTATAAAAATCCCTTATATTTTAGAATATTTGAAATCTTATTTATATTTTTAATATTTTAAATATTACCCATGTTTTGTAGTCCAAAATGAGATTATTAATAAAATTAAAATATTTACAATTTGAGATGTTTTATTTTAGCTTAAAACATGACATTACTAATAATATTATATATATATATATATTTTTTTTTTTAAATTCTTAGCTTATTATTTTAGAGAAATAAATATTTATTTAGGTTAATATATAGTTTAAATAGTAAATATATTATTTTATCTCTGAGTTAATATTTAATTCGATAAAATATTATTTTATTAATATTATATTTTTGATTTTATTATTACAAATAAAATTATTTGAGAAAAAGCAACAAATATGGATCTTCATATTATGAATAAAATTAGAGGTAAGTACAAGGGTAATTTAGGAATTTTATAAATTACATAGTGGATTATAATAGAATATTCTCTTTCTGGTATCATTCATTTTGATTATGGTTAAGTTAAGTTAACTTAGGGTGTTAAATGAATATTATTGGGAAAATGAGGGGTCGTGTTATAAAATCCCCAAAGACGGGGTGCGAATCATAAAATAGGCAAAATGTAGGGTGTGATTTATAAAAATCCCTTATATTTTAGAATATTTGAAATCTTATTTATATTTTTAATATTTTAAATATTACCCATGTTTTGTAGTCCAAAATGAGATTATTAATAAAATTAAAATATTTACAATTTGAGATGTTTTATTTTAGCTTAAAACATGACATTACTAATAATATTATATATATATATATATTTTTTTTTTTAAATTCTTAGCTTATTATTTTAGAGAAATAAATATTTATTTAGGTTAATATATAGTTTAAATAGTAAATATATTATTTTATCTCTGAGTTAATATTTAATTCGATAAAATATTATTTTATTAATATTATATTTTTGATTTTATTATTACAAATAAAATTATTTTAATAATAAGATAATTTATAAAAAATTTATTATATCAATTAGATAATATATTATTGAGAATTTTATAATATTTATATTTATATTTATATTTAAGTCTATAAAATTTTAATAATGTTTAATAATAACAATACCTTTTAAAATATGCTTACTTTTCTGAAATATTAAATTATTGACATATATGGTGTTAAAATTAAATTTTAATTTATTTAGTATAAAATAAAAAGAATATGATAAGATAGGAGTGATAAATTATAATTAGATTTTTGTAAGATGTTTAAGAGAGAGAAGAGAGGAGTAATAAATTATGATAAGATATTTGAAAGAGATAAGAGAAGAGTGAAATTATAACTAGATATTTAAGAGGTTGTAGTTAAATAAAGAGTAAATTGGTAATTAGGTTAGTGCGTTGTATAAGATATAATTTTGATAAATAATATCTATATTTTGGAATATGTCTATTATTGTTATTCTTGAAGTGAACAAGGACTTAGTGTACTAACTAAACAACAACTTACCTTATTCTAGTATTATTTATCATTCTCTCTCATCTTATTCCACACAACTTTTAAAAAAGTAATTTAATAATAACCTACAAATTACTATTTTGCCTCAAAATTACATAACACTTAATTATATATTAGCTAAAGATACAATTGAGATTCGCTCTCTCCTCTCTATTCTCTTAAATACTAGTTATCTCAACTATACTTGAGATTTTCTCTCTTTTTTTTCTTGGTCATCCCCTGTATAGTTGAGATTCCATTTCTTTATTTTAGACTAGTAAATTTTATAAAAAAATATATGTAAGCTCACTCCACAATGCATAGCTATTTCCTTATAATATTTGAAAATATTATCATTACCTCACAGTACATGATTATTTTCCCGTAATGTTTAAAAGTATTATAACTATACTGCCTTATAACTATGCAATGCAAGATTATAACCTCACACTAGTCAACCCAATGCATGGTCATTTCCTCTTATTGTCTGGTTATTTTATATAAAGTATAAGGTTATTATCCGACAGTACGGGCTTACAACCTGCACTAGTCTAAAATACCGTATAGTAATGATTATTTTATCATAATGTTTAGAAATATTATTGTATGGAGTTAGTTTCCCACGGTCCGAGCTTATAAACCAGTGTATGGTTATTTCCAGTGTGGATATATAAAATATTTTAAGTCCACTGTTATAATAAAAAATATTATATTTTAGAGAAAATGTGTATTACTATTACTATTTTACACCAAATCAAGGGTCATTTTATCATTTAGTATAAAATATGACAAATTTTCAATACAAATTTATTACCCTTCGAATATTAAATCACATGAAATATAATTTATTATAATATTGATCTAAGTTTATACTGATATTAGCTCTTTTTTCTAGTATTAAAAATTAAAATACTTATTCTAGAATAGACTTTTTCCCAGAACAAGGCCTAACCTCTATATTCGATTAGTTTAATAAAAAGACTTATTTTGCAGAAAAGTTTGCAAATATATATTAAACATGGATCAGAAAATTGAAAAAGTAATACACAACACGTACAACAATGAAGACATAATGCAACTTTATAGCATACATGAAATACTAAAAACAGCTTACAATCTGCAGCTGAAATAAAAAGAACAATAGCTCAATTATAGATTGACGAACTCAGTTCAGTCATTCCTCACTATGAAGATGATAAATTGTTCGAAGTTGCGTCTTCTGTACTGCCATGTTAAAGACTGGCATGTTTATCTCTTCCCAAATCAAACTTCCAGGCAGCATATTGGAGGTTGATCGTATAAAATGAAAAAGTAACCAGTGTCCAAAACATTAAGGTTTGTGAACTTTAAATCCAAATATTCTTGGAACATACCGCTGTGATGGCTTCTGTGGCTTCAGGTGTCCATATGTCATCAAGAAGAGGTGAGGGAATGTAGTTCCAAAGTAGGCTCCATCAACATCTAAGCACTGTTAAGAAAATTCATTGTAATAAAACTATCTACCTAGGAAAAAATTTCTCGATGTCAATCCACTAATAATGGTATCCAGTTTAAGTCTGCCAGATGATCAAAATAAAGCTCAAACTGCAAGAAAATTATCTGAACAAAAGGATACTGCCTTGGTACTTGGATCTTGGGTAGTAAATATCTTCACATTTTGGGCAATATATTTTCACAGTACTTGATCGAGGAATATCTGATTGCCCAACAGGAAGACAGGGCTGACCGCAACAGTAAACTCTTGGGCATCTTCCAAAATCATAGTTCTTGTACTTATCTAACTGCAAAAGTTGTCTTAATTTTAGAACGACTACTGAGGGCAATAAGAGAAACAAGTTAAAAAAGACAACAAAGCCTACGAAATCATACCATTGCAGCCATTCCTTTACTAGTTAAAATGTATCGGACATGAATTAAACCATATAACATTTCCGCTGCTGATTCAACCAACTCATTTTGTTCCTCAGTAAACATATCACCTATAGATTTGCAAGGCAGAAGACGAACACTGTCATAATTCTGAAAGATAGCCTATCAAGCCAAATATAATTACTGAGAACAGGAGTTACAAGGACTTGCTCTTAAACGGAGTTAAACATATAGATTTTTTTCCCCAAATTAATGGTAAGAGATACAAACGGGCTGCTGCATTGTTGCAAATTATAGAGATTGACTGTAGCAGTACCTAAATGTCCGTGGCCATGGAAAAGGAATTACCTATTTAGGGTTGGAACAACCAAAGATGCCACAAATATATTTAAATATGTCTAAAGCTCTGGAATTGTATAGCTTTGATAATTATAGGTTTGGTTGAGTCCAAATTTGTAAAATATGCTCATATCTAACTCATTGAAATCAGGAAATCAAGTCCTATTTGGTTATGCAAATGTACCTGCGATAAAGGCACATAGTTCAAGTAAGAAGTGCTAAAAGAGTCTTGTAAGGAGATAAATTAATTTCCAAAGAATTTGAATTTTGCAATGCCCCTCCTTGAGACCATCTTGGTGCCTTCATATGTATTGCCCTAGCTGGAAATTCAAATATTAGGTCATTTTCTTTAAGGAATAACAGTTTTCCTGAGGAGGACTCCTATATCAATTATCTTCTAAATCTTCTTGCACTTTTAGGCATCCTGACTTTTCTTCTTCTAGTCTGTCATCGTTGCAACCTGCAAAGGGAACTTTATCCTAGCCTTTGTTCTTAATATCTGTTTAAAAATCAACTAGAAGTTATCAGGCCAGATCCAAGCTTGATCAACATTTGACAACTTGTTATCAATTTGAATAGAACAATAGATGTTATTCCACCACACCAACACTTGATTGCAATCTCAGGATCAATGAGCACATGCACCCTCCTTAATGTGTTAAGAGACTTAAGAAAACATACATCTGAGAGTGCAGAAAATCAAATTGATGTGCTTCTATATTTATGTTAATGTCACAATAAATTGTTAGGAAGCCGTGTTGGGCAATAGACTGCAGGTTTTGCATACTCAGATGAAGTCATGCACAAAACCTAACACTAATGATTGGAGAGAGGTGTTTGCACAATTGGAAGGTAGGATGAATGAAATCTTACAAGAATGAATAGTCACTTGTTGCAACCAGAACCACCAGGAAGACCAATCAGAAAATTTGCACAGGGCAAGGACAATAATATTGAACTTGAGGATCATGTGGTATGAGGAGACAGAATACCATTTGGGTGATGATAGAGGTCCTAGAAAAACTGACATATAGGACCATGAAATTAAGATGGATTTAAGTAATCCTGGGGATTAGACAAGAAAGTAATGAGCTCAAGACTGAATAGACTGGATAGAGACAGAATACTATTTGAGTTGATGATAGAGATCATAGATAAGCCGATAAATAGGACCATGGAATTAAGATGGAATTAAACCTTGGGAGTTGGACATGAAAGTAAAGAGCCTAGATTGGATCAGGAAGCATCTTTCACATTCCCGGGAGAGATAGTTCTCTAATAGACTAAGGGATAAGTAGTTCAGCTATTATTAGTGGACCAACATGCAGTAAATAAAGAAGGAACATTTATTAGCCTAAGATTAAGGGGTGGAAGCAAGAGTCAGAAGCATAACACCGACTGCAACAGTTGTAGTCATTCACCTAACAACAATTTTCTTGTAACAGAGAATGAATCATGTAGCTGCTATACTTCTATAGGACTTGATGACTGATCTCTAGCTTCTAATTTATATATTACTATCTCTCCATTATATATTACTATCCCTCCCTCTCTATCCCAAATTTAGACCACAATGCTTTCTTGTTGCACTAGTTTCTCTTTTCTTTTCTCATTCATTAATCATCTTGTCTCAGATTAGCGTGTGGCCATCTTGATCACCTTCAATGCTACTTGGAATCATCGCCATCATTTTCTTCACTAGTTTATCCATAAGAGGAACTTGGAAAGCCCCTATATATGGTTGCACTGCATAAAAAGTAATTGAAAAGCTTGACTAGGCTGAATCTTGATTGGTTGATCACTCATACTTGAAAGTATTTATTGACAAATTGAAAGATTAGAAAGTAGCACCCTTTGTTGATGATTGGATTTTATAAAGACAAGGGACTCCTAAACTGATTCAGTAACTAAACATCTTTTTATCTTTTTCATATCTAATCAAATTTACTCTCCAATCAAAACTAAGAAATGAAACTAACTAATTAAGTTCAGAGCTTAGCCTCAAACCAAACACCTTAAGCTTTAGAATAAATATTTAGTTGTCCTCATCATTGTCTTTGAAATAGGTTAAGGTAGCTCTACCATGGCTCTATCTATTGTGTTGAATATTTTGGCGGCTTCAATGATAGCCAAGCTCCATGCAAGTGCCACCCTGGGACAAAATCAAGTGTTTAGAGTATTGTGCTGCTAACATGCTACCATATGTGGTTGCTAGTCGTATTGGCAGGTCTTCCTTTAAGGGCATGTTTGGTAGTTGGGAAGTGATGGGAAGGAAAAGTGAATTTTCTAGAACTGCCCTCACTTCTTATTGTTTAGTTGTAGGAAGTGAACTAGAAAGTAATTTTTCTAACTTCCCCAAAATTACTGAACTTATTTGTTTTAGCTCAATCCATTTCCTATCCTAAGGAAAGAAATCACACTTCCCAACCCTATTACCAAATTTCCATGTGAACATTAAGTTTCCAAAAGACTTCAATTTCCTGAACCAAACAAGAAAAAGTAAGATACTCTTAATTCCAATCTCACACTTTTCTCACCAAACAAAGTGAAGAGTTTTTTCTAGGAAGGAACTTACTCAGGAACTGTCATTTCCCAAGACCACTACTTTCATCTTCACTTCCCAACAACCAAACTAGTCCTAAAGGCCGGTTTTGTTTCCCTTGTGGCATCCAGAAGGGGTTATTTTTTAAAATAACTCATAGCCACTTTTGTGCTTGACACCCTATTCATCTAAAGTTTATTTCGCTTTATAATAACAAAAGTAGCATATTTTAGTGCCTAAATATTGTATGTTGTTTAACGAGTTCTTAATTATCATAAGGAAGCATCCCAAAGCGTCGATGTCCCAATCTATAATAATGTAAATTATATAGATTTCAAAAGCCATCTTTGGGATCATGACCACCCGCCGAACAATATAAGCCCTACTTACCAACATACCCACCAAACGCTTTTGGAAGTGCTGGTCCACCAAATAAAACCAGCCATTATATTAGAAATTGTTGGATTTCTTGTGGTAATAGGTTCCTATTCCTATTTTAACACTTACTCCTCTTTGGGAAATATATTTAACGTGGTACTTGTATTAGTTTCCTAAATGTGATTTTATCTAATTCATAATTGAACCATTAACATTTCCAATTAGGAACTTGATCCTAAACTCATAAACCCCTCATTGTGGGATTGAGGCTTCATTTAGAAGCACTTAATCTATAGGAAACTTTTGCTTTCACATCCTAAAGAAATTCTAATCCAAGGTATAAGAGAATCTATAATAGCCTTCATAACACTGTAAAGCCATAACAAGGGACATGAAAATTAGAAGAAAATCAGCTCTCCAAATAAGGTTTGTGTCTTTCTAATGACCTTTCTCTTTCTTCCTCTTCCCTTTCTCTAAAACATCTTCCCCATTATTGGGTGAGTTGATTTTCTTCTCCCCTTTTCCCATTCTTCCACTAAAAAGAGAAATTAAACAGATATTTTTCATTTATTTCTCTTCTTATTGATTCCTTTTCGCTTCGGTCATCTTCAATTTTTGATACCAAAACTCTCTTTTCTCGTTTGTAGCGAATGGGAATGGGAGAAAAGAGGAGTATCTTAAAGCTTCATTTGCTAACCATCTACAACTCGCCCTTAATATGGGTTTAAATTGTCAAGTTCCGAGTCAAGTTCAAATGCAATAGAAAACCCTATGACTCAACTTACTAGAGAAAATTTTCAATAGGGTCGTATAGTCAAGCCCCAACGCCCAATCTTCCATCCCTTCACTAGTCGTGTTGTTGCTTGCACAAGAGAAATTCAAGAGGCACAAGCCTTACCGATGGCAAGCATCTTGTATCTTGACTACATGAGAGCATGTATGGATCTTAAACTTGATATGTATTACACATATCTAACATATCTTGACACAAGAAAAATTAAAAAGGCAACAAAACATAGTATCAGAGTTTCTGGACCTTCATTACATCTTGACATTTCATAAATCTGATGACCTAATTCATGGTAAGCTGCCACAGCTAGGCAAAGACCTTCCTCAAGATGAAGTTCAAAATTTTCCATAGTAAAACAACTTTCTTATCAGTTTCTAAAAGTTTTTCATGAAAGAACGATGAATTTAGGTTCATGCTCGCAATATTTAAAGATATATAATTTTCTATCTTGGATTGATATAAGAGCATGCATATTCAGCATGTAATATTTTGAATATTGATCTATAAATCATGAGTAGATCATTAGATTATGAGTAAATCAGTGGATTATGCATTTGAGGCATGAAATCCTTTGATTCCCACAAAATTTATAAATCATGCCCAATAAAAGAACATCTAGGATCAACTTTGTTGCAAATAAAACCTTCTTGAATTATTAAAAAACCTCTAATCAACTCTCCAAGTATCCAATAAGTATCCTAAAAGTGTCCAAGGGTATCCATCCTCTGTTATTGTTTTAAAAAAAATCGGGTGCATGCATAAAGGAAGTAGCCAACATGTATCTATATCCAACAATATCATATCCGATACATTACGTGATATGGTATCTAATACAATATGGCTAGACTTCTGAAGTATCTGCGTTTCCTATAGTGTGACTCAATAAAACCCACTTAATCATGTTAAGTTATGATAAGGAGTAGAACTTCTCTAATCTTGCCATGGTACCAATGAGCAATGGCAGACTCCTCTTATCCTCCTATTTTCCTATCCTCTCATGTCTGACAGTGACAATGATATGACGATAACAACAGAAAATGTACAAGGCAACAAATACTATTATGGCGATAGTAGAGATCTACAGCATATTGTAGACAGTGATGGTGCTAGTAATTCAATAACATAGCACTTCTAGTACATGCATGAGATATTCCAAGCAGCATGCAATACCTGCCATTTAAACCTTAATCTAGTTGTATACGCTAATATATTGCCAGATCAGATTACAAAATACGACGAATATAAGTGTTTCGTTGAGGATCGACCAACAGTTCACATACCATACGCAATCCATAGGAATCCACATAGACATACCCATTTTGAAAAAATCCAATTTGACTGACTATCTAACAACTTTCCTTTCTTGCTTTAGTCTGATAAGTTGGAAAAGAACACTAGATATTGGAGTACTTGTATACATTCTTGAGTGTTTGCCTAGAGAATTCTACTTACACGCTTGAAAGTATCACAAACATATTCTTGCACTTGTCAATGACTCAAAATTTCAGTTTTATAAGTTATCCACCTTTTGAGAGCTCCCTTATTGTTCGATGACTAACTAATTCTCCTTCTCAAATTTATGCTCACTAAATTAATGTAATGATACCATATTCTTCTCCACCTTCCATGTTTACTTTTTTGAGTTGCATAGTGTATTTGCATATTCTGGAAAAAATTTGATAGAGGAACAGAGTCATGATTCATGAAATGAACAATTATATATCCTACTTGATCCCTTCTTTTGATAGTCGCATCTACATCATTCGAATTTCCATATATCAAGAACAGTCTTTAGGAATTAGAAGATATATCCATGAATTAATAATGATGGAGCATCATAGAGAAAGAATAAGACATTTATCAGTTGACATTCATAAAGGACATGATATAATTGAGAAAGCTGTAGAAAGCGCAAATGGAAAGACTAAGAAATACCAGAACTGATTTTAAATATAATAAAGAAAAGGACATCAAGATGACCACGATGGAAGAAGAAACCACCAAAAAGGGCATACCTATCAACCAAGAATTCTAAAAAGCACCATTACCTTAAAAGAGGCTATCAAGTTACTATGGCTAATGATAAATTTTCATGTAGGTATGTATGAAATAGTTAATAGAAATGTAGCACACATATGAATAAGAACAAATGAATGTTTACCATGAGAAGACTCGACATCCAAAATAAGATCAAGAGCATAGTCATAGTATGGGACTTGGCTGCTTAAGCCACAGAGGTTGAAGTCATCTTGTATGTACTCATCATCAACTTCGCAAAAGAACTCATTCCCTCTTAGGTTGCAGAACCAAGAAATCCAAGATGTGTCATCACCGTCGGAACCACTAACGTCTGATTCTTCACTGTCTGACTCCGATTCATCTGCACCAAAATTGTAGAACTACAGAATTGCATGAAATAGAATCTCACAGGTTCCCAGCTTTATCAAAATAGAAAATTCAATGCATCATACATACAAAAAGATCAGATGAGGTAGTAATCGAAAATGAACCATTTCAGTGTCATACTTCAGCAACAAAACCGGAAAAGAACTTTTATTGTAACATAAGATAAAAGCTTACACTAACTCATGCCAAATCAAGAAAGAAATGCTACTACATTATGTCTTATTTTCATACCAAGCAACAAGAAAGTCATAAAAGATAACAAAGAAATTATAGTCTAACTTGGTCGCCTAACTTGGTCGTCTACCATGGTTATCGACCCTCAAAGCATATAATCTAAACTATTAGAAAGCTACATTAACTATTAACTATTATCTAAATAAGTGACAGCTTCCAATCATTGAATCATGAAGGTAAAGAAACATAAAATTCTATTTTGCACACATTTCCATCAGTAGAAAGGTATTCAACTCTATTAGTTATCTTTAGTTCTGCTACTCTCTTTGAACCAAGGTTCCAAAAATCGGTATCGGGATCGGGATCGGCCGTCCAGAAAAACGATACATATCGGCCGTATCGGCCGCCTATATCGGATCGGACTATTTTAATTAAATAAAATTCTAAATATTATTAAAAATGTTGAGAAATTTCTAAAAATTTAGAAAAAATTATAAAAAAATAAGAAATAATAATTACTTACATATAAAGCCTAAAAAATAAAAATCTCTCTTCCTCCCACTCTTCTTTCCTAATCCTCTAACTGTTAGTCTAAAATATTCATTCTCTCCCATACTTTTTTTTTCCTATCTTTCTCTCTCTCTCTCTCTTTCTCACTCTTTTTTTTTTTAATCTTTCCCTCTCCCTCACTCTCTCTTCATTTTTTTCTCTCTCTCACCCTATTTTTTTTTAATCTCTTTCTCTCTCTCTCTCTCTCTCTGTGACAGCTGCTGCAGCTGTCATAGCAGCTGTCTACTACAGGCCGAAACTAGAATCCTTGCTTTGAACTAAATCAACATTACATTTCAGTAGTGTTAAAAAAACCAGTGCATGTGCATATGCTGCAAAACTATAGGTGGTATGCTTAAAAACCAAAAACAACAATACTTAAACTCTTTTCTTTAAAGTTTAAACAATACTCTGGTCCTCCATTTTATGTTCTTACTATATTATAATTAAATAATTTTGAATAAGCATCATATTTAGACTAGTTCAATGTAATATTATATGGAGCACATATGTGCCTCTATATTCATCAACTTAGCATATAGTTTCTATGTGATAACATCGTTGCTGCCTACCATGGCCGCTTTTTACAACATTATACATTCATGCTTGACCAGCAGACTTTCATATCCCTTGCCCAAGGGTGATATGGCATCAATAAATTCACATCACTAAGACGCAACTCTTTACCTCAATTCACTAATCTTGTTCCGATCAAGGACTTCCAACTGCTTATTTGCTCTGCAAATGAACGAGACTAAATTGGGTGCTAGACCAATCACCAGGGCATTAGTTGCCCAAATAGGAATTAGAATGAAAAGAGGTGACATAATCGTACGGGTTGGGTGTTTGTGGGAAGCTGCCCTGGATATAAGGAATTCCTATAATAAAAAATAGAACAAAGGCAAAGTCCATGGCAAAGATCTTTCCATCAGTAGATAGGAATGAGTGTTTGATATAGGGGATAAGATCCATCTGCTCTCTTTCTCTCAATGTTCGATATAGGGGACTAAGGGGGGTAACATCCTCAAAGGGAAGGGGAGGGGTTTGGGGAGGGGAAACAAAAGAGGAATGTCTGGGAAAAGGGTGTTTTTGACGGGTCGGACTTCATTCCAAAAAGGAGCTGTTTCTATGTGATAACATCGCCTGCACCTACCATGGCTGCTATTTACAACACTAAGAGATATTCTCTTCCATTAGACCAACTTCCTGCCAGAACTTTCCAAGAACATATACAGAGGTCTCGTACTGAAAGTGTATAAGCCCTTTAACATGCTTAAGGGAAGAAAATTTGGAACGTTTCACCTACGAATACAGTCTTGAAACTAGTACATCACCAGTAAAGACGATTCTCAAAAGGAAAAGCATTTCAATGTGACGCATGAATGTTGAAAACGATAAGGTAATATCTTCTCAAAGAATTCAAAAAGACGCAAGATACCAATTAGATTAGATATCAAGAACAAACTTACCGTCGGATCCTTTGTTCTTGGACAAGGAGCCGGAGCGCTGCTGGTCCAGATGATGGTCCGGCTGCTTCCCCGATGAGGTGGAGGCCAACGTGAGCCGGTCCTTCTCTTTAGCGCTGAATCCCCTCGACGACGATGTCACCGCTGACTTCTCGAGGTGCTTGTCAAGGGCCTCGTTGATCCGCTTGCGATCGAGGGGGCCGAGATCCGGCTTCGGTCCGCTCCTTCCCCTGTCCCTGTACATATCCGCCGCCTCTCTCTTACTCGATTCTTCCTCCCACCTCGACAGCAGCTCAATCGACTCGACTAATCATGCCTATTAGACCGATAAATTGGAATTTAGGAATGAAATCGAGGATGAGGGAATCAATCGGAGAGGGAACCCTAGATTACGAGGTAGATGGAGAGGACGAGAAGAGTCAGACTCTAGATTACGGTTAGGGCTAGGTTTTCCAAAGAAAGGACGTGGAAGAGAAGAAGCAGAGACGTCGCGGTAATAGGGTCCGAGGTAATCGTCTTGGCTTTTCGAAAGAATACGAGACGAAAGGGAAGAAAAGAAGGGAATGGAAGCTATTATAGAAATACAAAAGGGAAGATGGAACAAGATGGGGTTACGACCAATAATTTATTTTTAACACAGAATATTTATAACATATAATATATATATATATATATATATATATATAAAGCAAATCAATTTTTTGGTTGTTAAATTTTTTGAACAAAAAATTCTTCTTGTGGGTCGTGTCAATTTCAATTATTTTGCTTGTTCCTGTTATTTTGGTTTAGAAGCTTATCGATAAAATTACAACTTGTTATTTTGATTTTGTAATTTATTAACAATATTTGTACTTGTTATTTGTATTTTAATTATCACATGAAATGTATATTTTATGTGTTGCACACTTATGTGCTTACTGGCTGTTTAATATCTTATATATATTCTTATGATTTGTGCATATAATTTGAATCAATTAACACTAAGAAAAGAGATTTCACTAATTACGATGAGATGAAAAGCGTCAATTGAATGAACTTAAATTAGGTTAGACCTTTCTATCAAAGAGGAAGAGGGACTTTGATGATAAATTTCAAACTAGTCAGACCCCTATATCAAAGAAGAAGATTAATAAGGCCATGGAGGGATCTAAATCTGAAAATTAGTAGAGCAAATCCAAGGTTCTTAAATTGTGCATAATTAATTTATTATGTTATACAAATAAAATAAAGAAGATGTTCAAGTTCATTTGTCATCAGCATTTGGAAATTGCTTCCAAAAAAAAAATTAAAGTTTTTCATAGGACTTTCCTCATGTCTCATAGGACATACCACTTTTTTAAAAGATAATTAAGGGGTGGAGGAGTGGATCAACATTTGTTTATAAAAAATTTAAGCTTCAGTTAAAGGTAGTGAAAACTGCCCTAATTCTTGGATTACGAATAACCGGTAAAAATAGTCTTCAACATGAGCAATCTAAAAGGTGGAAATGTGAAAAGGTGAATAAGAGCAACTCCAACCGGGCTTGGAGCCCAGTTGAGCTCCAATGGGGCTCTAAAACTAGCTAGCTCTAAATTTGAACCTAGGAACAGTGGAGCTCCAAATTTGAAGCCCCACCATGAAAATGGAGCCCGACTCCATTTGTCATTTCAACCTTTTAAAAATACCAAAATTGCCTAATAATTATTATATTCAATAATTTTAATTCTATATGTATCTTTATTAAATAATTTAGTTAGATAAACTGAGTATATAATTAGTTTTATTAATCAATTTTTAACAAAAATAATACCATTGGAAAGGTCTCATCGAGACCTTTAAAATGAGTTTAATATTAAATTATTTTTGAGTTAATTTAAATTTTAAATTTTTTATTATTTATAAAAATGAGTCCAATATTAAATTATTTTTGAGTTAATTTAAATTTTAAAATTTTTATTATTTATAAAATGAGTCTAATAAATTATGTGTCCTAAAATATAATTACTCAAAATTATTCCCAATGTAAATATTAAAAATTAAAATACATTAGATATGATTACGGAACCAAAACCGGTGGCTACGGAGATGACTTACCAGAATATTAAACATCTATTACTTTTATTATATTTGGTTAATTTCTGCTTATTTTATGCAATATAATTTTGATATTTTTAGTTAATGACATGCAATGCTTATTTCGATGTTTATTTCGTGTAATATAATTTCGATACGTTTAATTAAAAAATTAGTAATTTAAAATTACTTCTGAAACTATTGAATATTAGTCTTATTTTAAAGATCTCGATGAGAGTTTTCTAACTATATATTTTTTATTAAAAAATAATAACCCTAAGATGACCTATTAAGTAATTTAAAATAGCTAATATAATTATATATATTATATTATTAATTTTAATATATATAGAGCCCGGTGCATTGGAGTGCACCAGGCACTTTCTCCATTTTTGGCTCCATATTTGGAGCCTTTGAGCTAGCGTTGGAGATGCTCAACGAATGGTTATGATATTTTTTTTGTAAATAGACATTTTATTCCTAGAAAGGCCATAATGATAAAGCAAATGGAGATTGTGTTAGAGAAATTGTCACACTTGGACGATGAAGAAAACGTCGTTCATTTTGTTAAAGTGTACATTTTATTAATTTTTAGGTTTTATTTCAGCATAGTAATTACTCTTGCCTCTTAGAGCTTATCCCATATATTTAAAATCTTCAATATATTTGTAAACAAAATTGGTGATTGACTATCCATGAGCTCCTATTCCATTTCCTCTGATTGACAATTGAAAAGGTCAACTCTATGAAGGTGACGAAGAGTATAATAAATAAAGTGTACGTAAATGGATGTACCGTTGTATTGACAGTAATCATAATTATGTTGATAATTATTAATTTTTTCTTTCAGATTTTTTTAACTATCTTTACTTTCTTTATCACACTTTTGGTTCTTAGAGCATTGTTAAATTCATAATTGCAATATTTGTTATGCCCAAATTATTAATTATTAATATTTTATTTTAACTAATTAATGTATTTTAGTTATATGTAGACCTTTGATCAATTGAATCTCATTTAATCACTAAAAATGGTCAAATTTAGGCTCAAACCAGAATTAGGCTTAGTCCCTACTAACCAACTGAATCTACCTCTCATCTTTCAAGTCATGCTTAAGTCAAACCATAATTTACTAATCACTTTCTTCCTTATCTAAACCAGAATGAGTCAAAATTCCTTCTTTTTTTTATTTTCAAGTAACAGATTTTCAGCAATCAAATCTCTATCAAGTTGCAGAATTTTAGCAAGAAATCTTCACCGAATGTAGCAGATTTTTATCTCCAATTCAAGCAAAATTTCAGCAATAATTGCAGCAGTAAATAAATTTCAAATTCCTATTTGAACAGTAATTCTAGCCAAGCAAATTTTTTACCTAATGCAACAGAGTTCTAACATATTTCATGCAGATTTTCACCAGATTTTATGCACATATTTAGCAGATTTGAAACACAATCATAGCATATTTTCAACTAATTTGGAGCAGATTTTCATGCTCCAAGAAGTCTATAAATAGAGGGGTTGAGAACTAGAGAAGAATATATTTTCTTGTGTATTTTCTATTAAGTTTTTTTTAAAGAGTTATTGTTTAAAATTCAGCATCCCAACTTGCAATTGTTTCAATTCAATTAGCAACAATAGAGCACATTCGAAGAAGTTTTAATCTTTGTAAATCAGCAAAGTTCATATTTTGATCTTATTTTAGCGTAATCTCTTGTTTTTCGATTTGGATTTTATTTTTGAAAGAAGTATTATGCAATTCTCTAGTGCTAAATCTCATATTTATTTTTATTCAAATTATGTTATTAACTACTAAAATGAATTTCTAATTTTCTTAAGGTTGAGGATGAAGCTTGTTGAGAATATATTTCTTTTATTCTAAATCTCTTATGTGTTTTTAATTGCTAAATAGTTTATTCTTTCTTCTACTTTAAATTTGTTGTTTAGAATTTAGATATTAGTTGTTTTTCTTAAAAAGGATACATCTAATGATTTAAAATTCTTACTCCATATTTTCTAAAAATGAAAGAACGTAATTTTTATGAAAATTAAATTGTTCATTCAAAGATAATCTTCCGATCCACTAGTGATTGATTTCCTGGTAAATCGTAGAAAAAGAAGAGATTTATATTATCTAATAGAAATTTGTTATCTATAAGTGGATTCCAAGACCTTATTTCTCACACTTAATTAAAAGAAATTTGCAAGAAGGTTTTCTTTCTCCATAAATCTTCTAAACCCATTTTCCAACTAGGTTAAAATTATTTTTAAGATTTTTAAACACTTCAAGTTTTCAAACAAGTCCTCGTGGGATTGATACCTTGCTTGCCGATCTACTCCATAGATTCGTGCACTTGCGACTGTTACTTAATTTTCACACCAAGTTTTTGGCGCCGTTGCCGGGGACATGTGTTGAAAACTATTAAAAAAATTAGAAAACATTTTAAAAAAAATTCCAAATTTTGTTCTTGTTTTGAATTATTCTACAGAAACCAAAGAACGACAGAGGATTGTGCTTGAAGAAAAGAAAATTGCTTAAAAATTACTCCCAGCAGAGTAATTGCTAACTAGTGGACTCGATTGGAATGTTTGAATTTTCTTAACCCTACCCACATATCTCCTATTAGTGGGTTTTGAACTGATTCTGTGTGATTATTTGTGCATTCATATTTGCATAAAATATTTAGTAAGGGCACAAACCTCACCAAGATAAGGAGTGGATTTAATTATCACATCCTTGCCTACTTAAGTTCATCATCCCTTTCATTTTAAAACACAAGCCAAACATATAACTTAAAATCAAGTAGATGTCGGCCAAAGGATTTCACATAGCTCATAGGAACCTCTTGGAAAGAGTTATCTTTTGGTAAGCCCAGTGAGCACCTTCCAAATTACAATGTCTAGGTAAGTTTTATCAAAAAGGAGAGTCGTACTGAGGCGCCTAAAGGAATTGGTATTCTGAAGAGGCTAGCGCCCACAGTATCCCTAGGAACTTAACCTGGTTGTGTTTTGGTAGGCCTTAACTGGTAATCCTCTAGCTTACTCTAAAAGGGAGTAGGAGCTCTCTAATTAGGAGAGAAGTGATTCTCTACAAGATTAGAATTGAAAAAAAAATTTGCTTACTCTCATATTATACTTTAAAAACACAAACTGTTGACTGTGATTTGCTTGGTAAGATTTATATTTGTGAAGCCTTTTTTTTAAACTTAGAAATTGGTTGGGTTCGAGATAGTTCAGGTCGGCTTGCTAGGGAAGAAATGACTGAAAACCATTAATCGGTTCATTATGATACCATAACTTTACAAGGGCGATTTGCCCCTAATGGAACCCAACCTTCAAAATGCATTGTGTTACCTAACACTAATGCAACTCATTTTGAATTAAAACCTGCCATCCTTCAATTGCTTCCTACCTTTTATGTTAAGGAAAATGAGAATCCATACTCTCATGTTGATGAATTCTTGGATATTTGTTTAACATTCAAATTTCAAATCTTTTCTAATGAATCTGTTAGGCTAAGGCTTTTTCCTTTTTCATTGAAAGACCAAGCAAGAGTTTGATTGAATCACTTAGAGCCCAACTCAATCACCACTTGGGGAGATCTGAACTATAAATTTGTGTCTAAATTTTACCTTATGCCTAGAACAAACTAATATAGATTGGCCATCTCCACTTTCAAGTAGAAAGAGAAAGTGAAATTTCATGAGTCATGGGAAAGGTTTAAGGATCTTCAAATTAAGTGCCATCATCACAATTTTGAAAAATAGTGGTTAGTCCGGTATTTCTACAATGGTCTAACTAACACAAATCATAATCTGGTTGAGTCCATGAGCGGTGGGTCATTCATGGCTAAGAGCACACCTGAAACTTGGGCTCTTTTTGAAAAAATAGCTGAAAATTCCCAACAATAGGATTTTAATACTGAAAGTCAAGGGACGTCACAGTCTAAGAGAGGAATATATGAAGTTCAATCTGATGTGAGTATAAATGCACGACTGGATAGTTTGTCTAGAAAAGTTGATGCCCTTGTGTTAAGTCAAACTATGAAACCTATAAATCAAATGCAATCTGAAGTTTGTAGTGTTTGTGCCAGTCCCATGCACACTGCAATGATTTGCCCTTCCTTAGGGTATCAAGATGAGTTAAATGAACAAGTGAATGCCCTAAATCAATTTAGAAAGCCATTCAATAGTCCTTACTCTGAAACATACAATCCAAATTGGCGAAATCATCCCAATTCTTGGAGGCCACATCAGCCTCAAATAAACCAAGGAGGACCTCCAGGATTTAACCAATTTCGTCCTCCTACTCAGCCTGTCTCTTATGCCCCTCCTCTTAATCAATCGGTTATAGTACCTCAACAACAACCATCTAACTTACACGCGATGTTAGAGAAATTTATCACTGGAACTAGTGCTAATTTGCAAAGAATAGAAGCTACAAATATACAAAATTCTCAAGCCATTTCTCAGCTTCAACATCAAGTAGGTCAGTTAGCATCTAAGGTTAGTATGAGAGAACAAGGAAAATTTCCTACTCAACCCATTCCTAACCCAAAGGGCCAATATGAGGTTAGCCAACCATCCACCTCAGGTGTGCACAACGAACAAGTTCAATCAGTCATTACCCTTCGGTCTAGAAAACTAGTCAACAATAAGGTTGAAGTGCCAAATTATAAAAAATCTATCTCAGAGGGTGAAGAAATCTATGTCTCGCAAAATAATCATGATAGTTCATTTGGAACTATAAATTCACCTGAGCAGACTTTTATACCCAAGACAGTCTCTACCTAAGTCTAGAAATGCATCTGAGCAGACTTTTATTCCCAAAGCACTATTTCCCCCAAAGACTAACTCAAGCTAAAGTAGGAACAAACTTTAGTGAGATGATGAAATTGTTTAAGCAAGTTGAAATTAACATTCCATTACTCGATGCCATTAAGTAAGTTCCTGCTTACGCTAAATTTTTGAATGATCTTTGCACTCAAAAAAGAAAATCAAAAGTGCAAAAGAAGGCATTCCTAGCTGAGCAAGTAAGCTCAATCATCCAAAACAACATTCCACCTAAGTTTAAAGATCTAGTTTGTCCTACTATTTCGTGTGTCATTGGCAATCATGTCATTAATAAAGCCCTTTTGGATTTAGGTGCAAGTGTTAATCTTTTGCCGTATTCAGTTTACAAGTAATTAGGTCTTGGAGAGTTGAAGCCAACTCAAATTAAACTATCTTTGGCAGATTATTCTGTCAAATATCCTCGAGGCATCATAGAGGCTGTTCTGATTAAGGTAGACAAGTTCATTTTTTCTATAGATCTCATAATCCTTGATACTGAATCTGTCCAAAATCCGAGCAATCATATCCCTATGATCTTAGGAAGGCCATTCTTAGCCACTACTAATGCAGTCATTCACTGTCAAAATGGGATTATGAATCTGTCTTTTGGCAATATGATTGTTGAATTAAATGTTTTTGATGTTAGCCATCAACCTCTTGAAACTGATGATGTTTTTGAAGTTGACATGATTGAAGGCCTATTAGAGAGCATAAATAAACAGGCAAATGTTGAGGATCCTTTAGAAAAGTGTCTTTTACATTTTGACGGTGATTTTTATGATACGATCACATCTCTGGCTATGGAGCTCTGATACCAGCTTGATACGATCTTCTCTTTGAGGCTAAGGCTCTGATACCAGATTGATACGATCTTCTCTTTGGGGCTAAGGCTCTGATACCAGTTTGATATGATCTGGCACGGAACTTTGAAATTAGATCCCAAAATATGCTGTCGTCGGATCGACGTGAGATTTTGATATGTTATAGCCTCGTAAAAGAGCTTTCCAACAAATCTAGTTACAGGCGAATCAGAGTTGGGGATCTCGAGATATCGTTCGTTTAGTGGACGAACGTCAGGATGCTCCGTTTTGGATTCGTGGATGTAGGCATGAGATCCTGGGTAATTGTGGATGGTGGTGGACCGGCGTTAATGTGGTGGCACCGGTGAAAAGTGATGGTAGAACGGTTGTGGTTGATGGAAGGATTAGGGCAAGTGTTGGATAGATTGGACGAAGGGGGAGAAGAGGGCCACCCCTAAGGGACTAGGGTGATTAGCCGGACGAGGGAGGTTAGAAGCGGCGTCGCCGGGGATTGAGAGAACGGGAGCGAAGAAGACGAAGGAGGCAAGGCAATACTCAATCTCAATAATCAATAATAATTTTGGTTGCCTTACACATCCTTTTATAGGCTAACCAACCACTCACATTAACCCTAAAACATAATTTTCGCCGACCACATTCGAACTCGCCCGACCGCGTTCGAACGCATCGAATTAGCTCTTCTGGATTTGCGAACGCGATGCAGGCATTCGAACGCGTGATCGAACGCGCCTGTCGGTATGTGCGAACGCGATGTAGGCGTTCACAACCCCGTTCACAAACCACGTTCGAACGCACAGTACATTCTCTTCACCACGTTCACAACCCCGTTCACAAACCACGTTCGAACTCACTCCACCCACGTTCGAACGCGACTTACGGAAAACTTATTTTAATGGAAATTAAACACTAAAACATGAAGCAAAAACACTCCTAAAGTGAATCCATGCTCGAGACGATGTCGGTGAAGTCCGAATCGTATCATTTTATTAGGAAACTTCTTTTGAGGAGGTCAATGCATTGTTAGAGTCTGCACCTCTTATGGATTTTAATAAATGGCAGCCCAAGATTAAACTTCTTCCACCATCTTTTTAATGGAAATTAAACACTAAAACATGAAGCAAAAACACTCCTAAAGTGAATCCATGCTCGAGACGACGTCGGTGAAGTCCGAATCGTATCATTTTATTAGGAAACTTCTTTTGAGGAGGTCAATGCATTGATAGAGTCTGTACCTCTTATGGATTTTAATAAATGGCAGCCCAAGATTAAACTTCTTCCACCATCTTCACTCCCAACTCCTCCGTCCATCATAAAACCTCCAAATTTAGATCTTAAACCACTACTTGATACTCTTAAGTATGCATTTTTAGGCTCTTATGAAACCCTTCCTGTTATTATAGCATCTGATTTGGGTAAGGAACAGGAGGAAAAACTTGTGTGTGTCTTAAAAGAATACAAGGAAGCTATAGGATGGACCATAGCTGATATCAAGGGAATTAGTCCTGATGTGGTTATGCATCGAATCCATTTAGAGGAAAATATAAAAAAAAAATCTCGTGAACTGCAACGGAGGTTAAATCCTATGATGAAGGATATTGTTAGAGCTGAAGTGCTAAAATTATTAGATGTCGATATTATCTACCCAATTTCGGATAGTGCATGGGTGAGTCCAATTCATGTTGTGCCTAAGAAGTCTAGCATTACAGTAGTGCAAAATAAGAATGATGAGTTAGTACACACTCGTGTTCAAACAGGGTGGCGTGTTTGCATTGACTACCGAAAACTTAATCTTGTAACTAGGAAGGATCATTTTCCCCTTCCTTTCATTGATCAGATGCTTGAAAGGTTAGCCGGACATACTTATTATTGTTTTTTAGATGGTTATTCTGGCTATAACCAAATCCTTATAGCACCTAAGGATCAAGAGAAGACCACATTTACTTGCCCCTTTGGAATATTTTATTTTATTCGGACATGGAGTCCAGGGGAGTTTAGTCTTTATTTCACAAGCGAGCATACTAGATCATTCATTGTAACGCCCCCGCCCGGCATAAGCACGTGCACGCCCACGCGCCCACACGGCACGCGCGGCGCAAGCGATAGGTCGGGCAGGACCCGTCATGCACAGATACTCTCTTGTGCACATATAATCATGACATAATCAAATAAAACTTACTAACCTATCCATGATCACATAATCTATCACTAGATAAATCATACTATTAACCAAATAAACCTGTTAACATATGAATATCCCAGTCCATAATAATATACATTAAATCACTACATAATCTGGCAGGACCCACATAGGCCACAACAAACTATTAAGATACAACTAAAACGACTAATATAAGAGTACACTATGATTCGACCTGTATTATACAATTCATCGTCTAATACAAAAGAGTACAAATATCAAATATTAATACAACTCAATTCCTATATAAACTATCATCTATACCATCTCGCATCTATAGCTCACTTTATCATCGCTCTAAAATATCTTTTCAAGATATCTCAAATCGCTATCACGAACCACATATCTGAGAGGGTTAGAACAAAAATAAAGAGAGTCATGAGCAAAAGGCTCAGTGAATAGACTTTAGCCCGAATCAGTGATGCCAAACAAAGAGTAAATCATGTACTGGATAATACGAGTTGAAAAACCCCTAGACACAAGTATGTATCTAAATACTAGGCAATGATATCACTCATTCGCGTAAGTAAAAGTCTCAAGAAGTCTCATTCAATAATGCTTCTTCAACCACCCTAGAGATAGGGCATCGCAATCCTTATATATGATCTCCAAGATAGAGCCAAATCCAAGTCTTATCCGTACTCACGAAAGTCCAATTTTATCAAACTTCGTTGGTGCGTTCGAACGCAGCCCGGGTGCGTTCGAATGGCATGACTTGATCTCAGGTGCATTCGAACGGGCCCGAGTGCGTTCGAACGCGACAACTTGAATTCTTCAGGTTGCGTTCGAACGCGTTTATGAACGCAGCTCCCGGTCTGTGTGAATGCAGTACCCGCGTTCGAATGCGTTTGTGAACGCGACTCTCTATCTGTGTGAACGTAGTACCCGCGTTCGAACGCGTTTGTGAACGAGGCTTTCTGTCTGTGTGAACGCAGTACCCGCGTTCAAACGCGTTTGTGAACGCGGCTCTCTGTCTTTGTGAACGTAGATTTCGTGTTCGAACGCGTTTGTGAATGCGGTGTGAACTCAACGGCTTTTCTCCAACAATCTTGCAATTCTTCAAACCAGAGATATTCTAGACTTATGTAAAGCTCATATACATAAAAAAATACACTTAGAATATTTTGTACACAATTGCCAACAAATAAAAACCTAACAATCTCCCCCTTTGGCAATTTGTGACAAAACACCTAGTTACAAGATATTTCAAAGACTTCAAATTGAGCAATCAACAAGACTAGAATATTTTGCACATCAATCCCTACAAATAAACATATACCAATCTAAGATCAAGTAAAAATAACTTGAAATGAATAAACAATCCAAACACAAGTTATTAATGGAGCATAAGTTCAAAAATACTTAAATAGACAAAGTTCACAATTCCTCCAAGCAAAGTTATAAGCAAGATTAGAAAGACAGAAATACTGTAATAAACTCCCCTTATTACCATGCTCCCCTACACACCTAGACACCTAGACACTCTCCTCCTTTTTGACACAAATGCCAAATACTAGGAACTCGGAGGAAACTGACGCTGAAGAATCGTCAACACAGAGTCAAGTACAGTCCCTTGACGAGCTTGCTCAGCTCGTAAATCATTCACTGCCAAATGGAGATCCTGCACTTGAGTACTAAGATGATCGAAACGGTCAGAGTACTGTGATAACTCTCCCTTAGAGTGAGATGTGTCACCGTCAGAGCTATCATCAAAGCTGTCGAGGTGCGAGGTGCGACCAGCGGCGGAAGAGGACGGCTTGAGAGGAGACGACTGGTCGTGAGGTTGACTCCGCTTAAGAGTAATCCGATCCAACGGTTTGTGCGAAGTAAGAGAAGGTTCCGAAGCATCCACACGCACCCCACTCTGAGTGCACAAATTTGTAATAAAGATGCCAAACGGTAACCCCTCACGAGGTGCTTCTTTCTATGCAGCTGTGAGTATTGAATCATAGATCACCTCAGCCAAATCAAGCGAGACTCCAAATAACATTGCATGAAGAAGGAATGCACGATCCAGACTAATACTTGAATGTCGAGTCTTGGGGGTGACATTGTACAGACAAAACAGGTGAAGCATGTGAGCCACGGACGTCAGCTTCGCATGCGGCATCATGTTTCCCTTCCAACGTTCCCCTTTGATCAGTACAGTGCCAGCATATTCATCGACATCTGGAAGTGGAGCAGACGTTGGATACTGGAACTCACCATTAGGAAGACGAAGTTCAGCGTGAATAACATCTGAGTCCAAGTATACAGACACCCCACGAATAGTAGAACGTATACAGTGGTCTAAAACTATGGCATTACTAAAAAATTCCCGAACAACTTCCACATAAGCAGTCCCGCTCATCCCACACACCGATAACCATCCTCGCTCAGTAAATATCTGTTCTATCCCCAAAGAAGAAAAATCGGAAAACAGGACGGGTGCCAAAATTATGTCTGTAACGCCCCGCAGTCGTAGATGTTGAAAACTTGGGAGCCGAAGAAGGTGAGGAAGGCGGCCTAGGTTTCTTGAAAACTGCAGCTTTTCTAGGCATTCTTGAGAAAGAAATAAGAAGCAAGATTCAATACATGCCCAAAGCAAACAAAAAGATAGCAAGAAATAAAAAAAAATCCAAGAAATCATGAAGGCCCTAAATGAAATCCATCATCCACTTGAAAACGCTAAGATATCACGTTCAATCACACAAGAAATCTCAAGATAGTAACTTTAACGTGATCAAAACTCGAAAACGCACGAAATCAATCAAGATCAAGAGACTTAATTGAATAAAAAATAGGAAAATTGATGGATGATCATACCTCACAAAAGTGAAGAAAAACTAAGAAATTCGGCCGAAAGATGCTAGATCCGGAGGAGAACGACCCTTTAAAATGGTTTGTAGTGAGAAATTTGATGAAAAATGCCAAGATCTTGAAGATTTGAAAGGGAGAAAATGAAGGGTTTCTAGGGTTTGGAAGATTGAAGATGAAAACCCTTGGGTTTGGATGTAATATATAAAGAATCTTCGAGTGCGTTCGAACGCACCAGTCTGCGCGTTCGAACGCGCCAGTCACTGCGTTCGAACTCAAAATTTTGCGTTCGAACGCCATTTTTTTTAAAATAAAAAATCTAAGAAAAACTCAAAAAATCTTTTTGGAGATGCACCTCTAAAAATTCAAAATAGATTCAAGACATAGAATATGACAATCGAATGAAATAAGTCATACACAGATCAATCAAATCATCAAAAGCATATTATAATCAATTCTAATGCATCACTCAAAATTAAATTAATCTTGATTGATTAAAATAATAGACATATGCAAGGTGAGCATAGATAACATGAAATATTCTTCTTAAATAAACTTTCCTATTTAAACAATGATACAACACAGTAGTCAAACCGACTTAGTATTTAAATTTACACTTTTTGACTTATTCTCCATAACCGAATAGGAATTTTCCCTGTATTATTATTTTTTATATATAAACCATATATGTGCAATGATGGCTTTCACACATGAGTAGGTAGCCCTTTTCTTGTAGTACATATCAAACAATGTGCAAGAAGATATTCACAAACCCCTAGACACAAGTATGTATCTAAATACTAGGCAATGATATCACTCGTTCGCTTGAGTAAAAATCCGTAGAAATATTAGGAACGAAAGCAGAGATGAACGCCAAGATTTTAACGTGGAAAAACCAAAACGGGAAAAAACCACGGATCCAAACTCGGATCAAAACCAATCACTAGAATAGTAACAATTACAAGACTGACTCACAAAACAACCCGTCGATCCAAATGACTTTGTTCTTTTCATTCTTGCTCGCTAGAACCCACGATTCACTGCTTCTCGTGATTGAAGTCCAACCTCAGTAACCATCAAGATTGATCTTTCGTCTAGATAGCCCTTAAGATGAAAGATTAACTTTTTAATGATGAGTGGAACCTTGTTAGTTGAAGAACCGATGTAGCCTCAAGAAATCTCCTTCAATAATGCTTCTTCAACCACCCTAGAGATAGGGAATCACAAACCTTATATATGATCTCCAAGATAGAGCCAAATCCAAGTCTTATCCGTACTCACGAGAGTCCAATTTTATCAAACTTCGTTGGTGCGTTCGAACGGCTTGACTTGATCTCAGGTGCGTTCGAACGGGCTCAAGTGCGTTCGAACGCGACAACTTGAATTCTTTAGGTTGCGTTCGAACGCGTTTGTGAACACAGCTCTCGGTCTATGTGAACGCAGTACCCGCGTTCAAACGTATTTGTGAATGCGGCTCTCTGTTTGTGTGAACGCGGTACCCGCGTTCGAATGCGTTTGTGAACGCAGATCTCTGTCTGTGTGAACGCAGTACCCGCATTCGAATGCGTTTGTGAACGCGCGCGTAAACTCAACCGCTTTTCTCCAATAATCTTGCAATTCTTCAAACCAGAGATATTCTAGACTCGTGTAAAGCTCATATACATAAAAAAATACACTTAGACTATTTTGTACACAATTGCCTACAAATAAAAACCTAACACGAATCAGAAAGAGTATCATGTCATGAATGAGTATATGAATGTTCCTCAATAATACATAAATAAAAAATAGATAACATGTCATGTCATAACTAATAAAATATATAATCATAGACAATGTATAAATACATCTCCATGTCATACCATCATCATAACTCTCTCTCAAATATAATACATATAATGCATGTCAATCATGATTATGCTATGATATCAAATGTAACCACCTATGATGCATATTGACCATTCGATAATCAGGTATAATAGGTGATAATGAAATCATATGCATTTCTCAACATCACAATCATCACCGACATCTCGGTATAATATCATCATACTAGACCACTGTGCACAGCCACCACCCGGTACCCGGTCTGAACATCATGCCCGGAGGCTCAAAGCATACTCTGCCATCCGCAAGAGTATCTCAAATATAATCATTCCCCGCCACCTGCTAGGGTATCAATATTTATCCAGACCGGGCACCCACATAGTTGATAGAAACCTCGTGAGGATAACTCGCCACATATGCCCTGGCGAATGGCATGTGTCCGATTGTCTATGCGCACAGACTCAACTGACCTCGAACATGGGCCATGAGATATTGCATACTAGCGACCATAATATCACCCCAGGCACTTCTAACCCTAGCGCCTACTCGGGTATTCTCATACTTTCTATCAATTATCTTATTAATCACATTTCATGCTTTCCTTCTAAATGCTAGATTACATGCATATATCCAGTATGATAACGAGTCAATACATAACAGGAATTTAGGTGGAATAGGAATTAAGAGAAAAATGATGCAATGCAGACTCCAACCATGTATTTAACACATGCATACTCCAGCTAGTCTATCACATGCACACTCATATTAGAAATTACTCCGACACAAAGTCGTAACGGTATAATCATCTCTAAGCATCTCTATTTATCATCATCATACTCATATCCAAGATCAACCTAATTCTATGCATGATAAAAATATGCTCGACTATAATCATCTATAGATAAAGTCATATAATCATGTTGGAGGCCAAAACATGCGGGTACATAATATATAATATAACCTAATTTGAGAAAGGCGTCTAGGGGATAAGACTACTCACTGTCTGATCAGAAGACACAAACCATGTATCTCTCACGTCCGTCAGTCAAACATCAACTCATTGTCAAGGTCCATAGGGTCTCACATAAGGGAGTTCGGGATCTGAAAATATTTAAGTAGCATGATGTTAGCCGTTTATCTAATTAGAATTAATTCAATTAGAATATAAAGGTTTATTAGATTTAGAATCACTTCTCTTTATTTTTGATTACATAACTAGGTCTATATTATAGATACGATTCAAATACTATAATTATATTATTATTATAAAATGTTAGTTATAACGTAAGGAGAAAATGCTTGTCTTCTTTTATATGAGAGTATTTCTAAATATGTAATTATAAAATAAAATAAAAGGCTAAATAACTATAAGTATCGACAAGGTCTAATTATAATTAATTTTATAATTCATACACTATCTTGATTAATTAGGGACAATGCAGTTTTTACTCGATAAAATAATAAATAAATAACCAAATAAGCTTAGTATTTTATTTGTTGTAGAATAATCATAAAATTAATAGAAATACTTAAAATATATATGATGAGGGTATTAGAATATAAATCTAATAATTATAATTAACAAATCTATCTATTAATCTAATAGATATATAAATAAATAAATAAATAAAAGTATTACCTATATTTATACCTAATTAATCATTGATTATAAAAATTATCATTAATAAAATTATATTGAAGGATATATAATATTATTAAAATAGTTAATGTCTAAAAAATCTACTTGCATTAATTAAGAAAAAAAATACCTAAATAAATAACATAAATAAATAAATAAATAAATTAATTAATTAAATAAATTCTACCATCGAGCCCAGCACTGCCTGCCGAGCCCAGCACTGTGTAGAAAGAAGGAGAAGAAGCTGAGGAAGAATAAGAAAAAAGAAAGAAAAAAAAGAAAGAAAGAAGAAGAAGAAGAAGAGAAGAGAAGAAGGGAAGGAAGAGGAGGGAGGTGCGGACTCGGGCTGGCAGGTTGTAAGAAAATCACATTGATATTATAAGAAAATCTACATATCTAGTTCTAGTACCTTCTAATCAAATTGACCACTGCACAATCTTACTTTTTCAAATCTATAACTTATACCACCACAAGTAACTCCCTTACAAAATTAAATTTTCTAGATTTAGGTCAGTTAGGTAATCATACCATGTCTATACACATCAATAATACGACTGGTCTGCAAGAAATAGTATATTCATTCTACTCCAAAATACCTCAAGCTATCCCAATTTATCACATTTCCTGCTAACTACAACAATACACATCATAATGCCATAATCACTTATGATAATACGATACAACCTATTTAAGTAAATTATCTCCAATCTACTAAATATATAGTCCGATCTCAAACATACTCAATGGATTATCCCTTAATACTATCACTAATACCAAGTAGAACGATAAATACAAGTTATTGCAAGAATATCCGAAAGACTTAACTCATACTTCTCTTTCTAATAAATAATGTCACTAATCTAAACATATTCAGCATCATCTGATATCCTCATAAAATTTAGGCAATAGTACAACGTCTCTTATTTAAAGTGCACTGCTCATATGTTTAAATCATTATACAAATTACTAGATAAATCAATTTAAGAGATCACGCCTATCCATATAAGACTATAATATCAACATGTATTCATAATACATTCTTCAGAATAACATGCAGTGCATCAACTCCAACCTATCAAATGAATTTATATACCCTTCTGATTGTCCACATTATCTTCCTTCTTAATGTGCAATATGTTAAAATTCAAACTATTTCAAGAAACATACATGATAAACTTTATAATAATCTTTCTTTCAATCACTTCTATATCCAAACTATTCATTCCTCGATTCACATAATTCAAGTTTGATCATTATCTATTTAATTACTATCACTACTAGTATATCCACCAAAATATCACTTAATTATATCGATATTCAGATCCAAAGACTATCCGCGGAGTTCTATTAAGTAATCTGATAATCTCTTCAAAATCTCGACAGATATAATATTTAGTTTATAATATTAATCCATTGCCACACAAATATATACTAATTCATCATACTTGATCTTTAAGAATACAGAAACATCTTAAACAAATCCACAAAATCATTATACATGAACTAAAGCTACTAAGATTAATCTCCCAAATTGATAATGCTATTATGATCTGCTAATAAACTAACTGACACTAACTGATTCCCATAGATTAGAAGACATCCAAAAATATAGATAACAACCTTCTCGTAATCTTAACTTTGCAATTCATTAAAAGATTAAATTTTCACAAACTATAATAGAACTAATCATGAAATCATTATATCCCAATCAAGTATCTTTATCTTAAGACTTAAATGTAAACCTGTAAGTCTTTACAATCATTAAGATCAACCTCATCATTCTAAAAGGCTCGCTCAATAACCTCCAGTAATAGTCGAACATGTAATCCAATGGTTAAACAAATGCTAATATAATCACTTCTCTATACATCATTATCTGTTCATCATCTAGCAGTATAATAAACATCCAGTGATACACTATATATGAAATATCATAGTTCTCTATATTCCTTTCATTGCCGTCCTATGAAGCAATTAGTTGAACTTCCAAATCATCTATCAGTCATAATAAATAATCATATCTATAGGCTCTATGAATAACTCTATCAAGTTATCTCTCCAATTAGTATCATTGAAACAACTAACATGTCAAAATACATAATATCTCAATTTAACATCTATACCAACATATCTCATTCCTAATTAAATCACTTAAGCCTCATATTTCTTCAATAGTCCCAACTTTATATTCTATCATATCCTCTAAAAAGTCCACCACCTATACTGAACAATTTAATCTTATAGTATCATCAAAAGTCATTCTATAACAACATTAATATCACCTAATAATTATGAAAACAATAAGTTTGTATATTTGCAGCCAGACTTCATCAGCTAAAACACACGATCGTCATGTTATAATATTATTATCCTCTAAATCAAAGCCCAAAACTAAACTAATAGACAACATATATTTTCGCTGTCATACAACATAGGTCGTGGGACTATCAACTCAACAACTATCATCACCCTATATTATTCAGTTCATTATCATTCTTTTCATCTAATCAAATTCACATAATTAGGAACTTCTAAACTAGACTTACTATCATGTTGCCAAAACTATATACCTTATGTCTGAACTATTAAAATCACTTACAACCCAATAACTGTATCCATGTCATATTTCCTATACCCATTATCCTATTTAGAAATCAACTCAAAGATTTAAATAAGACGTTAATCCTCTAGTAGTACTATTGGACAAACATATCCCTATTAAATCATCCATCTTGTCGGTACAATCAAAATTTTATACCTACTAACACAAGTATCTTGCAAACATAATTTATCATACTAGTCATCCGAAAATTCTTTTCCATATACAATCTACAATCATTTATATCACATCACCTAAATTTTTTTTCTACACAAAATCATCGTGTCTTACTCGTCCATCCACAATTTATAATTATAACCGTCATAAAAATTAGAATAGTCTCTCTGTACATATATCTTTTTGCATTAATCTCCTAATCTCAAATGTATCCATAATAGATCAAAAATCCAAAAATATGCTATATCTGCTCAAAATAACCTCAAATCTACTAATAATAATCTTTCTGCACAAAATACCTATCTCTACATGTTTACAAATTTTTATACTTTATCACAACATATGAACATGTCAACATCCCCAATATTATGTTTCACTGACTATAACACCTCGACCTCAATAACATTAATGCATGATTTAGTACTATCTCTTTCTATTCATTAGTCGCTCAAATAAATTCTCAATATACCAATGTCACAAATTATTTCTATCAATATCGTCAAGGTATCAAAACTTAATAATCTCAACATCACAACCTAGATTTCTATCTCAACTAATTAATATCAAACTCATTGAGATCGACTACTAGCGTAACCCTAACCTAAATCAACAACTACTATACTTGATGGTTTGCTAAATCATCCTTAAACCTAAGCTCTAATACCACCTAAATTGTAACGCTCATACCCACGCGCCCACAAGGCACGCGTGGCGCACGCGATAGGTTGGGCGGGGCCCGTCATGCACAGATACTCTCATGTGCACATATAATCATGACATCATGAAATAAAACTTGCTAACCTATCCATGATCACATAATCTATCACCAGATAAATCATACTATTAACCAAATAAACCTGTTAATATATGAATATCCCAGTCCACAATAATATACATTAAACCACTACATAATCTGGCAGGACCTACACAGGCCACAACAAACTATCAAGATACAACTAAAACGACTAATATAAGAGTACACTATGATTCGACCTGTATTATACAATTCATCGTCTAATATAAAAGAGTACAAATATCAAATATTGGTACAACTCAATTCCTATATAAACTATCATCTATACCGTCTCGCATCTATAGCTCACTTCATCATCGCTCTAAAATATCTTCTCAAGATATCTCAAGTCGCTATCACGAACCACATATCTAAGGGAGTTAGAAAAGAAAAAATAAAGAGAGTCATGAGCAAAAGACTTAGTGAATAGACCTTTTCTTGAATCAGTGATGTCAAACAAAGAGTAAATCATGTACTGGATAATATAAATCAGAAAGAGTATCATGTCATGAATGAGTATATGAATGTTCCTCAATAATACATAAATAAAAAATAGGTAACATGTCATGTCATAACTGATAAAATATATAATCATCGACAATGTATAAATACATCTCCATATCATACCATCATCATAACTCTCTCTCAAATATAACACATATGATGCATGCCAATCATGATCATGCTATGATATCAAATGCAACTACCTAAGATGCATATTGACTATTCAATAATCAAGTATAATAGATGATAATGAAATTATATGCATTTCAGAACATCATGATCATCATCGACATCTCGGTATAATATCATCATACTAGACCACTATGCACAGTCACCACCTGGTATCTAGTCTCAACATCATGCCTGGAGGATCAGAGCATACTCTACTATCCGCAAGAGTATCTCAAATATAATCATACCCTGCCACCCGCTAGGGTATCAACATCCATCCAGACCGAGCACCCACATAGTTGATATAAACCTCGTGAGGATAACTCGCCACATATGCCCTGGCGAACGGCATGTGTCCGATTGTCTGTTCACACAGACTCAACTGACCTCGGACATGGGCCATGAGATATCACATACTAGCGACCATAATATCACCCTAGGCACCTCTAACCCTAGCGCCTAGTCGGGTATTCGCATTCTTTCTATCAACTATCCTATCAATCACATTTCATGCTTTCCTTCTAAATGCCAGATCACATGCATATATCCAGTTCGATAACGAGTCAATGCATAACAGGAATTTAGGTGGAACAGGAATCAAGAGAAAAATGACGCAATGTAGACTCCAACCATATATCTAACACATGCATACTCATGCTAGTCTATCACATGCACACTCATATTAGAAATTAATTTGAAACAAAGTCGTAACGGTATAATCATACGCTTGCTAAAGTGTTGGGCCGAGCCCAACACTGTGTAGAAAGAAGGAGAAGAAGCCGAGGAAGAATAAGAAAAAAGAAAGAAAAAGAAAGAAAGAAGAAGAAGAAGAAGAAGAAGAGAAGAGAAGAAGGGAAGGAAGAGGAGGGAGGTGTGGACCCGGGCTGGCGGGGAGAGCACCGGCAAGGTCGGCATCTCGTCGGCCAGCAGCGGTCGACATCTCGTCGGCGGCTCGGCTCCAACGAGCCTGAGCTCGTGGCAAGAAAGAGAGAGGGAAAGAGAGAGAGAAAGAGAGAGAGAGAGAAAGAAAGAAAAGGAGAGGGGGACAAAGGATCTCACCAGCAGCGGTGACTTCAGGGGAGGTGGCAGCGGTCTGACGTCGGCAACGAGGAGAGGAAGCAGCGCGAAAGAGAGTGGAGTGAGAGTGAGACCGAGAGAGAGAGGGGTAGCGGCGGCGCCGGGGCCTGCCGCAGCCCGTTGGCTGTGGCAGCGGTAGTGGGCGCGTGGCGCCCCCATCGTGCAAGCTGCATGGCCACGTTGTGCCCAAAATATTTTTTTTAGGGTTGGGTTGTTACATTCATAGCCATGCCCTCGCCGTCCTCTGATCAAGTCCTAGCGACGAGACCTTGAAAGCTGCTTTTTCAAGTGTTAGTAGCGAGACGTTCTGACAATGCTCCTAGTACCTTTCAAAGGTATATGATTAGCATATTCTCAGATCTAGTAGAATAGTTCTTGGAAGTTTTTATGAATAACTTTTCTGTCTTTGGATCAAACACATATATGGCACGAGCCTACATGGCACAAGCATGGCACCTGACCATTTGGTTAGTTACCGACAATCAAATAAACCTGTATCAACCCCATAATTTTATCCACAACATCTAAACTAAGAATATTACCCCGAATTAGTGAAGCCAAACAAAGAGTAACTCATGTACTGGATAATATGAATCAAAAAGAGCATCATGCCATGAATGAATATGTAAATGTATCATCAATAATACATAAATGAAAAATGGATAACATGTCATGTCATAACAGAAATTTAGGTGGAATAGGAATCAAGAGAAAAATGGTGTAATGCAGACTCCAACCATGTATCTGATACATACATACTCATGCTAATTTATTACATGCATACTTTTGCTACAGGTCATCTCGGTATAAAATCAGAACAGTATAATAATCTCCAATCATCTCTATATATCACAAATATATTCATATTCCAGATCAGCCTAATCAAATGCATGATAAAATATGCTTGACTGGAATCATCTCTATATAAAGTCATATAATCATGCTGGAGGCCAAAACATGCATGTACATAATATATAATATAACCTAATTTGAGAAAGGGATATAGGGGATAAGACTATTTACCACTACTGCAATTACCAAACCACCACTCGTTCACATTGCTACGACAATGATCAAGCCTCGATTGCTAAGTCCACGGGATCTTGAACAGGGGGTCGAAATCTGAAATTATTTAAGTAGTATGATGTTAGCCATTTATTTGATTAAAATCTGTTCATGTAATATATGATAATTTAAAAGGTTTTAGAATTCCTGTTTATCTTTATAACTAGTTAGATTTTTAATTACATATAAAAATATAAATATAAATATAGATGAAAACCTAACTATAATTATATCTTGATTAATTAGAAATTACTTTATAAAATCATAAATAAATACATAAGCCTAGTATTTTATTTGTTACAAAAATAACAATATATAATAAATTAATAGAATTACTTAAAATGTATATCATAAGAATATTAGAATATAAATCTGATAATTATAATTTACAAATCTATCTATTAATCTAATATACATATAAGTAAATAAATAACTAAATAAATATACGTATGACCTATATTTATGTGTAATAGTTTATAACCTAATTAATCATTAATTAATTATAATTAGCAATAATCATAATGATGAATATGTATTAACATAAATAATGTCTAAATCTATTTGTATTAATTAATACATAAATACCTAAGTAAAATAATGAATAATAAAAATTAACAAAAACATTAAGGGATCACTAGTACTAGTCTTTGGCTTGGCCCGGCAAGATCGGCTACTCTGATCTTGGGCCGAGCCCAGCACTATTGCAGAAAATAAGGAGAGAAGAAGCAGCTGAGGAAGAAGAAGAAGAAAGGGAGAAGGAAGAAGAAGGAAGAAGAAAAAGAGAAGAGAAGAAGGGGAGGGAGGTGCGGACCCGGGCTGGCGGGGAGGGCACCGGTCGCTGCTGGCCAGCCAGCGGCATGGCTCCGACGAACCCGACCTCGGGCAAGAGAGAGAGAGAGAGAGAGAGAGAGAGAGAGAAAGAGGTCTCACCGGTGGCGGCTACGGTCGCGTCGTGCCTCTTTTTTTTTTTACTTGGGTTATTACATTTTCCTCCCCCCTTATAGAAATTTCGACCTCGAAATTTTCCTACCTCTAAACAATTCTGGATATTTAGACCGTATCTCATCCTCACGCTCCCAAGAAGCCTTTTCTACTGCATGGTTTCTCCACAAGATTTTTACTAAAGGTATAACTTTGGTTCTCAGTACTTTATCTCTTCTAGCAAGGACTTTCACAGGTTGCTCTTCATATGATAGATTTTGTTGCAGCTGAACTTGTTCATAATGAATCACGTGCGATGGGTCTGATATATATTTTCTTAATACTGACACATGGAACACATTATGAATTTGTGCTAAATCAGGTGGTAAAGCTACTCTATAAGCTACAGGCCTCACTCATCCAAGAATCTCATAAGGTCCCATATACCTAGGACTTAACTTCCCTTTCTTTCCAAAGCGAAAGACACCCTTCCAGGGTGAAACTCTTAAGAATACTTTGTCCCCAACCTGAAACTTCAAATCACGCCTCCTATTATCAGCATAACTTTTCTGTCTACTTTGTGCCACCTTCATATGTTCTCTAATTGTCTTTATTTTCTCAAATGTAGCTTGCACTAGTATTGAGTTTTCAACCTTCTTTTCTCCAACTTCTTCCCAATCAATTGGTGATCTGCATTTCCTGCCATATAATGCTTCATATGGGGGCATACCAATGCTAGCATGATAGCTGTTATTATAAGCAAACTCTATCAATGGTAAATATTTGTCCCAACCCAAACCAAAATCAATTACACATGCTCTCAACATATTCTCTAATGATTGAATAGTACGCTCAGTTTGACCATCTGTTTGAGGATGATAAGCTATACTAAACTACAGTTTTGTTCCAAAAGACTGATGAAACTGCTTCCAAAATCTGGATACAAAACGAGGATCTCTATTTGAAGTGATACTAACAGGAATTCCATGATGAGCAAAAATTTCATTTCTAAACAAGATAGCTAACTTTTCCATTGAATCAGTAGTACTAACTGATAGAAAGTGTGTTGATTTGGTTAGTCTATCAATAATTACCCAAATTGTATTCTTCCCTTTCTGTGTCTTTGGTAATCCTGTTAGAAAATCCATATTAATATGTTCCCATTTCCATACAGGAATCTACAAAGGTTGTAGTGTGCCTGCGGGCCTCTGATGCTCAATCTTGACTTGCTGACAAGTCAAACACTTAGCCACAAATTCCCCAACATTTCTTTTCATTCCATCCCACCAGAATTTCTTCTTTAACTCATGATACATTTTTGTTCCCCTAGGGTGCATAGCATAAGCAGAAGTATGAGCTTCATTTAAAATTTCATTTCTAAGTTCATCAAAATTAGGAACATACAATCTGCCCCTAAAATGTAGTATCCTAGTACAGTCTATAGAGAAATTTGGTTTACTAGAATTCTGTGCTTGTTTCATAATTTGCATAGCCTTAATATCAGTCTTTTGAGATGCATTAATTCTATCTATTAATGTAGGTTTGACAGTGAATTGTGCTAGTAAACCGACTCCACTATCCTTGGTCACAATTGGAACTTCTAGCCTTTGTAGATCTTTAAGTATCATAATTTGTTGAGTAATTAAAAATGCTAGACCCCCGATTGACTTCCTACTTAAGGCATCTGCAACCATATTTGCTTTACCTAGATGATAATTTATGGTACAATCATAATCCTTCACTAATTCCAACCATCTCCTTTGCCGCAAATTAAGTTCTTTCTGAGTAAACAAATATTTAAGACTTTTATGATCTGTAAAAATTTCACATTTTTTCCCATATAGATAGTGTCGCCAAATTTTTAGAGCAAACACTACAGTAGCCAACTCTAAATTATGAGTAGGATAATTCTGTTCATAATCTTTTAACTGTCTAGATGCATACGCCACTACATTACCATTCTGCATTAAAACACAACCCAATCCTTTGCATGAGGCATCACAATACACTTGGAATCCTATTCCACTACAAGGAATAATCAGAATTGGTGCACACGTCAATCTTCTTTTTAATTCTTGAAAACTATTTTCACACTCTTCATTCCACTCAAACCTCTGATTCTTCCGAGTCAACCTGATAAGAGGCATAGCTATCTTTGCATATCCTTCTACAAACCTCTTATAATACCCAGCCAGACCAAGAAAACTATGAACTTCCGTGATATTAGTTAGTTGACTCCATTTCAATACAACATCTATTTTAGACTGATCCACACTGATCCCTTCTTGTGACTATATGTCCCAGAAAGACCACCTGATCTAGCCAGAACTCACATTTTGAAAATTTGGCAAATAACTTCTTCCTTCTCAAGATCTGGAGAATTAACCTCAAGTGATACTCATGTTCTTCTTCACTAGTTGAATATATTAGTATATCATCAATGAAAACTATTACAAACTGATCTAAATAAGGTTGGAGAACTCTATTCATCAGATCCATGAAAGCAGCTGGAGCATTGGTCAATCCAAATGGCATAACTAAAAACTCATAATGTCCATATCTAGTACGGAAAGCAGTTTTAGAAATATCTCCTTATGAACTTTTAACTGATGGTAATCAGTTTGCAAGTCTATTTTAGAGAATACTCTAGCTCCCCTTAATTGGTCAAACAAATCATCAATGTGAGGTCGAGAATATTTATTTTTTATTGTCACTTGGTTCTGCTGTTTATAGTCTATCAAGGCGAGACACTAGGTCGTATAAAGCCTTTCTGTAGTAGTTCTTTTGACTGTACTTTAAGCTCTTTCAATTCTATTGGTGCCATTCTGTAGGGGGCTTTGGAAATAGGTGAAGTATCGGGTGCTAAATCAATTGAGAAGTTCACTTCCCAATCCGGGGGTAATCCGGGGAGATCATCTGGAAAAACATTAGGAAACTCTCTAACAACTCAGACATCTTCTAATTTTATATGTTTATCAGTATCTCCCGATAGACTAGCTAAGACACCTGTACATCCTTTCTTTAATAATCTACAAGCCTCAAATGCAGAGATTATCTACATAGGGTTGTTGGATTTATTGCCCTTAATTCTATATTCTGCTCCATCAGCTAAATTCATCACAATTTCCTTTCTATAGCAATCTATCTTGGCATGATATGCAGCTAACCAATCCATCCCCAAGATAACATCAAAATCTGTCAGCTCTAGTGATAAAAGATCTACTTTGAACTCTCTATCCCCAAAACTAATTGTGCAAGATTTATAAGCATAATCAATAACAACCGTCTCTCCTACTAGTGTGGCAATCAACAGAATATTCTCTAAAGGTTCCATTAGTATATCGGCATGGCAAGCAAAAGAACTTGAAATAAAGGAATGTATGGCACTCGGATCAAATAAAACTCTTGCTGCATGAGAAAATAAATTCAGAGTACTTGTGGCCACATCATTGGATGCCAAAGCATCATGCTCCGTCATCGCGAAAATTTGGCCACCTCTAGACTTTCGCCCAAGCTGAGAGAAACCTGCCCCACCCACTCCTCTGCCTCGGCCAGTCGTAGTAGAAACCCCAATAGGCGCAGTTCTAGAAGATGCAGCAGCAGCAGAAATCGTGCCAGTGGTGGCGCACGGGCAATCACGACGGATATGTAAAAGTCGTAGCATAAACATGGGTTGGGGCAATCTCAAAGATGATGCCCAAACTTCCCACACCTGAAACAGCTACGACTCTGTACTGGTGATCCACCAACAAATCCAGTTCCTCTGCCCCTGGATAGTGGTCTAGTCACGCTAACCTGAGATACTGCTTGGCTAAGTCCTCCAGATCCCCGCGAATCAGATCGGTTAGCAGATGAACTGATGCTAGAACTTCCCTTATAAGGATGGTATGAAAGGCGACACTGTGATTGCGAAGGCGGTAGGCTCTGGCTTGCAGAAGGAACCCTAGAACTCCCGCCTCGTCCAGACTATGTCCCAGATCGCCGAGCTTCCATAGTCCTCTTCTCCCGAATCACTCCCTCAAGTGCCATAGCCCTCTCCACTATATCAGCATAAGGGATGAGGCCTGCTACCTATAAACTCTAACGTATAGCATAATTTAACCCATGCTTAAAACGTCGAGTTCTGGCTGCTTCATTTGGAACTTGATGGGATACAAAACGGGCTAAAGCATTGAATTTAACCTCATATTCTGCCACTATCATAGGACCCTGACGTAAATGCAGAAAATCTTCTTCCATCTTTTCTTTCCTCCAAGCTGGGAAATGCTTTTGATCAAAGGCATCAAGAATAACTCCCAAGTGATGACTGCGTCCCCTATCCTTGATTTTATCAGTCTCTCTGTGGCTTTCCACCATTGTTTCGCATCACCTCTAAGCATAAAGGCAGCAAATGCTACCTTCTGCTGATCATTACATCCTAGAGTATCCAACATTTTCTCTATGTTCAATAACCATCCACTGGTCTCCAGTGGATCAACACCTCCGCTATAAATCGGGGGGTTTAACTGCATAAACTTATTTAAGGCGATGCCCACTGTAGGAGGTGGCTCAGAACTCTCTGCTGATATGCCAGCTCCTCTACCTCGAAGGATTTCCTCAATAAGTCTTTCTTGACTGTCCAATAGGCGCGAAATAGGATCACGCTCTTCTGCGGTCTCAGTAGGGGCCTCAGTTGTGGAGGTCACCCTAGATTGTGAACCTCTGCGACGAGGTGGCATCTTTCTGTGAAAATAATCAAACTCATCAATTGATTAGTGATCAAATAAAATTCTAAAATTTATCTCTTGCGTAACCCTAAGATCACGATACTTTCCTAGACTCAAGGTGATAATGTGCAATAGCTCTTGATGATATGTCGGATATTTAACACAGCCTATGCTTTGATACCACTCTAAAATGTAACACCGAAACCTCAAACACGTACATGGCACGAGCCTACATGGCACACACACGGCACCTGACCATTTGGTTAGTTATCGACAATCAAATAAACCTGTATCAACCCCATAATTTTATCCACAACATCTAAACTAAGAATAATTCAAGTCTAACTATCAACAATATACAGATAACCCTACTTGGGCCCCACACAGGCCACAACACATTATCAAGATCTTTTCACAACCACATATACACAACAGTGGTATATACATAATTATACAAGTACAAAGTCACATGCTAAAATGTAAGACAAGGATACATACACATTTTGGAGGATGTTCACTAATACATCAGATAAGATAACTCATCTAACATATAACACTAACCACACTCTACTCTTCACTCACCGATAAGGCATTTAAGGGAGTATCCTGCTCCACTCGTTCACCTGGTTGTTGGAAAGGAGAAAACAAAGAGAGTCATGAGCTAAAGGCTAGTGAAGCCAAACAAAGAGTAACTCATGTACTGGATAATATGAATCAAAAAGAGCATCATGCCATGAATGAATATGTAAATGTATCATCAATAATACATAAATGAAAAATGGATAACATGTCATGTCATAACAGAAATTTAGGTGGAATAGGAATCAAGAGAAAAATGGTCTAATGTAGACTCCAACCATGTATCTGACACATGCATACTCATGCTAATCTATTACATGCATACTTTTGCTACATGTCATCTCGGTATAAAATCATAACAGTATAATCATCTCCAATCATCTCTATATATCACGAATATGTTCATATTCCAGATCAGCCTAATCAAATGCATGATAAAATATGCTTGATTGAAATCATCTTTATATAAAGTCATATAATCATGCTGGTGGCCAAAACATGCATGTACAAAATATATAATATAACCTAATTTGAGAAAGCGATATAGGGGATAAGACTACTTACCACTACTGCAATTACTAAACCACCACTCGTTCACGTTGCTACGACAATGATCAAGCCTCGAACTCCAATACGGTCGTCCTCTAAACCATTTTGCTTAATGTGGCAGCAAAATCTTTATATGTCGCTGTTCCAAATCTGCGTGTAATCCTCCTACAAAAGACAGCCCAACATCATTATCCTAAAAGTGCTAATCCTTCTCATTGACGAAGCGCACTAGTGCCACAAACCTCTCAGGTTCCACCACATCCGGTCTTGGGTTTTGTATCGGAGGTGGGGGATGATGTGTAGTCATAGGTAAAAGAGGATCATTGACACTAACATTTCGCCCCTGGACCTGTGGCGTATCGGTTCGGTTTGGTCCCACCGCTGGTCCTTCTTGAGGCACCGATCTTTGTCGAGGAGATGACGAAGTCGATCGGTTCATGACATATTCCTTTAAAGCATTATGATCATTCTGCATTGCGTCAACTCTATGCAGTAATGTTTGGAAGATGCCCCTAAGTTCACCAAATATTCTCCCGTAGTCCTAAGATTATCAATCCAGGTGTAATCGATCCGTATCTCCCTGATCTACGTTTTTCGTATTTATGCTCTTTGCATATTCGAACTACAACTGAGATGAAAATACGATATAATGTGGATAAAGGTGGTGGTGACGAGTGGAGTGAAAGTTAGGGTTATAGATGATAATGGAGATGAGGGTGGATGGGTGATGTTGTTTAGGGGATAAAGACGAAGGGAAAAAAGTAGTCGAGATCCTAAGGAAGATGGAGGACTCGACAGACGAAGGAGATTAGAAGTTAGAAGAGACCTTGCCAATGGTAGAGGTGGTAGGTTGGTTAAGAGGGAGGAGGGAGATTAGGGTAGAGAAAAGATAGAGAGGCAAGAAACCAATATTCCAAATGTATAATAATTTTGGCTGTCATCCACACTTTTATAGAGGCTAGCCAACAAGCCCAAATAACAATAATTAACCCTAATCTTAGTGGAATCCTGCCGATTCGGACGCATAAAAAGCATTCTCTGCCGATGCGAACAGGATGTAGACGTCCAGAAGTGGCGTTCGAATGTGCCCGACCGCGTTTGAACGCGCATTTCGCGTTCTTTGTTTTTTCGAACTTGACGTAGGCATTCGAACGCAACCTACAGAAATTTTATTTTAATAAAAATAAACAACTAATGTAATAAGAAAAGACTCTAACATAGTGTATCAGTAAGAGTTCGAACAGGGGCTCTATGGTTCCCCTTCACATCAGCAGAAGGTCGGAGTAGAGCTCTTGGCCCTAAATTTTTAGCAGTTTTCCTCGGAGTTGCTGCTGAATACCAATTGCTTCAGCTGGCCGGTAAGGCTATCGTGGTTCTCGAAGGGTCCATGGGTTTTTTCTTTGGTGCTTCCTCTCAATGATGATGGCATCCTCATAAGCTTCCTCTAAGGTTCTTGGGCGCAAGGCTTTAACATTTGCCCCCAATTCACTATGCAACCTAGCTAGGAAGTTAGATTTCAGCAAGGCATCCTGCCACAGTGGATCACAATGTGCACTAATCCGATCGAACTCTTCTTGGTACACTATGATCCAGCCTAGCTGCGGGAGGTGTTGTTGTTGTTGGTATGCATCCCTTCTCCGCTGCATGAAATCACGCCGGTGTTCTACCTCGTCATACTCCACCCACTCGTCATCATCTTCATGTAAAGTTTGCACCTGAGCCCTAGGGTTCTCCTCAGGTTGCACCGGTCTAGGATTAGTCGAGGCCTCTCACGTCGTGGGGTGTGGAAGAAGCGGCTCATTGTTGTGGATGATATGTCTGATGGTAGGGCTAGCCGGACCCAATGTTTGACGCCGATGTGTCGAGGTCTCGTCGTGTTCCAACATCAATCCATGAATCGCTTCACGACTGCCATCTAGCCTTTACCAACCTTTCTAGGATCATGTTGGTCGGTGCCAAGGCAGCCATAAATGCAGATGCGAGGCCTTCTGCAATCATTGGACTTTCTGAGGAGAGATCCATTCTTCGTGCTTCACGCCTTGAGGTTTTAATATTTGCACCTTCCTCCGTTATGTTTAGATCTTCCATTTGCCTTCTAGAAGCCATCACTCAAGTCGTCGTCATCAATGGTACGTTCGAGGTCATCTTGGCTCTGATACCACTTCTTATGATCCGGTTTAATGGTGTTGCAACAATCTAAAGATCAGCCCAATTCTACCTAGGGTGGAAATTTCGAGGAGAACTTGGGAAGATCTAGCCGTCCAATTCCTAATGAAATAGATGTAGCAGTGGCTTGATGGAAAAAGATACAGGAAAGTCGTAAATTAGATAAACTTTGGTTGTTCTGCTTGAAGTGAGGGATCCAATGCAGCTAAAATTACGTTGATCGGACATGTAAATAAAAAGTTTTAGGGAAAATACTAACTATTGGTTAGGTGGTGGCGTGGTGGACGTGATTAATGGAATAGGGAAATAATGGTTGGGTATTTGGGAAGATGATGGCAGCGATTGTAGGGTAGAGCATTAAGCTAGATGGAGGAGAAGAGGGTGGACCGATCCTTGAGAGGCAAGGGGGCACGGTCAGATTCAGGGAGAAAGGAGACGACATCCAATGTTGGATGCCATTGGAGGAAAGAGAGAGTTGGGAAGGAGAACTTCAATAATTCATTAATAATGTTTAATTAAGTTGCCTTCCACATATTTAGAGGCTAACTTAATAAACAAAATAATGAAAAGATAACCCTAGGACAATTGCAGTTCATCGATTGCGTTCGAATGCGTGTCAAATATGTTCGAATGACTTAATGTGTTCTCCGTTTTTGCGAAGTGTGTAGGCGTTCGAACGGCGCATTCAAATGCGGTCATTCGAACGCGCTAACCACATTCTTTGTTTTTGCGAACATATGCAGGCGTTCGAACATGACTGCCAGAAATCATTATTCTTCCAAAACAAAAGTTATTTCTAAAACAAAAGTTAGAGATTCACTATTAAGATAAGATAAAATTTTCTACATTTATGCAAGCTAGATAATAATTATATATATATATATATACAATTATTAATAAATAATAATAATAATAATAGTAGTAATAATAATAATAATAGTTATAATTTAAATAAAAATGCAGTTTAACTCAATAATTATAAATAATAATAAATTAGCTGCACAATTAATACGATTATTTATCAACAACACACTAATAATAGACTGCCATATAAATAAATAATTAAATTAATTTAAAATATAATAATGTGGTAGTAAATAGGTTAACTAAAAAATAGTGTACATTAAAATAATTGACAAAAGATTAACAAACTAATTGTACTAATAATACTCATTAAAATAACAAAAACTAAAGATGGGACAAGTTATTCTTTGCCAATTTGTGAGCTGGACCATATGGGATCAACTCCCCAAACTTACCGAACAAAGAAGGAAATGAGGAGGAAGAAGGAAGAGCAAAAGTAGCAGAGAACATAGTTCACCGTGAAACCAAAGAAAATAACTTGGAGATTGGTCCATGAGCAAGAAGTTAAGGAAGTGATTAAATTAAGGTTAAGTTTTATCTATGGAGTTCTCAACGATGAGGGAGATCAAGCTCTATGTCCAGAACTCAACGGAGGAGGCTCACATGGTGGAACTTCAAAAGAAAGATACCAAGTTCACGGGAACGACAAGGCAAAGCTTATCTGGTTGGCAGAAGGTTTATTGGAGATCACCGGTCGACGAAATTTCACCAATGAAGGAAAAAAATGAAATTTGATGTTGTAAGCCGAAATACTAAACAAAATAGAAATTAATTCGGTGGAAAAGAAGAAAACTAACCATTGAAGAGATTATCAGAGTTAATTTGGGTTGGCGAGGGCATGGTGGCGCGCGACCACCATTGAACACCTTCGGTAAAAGTAAAAGAGAAAGGAGATGAGAGCAACGAGGAAGGAGACGAAGGCATTGTGAGAGAAAAGGGTGATTGTATAAGAGAGTTAATAGTTTGTGAGGGTTCGCCACATGTTAGCTCTCTCATCGAAAAAAACGAAGTAAAATTCGGAGTTGTGAGATTCTAATGAAGAGGATTTAACGATCACACTGCACTGCATGTGGCAATTTTTTTAAAAATCTTTTTGGATCAGGGTGTTACAATATTAGATCTGTTTCTAAGAGTATATATGTTTATCAATAAAAAAAAGTTTTAGAATAGAAAGGGGAGTCAAATTATTTTGATGGTTCAATGAGACAGAATAAGTGGCTACGATAGCTTAAATATGGTTTTGGTCGGTGAATTTTTAAAAGTACTTATGTTTGAGTATTGCTATTTGATGGCTACTTTACAGGAGTTATATTGAGTTTATAATAAGGGCACGTGATATATCTTGATTTTATGGTTAGAGGTGATGAGAGGATTGGTGGATTTAGCAGGTTGCATTATTTTAAAAATATAACTCCTCAATAGATGACACAACTCTTTGTATTCTAGAAATAGTAGAGGTCATTTCATATAAATTCTAGTTGCAGTGCTACTAAAATCTTAGATTTTACTTTGTAAATTCAAATTAATTATAGTTCCTTGATGTGAATCAGATCAGATCAAATCGCATCATGTGGACATTGGGCTCGATGGATCGAGTCTATTTATCTTTTAATTGATTCAAGCTTATGTAAGCCCTTAAGATAAGTCTAGTTAAGTCATGTAAGCTACTAAGGCAAGTTCAATTAAGACATATAAACCACTAAGACAAGTTCAATCAAGTCATGTAAGCATATAAGGCAAGTTCTAGTTCGAGTCGTATAAGCCTTAAGGGCTAAATTCGAATATGACTCATTGTACTCGACTTCTATATATAGAGGGCTGCGATTCTTAGTTTGTTAAATAAAGCATCCAAGCATTGAGAAATTATTTAGACTTGGATTTATCTTAGGAGTAAGAATAAGATAATCTAAGAGTAGAAGTAAGTTAACAATAACTATTTATTTTCTTAGGAGTAGATCTTAATAGACCAAGTCATCTATCATCTCCAACAAAATCCCAAATATTCTACCAAACTTTGTTACACCTAACATTCCTAAATATCTATAGATTTGTTGTAACTAAATATTTTTGTAATCTTTTCTTAGCTCTATATATAGAGCAATAGTAATGATAATAAATAAGGACAATTACCATTCCTAAACTATTTTATGGTATCAAAGCTTGTCCATCAATAAATGGAGAATATCAACATGTCATCTTCCTCTCCAAACCCATCAACCACCATTACCTCTACCATTTCACTTCCCACTTTTCCACTAACCCAAAATATCAACCATGTTGTCTCCATCAAACTAGAACGCTCCAACTTTCGAATGTGGCACTCTCAGTTCCTCCCATTTCTGCGAAGTCATCGACTATTTGGCCATGTTGGTGGTAGTACCATTGCACCACCTGCCAAGATACTAGCCACTCCTGACTCTACAATCTTGCTGAGAATCCGGAGTTTGTGCTGTGGGAGATTGCGATCAAACTCTTGTGAGCTTGCTTCTCTCATCCCTATCTCCTAGTGCTCTGGCCACCTCATGCGAGGTGTGAATCCACTTGGAGACTCTTTATTCCTCACCAACCAGAGCACGTGTGTATGCGCACAACTTCACTCTCTAAAGAAAGGTAATCTATCCATTAATGAGTATATAGATAAAGCTATTGTATGTTCTTTAGCTGCCTCTGGCAATCTCATCCCAAAGGAATATCTCCTACTCTTCATTCTTCATGGATTGAGCAGTGACTATGATGCTTTTGTCACTTCCATCAAAACTAGGTCTCAGCAAGTGGAACTTGACGAGTTACACAGCCTTCTCCTCACCTATGAGACGCAACATAGTGCTGCCACCCAACCTATTCTATCTGATCTCAATTTGTCTATGGCAAATCTCAGCACAGAAACCTCTTCATGCATCTCCTCTTAGTGAGGTCACGGAAGCAATGGTCGATACAACAACTCTCATGGCCATGGAGGTAATCATGGACATGGTGCACCACAGCAACAATCGGGTGTTCGCTCAACCTAAGATAACCAGTAGTGACGACGTCCTCAGTGCCAGATCTATAATCGACATGGACACAATGCTCTTCAATGCCATCATTGATGATCACAGCTATCAACTTAATGCTCCGACACCTCAAGCCAATACTATTGTCAATTATCTTGCGCTAGGTAATGATCAGTATTATAACAACCCAACCTTAAAAAAAAAGACTTTTGCATGGCATGACATTGCTAGCCTCATGCCATGATGCTGGCGCGGGCTGGGGATGCCACGCACTCCCAGCCGATTGGCCCAGCATCGGCATCCCCATCGCCTCTCTCCCCGTTTATATTTCTCTCTCTCCCTCTCACTCTCCTCTCTCTCTTTCTCTCAAACTCTCTTTCTCCCTCTCTCCCATTGTTACCGCCTCCATCGCCATCCTTGGAAATCATTGCCGCCACCTCCACAAGCGTCGATGAGCTCCTTTCTCTCCCTCCCTCTCTCTCTCTCTCACGCACACCCAAGCTCGAGCTCATTAGAGCCAAGCCGCCGGTGAGAGGTCGGCCGCTGGCTGGCCAGGAGCGGCCGGTGCCCTCCTTGCCGACCCAAGTCCGCACTTCCCTCCCCTCCTTCTTTTCTCCTCTTCTCTTCTTCTTCTTTCTTCTTCTTTCTTCTTCTTCTTCTTCCTCAGCTGTTCCCCCTTTCTGCAACAGTGCTAGGCTTGGCCCAACACTGTAGCAGACAGTGCCGAGCCCAGCACTGTAACAAGGGATTGCTCCCTTTTAATTTATTTACATTAATTATGTGATTTAGTTTCTAAAATTTAGGTAAATCAATTTATCTAGATGGTAGATTATTTTGATAACTTACACTCACTAGTATAAGTAGTAACTAAGTATTTTTAGTATAATAATTTATTAATTATAGTTATAAATAGTTGCATATGATTATATATAGTTTAGGCATTGTTTATTAGATTAATACATCTAATCATATTGATAATAATCTTATATTTTATATAGTTACTTATATTAAAAATAATTAAATTATATAAGTTTTTATTAATATTTATGTATGCTTATACATGCATATATTTAATATATTTGAATATACAATGTGTTTCTAGCACCTTATTATTATTATATATTATTTTCTATGCAATAAAATGCTGAGCTTAGATAATTATTTTTATATTTATGGATAATGATTATTATATGTATGATTAGTAACTAGTTAAGTAATAGTAGCAATTGCCAAATAATTGAGTTATAGTTAGTTATTTTATGTACATATATTTTGTTAGGTTTTTATTTGTTGGCAATTGTGTACAAAATATTCTAAGCGTATTTTTTCATGTATATGAGCTTTACACAAGTCTAGAATATCTCTGGTTTGAAGAATTGCAAGATTATTGGAGAAAAGCCGTTGAGTTTACACCGCGTTCACAAACGCGTTCGAACGCGTGTACTGTGTTCATACAAACAGAGAGCCGCGTTCACAAACGCGTTCGAACGCGGGTACTGCGTTCACACAGACCGAGAGCTGCGTTCACAAACGCAGTCGAACGCAACCTGAAGAATTCAAGTTGTCGTATTTGAACGCACTCGGGCCCGTTCGAACGCACCTGAGATCAAGTCATGCCGTTCGAACGCACCCGGGCAGCGTTCGAACGCACCAATGAAGTTTGATAAAATTGGATTTTCGTGAGTACGGATAAGATTTGGATTTGGCTCTATCTTGGAGATCATATATAAGGATTGTGATGCCCTATCTCTAAGGTGGTTGAAGAAGCATTATTGAAGGAGACTTCTTGAGGCTACATCGGTTCTTCAACTAACAAGATTCCACTCATCTATAAAAGTTAATCTTTCGTCTTAAGGGCTATCTAGATGAAAGATCAATCTCGAGGGTTACTGAGATTGGACTTCAATCACGAGAAGTAGTGGATCGTGGGTTCTAGCGAGCAAGACTGAGAAGAATAAAATTGTTTGGATCGACGGGTTGTTTGGTGAGTCAGTTTTGTAACTGTTACTATTCTAGTGATTGGTTTTGATCCAAGTTTGGATCCGTGGTTTTTTCCCGTTTGGGTTTTTCCACGTTAAAATCTTGGCGTTCATCTATGCTTTCGTTCCTAATATTTCTACGGATTTTTACTTAAGCGAACGAGTGATATCATTGCCTAGTATTTAGTTACATACTTGTGTTTAGGGATTTTTCATATTTTAATTATATTATTGTATATTTGATTCTTTTATGCTTAAAGAGATTAATTATTATATGCCTAATATATAATTAGAATAAGGTTATGATAATTATATATATATATAATGTATATCAAGTTATTTAATAAAATTAAATAATTTATTATATTTTACACTAATGAATTCTAAATAGGATAAACGGCTAACCTCGTATTACTTAAATATTTTCAGACCTCGAACCCCATTATGTGAGACCCCGTAGACCCTGACGATGAGTTGATATTTGACTGACGGACGTGAGAGATGCGTGGTTCGTGTCTTTTGATCAGACCATAAATAGTCTTATTCCCTAGACGCCTTTCTCAAATTAGGTTATATTATATATTATGTACATGCATGTTTTGGCCTCCAGCATGATTATATGATTTTATCTAGAAATGATATATAGAGATGATTATATATGCCTATACTGTTATAATTTTATGTCTAGTTGATCTGTAACATGAGTATGCATATTGTGATAGATTAGCATGGGTATGCATGTGTCGACTATATGATCGGAGACTATATTGCATTATTTTTCTCTTGATTTCTATTCCACCTAAATTCCTGTTATGCATTAACTTGTTATCGTACTGGATTTATGCATATGATCTATCATTTAGAAGGAAAACATAAAATGTGATTGATAGGATAGTTGTTAGAAAGCGTGAGGATACCCGAGTGGGCGTAAGAGTTAGGACGCATTTGGTGGATGATTGATCGCTCGACATAGTCGCGATCCTGTTGGCCTTACGTCTGAAGTCGTTAATCTGTGTCTGCAGTAGACATTCGAATACATGCCGTTTGCTAGGGCATATATGGTGAGTTATCATCACGAGATTTTTATCAGCTAGAATGGTGCCCGGTTTGGATAGATGTTGATACCCTTAGTGGATGGCAGGGTATGGTTATATTTGAGATACTCATTGCAGATGGCAGAGTATGCTCTGAGCTTTCAGGCATGATGTTAAGACCGAGTATCGGGTGTTGACTGTGCACAGTGGTATAGTATGATGATGACATATAGAGATGACATTGATGACTAAGATGTTGAGAAATGCATATGATTTTATTATCATCTGATTACCTAATTATTGAGTGGTCAATATACTCATATATAATTGCATTTGATATCATAGCATTGTCATGGTTGGCATGCACCATGCGTCATATTTGAGAGAGAGTTATGATGATAGTATGACATAAAGATTTGTTTATTTATTGTCGAGGATTATATATTTATCAATTATGACATATTATCTACATTTTATTTATGTATTGTTGAGGAACATTCATATACACATTCATGATATGCTGCTCTTTCTAATTCATATTATCCAGTACATGATTTACTCTTTATTTGGGATCACTGATTCGGGGTAAGATCTATTCACTAAGCCTTTTGCTCGTGACTCTCTTTATTTCTTTTCTAACCCCCATAGATATTATGGTACGTGATACCGACTTGAAATATCCTGAGGAGATATTTTAGAAAGATGAGGTGAGCTATAGATGTGAGATGGTATAGAAGATAGTTTAACCAGATATTGAGTTGTATCATTATTTGATATTTGTACTTCATTGTATACACAATAATTTGTATAATACAGGTCAGATTATAGTGTCATCGTGTATTAGTTGTTTAGTTGTATCTTGATGGTTTGTCGTGGCCTGTGTGGGTCCTACCAGATTATGTAGTGGTCTAGTGTATATTATTGTGGACTTGGATATTCATATGTTAACAGGTTTATTTGGTTGATAGTGTGATTTATTTGGCGTTGAATTATGTGAGCATGGATATGTTAGCAGGTAATATTTGATGATATCATGATTGTATGTGCACAGGAGTGTATTTGTGCGTGACGGGCCTTGCTCGTCCTGTCGCGTGAGCCTCGTGTGCCGTGTGGGCGCGTGGGCGTGCATGTGCTTATGCCGGGCGGGGGTGTTTACAAGTATCCTGACTCCGGTGCCACATATCATCTCACTAGTGATGTCCAAACTCTTAGATCTTTCTGAATATGGAGGTACTAACCAGATTCGTGTTGGAAATGGTTCAAGTTTGGATATTCATAACATCGGTTCTTTATCTTTCTCATCTGGCACTTCTACGTTTCATCTACCACATATTTTCCATTTGCCTCACATCAAGAAGAACTTAATCTCTATCTTTCAATTTACAAAGGATAATCATTGCTATTTTGAATTTGATCTTTCCAAAAATATCTTGTCAAGGAGCAGCACACAGGGCGAGTTTTTCTGGAGGGACTAACTAAAAATAGACTTTATCAGCTAAACTTGAATAAAAGACATGGTGATCAATGCTTGCTTGGTGAACATGCTTCTTTGGACACATGGCATGAACATTTGGGACATCCACCTCTTCCTATTTGTAGACGTGTTATTAGTCAACATTATCTTCCCATTCAAAGTAACTCTACTATAAATAACTTATGTTCAGCTTGTCGTCGAGGCAAAAGCTACAGGCTTCCTTTTCAACCTAGTTCCTTTCTAGCTTCTAGTCCTTTAGAAATATTTTCTGATATATGGGGATATCATTACTATATAATTTTTGTTGATGCTGTTTGCAAATTTATATGGTATTATCCCTTAGAGCATCTCCAACAGATGCTCCATATTTGGAGCCCAAAGACTCCAAATATGGAGCCAATATGCTATTTTAAATTACTTAATATGTCCTCTTAGTATTATTATTTTTTAATAAAAAATATATGGTTAGAAAACTCTTATCGAGATCTTTAAAATAAGACTAATATCCAATAGTTTGAGAAAGAATTTTAAATTACTGATTTTTTAGCTGAACGCATCGAAATTATATTACACGAAATAAACATCGAAAGCATTACATGTCATTAACTAAAAATATCAAAACAACATGACATTTCATAATAAAAAGAATAGATATTTTGAGCTTCGCAATACACTAATTGAACACTTATGGCAGAGGCATGGGAAATGAAGAAATATAAATGTTAATATAATTTTTATTTGATGTATTTCATGTTTGATGTATTTCATATCTGATATATTTTAATATTTAATATTTACATTGGGAAATAATTTTGAGTAATTATATTTTAGGACACATTGATTTTAAATAATAATAAACATATTTATTTTATCAATAATAAAATATTAGACTCATTTTTATAAATAATAAAAAAAATTAATTTAAATTGACTCAAAATAATTTAATATTAGACTGAGTTTAAAGGTCTCGATGAGGCCTTTCTAATGGTACTATTTTTATTAAAAACTAATTAGTAAAACTAATTATATACTCAATTTAACTAACTAGATTATTTAATAAAGGATACAGATGGAATTAAAATTGTTGAATGCAATAATTATTGGGCAAATTTGGAATTTTTAAAAGTTAAAAAAAAATGGAGCCGAGCTCCATTTTTTTGGCGGGACTCCAAATTTGGAGCCCCGCTATTACTAGCTCGAAATTTGGAGCTAGCAATGGAGCCCGATTGGAGGTTCTCTTAGTCAGAAAATCCGATGCCTTTTCTAAGTTCATCATATTCAAGAATATGGTGAAAATTTTATATGACTAGCGAATCAAAAATTTTCAAATAGACAGTGGTGGAGAATATCTGAATACATCTTTTCATGAATTCTTTCATCACCATGGCATTGTACACAAGCAATCTTGTTCATACACGCATGAACAAAATAGCTCAACACAACGATGTCATCGTGATATCATTGAGACCGGCTTATCTCTTATGAGTTCAACATCTGTTCAGGCTAAATATTGGGACTTTACTTTTGCTACTACCATTTATCTTATCAACCGGTTGCCTACCTAGTGATACAATTAGTTAGGATCTTTTCTTATTACATTAGTTATTTATTTTTATTAAAATAAAATTCTTGTAAGTCGCGTTCGAATGCCCTTGCGAATGCCTGTATCAGGTTCACAAATACAGAGAATGCGTAATGCACGTTTGAATGCCTACATCGCGTTTGCACATAGAGATAACATATTTTGTGCGTTCGAACGCAATCGACAAGAATACTCTAAAATTAGGGTTACTTATTATTTTAGAACTTGTTGGCTAGTCTCTATATATATGTGAATGGCAGCCAAATTCATTATGCTATTGGATTATTTAACCCTAACATCCACTCCACCCATCACCACCACCATCACTCACGTTATTCCTTATTTACGTCCTAGTTGCAGTTTGAATTTGCGAAGGGTGTAAAAACAAAAGTTGTAGATTAGGAAGTTACGAATCTAATCCATTTGGTTTCATAATTTTCTAACTACAGAGAAATAGCTAACGAATATTTTCCCACGGTTGCGCAGACTACTTTTTGCTATAAATCCAGATCTTAAGGGAATTATCCCCATTACCTATACATTCCTCAAAACATGAATCAAGTACGACACCCTTACCTACACCATCTCCTTCACTGGACATCTCCTCTTCACCATTATTTAGAACAACTGACCATAACCTTTCTTCTTCATCATTTGAACAGACCACAACCTCAACGTCTCCTCTTACTACTACCCAAGCTGATTTTCCACCTTCATCATCTCCCTCTACATTGGTTCAGCCTACTACTCGTACTATACCATGATAATCTATGATATGGTTGGCACCTTTAAACCAAAGTCTTTCCTTGCAACTAAACACCCACTACCCCTTGTGTTTCTTAGCAACGGTACCTTGGCAGAGCCCACTTGCTATAGTTCTACTATTAAAGGCCTGCAATGGTGTGCAACAATGACAGAGGAGTTTAATGCTCTTATCAATAACAAAACTTGGACACTTGTTCCTAGCCCGGCCAACCAAAATATTATCGGCAATAAATGGGTTTACTGCATCAAGCGTAGATAGTATGATTCTATTGAGCATTTCAAAGCTCGCTTAGTCGCTAAAGGTTTTACACAACAAGCTGGTTGTGACTATGGTGACACCTTCATTCCCGTTGTCAAACCCACCATCATTTGGATTGTTTTGTCTATTGCTCTTTCGAATCATTGGCCAATTCGTTAGCTTGACATTCAGAATGCCTTTTTGCATGGTGTTCTTCGCGAGGAAGTCTATATGCAACAACCTCAAGATTTCATCGATCCATACTATCCTAACCATGTTTGTCAGTTACACACGTCACTTTATGGTCTCAAGCAAGCTCCCCGAGCTTGGTACCAATGACTTGGTTCCTCTTTATTGGACTTTGGTTTCATCCGATCAAATGCCAATGCCTCCTTATTCACTTATCATAGCTCTCATGGCACTCTCCTTATACTCATTTACATCGATAACATCATCCTCAGTGGCTCTTCATCCACTATTATTAACCAATTGCTTAGTTACCTTTCACTTTGCCATGAAGGATCTTGGTAAGCTACACTTTTTCCTTGGGATTGAAGCTCGTTATGGGCACTCATGGCTTGAATTTATCCTAAAGCAGTATATTGCTAAACTGTCACGACCTTTTAAATTGGAAGGAGTTAAACCAATCAATACTCCTACAGCCTCTGGTGGCAAACTCTCATCCCATGATGGAGAGATCTTAACTGACGTCTCTCAATATCATAGCATTGTTGGAGCATTGTAGTATCTAACACTCACACGTTCATATATCTCGTACGTTGTGCAACAAGTTTGCCAGTTTCTTCATGCGCCGCGTACTACTCATTTAGTAGCTGTCAAACGCACTCTAAGTTATTTGAAGAACAAATTTCTTATGACATTCTCCTTCAGCCATGCTCTCCCACCTCTTTAGCAGGATACACTAACTCAGATTGGGCTAGTTGTCTAGATGATCGTCGCTCCACAAGTGGATTTTGCATCTACTTAGGGTTCCAATCTAATTTCATGGGGTGCTAAGAAGCAACCTACGGTGTCCCGATTGAGTTTCAAAGCAGAATACAAAGGACTCGCCAATGCATGTGCCAAAGTCATTGGATCCAATCCTTACTTCGTGATCAAAATTATATTTCTTCCGAAAGCTCCTACACTATACTATGATAACATTTCTGCCATCTACTTGTCGGCGAATCCCATATTTTATGGACGGAGCAAACACATCAAAATTGACTACCATTTCATACACGAATGAGTGGCATTCAAATCACTTGCTGTATCATATATTCCCACAAACGATCAAACTACTGATATCTTTACCAAGAGCTTAAGTCGACAAATTGCAATTTTTGCGGCACAAGTTAAGTATTTGTACCAACCCAATTCACTTGAGAGGGAATAATACACCAATTTATCTATCATCTCCAACCTCTACATAACAAAATCCCAAATATTCTACTAGACTTTGTTACACCTAACATTCCTAAATATCTACAGATTTATTATAACTAAATATTTTTGTAATATTTTCTTAGCTATATTTGTAGAGCAATTGTAATGATAATAAATAAGGACAATTACCATTCATAAACTATTTTAAATCTAAGTTAAAAACCCTAAATCTACCACAAACCCATAGCCACCATCACCTCTAGCATATACAACCATTCACCATCACCCCCTAGCCGTCCGCCATCCTCTGACGACCGCCACAATGTTGGATATTTACTGTTCTGCCCTATTTCGGCCTCCCTCCACTATTTTATTAATATCTTTTTATTCAGACCTTCGATTTAGGTGAAATAGAGCCATTATAATCCCAACTCAAAAGGCTACTGCCACCTCAATTTTTGTAATTTTCTTATGTCTGTATGTCATAACATTCCTTCTCACATTTTACCCATTATGCTATAATTTTGGAGAGGATGCATTTGGTAAAGTTCTTATTATGGTCGTTTTTGGTGCAGATGATTTTCTATCCAATTTATTAATTTTAGACAAAAATTAGCACGAAACTTACGAAGGTAACCGAGGTTGATCTAACTGTTGGATTGATCTAAGATATTTGTTCCTTTATGAGTTAGGAATCCAACGCAATTGAAATCACTACGATCGGATGAGTAGATCGAAAGTTACAAAATAATGACTGAAAGTCAAGAGATAGCGGGATGGACATGGAATATATGGTTAGGGTTATGGAAGATGATTAAGGTATGGTGGATGGGTTAGTACTTCGAACTAGATGAGGGGGGAGAAAGAAGCTTCCAAGTATGGCTGGTCGCTAGAGAGAGGAGGGGGAAGCGACAAAGGATTAACCTCGGCTGCAGACGAGAACTTGGGTTGGATACCAAGGGGGAGGAAGGAGGGAGAAGATGGCTCAATAATCAACAGAGGCTGCTTGTCTCTATATATAGAGGCTAGCCAAATATCCAAAAACCCTAAACAAATCCTATTACAACTCAACTTAACCCTAAATAACTTAACTAAACCAATATTTCTTATCTATCTCGGATTAGTTCTTCGTTTCACTGTTGATAGATTATGAATCTAGAGAAGTCATGAATACCAAAGTTGTAGATTTGAGATTGGTGATTTTATCCCACTAGTTTGAAATTATTCGAAAATCTTTGTAATATCCTACAAATATTTTTCCAAAACTAGACAGAGTTAGCTAATTAAATAAAATCCTAACCTACTAAGACTCTAACTAAACCACACAAGCAGATAAGATAATTATACTCAATCCATTGAGCTCAATGTACCCTTGATGTCATCCTATCTGACCCGGATCGCATCAGTTCTTAGGAGATTAGAGAGCTTTGTGAACTACTAAACTCGCTAAATATTTAGTTCTTGAGTTTAAGTGAGTGAAATTTTTTTATAGGACATAGACAGAAATTCAGCAGTTATTGTTACAATTAGAGAGGAAGAAATGGTAGATAATGGATTATCTGTAGTGAATAAGGTGAAAAATTATAGGTTTTACAATTAGTCATTGAATGGGTTCTTTTAAAACACTCTACGGGTGGACCAATAAGATTGTATTCATGATATTCGTTAGGAGCAAAATTTTGAGTTATAAGAGGGAAAGAAAAATATAACATCCCAGAGAATTTTATAATAATAATAATAATAATAATAATAATAATAATAATAATAATAATAATAATAATAATACTTGTAATGAAAAAAAGATAATAGTAAATAAAGATGAGGATGATAACAATAATAATAGTAGTAGTAGTAATAATAAGAATATTGCTAATAATAAAACCTAAAGTAACAAAAACAATAATTATAAAAATAATATGTGATATTCTTAATAATTTATGAAGTAACATATGTTTTTCGAATAGTATTCGAATTTTCTAAAATTTTGGTTGGTTTAATCATATTTTCATTTCATTTAGCTGGTATTCACCCTAAAGTTTAGCACATCCATCCTTCAACCATCAATCCCTAGTCCTTTAGGACTGGCTACCTTCCCTTAGGGACGGCAATTGGGTCGGGTCAACTTTATCTTGACATGAACATGACCCGATTAATAAACAGATTGCATCTGGTAAAGATAAACATGATCTGATTAATAAATGGGTAACACGATCCGACCCGCCTAACTCGTTTAGTAAACGGGTTGAGTCAGGTTAACACAATATGCCAACATGACCAGTCTAACTCGTATACTTATACAGGTCGTGTTAACCCGACACGTTAACACAACCTGTCTAACATGTTTAATATAAATTCTATATAAAATTTAATATATACTAATTTATCATATATAAATAGTGTATTATACAAACAAAATAACTTATTTCCAACTCAAAACTCATACAATATCAAACTTACAATTCTAATAATTCACCATAAGAAAAGTTCACAGAAATATGTAATATTGTTTAGAACAAAGTTCCAACTCTTGAATGGTATATCCTACAAACAAAATAATATATTTTCAACTCAAAACTCATATAACATCACAAATACAATTCTAATAATTAACCATAACAAAAGTCCATACAACAAACTTTAAAGTTTAGAATAAAGTTCTAACTCTTAAGCCCAACAAATTATATAGAACAAAGTTTTGAACAAAATTTAAAAGATCCATACAACAAGTTTTACTTCCAACTCTCAAATATAACAATCCCGTGCCAGTTAGAACAGAGTTTAAAGTTTACAATCCATTATAAATTACAAATAGTTTGAAATAAGCAAACACTAACATTAAGCCCTCCGTTTTAATCTCTAAAGATCACGACCCTGTGAAAAAGAACAAAATAAAACATAAATAACTAAACTATAAGATATAGAGAAAAACTTCACTTACATTAGTCGTTAAGCATTCAACGGATTTAGATATATTCATTTAAGCATTCACTAGATTCTACTTCATTTGTATTAGTCATTGAGTCCAAATTTATAATATCTTCCGTTAGCTCCTCTAATACTACCAAATTTTCTATCACAATATGATAAAATAATTAAAACGAGTGCAACAAAAATGAGTAATTAAATACTAAATAGTAATTAAACAGGTAAGACACTAAACAAGTAATTAAACACTAAATAGTAATTGAACATATCTAAAATATTACATTAAAATAATAGTAATTAAATAGATTTAACAATTAAACAGTAAACAAGTAAAATTAATTAAATAGTAATTAAACAGATCAATACGGTAAAACATGTAATTAAACACTAAACAATAATTAAACCGATAAGACACTAAACAAGTAATTAAAACACTAAATAGTAATTGAACATATCTAAAAAGTTACATTAAAAATAATAGAAATTAAACAATAAATAGTAATTAAATAGATCTAACAATTAAACAGTAATCAAGTAAAACTAATAACACAGTAATTAAACAGATCAATACATTCCATGACTGCACACTCCATACATACAACAGCTCTAAGGATAGACACATATGACAGTTCGGAGGCAAATCAGGCAAGTTAACAATGCTAAAGCACAAGACTTAAAGAGAATAAGAAACAAAACCCGATTAGTTGTATATTCATCTAATTGGCCTTCATGGCAATTAACTCAAGTACCTGAAGCTAGCATGAACAACTATTCGGCTCTTTAAAGCTGCTGCTTTTGTTTTCGGATGACGAATGGGAATGACAGACAAGCTTGAAGGGTTAAGAATATCTTATACACAAGATTTAAGAAAATCAGCATTAACAATTCATCTGAGAACTTCAAAATGCTTGTATTTAGCATAATAACATATACACAAGAACAGATAGAAAGCCTTCCCACAGTCAGTTTGCACATCTAACATAATAACAATTCATCTGAGAGCTTCAAAATGTATTTTAGATTTTTTAAATCAGCAGTAAAGTCATTCTTAATATTTAAGAAAAAAATGCTTGTATTTAATTTCTTTTTACATTTGAAATTAAGCATTTACACCTTACATTTCATTGCTCCACATAGTAATCTAACTGCTGTGAATGTTTCCCATTTTTATAATCAGAAACAAACAAACAAATATATATATACACACAATGGATCATAAACAAACACATATATGCATCCTTAACTCACCTATTTGTTACCTTGGCAGAAGCCACAGCGGCATTGAAGGCGGCAAGCAGCGGCTGCGGTGAAGGATAGCGACTGCGGTGATGGCAGCAGGCAACGGCTGTGGCGAAGGACAGTAGTGGCAATGAAGGCGGCATGCAGCGACTATGAGGGTTAGGGCAAATGGGAAAGAGATCCGACGAGGGTGAGGGGGTTGGAGAGATTCGAAGAGAGAGGAGGTGATAGGCACCTAGATGGAGGAGACAAAGGTGGGAGTCGAAAGGCACCGTGGATGAAGGTAGTCGGAGAGATTCAAAGAGAGAGGAGGCACGGAGGCACTACGGATAGACACTAGTGAACTCTCGAGCAGCTAACAAGTGGAGACTAAGCGGGAGGCATCGTGGTAGGCGGTAGATGGCGGCCGGAGAGATTGGATAGAGAGGAGGCACAACAAAATCATTTTGCGGTGAGATGAGACGGCTACAGGCTGCGGCTGTGATGGAGAGCGAAGAAAACAAGAGGGTGATTGGGTGAATGATTTAGGTTTTAGAGTTTAGTTAGCTTATATATATATGGGTTGGTGGGTTAGCGGGTTGACTCGTCCTAACCCAACTTGTATACTTAAATGGGTTAAACGGGTCAGCTATATAAACTTGAACACGACCCAATTATTAAACGGGTTAGACGGGTTAACCCGTTTATGATCAAACCCGATTATACTAAGCCTAAACCCAATTAAGAGCCGGGTTATCGGGTTGGGTCAAGATTTGCCACACCTACTTTCTATTACTTAACTAACCATACAACCCACCAATACCATCACCACCTCAATGTCATCATTACTACCATCACCTAGCTGTGGCAGTCAGCCCAATCTACAATTTTTGCATGTTCAACCCCTTTATATTACTGATCGAATTTGGAATGATTCGAATGTAAGAAAACTATGAAAATTTAGGTGGTCATAGCCTCAAGAGATAGAGTTCTAATGGCTATAATTTCACGTCAATCGAATATGTAGATGAAAAGCTATAATTAAATTAGTGGAGCAATGTCAGAATGAGGTAAAATGGTAAATATCGAACGTTGCGGCAGTTGTCAGAGGGTGGCGGACAGCCAAGGGTGGTACTAGATGGCTCTAGGGTAGGATGGTTGCTGGAGGTGATGTTGACTTTAGATTGGAGGTAGAATTTAGGCTTCTAACTTATATCTACTCCTAGAAAAATAAATGGCTACAATTAACTTACTTCTACTCCAAAATTATCTTACTCTTACTCCTAAGATAAACTCAAGACTAAAATAATTTTTCAATGCTTAGATATACTTGGATGCTTAAAGCCTAGCCTCTCTATATATAGAGGTCAAGTATAATAAGTCTTACTCGGACTTAGCCCTAAATTCTTATATGACTCGAACTAAGACTTGCCTTAGATGCTTATATGACTTAATTAAACTTGCCTTAGTGGCTTAGATAACTTAATTGAAGTTGTCTTAGTGGCTTACATGACTTAATTAGACTTGCCCTTAAAGGCTTACATAAGCATAAATTAATTAAAAGATAAATAGGCTCAATCCATCGAGCATAATATCCTCATGATGCAATCAAATATGACCTGGTTCGCATCAATTCACCACACTTCTGACCACCTTGTCCTCAAATGTGTTCAGGGTGGTTTCCATACCTTCCTTCGCTCTCGAACTGCATATACCCAATCTCCGTGTAGGTCTTGTTAGCCATGTGTACCCCATGATGAGTTCTGCTCTAGGGCCCACTTATTTTAGCCATAGTCCACCCTAATCGCAGGTGGCTCGGGCCAAATCCTAGCCATGCATGGTTTGAGCTAGGGTCTTAGTGCATGCGGTTTAAGTCATGGCTCGAATGCGGGTGGTTTAATAAAGGTGCCGACGGTGGTGGCTTAGATCGAAATTAGCTAGATCATCGCTGGTGGAACTATGGGTGGGGAAGACGACTAGGGGCCTCGTCTCCGTCGGCTGCTCTAGCATCACTACGACGGCAAGCTCGGCCTATAGGGATGGAAGGTGTTCCTACTTGGCTATAGGGCACCAGTGAATACGTGGAGGTGGAAGGGTTATTGGTGATGGTAGGGGTTAGGGCAAGTGATAGATAGATTGGAAGAATGGAGAAGAGTGGGTCGCCCGTAAGGGACTAGGGTGGGTGGTCGGTCGAGAGGGGTTAGAAGCGGCGTCGCCGGGGAACGAGAGAACAAAAGAGAAGAAGACGAAGGAGACAAGGTCGAAACTTAATTCATTCAATAATGATTCCATGGTTGTCGTCCACACCTTTAGAGGCTAACCAATCAATTCAAAAATGGCAATTATTAACCTTAAAACAGTAGATTTTTACTGATTGCGTTCGAACACGCCCGATTGCATTCGAACGCACAATTTGCGTTCTCTGTATTTGCGAACCTAATGCAGGCATTCACAAGTGCGTTCGAACGCACTCCATCTGCATTCGAATGTGGTGTTTGAACGCGCCCGATTGCGTTTGAACGCACATTTCACATTCTCTATTTTTGCGAACCTAATGCAGGCGTTCACAAGCACATTAGTACACACTCCATCCGCGTTCGAACGTGACATACATAAAACTTATTTTTCTATAAAATAAACACTAAAACATGAATAAAAGACACCCCTAAAGTGTATTCATGCTCGAGACATCATCGGTGAAGTCTGAATCATATCATCAAAGTCCACAACATCCATACTAGACAGCTACATAATCTAGCAAAGTTCATACAGGCCACAAAAAACCATAAAGATACAACTAGAATCACTAATATATGAGTACACTATAATCCGACCTGTATTATATAAATCATTGTCTATGCAATAGAGCACAAATATCAAATAATGGTACAACTCAATCTCTAGATAAACTATCTTCTATATCATCTCATATTTATAGCTCACCTCATCTTTGCTTTAAAATATTTCCTTAGGATATCTCAAGTCGCTATTACGCACCACATGTCTAAGAAGGTTACAAAAGAAATAAAGAGAGTCATGAGCAAAAGGTTTAGTAAATAGACCTTACTCGAATCAGTGATGCCAAACAAACAATAAATCATGTACTGGATAATACGAATTAGAAAGAGTATCATATCATGAATGAATATATGAATGTGTCCTCAATAATACATAAATGAAAGATAGATATTATGTCATAACTGATAAAAGTATATAATTCTTGACAATAAATAAACATATCTCTATGTCATACTATTGTCATAACTCTCTTAATATAACACATATGATGCATGACGATTATGACCATGTTATGATGCCAAATGCACTCACATATGATGAATAATGACCATTTAAAAATTAGGTATATCAGATAATAATGAAACCATACGCATTTCTCAATATCATCATCATCAGTGACATCTCGGTATAATATCATCATACTAGACCACTGTGCATAGTCAACACTTGGTACCCGATCTCAATATCATGCTTGTAGGGGATCTCAGTCATAATCATGCATTGCCAGATGCTAAGAGTATATCAAAATCGATCCAGATCGGGTACCCCACTAGTTAATAGAAATCACATAAGGGTAACTCGCCACACGCATGCCCTAGCGAATGGCAGGTGTCCGATTATCTATGCGCACAAACTCAACTGACCTTGGACATAGGCCACGAGATCATCACTCCAAGCACCCTTAACCCTAGCACCTACTCGGATACCCTCATGCTTTTCTATCAACTATCATATCAATCAGATTCTATGCTTTCATTCTAAATGACAGATCATGCGCATATATCTAGTACAATAACAAGTTATGTATATCAGGAATTTATGTGGTAAGGAAGTCAAGAGGAAAATAATACAATGCAGTTTCCAACCATATATCTGCACATGCATATCCTTGCTAGTTTATCACATGCATACTTATGTTAGAGATCATATCGATATAAAATCATAACAATATAATCATCTCCTATCATCTCTACATATCACCAGTATGCTCATAATTCAGATCAGTCTAATTCAATGTAAGATAAAATATGCTCAACTAAAATCATCTCTACATAAGGTTATATAATCATGCTGGAGGCCAAAACATGAATATACATAATTATATAATAAGTCCTAATTTGCGAAAGACGTCTACGGAATAAGACTACTCACATCTGATTAGAAAATAGCATCATATATCCCTCAAATCCGTCAACCGAGAATCAACTCATCGCTAACAAGATCTATAGGGTCTCACATAAGGGGTTCGGGATCTGAAAAATATTTAGGTAACATAAAGTTAGTCGTTTATCTAATTGTAATCCGTTCGAATAAAATATAATAGTTTATTATGTTTAAAATTAATTAGATTCATAGGATAAATTTAATTGTGATAATATTAATATGTTATTACCATAATTTATATTTATTTAATAAAATCCTAGTTTGCTAATTATAGAATAAGTAATACATATATAGTAATTTATCTCCTTTTGTAAAAAACTAACAATGACCATATATAAGATTTATGAAAATAAAGTTTTAAATATAATATTATTACTAATTATTTTGCAATGCTTACTCTTATTTAATTAATCATAAATTATATGTAAAATAGTCGTTATCCTATTATACAAAAATAATACGCAACCTTAGTATTTCATTTCATACAAAGTAGTAGACAATAATAAGATGCTAAAAATAGTTATATAAAATATAAATATAAATATAAGATTATTATTAATAAGGCTACATGAATTAATCTAATAAATAATAACTAAATCATAAATAAAATTTATATGCAAATATTATATTATAATTAATAAATTATTATACTAAAAATACTTAGCTAATAATTATACTAGTGAGTAGAAATTATCAACATAATTAATTATCTAAATAAATTAATTTACTTTAACATTAGAAAATAAATTAAATAATTAATAGAAAGGAGAAGAAAAGAAAATCTTTGCTATAGTCTGGGCTCGGGCCGAGCACTGCCTGCTATAGTGATGGGCCAAGCCCAACACTATAGTAGCCATGAAAGAGGAACCGAGGAAGAACAAAAGAAAGGAAGAACAAAAAAAAAGAAAGAAGATAGAAAAAGAAGAGAAGAGAGCCCGAGCCCATGGGCAAGAAAGGAAGGGAGGAGGAGGACCGGCGCCGGCGGGGAGGGCACCGGCCGTTGGTGCCCAGCCAATGGCCGGCGGCTCAGCTCTAGCAAGCCTGAGCCCATGGGCAAGAAAGAGAGAGAGAGAGGAGGAGGAGGAGGAAGAGAGAGAAAGAGGAGAAGGAGAAGAGCTCACCTCAGCAACGACGATGGCGATGACGACGACGATGGCGGTAGGCCGACGTCGGCAAGAGGGGAGAGAAAGATATATATATATATATATATATATATATATAGAGAGAGAGAGAGAGAGAGAGAGAGAGAGAAAGATTTAAAGGGAAAGAGAGGCTGTGGGGACGTCGGCGCTACTACAGCACCGATAGGCCCACCGGAGCTAACTGGCTTGGCCTAGTTGGCCGGGCTGGCAGCTAGGGGTGCGTGTCACCCCCAGCCCTCGGCCTCGTGCTATGCAAATTTTTTTTAAAGGATATGTTGTTACATTTTCCTTCCCCCTATAGAAATTTTGACCCCGAAATTTAAATCACACTAGTATTGTAAGAAAAAATCAACATATCTAGTTCCACTACCTTCTAATCAAATAGACAATTGTGTAATCTCACTTTTTCAAATCCATAACTCATGCTTCGTTTACTAATTTACTCATTAACTCCTAACATTACACAACCACAAGTAACTTCCATATAAGAATAAATTTCTAAATCTAGATCAGTCAGGTAATCATACTATATCTATAGACATCAATAATACTACTGGTTTGCAAAAAAGAACATACACAGATTTTACAATATAAAAAGTGTTGCCATCTATTAATTGAATTATGTTCTACTCTAAACTACCTCAACCTATCCAAATATAACACTTTTTCTGCTAACTGCAACCATATAACAATGTAATATTATAATTACCTACGAAAATACAATATAACGTATTTAAGTAAATTATCTCCAGTCTACTGAATATATACTCCAATCTCAAACATGCTTAAACTACTATACCTCAATACTATCACTAAGACTGGGTAGAATGGTAAATACATATTATTTCAAAAAGATCTAAATATTTAACTCGTGATTTTCTTCCTAGACAAATTATGCCACTAACCTAAACATACTCACCATCATCCGATATCCTCATAAAATTTAGGCAATAATATGAACTCTCTTATTTAAAAGTGCATAGCTCATATGCTTAAACTATTATACAAATTATTAAACAAATCAATATAAGAGATCACACCTATCTATGTAAGACTACAATATCACTTATATTCATAATACATTTTTCAAAATAACATACATCACATCTGATCCAACCTTTAATATTAATCATATTACAACATCAAATAAAATTTATACAGCCTTCTAATTCCCAACATGATCCTTCTTTTTAATCTACAACATTTGAATGATTAAATTCAAGCTACCTCAAGCAACATACATGATAAAATTTTATAGCACTCTTTCTATCAATTGATTTTCGTATCCGAACTATCTATTCATTGATCCATATAGTTCCAATCCAATCATGATCCACTCAATAATCATTGCTAAAGAAATATCTTCCTAGTACATTCTGCCAAATAATCCAACAATCTTTTTAATAACTTGACAATATAGCACTACATTCATAATACCAATCTATATGCAATGGCTATTAACATAGGGACTTTTATAAATCACACCCTACATTTTGCCTATTTTATGATTCGCACCCCATCTTTGGGGATTTTAAAACGCGACCCCTCATTTTCCCTATAATATTCATTCAACACCCTGAGTTAACTTAACCTAACCATAATCAAACCGAATGATACTAGAAAGAGAATATTCTGTTATAATCTACTATGTAATTTATAATATTACTAAATTACTCCTGTATTTATCTCTAATTTTATTCATAACTTGAACATTCATACTTGTTGTTTTTTTCTCAAACCATGAAGAACATCACCTAAATACCAAGCCAATCTTAGAGCTTCCAAACTCCAAGCCATAGAGATCTTAGGGCTCCCCAAACGCCAAGCCGATATGTTACTTGCAACCTCAAAGATGGGGAGGGAGATGAAGAAAATTTGGGGAAAGATGGAGAAAAAAAAAAGGTTTGAGTTGGAGAGATGGAGAAAAATAGGTAAAGTTGGAGAAAGCTTCTAAGGCTTGTACATGGTAGGGATTTTGGGGGATTCTTATGGGCTGTGAGTTTTGATATAATTTTGTGAGGTAGGGTTTAGTTATAGATAAAAGGATTTAGATTTTGTGGGGTTAGGATTTAGCTTGGGGAAGAAATATTTTGTGGGGGATTTAGGTTAGGTCAAGAACTTTTAAGGATATTTTAGTAATTTTTAAACTAGAGTCACATAAACTATATAACATAGTTAATGTCAGTTAGCTAAAGTAACGTTAGGGTATTAAATGAACATTATAGAAAAAAATGAGAGGTCACGTTATAAAATCTCCAAAGACGGGATGCGACTCACAAAATAGAAGAAATATAGGGTGTGATTTGTAAAAATCCCTTTAATAAATTATTCACTTTGTGAAGCTACAATGAGTCAAAAATTTCTTTAAAGCTAATGTCAAGATGGCTTTCACATTTGTCTTTCAAAATAGCCATTTCAATGCAATATGAAAGTCTCTAGAATACAATTACAACAAAACTTAATGGTTAATCTTGCATGATTAATTATAATATAGATATTATGGAATCTTCTATATATTTAGGATTTAGGGCTTAATATGTATGCATTCTAATACACGTGAATATGATAATATACTCACCAGAGTAATATATAACTTATTTAAGAAAAGTATAATGATCAAATAAGTAGGTAATTAATGTGACCCAAAAACGTAAGTGTCCATCAAAGTATTTTTGATGTTTCAATATTTTTTAGAAAGTAAGAAAAAAAAATGAAACACACTAAAAAGAAAACTGAGCCAAAGAAAACTAAAACAAACTTGAACAATGGAATATATCCATAAAAATCTGTCGAATAAAAATATTTAATCAAATCCACAAAAATCTTATCAACGGGCAAAATATGAAAAGATAAAATAACCAAAAACTCACAGCTAAAATAATCTAAGAATAGATCACTCATGTGCACCATTCCGAAGAGGTCAATGAGATCACTGTTTCTTATCCAAATGGCTCGAATTCTCAATTTCCGATTATTCACAAACATATATCTAGAAACACTCAATCAATAACTATATTGAAAGCTAGAAATTGTATCATAATGAAAACTATGCATGTCATGCAGATCAAAATGGTGTCATATGTACTAACTAGAAGAAAAAAAATCTAGATATACTGTGACATTTATGTCACATCTATAACCAGTAGGGACATAGGATTTTCTACGAATTTCTTTCCTGCTCATAATATGCGGTTTTTCTCATATAGCTTAGCCCTTCCTTCTTATTGTTTTTCTTTTGCACTCCAAGAAGTTGGATTCAATAATTCTAAGCCGGCTTGAATTTTTGAACAAATTGAATTAGTCTTTAAAATTTCACATTCTAACCTTTTTTACGCTTTTTTTTTCAAGCAAACCCTCTTTTGAATTAGCACATTCATGAACATTTACTTCCAGAAAATAAATATTGTCCAAAAGAGAGGAATTGTTTGTCATATTTGAGAGATTGAGAGACAGAATTTTTCAGATTTTTGTGTGAACTCTTCTTCTCTTATGACTTCTCAAGCTCCACCTTACCGTAGCAATTTGGTTTGTGAGGTATATTCATTTATCATTGGCTAGTTTAAGTTTTTTTCTTGATCTTCACATTTGATTTTGTCAATTTATTATGACTCACAATAGAGCATATTGTAGGCCGTCTGAATATTAATGTTGATGTCTTCATTATCATCCTCGTCATCCACATGCTCATCTGAAAGTCTCACAGGACATACCAGTAAATAACAAGATAGTAAAGGCAACATGATTTTTCTGATCAAACTTGGATTCTTCTTTATTAGAATTATTTGAATCACCCAATGTTACATTTTAGCACCGTCTATGGCCATAGGTTACCGGGGTTGAGATCTCCAGTCTGCGGCTATCCAATGTATCTTCGAAGTGATCTACAACTCTTAGATTTTTCTACCCATCATTTGTGCTATGGAGGAGGTTTTCTTCAAAGCCGAGTCCAATTAGTCCTAGACTCGATTCTAGATGTGCTCAAACTCTTCCTAGTAGGCACAAATTGATGTCTTTTAGGATGGCTTGTGTAATATCCTAGAAAAAAAAATGAAGCACACGTGCTCAGCAAGTACAATATAATGCCTCCTTTCTCCCCACCCACCACGCCTTAGTTTTTTATCCAAACTCTCCAATGAGATTTTTTGGATCAAGCCTTGCTTAATCTCTAAGTCCCTATTCACTTATGAAATAGGAACATACTTATTCTAAAATAAGTTTCCTTATTTTGGTGTAGTAACTAAATAACAGCTTATCTTATTGAGGCATAGTAATTTATCATTCCCTTTCATCTTATTCCATAAAACTTTTAAAAAATAATTTAGTAATAATCCATAGTTATTATTTTGCTCATAGATTAGACAACACTCAATTCTACGTCGCCTCAACTACAATTGAGATTTTCTCTATCTCCTCTATCTCTCCTCTTTAACACTAATCATCACAGCTATAGTTTAGATTTTCTCTCTCCTCTATCTTTTTTTTCTAAATATTAGTCATCTCACCTATAATTGAGGTTCCATTTTTTTAACTAGTAAACTTTGCACAAAAAAATTAATAATTAAGCCCGCACTCTTTTCTCCACAATGCGGGCTTATAACCTTACATTAACCTGTAGCAAAGTGCATAGTTATTATTTTAAATAACGTGCAGAGTAATTTTCCACATTGTGGGCTATAGTCTCGCATTACCCTCCTAGTGCCTCATATTTCCTCTAGTACATAATTACTTTTACATTTAGTATAGGGTTATTTTTTTATAGTGCGGGCTTATAACCCCGTATTACCTCGCAATGTCTCTTTATTTCTTTCAGTGCATAGTTAATTTACAAAGAGTGTAGGATTATTTTCTCGTAGTGCAGACTTTTAACTCTATATTTTCTATTAGGTTTTTAATTATTGGCAATTGTGTACAAAATATTCTAAGTGTATTCTTACATGTATATGAGCTTTATACAAGTCTAGAATATCTCTGGTTTGAAGAATTGCAAAATTATTGGAGAAAAATTGTTGAGTTCACACTGCGTTCACAAACGCGTTCGAATGCGGTGCGTTCCCAAACGCATTCGAACGCGGGTATTTGCGTTCACAAAGACCGAGAGCTGCATTCACAAATGCGTTCGAACACGGATACTTGCGTTCACACAGACCAAGAGCTGCGTTCACAAACGCGTTCGAACGCGAATACTTGCGTTCACACAGATTGAGAGCTGCGTTCAAAAACGCGTTCAAACGCGGGTACTGCGTTCACACAAACTGAGAGCTGCGTTCACAAACGCGTTCGAACGCAACCTAAAGAATTCAAGTTGTCGCGTTCGAATGCACTCGGGCCCGTTCGAACGCACCTCAGATCAAGTCATGCCGTTCGAACGCACTTGGGCCGCGTTCTAACTCACCAACGAAGTTTGAAAATCTTGGACTTTCGTGAGTACGAATAAGACTTGGATTTGTCTCTATCTTGGAGATCATATATAAGAATTGTGATGCCCTATCTCTAGGGTGGTTGAAGAAGCAATATTGAAGGAGACTTCTTGAGGCTACATCGGTTCTTCAACTAACAAGGTTCCACTCATCTACAAAATTTACTTTTTCGTCTTAAGGGCTATCTAGACAAAAGATCAATCTCGAGGGTTACTGAGATTGGACTTCAATCACGAGAATAAGTGAATCGTGGGTTCTAGCGAGCAAGATTGAGAGGAACAAAGTCGTTTGGATCGAGAGGTTGTTTTGTGAGTCAGTCTTGTAACTGTTACTATTCTAGTAATTGATTTTGATCCGAGTTTGGATCCATAGTTTTTTCCCGTTTAGGTTTTTCCACGTTAAAATCTTGGTGTTCATCTCTACTTTTGTTCTTAATATTTCTTCGGACTTTTACTTAAGCAAACAAGTGATATCATTGCCTAGTATTTAGATACATATTTGTGTCTAGGGATTTTTCAATTGGTATTAGAGCAGGTTCTCTCACCCTTTGAGAGAGATCAGATAGGTACGGATTTTCATAGAGATAGACTATCATCTATTAGACCTCCTATCCTAGATGGATCAAATTATGGATATTGGAAAGATATGATGAGAGCTTACTTAATTCTTAAAAATAGAATTGTCCGTAAGATCCTTAGGTCCTTTCCAGAAAGGTTTCAGGCGAAAGTTACAGCTATTGAGGAAAGCAAGGATAGTGATTCTATGAAAGTTGAACAATTGGTAGAAAATCTACAAACATTTGAGTCCAGTCTTTCGAGACCGAAGAAGTCCAAAAGAATTGCTCTATCCACAGTTGAACAAAATATAGAGGAGTCTGATGATGAAGGTGATTTAGATGTTGAGATGTTGGCCATGTTTGTCAAAAAGTTTAATAAATTTTTTCGGAAGCCAATCAAGTTGAATGCTGAAAAACTTGAGAAAAGCAAAGCCTTTGTGAAAAAGAAGAATACTGCAAGTTCGAACACAGGTGTGAGCAACAATGGTGTCAAACAGAAAATTAAGAATTCTGAGAATAAAGTTCGATGCTTTGAATGTTCTGGTTTTGGTCACATAGCACAAGAATGCCCTAATCGCCTTAAGAAGAAGGGTAAAGCTATGAAAGTTACTTGGGATGACTCAAATGAATATGATGATGATTCTGGAAAAGACGAAGAAAACTTTGTAGCTTTTGCCTCTTCTCTACTTAATATTGATTCCGTTATTGATACTGATAGTACAGATGATTAGGATATGTTACCAGCTGAAAAAGATGAATCTAAAATTCAAAAGGCATATAATGACCTGTACCTAGAGTCGTTTAAACTCAAGAAAAACAATCTTAGACTACTTCAACGACTCAAGGTAATCGAACCAGAAATAATTCAATTTGAGGAGAAGTACAAATTGGAACTTGAACGTGTCAAAGACCTTTCTGAACAACTTGACAATGCATAAAATAAAATGAAGGCTGATGAAATTGAACTAGAGTGATTGCATAAGGAAGTGACATTTCTTATAGGGAAGAACAAACTTGACGAGATTCTAAAGGCTCAGATCTCTAGAAAAGATAGGTATGGTGTTGGATACACTAGTAATTCAAATAATAATAAAACTGTCTTCGTTTCTGCAGGAATACAAAATGAAGAATATCTAAAGTCGTCAACCGCATTTATAAAGCAATCCTGGATGAATGCTTCTAAACTGAAGTTGAATCTACAAATTGGTGAATCCTCAATAGCACCAAAGATAAACTTTAGTCACACTCTTCAACAAAAGGTGAGTAGAAAATTGTTTGTTCCGACATGCTATCATTGCGGCATTCTAGGGCATATTTGACCTCATTGCAAATTTTTGCAAAAACCTAGAAGTGCTTTCATTTATGGGATGAAAACAAAGGCCATATGGGTCAAGAAAAGTGATTTGAAATGTTATGTTGTGCATACAGCTTTGAAAGCTTTAAATTCTTATTTGTGGTATTTAGACAGTGGTTGTTCAAGACATATGTCGGGTGACAAGTCGTTATTTTCTAATCTTGAAAAACATAAAGGGGGAGTTGTGACATTCGGAGATGGTAATTCATCCAAGGTAATAGGTAAAGGAAAGTAAGTTCTCCGGGGGTTCCTATTCTTGAAAATGTTCCTTATGTTAAGGGCTTGAAATCAAATTTTCTGAGCATCAATCAATTTTGTGATGAAGATTATGAAGTAAAATTCTCCAAAAATGATTGTACTATTCTAGATCATGGTGGTAATGTTATATGTTATGGATCTAGAAGATCTGATAATTATTATGTTGTTGGAACGTCACATAAACTGAAATGTAACAGTGCCTCTTTCGACATTACAGATCTGTGGCATCAACGTCTGGGACATGTGAATCACAAGGAATTATTTACTCTATCCAAACAAGAAGTGGTAAGTGGAATACCTAAGATGAAAGAAATATCAAAAAGAGTATGTGGTTCGTGTCAAATTGGAAAACAAATTCAGATCTCACATAAGAAGGTAAATACAGCTACCACCGACTGTGTGCTTCAATTAGTTCACATGGACTTGATGGGTCTAACAAAAACGAAAAGTCTTGGAGGTAAACGCTATATATTCTTAATGGTCGATGATTACTCCAGATATACTTGGGTTGCCTTTCTACATGAGAAGTCTGAAAGCTTTGAAGTTTTTAAATCACTATGCTTAAAATTGCAAAATGAAAAATCTACTACCCTAGTTAGGATTCGTTATGATCATGGTAGAGAATTTAAAAATGAAAATTTTTCTATATTTTGCGATTCTCTTGTTATTCAACATGAATTTTCGGCTCCTATATCTCCACAACAGAACGAGATTGTGGAAAGAAATAACCGAGTTGTGCAGGAAATGGCTAGGGTTATGCTTCACGCTAAAAATGTTACTCAAAGATTTTGGGCAGAGGCAGTCAATACAGCAGTACATGTGATAAATCATGTTTATCTAAGACCAGGTACAAAAATGACTGCTTATGAAATTAGGAAAGGTAAGAAACCTAGTGTTAAATATTTTCGAGTTTTTGGTAGTAAATATTATATCTTGCGTGATCGAGAATATTTGACTAAATTTGACACTAGAAGTAGCGAAGGTATCTTCTTAGGGTATTCGAATAATAGCAGAGCCTACAGAGTATTTAATATTGACACTTCTACTGTTATGGAATCTGCTAATGTTATGATAGATAAATCCACGACTGATTTAACTAAAACTACTCCTATTTATGTCTCTATAGGTACATATGACGAAGAAATAGGAAAGGAGCTTGATCTGGAAATTGAGAATCAGGACGGGGACAAAGTTGAAATGAACAAACATGACTGCAACGTACTAAAACCATCTGATAGAGTGAAATCAAATCATCCACTGTCACAAGTGATCGGAGATGTGAATGAACCAATTAAAACAAGACGACAAATCTAAAGTGAGGTATCATTTACTTATTATACATCTTCTTTTGAACCTAAAAATGTGAAGGAAGGATTGTTAGACGATTTTTGGGTTAATGCTATGCATGAGGAATTAGAGCAATTTTCTAGGAATGATGTTTGGTATTTAGTTCCTAGACCTAAGAATGTGAACGTCATTGGAACAAAATGAATTTACAAAAATAAAAGTGATGAACAAGGCAATATAGTTCGAAATAAAGCAAGACTCGTAGCACAGAGATATACTCAGGTTGAGGGTATAGATTTCTACTCACCTTTTGTCGAGGAGTGTGACTAGAGTTTACTTTTGGTACCGTCGAAGTTTCACTAGTTTGTAGATTCAACTTCAGTTTAGAAGCATTCATCCAGGATTGCTTTGTAAATGCGGTTGATGGCTTCAGATATTCTTCCTTTTGTATACCTGCAGAAACAAAGACAGTTTTGTTATTATTTGAATTACTAGTGTATCCAACACCATACCAGTCTTTTCCAGAGATCTGAGCTTTTAGAATCTCATCAAGTTTGTTCTTCTCTTTTAGAAATGTCACTTCCTTATTCAATCGCTCTAGTTCAATTTCATCAGCCTTCATTTTATTTTTCGCATTGTCAAGTTGTTCAGAAAGGTCTTTGACACGTTCAAGCTCTAATTTGTACTTCTCCTCAAATTGAATTCTTTCTGGTTTAATTACCTTGAGTCGTTGATGTAGTCTAAGATTGTTTTTCTTGAGTTTAAACGACTCCAGGTACAGGTCATTATATGCCTTTTGAATTTCAGATTCATCTTCTTCAGCTGGTAACATATCATAATCATCTGTACTATCAGTATCAATAACGGAATCAATATTAAGTAGAGAAGAGGCAAAAGCTACAAAGTTTTCTTCGTCTTTTCCAGAATCATCATCATATTCATCTGAGTCATCCCAAGTAACTTTCATAGCTTTACCCTTCTTCTTAAAGCGATTAGGGCATTCTTGTGCTATGTGACCAAAACCAGAACATTCAAAGCATCGAACTTTATTCTCAGAATTCTTAATTTTCTATTTGACACCATTGTTGCTCACACCTGTGTTCAAACTTGCAGTATTCTTCTTTTTCACAAAGGCTTTGCTTTTCTCAAGTTTTTCAGCATTCAACTTGTTTGGCTTCCGAAAAAATTTATTAAACTTTTTAACGCACATGGCCAACATCTCAACATCTAAATCACCTTCATCATCAGACTCCTCTATACTTTGTTCAACTGTGGATAGGGCAATCCCTTTGGACTTCCTCGGTTTTGAAAGGCTGGACTCAAATGTTTGTAGATTTCCTACCAATTGTTCAATTTTCATAGAATCGATGTCCTTACTTTCCTCAATAGCTGTAACTTTTGCCTAAAACCTCTCTGGAAGAGACCTAAGGATCTTACGGACAATTCTGTTTTTAGGAATTTTCTCTCTTAGGTTGAAACTTGAGTTGACTATATCACTCAGCTTTGCATAGAACTCATCAAATGTCTCATTCTCCTCCATACGTAGAGTTTTAAAACTAGTAGTCAACCTCTTAAGTTTAGAAAGTTTGACAGTCATAGTTCCTTCGTGAGTAGTTTCTAAGATCGTCCAAGCTTCTTTTGCTATCTCACAAGTAGAAATTCTTCTAAATTCTTCCGAGGAAACACAACTAAAAATTGCATTTATTGCCTTGCTATTCCATCCAACTTTTTCATAGTCTGACCTATCCCATGACTCTATCGGTTTATCAGCAAGTTTATCATCCACCATGTACATTGGTGGACTCCAACCGTTCACAACGGCAAACCATACTCGTTCATCTATAAACTTCAAGTAAGCTCTCATCCTAGCTTTCCAATATCCATAATTTGATCCATCTATAATAGGAGGTCTAATAGATGATGGTCCATCTCTATGAAAATCCATGCCTATCTGATCTCTCTCAAAGGGTGAGAGAACCTGCTCTAATACCAATTGAAAAAATCTCTAGACACAAGTATGTATCTAAATACTAGGTAATGATATCACCCGTTCACTTAAGTAAAAGTCCGTAGAAATATTAAGAATGAAAGCAGAGAAGAACGCCAAGATTTTAACGTGAAAAAACCCAAACGGAAAAAAACTGATACGATTCGGACTTCACCGACGTCGTCTCGAGTTTGGATTTACCTTAGGATAAGATTGAGTTTTAGGATAAGATTGAGTTTTAGGATAAGATTGTGTTTTAGGATAAGATTGAGTTTTAGGATAAGATTGTGTTTTAGGATAAGATTGAGTTGTTGGTTAGCCTATAAAAGTATGTGTAGGGCAACCAAAATTAGGAATTGAATATTGAGAATTGAGTTTGCCTTGCCTCCTTCATCTTCTTCGCTCCCGTTCCCTCAATCTCCCCGGCGACGCCGCTTCTAATCTCCCTCGACGGGCCAATCACCCTAGTCCCTTAGGAGTGGCCCTCTTCTCCCCCTTCTTCCAATTTATCCATCGCTATCTCTAACCTTTCCATCATCCATAACCCTTCCACCATCACTTTTACACCGGTGCCACCCCATCAACACCGGCCCTCCACAATCCACCATTACCCAGGATTTCGTGCCTTCATCCACGGAATCCAAAAACAGAGTATCCTGACGTTCGTCCACTAAACGAACGATATCTCGAGATCCCCAACTCCGATTCGCCTCAAACTAGATCCGTTGGAAAGCTCTTTTCCGGGCCTACATCATATCAAAATTTCACACCGATCCAACGGTAGGATATTTCGGGATCTGATCTCAAAGTTCCGTGCAAGATCGTAACAATCTGGTATCAGGGCCATAGCACCAAAAGAGGGTTCGTATCAAGCTGGTATCAGAGCCACCGTTCCTCGGACAAGCGCTTCCAATGACGACCACCAGATCCATGGCTGCACGGCGTGATGATGAAGAAGAGATTCTCCCAATAGAGGAGGAAGAGACGATTGCGGGGACTTCCACCCGCGGAACCATCCGATCTAATCGGAATACGGAAGAGCCTAGCGTTCTATCCATGTTGGGGTCTATTTCAGAGCAGATGGCCATCAACCACCAGATGATGATGGAGATGATGCGGAACTACGGGCGCCAAGGGAAGCAATGTCTAACGGGAAGGCACCATCGACCCCACGACGCGAGTCCACCCCCTTGAATCAATCCTCACCGGTTCAGCCTTTGCAACCACAAGAGCCGCTGCTACCACCACCCTATGGGCAGAGGCAAGCAAGGATGGTTACACCAGGACCAGTTGCGGGTGAACCCATCCGACGAGCGAATCACCATGGAGACCACATTGGAGATCAAGATCCATGGGCGGGCCGATACGATCCGGAACCACGGCGAGTTGATCTAAACCGAAGGAGGGATCATCAACCCTTCATGGTGCATCCTCCGCCGGTTAGACAAGGAGTTGGGCATGATCTGGAACGAGACAACGGCATTCGTGGACAAGTCGTGCGTCTCGAATTCCCCAAGTTCAAAGGTGGCGATCCAATTGATTGGTTGTATAGGGCAGAGCAATTCTTTGCATACCAAGGTACGGCGGAAGAATACAAAGTGACGCTTGCAAGCTTCCACCTTGAGGATGCGGCGCTTCATTGGTTTCGATCAGCCAATGCCATTGAGGCCATCGAAACTTGGGCTGAATTTTGCGCCGATATCACACGGCGATTTGGAGTATCGGGCTATGAAGACTTTGATGCTCTCCTCTCAAAGACGGTTCAGAAGACCACGGTTGGGTCATACCAAGAAGAATTTGAGAGGATTAGTAGCCGATGTCATCCACCATGGACGGATCGGCAACTTCGCAAAGACCTTCATCTCCGGGCTGCGGGGTGACATACAAGCCGATGTGAGGGCTTTAAGGCCTAGAACCTTAAAGGAGGCCTTCCAAGATGCGGTGCTTATGGAAGACAAGCATAGAGCCATGAAGATACATTGGAAGCGAGTTGGACAAGCCAAGGAAGCCGCAATCAAGCTCTACCAAACATAGCGGCGGGAAACACTAGCGGAGTACCAAGAGCTGCTCTTTGCATTGATACCTCCTCGAGCACCCTTGAAGCCATCCCAAGATGTGAAGTACGCACCTAGAGGTCCGGGCGAGCACTCACACCTGCCCAAGTAGAAGAAAGAAGAGCCAAGGGCTTATGCTTCCGTTGTGATGAGAAGTTTGTACCGGGGCATCGTTGTGCTAAACCGATGGGATCGGTGATGCTCATCGATGGATTGGAGGAAGCGGAGGATGAGCTTGCAGCTGAAAGCGCAGATGTGGCTGGACATCGAGGAGAAGAAGTTGAGGAGCAAAACGTGGTGGACGTGATAGCTGAAATCTCCCTCCACGCTTATTCGGGGACGGCGGCGCCAAAGACATTGCGGGTGAACGGAGTAGTCAAGAAGACCACGGTGAGAATCTTGATTGACACCGGGTCCACCCACAACTTCATTGACAAGAGGCTCCTTAGGAAGATTGGGCTCGAGTCGGAACCCACGGAAGGGTTCGATGTGACGATTGGAGATGGCACCACCTTGCGAGCAGATTTTATTTGTGGAGGTGTGGTATTGAAGGTGCAAGGCCAAAGTTTCACATTGGATCTTTATCCATTGGCCTTGCGAGAGCTGATATTGTTTTGGGAACCCAATGGCTTCAAAGCTTGGGGCCCGTAACATTTGATTTCTCAAACCTCACACGACCTTTCGGAGGAATGGAAGAAAGGTACTGCTGGATGGAAATCAACCGCGGCAAGGACCAACATTGCAACCACTTGTAGGCTTTCCTAGTGCGGGGGACCGAGCTCTACTATTGCAAATGGCTGTTCCTGAACCAGAACATCCCTCACCAAGGAGAATAGCCGCTGACTTGCAAGAGCTACTGCATGAGTTCCGGGATCTCTTCGAGGAACCCCGAGGACCGCCGCCGAACCGTCGCCATGACCATCGCATCCAGATCGTTCCAGGGGCTGAACCTGCAAATGTTCGGCCCTATCGGTACCCGCATGTCCAGAAGGAAGAGATCAGTAAATTAGTGGAGGAAATGCTCGAGCAAGGGATTATTCAACCGAGTAGAAGTGCCTACTCATCTCCGGTGTCTTTGCTGGTTCGGAAGAAAGACGGGAGTTGGCGGTTTTGCGTCGACTACCGAGCCTTGAATACCATTACTGTCAAAGACCGGTACCCAATACCGGTGATCGAGGAGTTGCTAGATGAGCTCACTGGGTCAGCCTACTTCAGCAAACTTGACTTAAGGGCGGGGTACCATCAAATCCGAGTCGACCACGGAGATGTGCACAAACGGCGTTTCGAACTCACGATGGCCACTACGAGTTCCGAGTCATGCCGTTTGGACTCACCAATGCACCGGCCACCTTCCAAGGGCTTATGAATGACCTATTCCGCCCACTTTTGCGTCGGTACGTGCTCGTCTTCTTTGACGATATTCTAGTGTATAGCAGGAATTGGGGTGAACACTTGCGACACGTACGGGAGGTACTAGATATCTTGCGACAAAACCAGCTGAAAGTCAAGATGAGCAAGTGTCTATGGGGAGAGTCACGCGTGGAGTACCTGGGGCATATAATTTCAGCAAAAGGAGTGGAAGCTGATCCAAGCAAGATCAAGAATATGGTGGACTGGCCGATTCCTACTAATCAGCGGGAATTGAGGGGATTTCTTGGGCTGACGGGGTACTATCGGCGATTCGTTGCCAACTACGGCAAAATTGCTGCCCCACTGACCTCCTTACTCAGAAAAGGTGGGTTTCAATGGACGGGCAAAGCTACGGAGGCTTTTGAAGCCTTGAAGACCGCTATGTCTACAGCTCCTGTTCTAGCACTACCGGATTTCGGCAAGCCTTTCGTGGTGGAATGCGACGCTTCGGGTGAAGGCATTGGAGCAGTTTTGATGCAGGAGGGCAGACCCGTGGCATACATGAGCAAAGCATTATCAAATCAGTCGCGACAGCTATCAACCTACGAGCGCGAAATGCTAGCAATTCTACATGCCGTCACCAAATGGCGACCCTACTTGATTGGCCAAAGGTTTACTATCCGCATGGACCAGTGTAGCTTGCCCTACTTCATGGAGCAACGTGTGCACACCCCAGCCCAACAAAGGTGGGTTACTAAACTCCTTGGGTATGACTATGAATTAGTCTACAAAAAGGGGATTGAGAATAGAGCGGCTGATGCTCTTTCGCGCCAACCAGATACAAGTGAACTCGCCTCCTTCTCAGCACCAACATCTCTTATATCTTCAGATTTGTGGAGAACCAAAGCAGAAGATCATACCATGGAGGAGCTAGAGTCAAGGTGCAAAGATCGCTTCCCAAATTTCAAACCTTGAGGACAAGGTTGCGGAAGCGTGGTGGATTGATACGATTCGGACTTCACCGACGTCGTCTCGAGTTTGGATTTACCTTAGGATAAGATTGAGTTTTAGGATAAGATTGAGTTTTAGGATAAGATTGTGTTTTAGGATAAGATTGAGTTTTAGGATAAGATTGTGTTTTAGGATAAGATTGAGTTGTTGGTTAGCCTATAAAAGTATGTGTAGGGCAACCAAAATTAGGAATTGAATATTGAGAATTGAGTTTGCCTTGCCTCCTTCATCTTCTTCGCTCCCGTTCCCTCAATCTCCCCGGCGACGCCGCTTCTAATCTCCCTCGACAGCCAATCACCCTAGTCCCTTAGGAGTGGCCCTCTTCTCCCCCTTCTTCCAATTTATCCATCGCTATCTCTAACCTTTCCATCATCCATAACCCTTCCACCATCACTTTTACACCGGTGCCACCCCATCAACACCGGCCCTCCACAATCCACCATTACCCGGATTTCGTGCCTTCATCCACGGAATCCAAAAACAGAGTATCCTGACGTTCGTCCACTAAACGAACTATATCTCGAGATCCCCAACTCCGATTCGCCTCAAACTAGATCCGTTGGAAAGCTCTTTTCCGGGCCTACATCATATCAAAATTTCACAGCGATCCAACGGTAGGATATTTCGGGATATGATCTCAAAGTTCCGTGCAAGATCGTAACAATCTGGTATCAGGGCCATAGCACCAAAAGAGGGTTCGTATCAAAAACCACGGATCCAAACTCGGATCAAAAACCAATCACTAGAATAGTAGCAGTTACAAGACTGACTCACAAAATAACCCGTCGATCCAAACGATTTTGTTCCTCTCAGTCTTGCTCGCTAGAACCCACGATTCACCACTTCTCGTGATTGAAGTCCAATCTCAGTAACCCTTGAAATTGATCTTTCGTCTAGATAGCCCTTAAGATGAAAGATTAACTTTTGTAGATGAGTGGAACCTTGTTAGTTGAAGAACCGATGTAGCCTTAAGAAGTCTCCTTCAATAATGCTTCTTCAACCACCCTAGAGATAGGGTTTCACAATCCTTATATATGATCTCCAAGATAGAGCCAAATCCAAGTCTTATCCGTACTCACAAATCCAAGTCTTATCCATACTCACGAAAGTACAATTTTATCAAACTTCGTTGGTGCATTCGAACGCGGCCCGGGTGCGTTCGAACGGCATGACTTGAACTCAGGTGCGTTCAAACGGGCCCGAGTGCGTTCGAACGCGACAACTTGAATTCTTCAGGTTGCGTTCGAACGCGTTTGTGAATGCAGCTCTCTGTCTGTGTGAACGCAGTACCCGTGTTCGAACGCGTTTGTGAACGCGGCTCTCTTTTTGTGTGAACATAGTACCCGCGTTTGAACGCGTTTGTGAACGCGGCTCTCTGTCTGTGTGAACGCAGTACCCGCGTTCGAACGCGTTTGTGAACGCGGCTCTTTGTCTGTGTGAACGCAGATTCCGCGTTCGAACGCGTTTGTGAACGCGGTATGAACTCGACGGCTTTTCTCCAATAATCTTGCAATTCTTCAAACCAGAGATATTCTAGACTTGTGTAAAGCTCATATACATGAAAAAAAATACACTTATAATATTTTGTACACAATTGCCAACAAATAAAAACCTAACAGAGACATTTGCTCCTATTGCTAGATTAGAGTCTATTCGTATACTGCTTGCTATTGTTTGTCACTTAAAATTTAAATTGTTTCAAATAGATATTAAAAGTGCTTTTTTGAATGGTGCTCTGAATAAAGATGTTTATGTGGAACAACCGAAAGAGTTCAAAGATCAAAAATTTCCTTCTGATGTATTTAAACTAAAAAAGGCCCTCTAGCTAAAACAAGCTCCAAGGCTTAGTATGAGAAGTTGACCACTTTTTTAGTGGATGCGGGGTTCACTCGAGGGGGAGTGGACAAAACATTGTTCATTAAATGGTCGAACAAGAGTTTAGTTGTGGCACAAATATATGTGGATAACATTGTCTTCGGGGCAACGAGTCAATCGTTAGCTAAGTAGTTTGCAGATCTCATGCATAGTCATTTTGAGATGAGCATGATGGGTGAGTTGAAGTTCTTTTTGGGACTTCAAATTACTCAATTGGAAAGAGAGATATTTATCGCTCAAACCAAGTATGCTAAGGATCTTGTGACTAAATTCGGTTTAGAAAATGCAAAATATACTAGAACTCCTATGAGTACAACTACCAAACCAGGTAAGGATATTTCAAGAAAAAATGTTGATCAGAAAATTTATAGGAGCATGATTGGTAGTCTTTTGTACTTAACTACTAGTAGACCAGATATTACATTTAGTGTCGGTGTGTGTGCTAGGTTTCAATCTGAACCTAATGAGACACATTTGTTTGTTGTGAAACGTATCATAAAATATATCGGTGGCACAGTTGAATTAGGTATCTGGTTTACTTATGACTCGGGAGCTATCATATCTGGATACATGGATTCTGATTGGGCAGATTCATGTAATGATCAAAAAAGTACATCATGTGGATGTTTTAATATTGGAAACAATCTGGTTGCTTGCCAAAGTAAGAAACAAAACTCAATATTTTTATCTACTGCGGAGGCCGAGTACATTGCAGCGGGAAGTTGTTGTTCTCAGTTACTATGGATGAAACAGATGGTCAAAGATTACGACATTGAACAAGATACTATGATGGTTTATTGTGACAACATGAGTGCTATTAATATATCCAAAAATCCTGTTCAACACTCGCGTACAAAACATATTGATATTCGACATCATTTTATACGCGAATTAGTTGAAGACAAAACAATAGCACTAGAACATGTTGAGACGGAGAAATAGTTGGGTGATCTATTTACAAAACCTTTGGATTTACAATGATTTGAGTATGTTCGTACTTCTTTAGGGATTTGTGCTTTGGATTGATGTTTTTTTTTTGTTTTGGTTTGCGTGTTTCTTTTTTATTATTTCTTTTCGTTTCTTTTTAGGTTTTCTTTTACTCTGAAATTTTCTCTTTGATTTGAGTTTCAGATTTGTCGAGAGATTTTTTGTCATAAAAAAAATTGATGCACTCCTAGATTCAATAATATACTCTTGACATAAAAATATGATTTTTGTTTTGATTATGAGTTATTATAGCCAATTTTGTCATCTTGTAGTATATTGTATCATTTCTAATTTATTCACTCTCTCGACTTCTATGATAATTAAACTAAATTTAATGCACTCATAACGTGTGTATATTCTTGAGTGAGCATGACATTATGAATTTTTTTTTTAAATAGCTCACTATTGACTTTGATTTGCACAGTTTGACCTCATGCTTAGTCATCACAAATGTGTTCATAAAAGATCAATGAAAAGGGCTACAATGAGTTAGTGTGAAAGCCATCTTATTTAGAGTCCAGTTTGACTCAATACATTGCTTACAAATTACATAAAATTTTTTGATATTTGTGAATATCTTTTTGCACATTATTTGATATGTACTACAAGAAAAGGGCTACCTACTCATGTGTGAAAGTCATTATTGCACCTATATGGTTTATGTATAAAAAAAATATACAGGAAAATTCATGTTTAGTTATGAAGAATAAGTCGAAAAGTGCAAATTTAAATACTAAGTCGGTTTGACTACTGTGTTGTATTATTGTTTACATAGGAAAGTTTATTTAAGAAGAATGTTTCATGTTATCTATGCTCACCTTGCATATGCATATTGTTATGATCAATCAAGATTAATTTAATTTTGAGTGATGCATTAGAATTGATTATAATATGCTTTTGATGATTTGATTGATCTGTATATGACTTATTTCATTCGATTGTCATATTCTATCTCTTGAATCTATTTTGAATTTCTAGAAGTGCATCTCCAAAAAGATCTTCGAGTTCGAACGCGGTGACTGGCGCGTTCGAACGCGCAGACTGGTGCGTTCAAACGCACTCGAGGATTCTTTATATATTGCGTCTGAACCCAAGGGTTTTCATCTTCCATCTTCCAAACCCTAGAAACCCTTCATTTTCTATCTCTCAAATCTTCAAGATCTTGGTTTTTTTCATCAAATTTCTCACTACAAATCCTTTTAGAGGGTAGTTCTCCGGATCTAGCATCTTTCGGCCAAATCTCTTAGTTTTTCTTCACTGTTGCGATGTATTTCCATCAATTTTCCTATTTTTTATTCAATTAAGTCTCTTGATCTTGATTGATTTCGTGCATTTTCGAGTTTTGATCACGTTAAAGTTACTATCTTGATGTTTCTTGTATGATTGAACATGATATATTAGCATTTTCAAGTGGATGATGGATTTCATTTAGGACCTTCATTATTTCTTGCATTTTTTGGATTTCTTGCTATCTTTTTGTTTGCTTTGGGCATGTATTGAATCTTGCATCTTGTTTATTTCTCAAGAATGCCTAGAAAAGCTGCAGTTTCCAAGAAACCTAGGCGGCCTTCCTCACCTACTTCAGCTCCCAAGTTTTCTACATCTACGGCTGCAGGGCGATGCAAACACAATTTTGGCACTCAACCTGTTATTTGTGAATGGCCCGTGGTCATTTCTAATTTTTCTGCCTTGGGGATCGAACAGATCTTTACTGAGCGAGGATGGTTATCCGTGTGTCGGATGAGCGGAACTGCATATGTGGAAGTGGTTAGGGAATTTTTTAGTAATGCCACGGTTTTAGAACGCTGTATACGTTCTACTATCCGTAGGGTTTCGATCTACTTGGACTCCGATGTTATTCATGCAGAACTCCAACTTCCTGATGGTGAGTTTCAGTATCCATCGTTTGCTCCACTTCCTGATGTCAATGAATATACTGGTACTGTGTTAATCAAAGGGGAACATTGGAAGGGCAACATGATACCTCATGCGAAACTGACATTAGTGGCTCGCATGCTTCACCTACTTTGTCTGTACAACGTCACCCCCAAGACTCGCCATTCCAGTATTAGTCCTGATCGTGCCTTCCTCCTTCATGCGATGTTGTCGGGAGTTTCTATGGATTTGGCTGCGGTGATCTACGATTCCATTCTAACAGTTGCACAGAAAGAAGTGACTCGTGAAGGGTTGCCGTTTGGCATATTTATTACCAATTTGTGCACTCAGAGTGGGGTGCGAGTGGATGCCTCGGAACCTTCCCTTACTTCGCAAAAACCGTTGGATCGAATTACTCTTAAGCGGAGTCAAGCTCATGACCAGTCGTCTCCTCTCAAGCTATCCTCTTCCGCCGCTCGACGTTCATCACACCTCAACACGAAGTCAAGCTCATGACAGTTCGGACGATGACTCATCTCACACTGAGGGAGAGTTACCACAGTTCTCTGACCGTTTCGATCAGCTTAGCACTCAGGTGCAGGACCTCCATTCGGTCGTGAATGATTTACGAGCTGAGCAAGCTCGTTAGGGGATCGTACTCGACTCCGTGTTGTCGATTCTTCATCGTCAGTTCTCTCCGAGTTCCTAGTCTTTGGCATTTGTGTCAAAAAGGGGAGAGTGAGTGTGAGTTTAGACGTGTGTTTGGAGTTTAAGAGTTTACTGGTGTAGGGGGAGTAATGAACTTTGCGTGAATACTTGTGAACTGCTTGCTTGATAACTTGTGTTTGGATTGTTATTTATTTCAAGTTATTTTCACTTGATCTTGGTTTGGTATATTTTTATTTGCAGTGATTGATATGCTAAAAGTACTAGACTTGTTGAATGCTCATTTTGAATTCTTTGTAATATCTTGTAAACTAAATGTTTTGTCACAAATTGCTAAAGGGGGAGATTATTAGGTTTTTAATTATTGGCAATTGAGTACAAAATAGTCTAAATGTATTTTTACATGTATATGAGTTTTATACAAGTCTAGAATATCTCTGGTTTGAAGAATTGCAAAATTATTGGAGAAAAGCTGTTGAGTTCACACCGCGTTCAAAAACGCGTTCGAACGTGGTGCGTTCACAAATGTGTTCGAACGCGGGTACTTGCGTTCACACAGACCGAGAGCTGTGTTCACAAACGCGTTCAAACACGGGTACTTGCATTCACACAGACTAAGAGCTACATTTACAAACGCGATTGAACGCGGGTACTGCGTTCACACAGACCGAGAGCTGTATTCACAAACGCGTTCGAACGCAACCTAAAGAATTCAAGTTGTCGCGTTTGAATGCACTCGGGCCCGTTTGAACGCACCTGAGTTCAAGTCATGCCGTTTAAATGCACTTGGGTCGCGTTCAAACGCACCAACGAAGTTTGAAAATCTTGGACTTTCATGAGTACGAATAAGACTTGGATTTGGCTCTATCTTGGAGATCATATATAAGGATTGTGATGCCCTATCTCTAGGGTAGTTGAAGAAGCATTATTGAAGGAGACTTCTTGAGGCTACATCTGTTCTTCAACTAACAAGGTTTTACTCATCTACAAAATTTAATCTTTCGTCTTAAGGGCTATCTAGACGAAAGATCAATCTCGAGGGTTATTGAGGTTGGACTTCAATCACGAGAAGTAGTGAATCGTGGGTTCTAGCGAGCAAGACTGAGAGGAACAAAGTCGTTTGGATCGACCGGTTGTTTTGTGAGTCAGTCTTGTAACTGCTACTATTCTAGTGATTGGTTTTGATCCGAGTTTGGATCCGTGGTTTTTTCCCGTTTGGGTTTTTCCACGTTAAAATCTTGGTGTTCATCTTTGCTTTCATTCTTAATATTTCTTCGGACTTTTACTTAAGCAAATGAGTGATATCATTGCCTAGTATTTAGATACATACTTGTGTCTAGGGGTTTTTTATTTTCTTATAATGTCTTTTTATTTTCTCTCGAGCATAGTTATTTTACAAAGAGTAAGAGGTTATTTTCTTACATTGCGAGCTTATAACCCTTCATTACCTTATAGTGTCTCTTTATTTCTTCTAATACATAGTAATTTTACATAAAGTGCGGGGTTATTTTCTTACAGTTTGGGGTTATAACCCCGGAGTGCTTCTTTTTTTCTTTAGTGCATGATTATTTTACATAGATTGCAGGGTTAATTTCCGATAGTGTAGACTTATAACCTCGCATTATCCCATAGTGTATGGTTATTTCCTTAGTGCAGCTATATAGAGTATTTTAAGTTTGTAGTTGTAATAAAAAATGATATCATTTTAGAAAAAGACTATTTACTACTACTATTTTAACATATGCTCAATGGTATTTTTATTATTTAGTTTAAAATATCACCAATTCTCAATACAATTTTATTATTTTTTAAAATTTTAATATTAATTTTATGTCACATCAAATATAATTATTATTCCTTATACTAGTATTGAACTAAATATTAGAATAGCTTATACTAGTATTAGCTCTCTTATTCTGATATTAAAAATTAGAATCATAATGACTATTCTAGCCTTATTCCACAATTGAGTACAAATATAGATCCCTTCCTCTCTCTCTCCTAGTTCCTCCACTCTTTCTCGCAGCCGCGCTTCTTCTCTTTTTTTTCTTAAGGAAAGCACTTGCCGTGAGTGAGTTGTCGGACCTGACCCCTTTGACCACTTCATCCTCTTCTCTAGCTAGTGAACTTGGCATCCTTGCTTTTAATTTCATTTTTATATTGTATAGAAGACTATCAAAATATTTCTATTTGATCCTTGTTTGGCCAAATTTGTTAGCCAGCAATTGTCGCTTGGCTTAGCTTTGACTTGAGAAGTTTCCTCCCAATGTCGGGTTATTGGTGGTGCCTTCCACTAGCCGACTCAACCTCCGATTGAGGCTAAGCTAGGTAGACTTTTTCATCAAGCTCGTGTCTTGGTTCCGACCGCGTCGCTGTCATTTATGCCTCCTTGTTGGCTACTATAGCCCCCCGTTGCCATCCTCTATCTTGTTGTGGGGTTTCTAAGACACATTCACCTAGCTTCGGGTGGGTTGGCATCTCCATTAATGGAGGTTTTTTTTTTCTTCACGACTCCATCGGGTACGGGCCAAAGGGCTGATCGCTTGCACTCTGTGGGCACTGTGGAAGAGCAGGAACGGTGTGGTGTTCAGAGGAAAGCGGACGCCGGAGCTAGCCGTGGTCCGGGCTGCGGTCGAAATGGCGGAGGAGTACCGTAGCAGAAGCAAACAGAAGAACCCGAAACCTAGGAAGATAAGGAAGCACTGGGTACCGCCGGAGACGGGCTGGATCAAAGCCAACACGGACGGAGCACTGAAAGCGGGCGCATACCAAGGCGGAGCAGCGGCCATATTTCGAAGTTCCGACGGGAAGTTCCTTCAGGCGGGATGGGAACCGTGCCCGGGTACCTCGGCGCTACAAACAGAAATCTGGGCCATCAGACTGGCGTTGAAGATGGCGAGAAGAGGCTCTCGGCTAGAGATAGAGTCGGACTGCACCGAGGCCATCAGAAGCGTGCAGCAGCCGGAGCTCGGGCCATGGCGGGTCCGCAACCTGGCGCGCGAATGTGCCGAGCTCGCCAACGGCGTTGGTGAGGTCCGGTTATCCCACGCTGGGAGAGAAGCCAACTCGGCGGCGACGGGCGGCGGCGGTCGGGGCCGGTGTGGCCTCGGGACCTTTGCCCGGTGGAGCGCCTAGCGACGCTCCACCGGAACTTTGTAAGGTTTTAACCGCCGACACTGACACGTGGCGGCGGAAAATTAATAAATAGCTGAACCCAGCTCTTTACTTCAAAAAAAAAAAAAAAAAGACTCCATCGGGTAACATGGAAAGAAGGTAAAGGTGGTGGGGTTTAGGCTAGGCTAAACCCCCTCCTTTTGTGCTTGGACAGCAAGCAAGTTCGGGTTGGGCCCATGGCCCAACCCAAGAGCTGGTAGTAGTGGGCTGTGGGCAGCCAGGGCTATCAGCTAGTTTTAGTTTTTAATTTCCTTAGTTATTTTTTTAAAACTTTATAAATTGAGTCGTATAAATTTAATTTTATGGAAATAGTAATTCATTTTTTTAGAATATTAGAAGTCATGGACGTAGAAATTGTGAATAATATTTTATTAAAATATATTATTTATAATAATTATTGAGTTAGTATTCTTAATAGTTATTTTTGACTAAATAAATAATTGAACTTACGCAAGCCCATGACGAATGTTACATAATATAATTAATAAAATAGTTCTTTGTTAGATTCTTTTATGATGTAACTATATTTATCACTCAACTTCTATTTTTATTAGTATTTTATATCTTATATTTATTTAAAGTATTGCTACATTAAAATCTTTACATTTTTATTTTTATTATTAAAACACTTTTATATAACTTATTCTATTATTTGTATTACTTTTGGTTTTAATTCTAATTATTTTATATTGAACTTGCTTAATTTTATAATTAATGTAATTTAAGTTTGAGATAATTAATAAAGTTTAAAATAGTAATTGATGTTACTAATTTCCTTTATTTAGGATAATAATATAAAGTTATCTCATATATGGTCTTGTATAAACTAAACAGTAGATTGAAATTCTAATATAAGATTAGTAATCTCAAGAGATATGTTATCTCTCAGGATAAGCCTAGGGATGACTTGTCTACTATTATATAATCTTACAACCAAACACACCTTAAGTATTTATTATGTACAATCTAAAAATTACTTGTGGAAGAGTGTAAGTGCGAATAAAATCAATTAATGGAATTAATTTGAGTCAAAATTGTCATATTCATTATTTGCTAGTGTTAGGGAAATGGTTTCCGATGATTATGTAAATGACGTACAATGATAGTTCTAAGTGTAGTAGCATCTGTAAGGCAACCAACATGCAGACAATACTGGGTAAACTACTATCTAACTTAATACTCCGAAATTGGAGTGGCGTCCAGTAGAGCATATAGTGTGTGAATGGTTTTAGTAGCGTGAGGCCGGTACTACACAAGAGTGGAGATGGTGTTGACTGTAGAAATTGAAATTATCATAAACCTATTCATATTAGTAGTTTTCTTTTGTAGTTTCTCCTAGTACCAAACATTAATATTTTCTACCTCTATGTAAGTGATTCAAAGACTTAGAGAAAAGCATCAAACTTAACTTGGTGGAATCAAAGTAAATTATTTATGAGTTCTAAAATAAAAGCTTACCAAAGGAGCTAAGTCGTTCACCTACATCAACGCCATCATCATAGATAAATTACATTTGAGAAATGATGTTGACAGTGTAGAAATTCAAATTATCATAAACCTATTCATATTAGGAGTTTTCTTTCCTAGTTTCTCCTAGTACGAAACACTAATATTTTCTACCTCTATATAAGTGATCCAAAGATTTAGAGGAAAGTATCAAACTTAACTTAGTGGAATTAAAGTAAATTATTTATGAGTTCTAAAGTTACACTGCTGATCATTAACAATACCAAAGGAGCTAAACCATTCACCTACATCGTCACCATCATCATCCATAAATTACATTTGAGAATTGATCTGCCACTCGAGTACCTACCAAAATGAGATGATCGTTTTCATAAGAGTAGTTAATTAGGTAGTTTCTATTCAAGAAGTTGTTAAAAATATTATGGAACACGAGTGTCGGGAGGGGTTATAAATAAGTTATTTCTATTGCTTAGAGAAATAAGATTGATCAGCTTTAGGCAAGTTCGTATTTTTTCCTCTATGCTAGAGGGGTTTTTTGCTGTAAAAAAAATTGTCCCAGTGTGTTTGTCGTGCTTTGCTTTTCCTATTCATATTCATCTTTCTATTTTATACTCTTTTTCTTACACTTTCACTCACCAATTTGAGATCAATTTATAGATAGAGTAGGATTGGGATTTTCATTTCCTACTAAATCTTAATTTTCAAAGTTCACTTCTTAATCAATTTTCTAAACCTAATATGATTTGATTTTCCAAAACGGATATGGGTTTAGTTTTTGACTTTGATTTTTAGTTAGGCTTTAATTTTCATATCTCTAAACCTAGTCAGCCTTAGAATCTTATCTCCCCCACAAAATTGTAATTAGTATCAAAGTTGGTTTCTCTCATCTTAGAGAGATAATTGAGATAAAGATTTACTTTGAGAAAGTCTATCAACTGTTAGGTCTCCACTCCTTGATGGGTCTAACCGTCCGAAAAGCTAGGATGAGATATTTTTAGAAAATATTAAAAATCCATTAATAAGCATGTTTGGATTTCTATTATGCATAGTTATTCCTATCCTATTGAAAAATTAGAAGAGTCAATGGTACTAAAACCCATTGAGAAGTGGGATAAAAATGATTTTGAAGGGATGGGAGGGAATAACAACAATATCATATTCAGTAGTCTCACTCAGAATGAGTTCACACACATAAATATTTGTGAAATCAAAAAAGAAGCATGAGTATTGCTTTAGTGGTACCGAATAATGGAGCGTTAGGGCTCTCATTTTGAGTTGTATGCTCTTGATTTTTTTTCTATGTATAACGATCTCGCAATGTGCGATGATGATGATAATGGAGATAGAATATGGGCTTATGACTAGGTTCTTAGTCGAATGGTCACAAGAAACTGGTCGTATATATAAGGCATATATGGGTGACATCTCATTAGATGTCTATCTCTGCTCATTGTTGTGTTTGCTATATAATTTAAGGTTCTATGTGAGCATATAATGTGAAAGATTCAAGGATAATAAGAGTGCAACAATCTGAAGATCAGCCCAAATTCTCCCTTAGAGTGGAACTTTCAAGGAAATCTGCAGGAGATCTCACCATCCGATAGCTCTGTAACTTGAATTGATTATTCCTCTTAATGTAAGGATTCCAACACAATTGAGATCACGTCGATCGGGTTTGTAGATCAAAAGTTATGGGAAAAATAATGACCGTGAGTCAGATGGTGGCGTGGGTAACATGAGTAATGGAATAGGAAATAATGGTTAGGTTTTGTGGAGATTGGTGGCTATGGTGGTAGGGTAGAGCATAAAGCTAGATGAAGGGGGATACTTCAAAAAGTTTTAAACTAGTCTATATACTTATGATTAAAGTGAGACCATTAAATTTTCTATTAAACTTAGCTAAAGATACTAAAATGACTAGATTACCCTATCGTGTTTTTTGGATAAGACATGTAGGTTTTTTAGATAATGTCACTAAATAAGTAAAATAGTCAAAAAAATTTAACATATATGAGAGTTAAAATAATTTTGGGCGTAAGTATAAAATGATAAAAATATATCTTAACACATTTTTATTTGATTTGGAGTTTTTTTCCGTAAAAACTTTACTATTCTTTTTAAGTATCTTTGCTTTATTATTTGCAATATTACTTTAAGGGTTTGGGAATTGTGCCTAAAGTTTTTTTTTTTTCTAGTTTGTTTTACGAATGCATGTGGATATAGCATTTAGCATGTTGTAGATTAATTAGGGCCAATGCTTTAATTAAGAACTCGTGTTATAAACTGATCGTTGTGTTCGTATTTAAAGGCTCAACCTGTTTGACTCTACTAAATACTCACTGCTCCCCAGATCCGTAATTCCCATAGCGACCTAAAAGGCTAAGGCCCCGTTCGGTTAAGGATAATTTTATATATATTTCTTAAATACCAATAAGAGACCTTTATAATTTTACTCACATTTTATTGTTTGAATATAAAACGTAGATAAAACTATAATGATTACTTTGGATAAGTTTATACAAGATTTATGTTTGGTTACTAAACTGTGAATAAGTATGACTATTAAGACCATTTTAAGTCAAAAAGACCAAAATATCCTTATAATAGATGGTAGAGAATAAAGCATGATGGCATATTATCTTTTGAGAAAATTCAAATAGTAGACATGTTTTATTTGTCATGATGTTATTGTTGAGTTTTGAAACCATCAAGTGGCATATTATCTTTTGTCTTGAAACTATTTAAGATAGTCTTTATACATATTTGCTAAATTATTGGACTCAATTTATAAATAGTAAAAAAGTAGGGTGTAAACCATAACTTTATTAAAAATATAGGGTGTTATATGTGAATTTTCCTTTGTATAAAATTGATTTAAGAATGAGTAAATTCAAATATTACACAGATGCCTTATTTGTCATGGTGTTATCGTTGAGTTTTGGAACAATCTATATGACATATAATCTTTTGTTGAGAAGTATCAATCTCTTCTCATATTTTATATAAATTGATTTAAAACTGAGTAGTCAATTTAGTGCATCAAGCTAAAAGTTTTTGACATCATAATAAGACCAATTATTAGATAACTTAGAGGTCAAAATTAGTTACTGGTATATAGTATGACAACTATTACAAAACTATAATGTAGCTGCTACAACAGTAATACATATGAAAAGTACTACCAGTAAATAAAATTCATATCAAACAACATCTGCACATATGAAATTATAATTAATGTAGCTATTATAACTGTAGTGAAATGCTTCATATTAAGCAATAGTAGCCTCTGAAGTACTTCTTCGTCCATGGTTTGCCACATAATACTTTATCCTACAACATATAAATTTAAAAAAAATAATATTTATATACATAAATAATATGTAATTGCATCTACTAGAAAAGAAACATACCAAGTCAATTAGATCTTGCAAAATCATTCCCTTGATTCCCATAAAAGTGATGCGACTTGATTTCGCAAGGGATTATCATCATTTGGGAACACTCATGTATTGTCTTCAACATTGTTCTCATATTTATCTAGAAAAAAAAACTCACTTCCTTGATGTTTGATAATTAAATTATGTATCACAACACATACCATCATAATTTGACTTCTCACATAATACTTGAATGGTTGCATATTTGAAGTGTTGCTTCAACACGCCAAAAGTTCTTTCCACGACATTACGAAATTGGGCATGATATTAGTTAAATAGATCTCGAGGACCAGCATGTATACAACATAAATGTTGATACTCAGATGGTATCGAGTGCCTTTGTATGGTGCCAAAAATTGACTAGTGTTTGCATATCTAGCCTAGCATCAACAAGATAATATTTACCTATGACAATGATGCGAATCAGGTCAGATCGAATCACATCAAGGGGAGATTAGACTCAATGGATTGAGTTTAGTTATCTTATTTGCTTATTCGGTTTAGTTAGAAGGTTAGAATTTTATTTAATTAACTAAATTCAGCTCTGCGCAGTTTTGAGAAAATATTCGCAAAATATTCTACAAACATCCAAATAATATCAAACTAGCGAATAAGATCACCAGCCTCCGGATCTTAAACTTTGGTATTCAAGACTTCTTCAGATTCGGAATCTATCTATGATGAAACGAAGGAGTAATCTAAGAAAGATAAAGAAGGCTGGTTTAGTTAGTTAGCTAGCTTTATCTTGTTGTTTGAATTTCAAATAAATTAAATAATCCGCATGTGGATCTGATCCGCTATAGATTTTTACTCCTATAAATAGAGCATGTATTGATAAATATATGAAAGGAATAGAGAGAAATCTAAGTTTAGCTAATTATTATTTTCGTACTTATCTTTTTTTCATTAGCCATTAGATTGTCTTTATTTTCATAGGAGTAAATCATAACCGTAGATCCCCTTCAAGCATCCAAACCCTAGCCACCTCCTACCTCGAGCAGCACCTCTACAATACAGCCGTCCACCACTACCTTTGGTCGTCCGCCACCCTCCGACGACCGCCACAACGTCGAAAATTATCATTTTGCCCTTTCTAACCTATCTCCACTATTTTATTTTTATCTTTTCATCCTGATCTCCGATTTAGGTGAAAAGAGTCATTAGAACCCTAACTCACGAGGCTACCTCTATCCAAGTTTTTATAATTATCCTTCGGACGGATCATTTTGGATCTGGTTTGTAATAGACAAATAAAGTATTATAAAACTATTTACATAGTTTAAGTGACTAAAGATATATATTTGTGTCATATACCATTGGGTACGCTGAAATCATAGTTATCTAATGCCTATCGCAACACATGAATGTCTAATGTAGATCGTTCATGTAACAACCCAATCTTAAAAATAAAAAAATAAAAAAAAATTATGGGCACGACGCGACCGGCCACACTATGGCCGGCCTCGTGCCCATGCAAGCTACGCATGCAGCTTGCGTGGTGGGGGCGCCATGTGCTCGCTGCCACTGCCAACGGGCTGCGGCCAGCTAGCCGCAGTGGGCCCCGGTGCCACCGCAACCCCCTCCACCGCCTCCTCTCTCTCTCTCTATCTATCTATCTATCTATTTATCTCTCTCGGTCTCTCTCTCACTCCACTCTCTCCACTATCTTTCGCACTGCTCGTCGCCGACGTTGGCCCGCCGCCACCTTCCCGAAGCCGCCACCAGTGAGAAGCTCTCTCTCTCTCTCTCTCTCTCTCTCTCTCTCTCTCTCTCTCTCTCTCTCTCTCTCTCTCTTTCTCTCTTGCCCGAGCTCGTCGGAGCCGAGCCGTCGGCAAGAAGCCGGCCGCTGGCTGGCCAGCAACAGCCAGTGCCCTCCCGGCCGGCCCGGGTCCGTAAGTCCCTCCCTCACCTTCTCTCTTTCTTCTCTTCATCTTCTCTTCATCTTCTCTTCTTCTTCTTCTTCTTCTTCTTCTTCTCCTCCTCCTCTTCCTTCTTCTTCTTCTTCTTCTTCTTCTTCTTCTTCTGCTTTCCTTCTTTTTCTTCTTCCTCCTCGGCTTCTACTTCTTCTTTTTTCTTCTCTGCACAGTGCTGGGCCGAGCCCAGCACTTATGGCAGATTTAATTAATTTATTTATTTATTATTTTATTTATGTTATTTATTTAGGTATTTTTCTTCTTAATTAATGCAAATAGATTATTTAGACATTAACTATTTTAATCATATTATATATTCTTCAATATAATTTTATTAATGATAATTTTATAATTAATGATTAATTAGGTATAAATATAGGTAATACTTATATTTATTTATTTATTTATTTATTTATCTATTAGATTAATAGATAGATTTGTAAATTATAATTATTAGATTTATATTCTAATACCCTCATCATATATATTTTAAGTATTTCTATTAATTTTATGATTATTCTGCAACAAATAAAATACTAAGCTTATTTAGTTATTTATTTATTATTTTATCGAGTAAAGACTGTATTATCCCTAATTAATCAAGATAGTGCATGAATTATAAAATTAATTATAATTAGACCTTGTCTATACTTATTTAGCCTTTTATTTTATTTTATAATTATATATTTAGAAATACTCTCATATAAAGGGAAACAGCCCTCTTCTCCTTATGTTATAACTAACATTTTATAATAATAATAATAGAATTATAATATTTGAATCGTATCTATATTATAGACCTAGTTATGTAATCAAAAATAAAGAAAATTGATTCTAAACCTAATAAACCTTTATATTTTAAGTGAATTAATTCTAATTAGATAAACGGCTAACATCATACTACTTAAATATTTCAGATCTCGAACCCCCTTATTTGAGACCCTATGGACCTTGCTAGCGATGAGTGTCACTCGATTACCTGACGGACGTGAGAGATGCGTGGTTTGTTTTTTCTGATCAGACGGTGAGTAGTCTTATCCCTTAGACGCCTTTCTCAAATTAGGTTATATTATATATTATGTACATGCATGTTTTGGCCTCCAGCATGATTATATGACTTTATCTAGATATGATTATAGTCAAGCATATTTTATCATGCATCTGATTAGGTTGATCTGGGATATGAGCACATTGGTGATATATAGAGATCATGAGAGATGATTCTACTGTTATGATTGTTTACCGAGTTGATCTGTAGCATTAGTATGCATGTAATAGATTAGCATGAGTATGCATGTGTTGACGATACAGTTGGAGACTACATTGCATTATTTTCTCTTGATCCCTATTCCACCTAAATTCCTGTTATGCATTGACTTGTTATCGTACTGGATATATGCATTTGATCTGTCATTTAAAAGAAAAGCATGAAATATAATTGATAGGATAGTTGATAGAAAGCATGAGGATACCCGAGTGGGCGCGAGGGTTAGGACGCGCTTGGTGGATGATTGATCGCTCGACATAGTCGCGATCCTATTGGCCTTACGTCCGAGGTCGTTAGTCTGTATGCGCAGCAGACATTCGGACACATGTCGTTTGCTAGGGCATATATGGCGAGTTATCCTCACAAGGTTTTTATCAACTATGAGGGTGCCCGGTTTGGATGGATGTTGACACCCTTAGCGGATGACAAGGTATGATTATATTTGAGATATTCCTTGCGGATGGCAGAGTATGCTCTAAGCCTTCGGGCATGATGTTAAGACCGGATACCGGGTGTTGACTGTGCATAGTGGTCTAGTATGATGATATTATATCGAGATGTTAGTGATGATTGATGATTGTGATGTTGAAAAATGCATATGATTTCATTATTATTTGGTTACCTAATTATTGAGTGATCAATATGCATTATATATGGTTGAATTTGATATCATAGCATTATCATGATCGGCATGCATCATGTGTCATATTTGAGAGAGAGTTATGATGATGGTATGATATGGAGATTTATTTATACATTGTCGAGGATTATATATTCTACCAGTTATGACATGACATGTTATCTATTTTTTATTTATGTATTATTGAGGAACATTCATATACTTATTCATGGCATGATGCTCTTTATATTTCATATTATCCAGTACATGATTTACTCTTTGTTTAATATCACTAATTCGGGGTAAGGTCTATTCATTAGTTTGTGTGCGCAGCGACATTTCGGACACATGCCGTTCGCCAGGGCATATGTGGCGAGTTATCCTCACAAGGTTTCTATCAACTATGAGGGTGCCCGATCTGGATAGACGTTGATACCCTTAGCGGATAGCAGGGTATGATTATATTTGAGATACTCCTTGCGGATGGCAGAGTATGCTCTAAGCCTTCGGGCATGATGTTGAGACCGGATACCGGGTGTTGACTGTGCATAGTGGTCTAGTATGATGATATTATATCGAGATGTCAGTGATGATTGATGATTGTGATGTTGAAAAATGCATATGATTTCATTATTATTTGGTTACCTAATTATTGAGTGATCAATATGCATTATATATGGTTGAATTTGATATCATAGCATTATCATGGTCGGCATGCATCATGTGTCATATTTGAGAGAGAGTTATGATGATGGTATGACATGGAGATTTATTTATACATTGTCGAGGATTATATATTCTACCAGTTATGACATGACATGTTATCTATTTTTTATTTATGTATTATTGAGGAACATTCATATACTTATTCATGGCATGATGCTCTTTATATTTCATATTATCCAGTACATGATTTACTCTTTGTTTAATATCACTAATTCGGGGTAAGGTCTATTCACTGAGTTTTTTGCTCATGACTCTCTTTATTTCTTTTCTAACCCCCTCAGATACGTGGTATGTGATAGCGACTTGAGATATCTTGAGAAAATATTTTAGAGCGATGATGAGGTGAGCCATAGATGCGAGACGGTATAGATGATAATTTATATAGGAATTGAGTTGTACTAGTATTTGATATTTGTACTCTGTTGTATTAGACGATGAATTGTATAATACAGGTCGAATCATAGTGTACTCTTATATTAGTCGTTTTAGTTGTATCTTGATGGTTTGTTGTGGCCTATGTGGGTCCTACCAGATTATGTAGTAGTTTAATGTATATTATTGTGGACTGGGATATTCATATGTTAACAGATTTATTTGGTTAATAATATGATTTAATTGGTGATGGGTTATGTGATCATGGATATGTTAGCAGGTAGTATTTGATGATGTCATGATTGTATGTGTACAGAGAGTATGTGTGCGTGACGGGTCTCGCTCGTCCTGTCGCGTGCACCGCGCATGTCGTGTGGGCGCGTGGGTGTGCACGTGCTCGTGCCGGGCGGGGCGTTACACTTCCCAACCAACAATAGCAAAATAAAGAAATTACATATTAAAATTTACCACACCCATGATATTTTGCGAAACAAATCCCTTGCGATTACAATATCGAGGTTGCTTGTGTACTCTCACAATAGTGGGAATATGAGTCCCATTGAATGCCCCAAGGGCATTCTGCATAAATAAATTATTAATATGATGTCTAACTAATGGCATTAAAATATTTCAAACAATATATGCTTATAAACATACTAATATTACTAACCTTGAAGTACGGGTAAAAATTTAAATTGGCTCAAATTTTTGGGTGAACTCCAATTTTGGGAGATGGAAGTTGAATATAACTTGAATTAAGGGATGCAATACTTGAGGCAACTTGATTGAAGTGACGACTAATTATTTCACCATAGTGTTAGAATTTCTCCGCCAATACTCTATTTGTTGCTCCATATCCAACGACATATAAGGATATGGCAAGTTGCTTACTAGTTGAGATATTAGATTTTGTTTTATCATGCCCCTTTCTTCTAACACCTCTGGCTGAAAAATTCTTTTAACATCCTAAATTCATCCAAGCAATGATTGGGATGTCTACGAAGGATATCTAAAATTAATTGGTTACCGCAAAAAGGTCTTGTTCTAAAATTAATTGCACTAAGAAAAATACAAATTAGAACAAAAATAGCTCTTAAGTTGAAAATATCATAACAACCCAAGTAATAGCCAAAATAATTCATAAGCTGAAAATAACTTAATAGTTCTAAAATGTCTAAAAGACTCCATAGGTTGAAAATAACGTAACAGTCCTAAAATGTTCAAAATAGTCCACAAGTCAAAAACAAACAAATCAGTTGTAAATATCTAAAATGGTTCATAAGCTCAAAACAACACAAGAGTCCTAAAATATTTAAAATAGTCCACTAGTTGAAAAAACATAATAATCCTACACGCCCGACTGACTCTCTACAACTAGAAGTGCCGTCACCACGTGAATGAGCAGTGCCACAATCATGAGAATGAGAAGAGCCATCACCATGAGAATGAGCAATAATTGAGGAACCACCTATTTCTTGAGCGAGTTGTCCAAAAGATGCAAGGTTATATTGGTTGTATATAGCTTGTGCAAATGATTGAGAACTAATTTCTGACTCTTGCCTGACATAGTTTAGGCTATCAATATTGAATGGTTTATTGATTTAAGGTGATGGTGACAATCCATTGCTCTATGCACTCATTTGTTCCTAGCACATTACAATATAACTATTTTTTCTGACATTTATATTCTGATATTTAACAAAATGTTGGTAATGTAATATATATGCCGACACTTTCTAATTGCTGTCATTTTTTAAAACATGTCAGCGAAAATTGATGAGACTCATATTAAATGCTAACTTAACAACACTATAAGAATATATTGAGATTAATCGAAAGCAATCCCAACATTTCTGAGCGGTAATTAGCATCCAGTAATTCGCTCATTTGCCAACACTTTCAAAATGTTAGTAAACCATAGTTCTATAAAAACCATCGCAATATTTCTCTTTTGTTAAAACCACACCATCATTTTATAAATATACTTTTGTCAAATTGAATTTGAGTGTATTATATTGAATAGTGGTGCAAGAATATCAAATCACTTAACCCAATTTTAATCTAGGGTTTTAATTAATGATGTAACTTCCCATGTTGTATGAGATCAAGTAGTGCTTGCCGCATTATAACATTTCGCCTTTTTTGATTATCTTTCCCACGATGCATCATCAGAGTCAATCTTCACTTCGACACATCGCCAGCATCGCCTTCACTTCGAAGCTTTGTCAGCATCACATTCACTTCGCTGGCATCTCGAAAAGATGGAAGAGTAAGAGAGAAGAAGAGAAGGAGCAATACTACCTTCTCTTCCACTGTCTTCCTCCACATTGTTGTTCTCTTATATCTACTAAACTACTACAGTAGATCCATTCTAGAAGGGGCCAAAAAAAAGCAAGTACCATCTGTTGCTAGCAATCCATTTCATTAGCGTGATCAGCTTCAAAAGTATATTCATTTGATCTAATAATCAATACCAATTAGCGTTTTTCTTTGGATTGGCCAACTAGTGGGAGCCCCGTTTCAAACCATATGCAATTCTATAATTTCTTCGTTCTTGGTCTTCTTATGATTGGAATCAAGAGATTCTTATTGAGTGTTGCTATTGCTATTTTATTACCACACAGTTCCATTCTTACTGCAAAAAGATGGTGTTTTGATGTTGCTATTTCATTACCGAACAGTTTAATGAACATGGATGAGAGTGGTGAAAGAAAGAATTTTCTTTGTTCCTTTATGTGAAATTAATTATTTCTTCAATTTTGTTATGGTGGTTTTTGTTAGGGAATCTTGGATTATCTCCTTCGAATTATTGTTGCCTTTAATTTTTTATTGGTATCTCTCATAATCAAATACTATAGGCTCCTATATGGTACCTATAATTTTAGGCAAATACTTTGGAGAATTTGATATTTGCTCATTTTAGAGAATTTAATTATCTTATCATCATTGTGATCTTTCTTGAGCATTGCAGTAATTTGATGTTTGCTCATCAGTAGTACGAAGCGTCATAAAAATTTATCAGAGTCCACGTTTGGTAGGTCAACAAAACTGGAATTGCTCTTCTTGGTGTCCCGTAAACTTGTCGTTTAAGCAAAACCATTTTCCCTTTAACTTCGATCATTTTCTTAAAACCTTCAACCAACTTAAGGCAAGTATAATTAGTTACCGTACCCTTCTTCTTCCTACAGACTCTAGATGTGCCCTCGTCTGCATATCTTTTAGTTCCAGTTGAATATTGGTACCTTCTGTTTGTTATGTCTAGTGTGATAGGATTTTGAGGTTGAGCAGTCATGGCTTCATTATCCAAATTCTGCTCCGTCATATTAGGTATATCAGATGATCCATTGCTTTCAATCCCTTGACCATTTTCACCTACATTGGAAGCAATTCCATAGTACCCAGTTGCATTAGAATTTCCAACCAAGAAATCTACGTCATTAAAGGAGGTAAATGACTCTCCCCTCACGCTAGCTAAGGTCTTGTCACACTATAAACAAAACAAATAATAAAGAATGCAGTAAAATTTAAGAAATAAATTGCATAATTACTTTACATAAAAGAAATGTAGTAAAATTTTTGCCTTAATGACATCTTTCCAATCAGCTTCATCACCCGGCACAGGTTTATAAAATATGTTGCTCATCCCGATCCACTTTTATCTTTAAGGGTCTTGTATAATCTGTGAAGCTCACATAGATACATCCATCTTTTTTTTTTAAACTAATCCTTATTATAAAATGCACCCGTTTTTTTTCTTTCCAATCACTTTCCATCTCTCTCCATGCATCCTTTATAAAGTTTTATTTTCGCATTGCACCTCCCTTTTGAGAAGTGTACCATCCTTCTTTTCCATTATGCCCCTAAAGGATAAAGATATAAACACAACTAACATTTTCAACAATAAAAAAGTATAAAGTAATGTAATAGTTTACTATTGTAACGCCGTCGCCCGGTATGGGTACGTGCACGCCCACGTGCCCATACGGAATACACGATGCACGCAATAGGACGGACGAGGCTCGCCACGCATAGATACACTCCTATGCTCATATAATCATAACATCATCAAATAAGACCTACTAACATATCCATGCTCATATAATTTATCACCAAATAAATTATACTATTACCCAAATAAACGTGGTAATATATGAACATTCAAGTCCGCAATAATATACACTATACCAATACATAATCTAGTATGGCCCACACAAGCTACGACAGACTATCAAGATACAACTAAAATCACTAATACATGAGTACACTATAATCTGACATATATTATACAAATTATCGTCTATACAATAGAGTACAAATGTCAAATAATAATACAACTCAATATTTGGGTAAATTATTTTCTATACCATCTCATGTATAGCTCACCTTATTTTTGCTCTAAAATATCTCCTTATGATATCTCAAGTTGCTATCACATAATCTTGGGGGTTAGAAAAGAAATATAAAGAGTTATGGGTTAAAAGGCTTAGTGAATAGGTTTTACCCCGAAACAGTGATGCTAAACAGAGAGTAAATTATGTACTAGATAATATAGATCAGAAAGAGTATCATGTTATGAATGAGTATATGAATGTGTCCTTAATAATCATCAATCCAAGCATCGTTAACCCTAGCGCCTACTCGAGTACCCACAAATTATTTGTATTAACTTTCATATCAATGAGATTTATGCATTTCCTTCTATATGATAGATCACATGCATATATCCAGTACTATAACAAGTCATGCATATTAAGAATTTAGATGGTAAGAAAGTCAAAAGAGATATAATGTGATGCAATCTCGAATTATACATCTGTTATATGCATATTCATATTAGTATATCACATGCATACTCATACTAAAGATATTCTCCATATAAAATCATAACAGTATAGTCATCTCCAATCATCTCTATATATCACCCGTATACTCATATCCAAGATCAACCTAATCGAATACATGATAAAATGCTTAAATAAAATTATTTTTAGATAAAGTCATATAATTATGTTAGAGGCCAAAATATGCATATACATAATTATATAATATATTCTAATTTGAGAAAGACTTCTAGGGGATAAGACTACTCACATCTGATCAGAAAATAGAACCACATATCCCTTACATCCGTCAACCGAGAGTCAACTCATGCTAACCGGGTCCACGGGGTCTCAGATAAGGGGTTCGGGGTCTGAAAATATTTAAGTAACATTAGTTAGTTGTTTATCCAATTAGAATTAGTTCAAATAGAATATAAATGTTTATTAAGTTTAGAATCACTTCTTTTATTTTGTACATAATTAGATTCATATCATAGGTACAATTAAAATACTATAATTATACTATTATTATAAAATGCTAGTTATAATATAAGGAGAAAGATTTGTTTCTTTTTATATAAAATATTCTAAATACATAATTATGAGATAAAAGCTAAATAATTATAAATAAGATATAAGTATAGACAAGATCTATTTGATAATTCTTACTTTATCTTGATTAATCAGAAATTATATAGTCTTTACTTAATTATACAAAATAATAAATAAATAAATAAATAAGACTAGTATCTTATTCTACACACAATAGTATATAATAAATTGCTAAAATTACTTAAAATATATATATTATGAATATTAGTACATAAATCTAATAATTATAATTTATAAAACTATTTATTAATCTAATAGAAATATAAATAAATAAATATAAGTATTACCTATATCTGTGTAATAGCTTATAACCTAATTAATCATTAACTATACTAATTATAATTAATAATAATCATATTGAAGAATATATATCACTATTTAAATAATTAATATCTAACTAATCTATTTGCACTAATTAAGAAAAGAAATATTTAAATAAATAACATAAATAAAATACTACAATACTGAGCTCGGCCCAGCACTGTTGCAGAAAGTGAAGGAGAAGAAGGAGAAGATGCAGAGGAAGAAGAAAAAGAAGAAAGGAAGAAGAAAGAAGAAAGAAGAAGAAGAAGAAGAAGAAGAGGAGAAGAGAAGAAGAAGAGGAGAAGAGAAGAAGAAGAAGATGGGAAGGGGGTGATAGGCCAGTGGGGAGGGGCTCGGCCGCTGCTGGGCCAGCCAGCGGCCGACCTCTCGCTGGCGATTCGGCTCCGACGAGCTTGAACCCAAGTGAGAGAAACACAGAGAAAGAGAGAGAGAGATAGAGAGAGAAGGTAGAGGAGGAAGGAGGAGGCTCACCAGCGGTAGCACGACGGCAGCGACAGTGGGTCGGCGATGGTAGCAGTGAGAGAGAGTTTGAGGGAAAGAGAAGAAAGAGAGATAGAGAGAGGGACCAAAAGATAGAGAGTGGAGAGAAGAAAAAGATAGAGAGAGGTGGTGGGGAGGTGGAACGATGGCGGTTGAGGCGGCGTCGGGGCCCACCGCGCTAGCTGGCCCAACTAGGTTGGCCAGGCTGACAGCTGGGGGTGCGTAGTGCCCACAGCCCGCCTGCAACCTGCATGGCACGAGCTCGTGCCATGCAACACAATTTTTTTTTCTTTTTGTCTTTTTTTTTATATAATTGAATTTATATATCATCATCATCATCATCATCATCATCATCATTATTATTATTATTATTATTATTATTATTATTATTATTATTATTATTTATTTATTTATTTTATTTTTAAATCTGGGTTATTACAACTATACAGTCACAAGTTAATATGATATAATCAGACGACATCTATAGAAAATACAATTATCTCAAATCTTTCAGTAGATTTTAAACAACCTTGCATATATTTCTACAAGGAAAAGATCCATTCACATGCCAAAGTGGTGATATTCTGAAAGAGATAATTAGAGATATTCTTTAAAAAAAATTCATTTGATTATGATTGAAAAACCTATCAATCTGTATAAGATGCATGGGTCATTTGACAATGGTATGGGTGGGCTCTTGTTTAGATCAAATCTGTAATAATGCTTGCTAATGAAACTCTGTCTTCAAACTTAAAGAAAAAAAAATTCTAATCGGGTCATTTTGTCTAAATCAGGAAATAGATTAATTTATTCAATACGTTCCTTATTCATTCGGATATTTAAATCTACAAATTCTATTTGATCAAGAGTATTTATAAGATGACTACCGATTTAAATGTGCCAAAGCAATATGTATACAATTATTATTAAATTAAGATGCCACGACGTACTTGTGAAAATATGGGTTTGATCTGCTGGCTGAAGTAGGACGAAAAGGGTAATAATAATTGGATTCCTCTCAAGCCCGAGTCAATCAATAATATATTGTTATTTGGATCTTTAATCTTAATCATGTAAAAGTGCAGGGAATGTTAAGGAAATGACAATTCCTTGATTATGCACAATCAAATGAGAAACACTAATTTATAAGAAGCTAAAATAAAAGCAATCATCACAATGGAACAATATCAACTCAAGCAAATAATCACATTAAGATTTTTATATGAAAAACTCAAATTGAAAAAAATCACGGGGCCTTGTCTTAGCAAACTTCTTCACAATATGTAGGGAGATACAAATATTCTTTAAATAACACTACAGGCAAGCATACATGCTTCTCAAATAAAAAACTATTTTTTGAGCTATAATCTCATCATTTGATGAAACACCAAAAGAAAAAATGATGAGTAAAAAAATCTCACCAATCAGTGGTGAAAATAAAAGGTGTATGAACTTTTAGAGAGAGCAAAAGATGATCCAGAGAAGTATATGCACACCGGCATTGACATTCCCTTGCAAGGTAGTAAGATCACCTCTAATAACACATTCTTCTTCTTCTATCCACTTAACAAACCCTTCTTTCTCTATTTCCCCCTTCTATATATGTATCATCTCTTTTTTTTTCTTTTCTTTATATGCTCTAAACCCTCTCATCCTATATTATAAGAGATTTGAAAGATAAGCATATTTATAAATTTGTTATTTGGGTTAACTCAAACTCAATCCCATTATACTTAAGCTTTAACTTATACGGAGGACCAAATATAACAGGTGATGAGCGGTAAGCCGATGAGCAAAATGAAAACAAGCATACATTGAACAAATTTATACCGTGGAGTCAATATACTTCTAAATATGTTTCGTACTTTTTCATAAATCAAAAATTATATAATAGATTTTTAGGAGCATAATGAATATTTAAAACAAATCGAGAATAAAGCGATCCAAATTTTCTACCCAATAAAAAGCATAAAATTTGAAACAAATAGAGAAAGAAAGAATAATCGACAATTGAGACAGAAATCGACTATTGAGATAAAGGTGGAAAAAATATAGAAGAAAGGGAGAGAGGGGTTGGCATAAAGACGATATTTTGATTATTTTTTATTAATAGAAATTTAGATAGAAAATAGATATAATTTTATCGTACACTCTATTTGTGATAAGGTTTTTTTATTAACTTATAACGCGATTTATTTTATACGTAGTCTGACCAAATTATATATAAAGTATTGGATTTGGATTATAAAATGAAGACATTTACTCACGAACCAAACAACGCCTGAAACCCTTCGCTCACCGTCTCCGTCTCCGTCTCCGTCGTCCCTACCCTTTAATCCTCCTTAGACACCACCATCTTCCTTTCCGTTCCTTTCCCCCTCCACCTCCCTTCCGTCTCTCACCACGACCTCTCCTCTTCGTCCGCGGCCTCTTTGCTCACCTCCAAATCGGTCTCATCGTCGCCGCTGCCTTCGCCTCCTCGACTCCTCTTCCTATTCGCTCCTCCGCGATCACGTCTCGTTCGTGGTTTCCGTCCCTCTTCATCGCCTCCGACGCCTAAAAAGGAGTGGGATTAGATTGAGACTCGCGTTAGATATTCGTACGGGTGTCCGGAGTCGACGAGATATAGAAAAAGAGTAGTTAGATTTATAGGGAAACCCTAGCTCGCGCACGAGAGGAAGAAGAGGACAGCTTCTTTGCGATGAAGGTGGTGGCGTTGGTGAGCGGCGGCAAGGACAGCTGCTTTGCAATGATGCGATGCATCGATTACGGTCATGAGGTCAATAATTGATTTCTTGTAATTGCTCTTTGATCTCTTTCCTTGTCTAGTATTTTTCTTTTTTACTTCGGATTAATTGGTCGCAGATTGTTGCGTTGGCCAATTTGATGCCAGCTGATGATTCCGTGGACGAGCTGGATAGCTACATGTATCAAACTGTGAGCATTTTCTTCTTCTGATCCTTTATTTTGCTATATTGGAGTTTGAAAATTTGCTTCTTTGGAAATTGGAAGTAACAACAGCAGATAAGCTTCTTATTATAGCTTTATGAAGTGCTTGGTCTAATTGGAATTGTATGATGCATGATATTGTTACTCCTTGATGGATAAGTAGTATACAATGTATAGATAAAATTTTGAAGGATCGTCTTATTGTTGTGAATGTGAATGAACAAGTTTGTGTAGATTAGATGCTTTGAAGAATTGAAGTTAGTAGATCTCTTTCTTTGAAACTGTCATTGAATACAATTTTATGTTTAAATTAGGTGGGGCACCAAATTATAGCTAGCTATGCAGAATGTATGGGATTGCCACTTTTTCGAAGGCGGATTCAAGGATGCTCAAGGTATGCAAATTTGACAATTGAGACTCTTGTACTATCCATCCTATCAGATACTTAGGAACTTAAATTTTAGTTGTACTTACCAAATGCAGTCACAGCATATACTAGAATGCTTGAAGTTTCTAATAATGATTTTTTTTTTCCTTGAGATTGTTTCAATTCTTCTTATTTTTTAAAATTTTCCCCTCCTTTCCAAGTTGTAACAAAGGTCATTCTTCTTTCAGTCAATTCATTATCAATTTGTACGTTTTGTGAATAAGTGTGCTTTGAGGATGCTTGTTTTTTAAGGCCTTGTTTGTTTTGAGTTTAGAGACCTTCCCGATCTGGTTTAGGGACTCCTAACTTAGTTTAGTAATCAAACATCTTTTTATCTTTTTCATATTTAACTAAATTTACTCTCCAAAAAATCAAGATTAAGAAATAAGACTAACTAATCGAATTCGGGGCTTAGCCTCAAACCAAACAAGGCCTAAAGGTTGTAAGGATTGAAAGAGTACATTAAGCATGTGATACTCCAAAGGTCAATTCATCATGTGGTATTAGAGTAGCTAGAGTGAGAATAAGATTCTTTGAACTAAACTAAATTAAATGATCTTCTAGATAAAAATCAAAAAGAAAAAAAAGAATGGGCTAACCAATCAACTTTTGTACTTTTTAACCTTTCTTTGTAGATACTAGTATAGACATATGATTTATTTATTTATTATTTTTAAATAACTTGGATTAACAAAATAGGGTGGAAAATTTCTAAATGATTAGGTGTTTCTACCATTTTGCCAGGTAATTGGATTGGTTAGTATGTTGGGTAATCAATCTGGCCTATTTAGGTTGACCTATATTTGATGAGTTGAAACCTCCCCTCCGGACTATCGAAACACTTTACTTTCCCTCCCTTTATAAGCTGTTGTAAAGCCTTTGGAGTTATAAAAAAAACCATTTTGGAGCTGCAGACTTCTTATCTTCTCCTTCCAACATATCTCTTTCTTCTCTTCTCTCACATCTCTTTTAATCATTCTCTACTAAACTATTACTACCCACATTCTTTGTGGGTTTCCATGCATTATCTTCTCCCTATGAAGATGCCATTGTTCTTGTGGGTATATTCTAGATCTCTCTCTCTCTCCCATTTCACTTTTGCAATAGTAATTTACGACCATAGAAGAAATTTTGAATGAGTACTTTTATTTTTAATATTTAGGGTTTTGAGTAATATTTTTCTTATTTCTTTCTCACTTTCTCTAAATTTTTATAAAATTTTTTGCATTTTAAATAATATTTAGAATTTTATGTAATAAAAAATAATCTGATTCGATACGGGTGACCAATACGGTTGATATGGCTGATACATATGGTTTTTTAGAGTGGCTGATCTCGATCTTGATTTTGAGTTTCAAAACATTGTGTGCAAATTCTACGTAGGTAGTTGCTAGTTCAATCAACTATTGCTAGTAAAGATCTCTCTATAGCCACAATACCACAAGGGGGAAATTGTCAGTAACACTTTGGGTTGCCAAATTTCATTTGTCCCTCATTTTAATCTTTGTTTAGGTTAATTCCAGTCATAATATTCTCCATCTATATCCAATCTCAACAATATATAGAGATTCAATAGACAAATAATGGTGTTTTGGGTTAAATTAGAATGGTTTCAATTGGAAACCCAAGGACAACCGAGGAATTGAAAATCAGAATTAAAATTATGAATTAATCCTTTGAGCAAGTTCGATGAAACTGGCAAAACTACCTAAAACTGGCGAACAAAACCGTCGAAAGACTTGAAACCATGGTTCGCCGGATCGGCCGATCTCGATCCAAGCCCGATCCAAACTCTCTCTCTCTCTCTCTCTCTCTCTCTCTCTCTCTCTCTCTCTTTCACTCTTTCTTCTCATTCTCTCTTACTCCTCTTTCTTTTTTTTCTCTTCTTACATATAATCATTGTTTCTCCTACGGAGAAATCTAGCTCCGGCGAACTCCGACGAACTCCGGCGAACTCCGACAAACTTAGGTATATAATTTTTTAATTTATTTCTTTATTTCTCTCATTTTTTTTTTAATTTTTTTTCACTCTCCCTTTTTCTTCTCTTTTTTTCTTCTTCTTTTTCTTCTTCTTCACTGCATCATAGTTTTTCTTTCTTTTGTTTGATTTTTTTTTTCACTCACTCTCTTTTTAATCTCTTCTTCTTTTCAATTTTTATTACACCATAGTTTTTCTTTCTTTATTTTCTTATTTTTGATAAACTTTTTTTCTAAATTTTTAGAAGTTTTTCTATATTTTTAAATAATATTTAGAATTTTATGTAATTAAAAAGTCTGATCCGATCCAGGCAACCGATACGGTCAATACACTTCGGAAAAATCAATCCCGATCCCGATTTTTTGAACATTGCTCAAAACTATTGTAAGTCCGTAATTGATCTAAACTGTCGAGGCCGGTGAGTTTACTACTTTCATGGTGGGTTTTGAATTGATCATGGATGAAATGGATTGGTTTCGGCTGAAACGTGAAACCATGGTTATTGGTGCAATTCCAAGCTGTCTGTATGGAAGAGTAATTTCTTCCGGTGTAGATACATGTGCTTTTGGGATTATCTTGGGTTGCTAATTTTTCCATAACATTTTTTATGATTCATTCCAACATTATTTTAGGTTATGCAACCAATGTACTTTGATTCCATATTGAACATGGAGGATGTTGAACATAGAGTTGAATAAGGCACATCTAAGTTATGTGGTCCGATCTTGATCAGGTCACATTTGAGGACTTGGGGTCGAGCTAATTTATCTAGTTGATTTTTTTTTTTAAGAAAGTGACCTAGTTGATTAAGTCACCTGTTATTTTGAGTCATCTTCTATTTTGGTAGAGTCTTAGTTAACTAACTCGCTTGCTAATCTAATTGGTTGTCATTTATTTGGGTTAGTTGAGTTACTTATTGCAATAGGAGTTTAAGTTCGATTCCGAGTCGGGATAGCCTTTATATATATGTAGAGAGCAGCTCGTTTATGTTCACCGAATTGTTGAAGTTCATATCTAGCCTTAATCTCTCCTCTCCTCTCTATCTTCCTCGCGTTTTCCTTATCTCCCTCAAGTAGTTCAACCTAGTCGTTGCCCACCAATAAGGCCGACGCCCACCAATAAGGTTGATGCCCTTTTTCCTTCTTCAGCTGCTGTACCACCCTAGGCTTTTAGGGCCGACTCCTCCTGCATCTTCCTCTCTACTCTCATATCTGATTATTCACCACGTCCTCCCCTACTGCCAATACAACAACACCAACCATAACCCCAAACAACACCACCTCAGCCTCCAGCCTATACTTCCTTAACAATCCCGGATTAGATCCTGATTAGACCCCAGATAGAGTCCGAATCTAAGCAGGATCTGAATACCAAAAGCATAGATCGAGACATTGCGGAGCTAATCGATCTATTTTCATGATTTTCCAGCAACGTATGAATATTTCATGAATATCTTTTCAGAACTGCACAGTGTAGATTGCGATTTCTGCAACGAACCCATCTCCAACACCACAGACCTAATCCCCTCAACCTTAGCCCCCTTAATTAGGGACATATCACCAGGTTGGAGTTGGTAGTCATATCTTTCCTTGTCATCGGGATTACTTGTTAAAAGTAGAAAAGAAAAGACTATCTGCATCAACTTATCTTTATACTCGTTCCATTCTGTTAGGACTCTAGTTTCCTTCAACTTTTGTTCTATCTCCTTCATCTTCTCATTTGAGTTAATTGTGGGATATTTGAGTGACGAGAATTCTGAGGTAAAATAAAGACTTACATTTCACCTGTGCAATTAATAGTGATGGTGTGGCATTTAATCAACTGAGATAGTTGATGGTGGTTTAGAACATTAGAGGTGCCTTGCCCTCTGTTTACTCATTTGAATCTAATTCTCTTGTTTTGCGAGAAGTATAATATCCTAGTTTGCTAAGAAGGTTTAAAGCCACATTTATTAGTTGTTGCTTCAACCTCTGTTTTTTTTTTCATTTTTCAATTTAGTGCTATTTTTCTCAGATAGCCTTTTGGTTTTATGCAATGAACTTACCTGAATGAGATACACATGACACGCATTACATTATTTGGCACCTCTAGCAATTTAATTGAGATACTTTTGTTTGCTAAGATGTATAGATGTTAAAGGCACTCTAATTTGGTAAATTTATATGCATTGGTGTCGTGTTGCAGAACACTGTTTCTGGTACTGGATGTTCAGTTACAGTTTCTTGTTACAGAAAATTATAGCAAGTACAAATCTTTAATCTGGATGATATTCTGCTACTTTCTATGACGAGTTAACACAGAATATTCTTGTGTCTTTGAGATGCAAAAAATTGTCAGTTATGGTATTCTACTTTTATACTGTTCTTCATATGATGACTTTGCATTGAGTTCATCTTTCATGCTTCTGCTATGTAGAGAACAGCGTCTTAGTTATGCCATGACTCCAGGAGATGAGGTAGAGGATATGTTTATCCTACTGAATGAAGTTAAACAACAAATTCCCTCTATCACTGCAGTTTGTTCAGGTGCAATTGCATCCGACTACCAGAGGCTGCGAGTTGAAAGTGTTTGTTCGAGGTTAGGCCTTGTTTCTCTGGCTTATTTATGGAAACGAGATCAAACTTTCCTCCTTAGTGAAATGGTAATATGTGAATTTTATCTTTACCAATTTCATGTTTAGCTAATTTAACTTTTTGTTGCATATGCTTATTTAATTTCATATATCATTAGTTCTTACTATTTTTTGTATTGTGGCTTTTCAGATAAGAAGGGGCATTGTGGCAATTATTGTTAAGGTATAAGATCTAATCATCTGACATTTCTCATACTTTATAATGTGAAACCTTTGTCTAATTCTCTTCAATAGTTTCTAGTTTTTCATAGTAGGCGACTTTTTGGTGATTTCTTTTTATAAAGTTCTTTTATTAAGTTGCATGATTTTCTGGTAATTTCTCTTTAATATGTTATCATTCCTTATGATAATCATCGATTTACCTGTTTGGAAGAAAATAAGAATACTGTATCAGTAGCATTCTCTTTAAATTTTATATCAGTAGCATTCCCTTTAAATTTTATGTAATACTGAGTCATTTCGTGCATGGATACAATCTATGGGCACTATTTCTTATTTTGTTTTAGTTGTTTTCTTTAGAAAATAAGAATTCTGGATGTCACGTTCGAACGCGGGGAGGTCGCGTTCGAATACCCCTTGTGAAGGTCTGCATACGTTCGCATCGACAGAGAACGCGAATTGTGCATTCTAACGCGCTCAATCTCGTTCGAATGCACGCGTGTAAATGCTTGCATATGTTCGCATCGAGAGAGAATGCGTTTAACCCCGTTCGAACGCGATTGGCGAGAATGCAATGTTTCTAGGGTTACTACTTGTTAGTTTGGCTTGTTAGGTTAGCCTCAAGATGTAGATGGCAACCTAAAGGAGAATTATGAATGAATATTGAATTTTCTTCCCTTTCTTCTCTACCCTAACTCTTCTTCCTCCTCGTTCAAGCCTTAGCCGTGTGTCATCTCAACGCCGGTTATCTCTAATCCCCCTTACTGTCGGGTCTTCTCTCCTCCTTAGGATCTCAATCAACTTCTCCCTTCTAATCCTTATCCCTTCAACACCACGTGCCGTTAAATCCATCACTCTTATCACCACCTTTATCACCATCACTATCACATCACCTATCATCTCCACATTCATTGTAATATTGCTTATTTTCGCCCCAGGTGCAGTAAAAATTTGCGAAGGGCGTGAATATAAAAACATAGATCAGGAAGATACGAAACAATCTCCATTGGCTTCGTAATTTTCTAACTACGAGTGAATATTTTACGAATATTCTCCTTCGACTGTGCGAACTGCTTCCTATATTTGAGTTTGATCGGGAATGAACGCACAATCCATATCAAGTGGTATCAGAGCCAGGTTCCTTGGACACCATGCCAACAACCAGATCTATGGTGTTGAGACCCAATGAAGGCACCTCCGTTGAGGGAGAGGGCAGAGGCAAATCTAAACTCACCGGGCGGGACTTCTCTAATGACTTCTACAACCAACTCAGATTTGATCAAGATTTCGCGGATATGATGAAAACGTAACGAGCCATGCAAGCGTCGATGGAAGCAATGACTCAAGTCCTCTTGGGCGCACCAAGGGGTACGGTAGCAACTGAGTTCCCTACTCGAGCCCAGACTGCACCATCGATGGAACCACCTTTTCACCAAGGGACACTGCCTCCACCATCTCGTGCCAGGTCAGAGGAAGATCATGAAGACCTCATGGGTGGTTACGCTAGGGGGTTCTTGCTGCCTATCCCATCTGAAAGGCGCAATGTATCACCGTCGACTTTTCACTACGATCAAGCATCGGATCCACCTCACCACGATGACAATGACGAGTGGGCGGATTATGAAGAACTAGCGGGCGGATTATGAAGAACCAGCGACCTCTTGATATCATCCTAAAGTTGCTAGATTAAACTCAAGGGGAAGAAGGCCCAACCGACATGAAGAAAAAGAACGTAGAATTCGTGTAGTTCGCCTCAACTTTCCACCCTTCAACGGAGGAGATTCACTCGATTGGGTTTATCGAGTGGAGCAATTCTTCGAGTACTAGCGAACACCTAATGCACAAAAGGTGTTGTTAGTATCTTTTCATCTCGAAGACATCGCCATTCGATGATACCATGCCACGAACCGAGCTCAACCCTATCGAACGTGGGAGGAGTTCGCTGATGCTATTTGCGTCTAGTTTGGACCCTCCAGTTATGAAGATTTCTAAGCTGCTCTCACTAAGCTAACCCAAAGGACTACGGTGAGCATGTTAGTAATTGAGTGCGGGGCTAGTCGGATTCTCAACTCAAAAGCATGTTCATTAATGGCCTTAGATGGGACATTCAAGCTGAAGTGAAGGCTGCTCGACTAACCACATTGCTTGAGGCTTTTGCCACAGCTCAATTGATGGAAGAGAAGCTTTGGGAGCTTCGGTTGGCAGCCAAAGGGGGCTGTTTCACAAACCGGACTAAGGAGAGATTTAGATTGGGTATTTGGATTGAAAGAAGTTCTTTGATGGTGATGGAAGGGATAAAAGTGGGATGAATATAGAGATAGGGATACTTGTGATTAGAGAAGAGATCGGATGAGGGGAAAGAAGGGGTCGCTCCTAGAAGAAGTAGGGCAGTGACAGACAAAGAGAAGGATTTAACCAATGTTGGCTATGGTTCGATGTGTAGTTAGGGCATGAAGAGGAAGATAAATGAAGGGAGATAGGGAGAAAGAAGATTAATTCATAACTTGACCCAACTAGAGTGCACTCCACAGTATTTAGAGGCTACCCTTTTAACCCAAACAATAAAAATAAATCCCTAAAATCCAAGCGTTCTCGCCGCGGCGCGTTCGAATGGGTCAAGGCCATTTGAACGCACAAATCCCGTTCTTTATTTTTATGAACGCGTGCAGGCGTTCGAATGGTGCATTCGAACGTGGTCCCTGGCGTTCGAACACTCCCCGGCAAAAAGCTTTATTTTTTTCAAGCAAACTTATTTTTTTCAATATAACTTGATTGAGCTCTAGTTGTATCAATCCACCACACTTTCGTCACCTTGACCTCAAGGTGAGAAGTCTGAAAAGCGTTCCACGATGTCCTCCGACTCCTACGTTGCCTAGTTAGAATGCCGTCCGAACCACTCCACTAATATCTCTGTCTCTAGTCACCCTTCCCAACGTCACCTCCGTCTCGTTAACATGCGTATTGGCTCGTATACCCATATCTCCTCCACTGGATCGGGTATGTGTGCCCACGATCTGATCCGCCCCTACTCTCGCCCGCAATAGCGATACATGAAACACAGGATGAACTCGCGATTCCTCCGGTAATGCTAATCTGTACGCTACTGGTCCTACTCGCTCTAATACGCGGAACGGTCCAAAATACCAATGTGCTAACTTGGGATTGCATACCGGACATAGGGTAACTTGCTGATATGGCTGAACTCGCACGAATACAAGATCCCCGACCTTAAACTCTAACTCTCGATGCTGACGATCATATACTTGTTTCATGCGGTTTTGGGCCGCTGCCATGTGCGCCCATAACCTCTGTGGAACTACATCCCGATCTGCCAGCTCTATCTCTGTCTCCGTCCTCACTGCTGATGCCTCGGGGTCGTATGTTCTCAGCGTAGGTGGTGATCTACCATACACTGCCTCGAATGGTGTCATCTCGATGGTGTTGTGAAATGCAGTATTATAGGACTACTCCGCCCACGGTAAGTAGTCGAGCCATCTCCTTAGTCTCTCGCCCACAAAGCACTGCAGGTACTGCTCTATGCCCCGGTTCACCACCTCAGTTTGATTATCTGTCAATGGAGGATAGTTTGAATTGAGGTTCAAACGGGTACCCTGGAGTGCAAAGTACTCGGTCTAAAAGCCACTGATGAAGACTTGGTCTCAGTCAGATACAATCGAATGCGGCATGCCGTGAAGCTTGGCAATGTCGCGCACGAACACCTCTACCACCGTCCTCGCTGCATATGGGTGCGCTAGGGCTGAGAAGTGAGCATACTTACTCAGCCTGTTTACCATGACGAATATGACTGAGTACCTCCTCACAGAAGGTAAGCCTTCAATAAAATCCATGGAGATGTCCTCCCAAATCCTCTCCGGCAAGGCAAGGACTGGAGTAGTTCGCCTAACCTCAGTGAGTCGGTCTTTGCCCATTGGCATACCTCGCAAGCACGCATGAATGCCCTTAGCTCCTGTCATACTCCAGGCCACGTACAACTCTTTAGTACTCTTGTGAGTTCGTACGAGCCCCTCGTGTCCCGCCTTAGGGATGGAATGAAAAATGCTCCATTACTCTTCGTCGCGGGCCTATGTCTGCATGTATCCGAATGCACCCATGGTCCAACTGCCTCTGCTCACAATTCCATGATGACTCGTAGGGTCATCCTTTATCTCCTGCAAGATTCTCAAGATACCTGGATTAGTAGCACCTGCGGCTTGTATATCATCTAAGAAGGGAAAGATAGGCACGCTCAGGGCCACTAGTTCAGCCGGTTCGGGCTGTCGGGATAGTGCATCCACTGCCTTGTTCTCCGCTCTTTTCTTGTATTATAGCTCGTAATTATACCCTAATAGATTGATGACCCACCTCTGCTGCGCAGGTGTGTGAATCTGCTGCCCCATAAAGTAAGGTAAGCTCCTCTGATCTGTCCGGATCACAAATCCGTTGTTTCATAAAGTAAGGTAAGCTCCTCTGATCTATCCGGATCACAAATCGCCTCCCTATCAAATATGGTCTCTATCTTGTCACGACATGCAAGATAGCAAGCATCTCCCGCTCATAGGTGGATAGCTGTTGTGACTTTCCGGTCAAGGCTTTGCTAAGGTAAGCAATGGGTCTCCCAGTCTGCATCAATATAGCCCCTATGCCTGCTCCCAACGCATCTCACTTGATCACGAATTGCTTGGTGAAGTCGGGTAGTGCTAATACCGGTGCGGTCACCATTGCTATCTTCAGCTCCTCAAATGCCTTTGTCGCTGCATCAGTCCATTCAAAGGCATCCTTTTTCAGCAAGGCTGTTAGTGGTGCTGCAATCTTCCCATAGTTGGCTACAAATCTGCAATAGTAATTTGTTAAACCAAGGAAATCGCGTAGCTCTTGTACCGTCCTCGGTTGTGTCCAGCTGAGCATGCACACGACCTTGCTTGGGTCGGCAACGACTCCCTCCGCTGAAATGATATGTCCCAAGTACTTCACTCGTCGCTCGCCTATAGGCATTTACTTCGCTTCACCTTGAGAGAGTGGTCCATCAAAAGTGCCAGCACAGACCGTAGATGAACTAAGTGCTCCTCCCAAGTCTTGCTATGTACTAAAGTGTCATCGAAGAATACTAACATATACCATCGTAGGAGTGGACGGAATATGTCGTTCATTAGCCTTTGGAAGGTCGCCGATGCATTCGTCAATCCAAACAACATCACTCGAAACTCATAATGCCCGACATGAGTTTGGAACGCCGTTTTGTGGACGCCCTCAGCACGCACTTGGTTCTGGTGATACCCTGCACGAAGGTCAAGCTTGCTGAAGTATGATGCTCCTGTTAGCTTATCGAGCAACTCCTTTATGACTGGTATCAGATATCTGTTCTAGACGGTTATGGCGTTCAGTGCGTGGTAATCCACGTAGAAACGCCAGCTGTCGTCCTTCTTTGTCACTAACAAAACCGGTGAGGAATAGGAACTCCGACTTGGCTAAATAATGCTTTGCTCCAACATTTCTGCAATCAGCCTCAAGATCTCTTACTTTTGGATGTGTGGATATCGGTAGGGCCACACATTTGCCGGTTCAGCCCCCGATACAATCTTGATCTTGTGATCAACATGCTTGGCAGGTGGCAGCCCTCGTGGAGCCTCAAAAAATCTAGAAAAATCAGCTAATAAGCAATCCAAATCAAGACGAGCACCTAAGTCAGAGACGATCCAAGACTCCGTCGACGCTAGCTGAAAGAAGTAGGTAACTTCGCCTATCCGTGGAGCTCCTACTAACGGCTGTAAGAAGGGGCTTGTTTGCGTGCAAACTCCCTCGAGTCGTATTACACGTCCATCTCTTCAAAATTTGAGTCTCATCTGTGAAAAATCAAATGTGACAAGATCGAGAACTGTAACCACTGGGTGTTTAGCACAATGTCAGCTCCTCAAAGTGTTAGCGGGTACAAGTCTAAGGTGAAGCTATGTCCCTACACCCGTACCACCACTCCTCGATAGACGTTGTCAGCTCTGAGGCGGGTGCCATCGCCAATGGTCACATCGAATCCGATAGTGGGCTCAGCCTTGAGCCTTATACTTCGTACCAATGTCAATGAGGATATATACACACTGCTTTCGGAAGAGCCCATCCACCCGAAGGGTCTTTGGGGCGCTAGTATCGAAATATGCATGCATCGAGATCTCGGCTTGTATATCTTCCTCCACTATCTCCTCAAGCTTCTCTCCGACTATCTCCTCTGTGACATCCCCCTCGGCCTCTTTGTCATAGTTGTCGATCAACATGACACTACCTATAGCCTTGGCGCATTGATGCCCCAGAGTGTAGTGCTCATCGCACAAAAAACACAAGCCCTTGGCTCGTTTTTCATCCACCTGCGCTTGGGACAAGGACCAGCACTTGGGTTGCATGCCTCCTCCTCTGAACTCGGTCGTCGGTCTCAGGGTACCCTGCTGTCCCAAAGAGAGCGCCAGTGGTTTCGTCATGGAATTGGAACTGCCAGTTATGGGCGTTGTCTGTGGCATATATTGGCTGTCTTTCGACGTCTAATTCGTTCTCTTAGTCCCTTTTAAAGTAGTATACTTCTGTTTCATTTTTGTGGCAATTTCAAAAGCTTCCATTAAAGTCCACAGTTGCATGGAATAAACGTTGGCTTTTATCTCCTCACGTTGCCTTGGCAAAAATGTGCTCTTCATTGCTTCTTGTGGTCACCTTGGAAAGCAATGACTGCTAAGGTGCTCAAAATCTTCTTGATATACTGCCACAATAGTTTTTTGTGTCAATTTGGAGAGTGTAGCACCATAATCTTCATATCCAACAGTCCCAAACTGTCGAGCTAATGCGAAGGTGAATGCCGTCCAATTGTCGAATAGTTGGTGGGCATACATTGATTGGTACCAATGTAAGGTCGCATCTTCTAAATGAAAGCTCGCAATAGGTACCTTAGCTTCTTTCGGCGTGTCGTGACATGAAAAGTACAGTTCGGCACGAAAAATCCAATCAATAGGATTACCTCCATTAAACTTTGGAAATTCTAACCGAGCGGATCGCTCGCGGATGCCATAATCGCGTCCATTGTCTATGAGGGGATCCATCCTCACTGCTAGCGGATGAAGGATGTGAATCTCCGGACCACGACGCCTCCTTTCCTCTTCCTCGCGAGCAGCCACATGTTCATCATCATATGGCCACGCTGCTCCTGGTTCGCCTTTGCCTTGGTGGTGATTAGTTCTTCCCCCATCCACGCCATAGTTCACTCCAGGTGGGGCCGTGTATGGCATCCTTGGCCTAGGAGAGTTGGGCAGTAATGCATCCGTATGCCCTAGAAAAATTCTCATTGTCGGTGGAGTTTGGTTGGCCGCTGGCGTAGTTGTGGCGAATTCCTCCGGTGTTAGTTCTCCGCAAGTTATTATACGGATCTCTTCGTGTAGGGATTGTACAAGGGTTTCTTGCATTCGTTGTTGATAGTCCATTATCCTTTGTTGTTGGTCTATCATTTGCTAGATAACCACTGCAACATTAGGATCGAGCGGCGTGGGAACAGGCGCACTTGGCATGGCACTGGTGCTAGCGTCGCTGGTACTGCCCGCGGTTGCCGGTGCGCTTAGGTCTGGGTTTGAGTTGGCATCCGTCATCCTGCGCTTCGCCATTGATCTTGTATTAGTCATAGTTCAAAAACTGGTGGCTCTGATACCACTGTCACAAACCAGACTAAGGAGAGATTTAGATTGGGTATTTGGATTGAAGGAAGTTTTTTGATGGTGATGGAAGGGATAAAAGTGGGATGAATATAGAGATGGGGATACTTGCGATTAGAAAAGAGATCGGATGAGGGGAAAGAAGGGGTCGCTTCTAGAAAAAGTAGAGCAGCGACAAACGAAGAGAAGGATCTAACCAATGTTGGCTAGGGGTCTGATGCAAATCTAGTATGAATGCAAGGTTTTGGAGAACAATCGACCCAAACAGGTAACTAAAGTAAAATATAGTAAGCAATAACTGATAAGAAGTTAATTGATTAAAAGGATCACTACTAGATGGAAGGAGAGAAAACCACTCAGATAAGGCAGTAGCTTCCTCAACTCTCAAATATGTATATTGATAGTAGAATGGCCTATAATATAGTGTAAGGAAAGATTGTAGAGTTTAGGTTTACCAATAAATAGAATAGTAGTGCTTTTACTTTGAAGCCAAGTTCTCCTCTTCACGTCTGGGCACCCAAAGATTCTCTTTCACTACTGGAATCTTCTGGACAGCAGCAATAACCAACAAAAAAAGTAGAGATTAAAGGAGAGGTTTAGAGAGGAAGTAGAAGAGATTAGAGAAGAATCTTAAGACAGAGTAGGAGAAAGGGAGAGAAAGAGAGAGAGAGAGAGAGAGAGAAGAAGAAGAAGAAGAAGAAGAAGAAGAAGACCACAAGGGAGAAAGTGAGAAATCTCAAAATAATCTTGTTCCAATTTGTCCTTGTTTCTCATGCAATAACCCTTAAATAGGTTAACAACTTTGATTCTAGCTGATTCTAATAGGAACTTATTTCCTAATAGGACTCTAATTGATTATCTTACCTAAATTGACTAACCCAATTTAGGTAATAAATCAATGTGGACATCTCTCACATATAAGCTTACCATAACTATCAATTGAGATTCTAATAGGAATTTATTTCCTAATAGGATCCTAATTGATTAAGTCTTACCTAATTGACTAACCCAATTTAGATAATAACTCAATGCGGACATCCCCCGCATATAGGCTACCATATCTGTCAATTGACTAATTCAATTGATTATTTGAACTAAAAATCAACAATTAGACCAAATTGGACTCGAGTAATTCTATTATGGTCAAATTGAAGATGATGCCCACATCAGGGTCGATGTGAAGTTAGGGCATAAAGAGGAAGAGAGATGAAGGGAGATAGAGAGAAAGAAGATCCATTCATAATCTGACCCAACTAGGGTGCACTCCACAATACTTATAGGCTATCCTGTTAATCCAAACAACAAAAACAAATTCCTAAAATCCAATCGTTCTCGCCGCGACGCCCGTTCGCACGCGCAAATCCCGTTCACTGTCTTTGCGAACATGTGCAGGCGTTCGAACGCACAAATCCCATTCTATGTTTTTGTGAACGCGTGCAGGCGTTCGAATGGTGCGTTCGAATGGTGCGTTCAAACGCGGTCCCTGGCTTCGAACGCCCCCAGGCAAAAAGCCTTATTTTTTTCAAGCAAATTTATTTTTTCTAATACAACTTGAACTAGCTCTAGTTGTATTAGGCTGGAGCACCACGGAATTTGGAGTGCCTTGGCAAACCACAACTACACATCATGTGTCGGCGGCTCCACCAAAGACAACAAGTGCAAGATTACCTCCACGGCCACAACTAGAGGTGAGGGGATCTCCCCGAGTTACCATGAGAAGACTTACCTAGCGTAAGTTGAAGAAAGAAGAGCTAAAGGGCTGTGCTTTTATTATGATGAACGGTTCACTCCCGAGCACAAATGTGCCTGATTGGCGGCCACAGTGATGGTGTTGGACGAAGCGGAGGATGTGGAGGAAGAGGAAGTGGTGGAAGATGAACTTGATGACTTGGTGGAAGACCAAAAGGCCTTGGAGAGCAGCAAGGAGGTCAACGTTGAGATCTCTATGCATGCCTACACTGGCACTAATGCACCAAGGACACTTTGGGTTGACGGCACCATGAAGAATCAAACAGTGAGGATCCTCATCGACATCGGGAGCACCCACAACTTCATGGATGAACGTGTGGTTAAGAAGATAGGAATGGCTATAGAAGCTACCTCTGGATTCGATGTAGCTTTGGGAGACGGCACGATGCTCCAGGAGAATGGCGTATGCCGAGGGGTTCTTTTGAAGAATCAAGTCAATTTCTTCACCTTGGATCTTCACCCCTTGGCTTTACAAGGGGCTGACATTATATTGACGACCCAATAGATGCAAAGTTTGGGCTCGGTGACCTTTGACTTTTTAGAAATGTGGATGGATTTCAAACGAAGTGGCAAACGAGTGCAATTAGACAGAATTTGATTGTGACTTGGAGCTCAACTTCAACCGATAGTGGGATTGCCAAGGGCTGGGTGCCATGGACTTCTAATGCAATTAATCCAGAGTCAAGTAGATTATACAAAAAAAGAAGTATTTGCTGATTTGTCAGCCCTGCTGAAGGAATTCAGTGAGGTGTTTGAAAAAACACGCGGCATGCCACCGGCTCGATCCCAAGACCACCGCATTGAGATTACTCCCAGAGCTGAGCTGGCTAATGTATGACTTTACCAGTACCTATTTGTGCAAAATGAGGAGATCACAAAGCTTGTCAAGGAGATGCTGGACAACGTAATCATCCAACCGAGTCAGAGCTCGTACTCATCACTGGTGCTCCTAGTGCAAAAGAAGGATGGAACATGGCGATTTTGCGTGGACTACTGTGCACTCAATGCTATCGTAGTGAAAGATAGGTATCCTATTCCTATCATTGAAGAACTCTTGGATGAGCTCTCGGAGGCCTCTTTCTTCAGCAAGTTAGTTTTGTGAGCCGGCTACCACCTAATCCAAGTGAGCATTATTTGTTCAAAGTCATGCATTTTGGACTCACTAATGCATCCTCCACCTTCCAAGGGTTGATGAATAGGGTGCTATTGAAGCAGTTTGTGCTTGTCTTCAACGACATTCTTGTGTACAACTGTTCATAAAAGGAGCGTCTTGTTCACCTTCACGGAATATTGTAGATTTTGAAAGATAATGAGCTAAAGGTGAAGGAGTGCAAGTGTTTATGGGGCTAGCCTAGAGTGGAGTATCTTAGCCACATTATATCAGCGGCAGGAGTGGAAGTCGATTCCTTCAAAGTACAGAGCATGGTGCAATGACAGATTCCAAAGACACCGAAAGAATTGCTGGGCTTCCTTGGATTGACGGGCTATTATCGCCGATTTGTTGCCAACTATGGCAAGATCGCCACCCCCTTGACATCACTACTGAAGAAGGGGGAGTTCTAATGGACCGAGGCAGCAACAAAGGCATTTGAAGAATTGAAGAAGGCAATGACCACAATGCCGGTTTTGGCATTACCCAATTTCACCAAATCTTTTGTGGTGGAATGCGACGTGTCAGGGAAGGCTGTCCTCATGCAAGAAGAGAGGCCAGTGGCGTACATGAGCAACGCATTGTCGATGAAGAACCAAATGATGTCTATATATGAGCGAGAGATGCTAGCCATTATCCATGCCATCACCAAATAGAGATCATATCTCATCGGGTGGCGATTCGTGGTGCGTACTGACCAGCGAAGTTTTCCCTACTTCCTTAGACAATGGATTCACACTTTGGCACAGCAATGGTGGACGACAAAGTTGTTGGGGTACGAATATGAATTGATGTACAAAAAAGGAACTAAGAATCGGGTCGCCGATACACTATCGCAGCAACCCGAACCGGCCGACCTAGCCATGATTTCTATCTTGGTCTTTCCTTTTCTTTCAGAGATTAGAGCTGCATGTGTTGAAGATCTAGAGATGTTGGAACTCATGAAGAAAGTAGAGGAAGAACCAGCTAGCTATCCTGGGTTAGAAGTGAAGGACGGTCTACTGCTAGATCAAGGGCGAGTACGGGTACCGGCCAAACCCGAACTGCGATTGACATTGATTCACCACTTCCACAACACTCCTATGGCGGGGCATGAGGGAACCTTCAAAATATATGAAAAGTTAACACAAATTGTGTATGAGCAGGAGCAGGAAAAGAAGTGATGTCCTATGTTCGAGCCTATGAAATCTATCAGCGCACCAAGGAGGACTCGATGAAATCGACAGGGCTGCTGCAACCCCTACCCATTTTGAAGCAAATTTGGAAAGATGTGGCAATGGATTTTATTGAAAGACTTTCTTAGGTCAGAGGACATACAATAATAATGGTGGTGGTCAATCGGTTGACGAAGAATGCGCACTTTTCAACTCTAGCGCACCTGCACACCGCAAAGAAGGTAGCAGAAAATTTTGTGAAGGAAATAGCCCGGTAGCATGGAATGCCGAGGTTAATAGTTTCAGACCATGATCTAATTTTTATGAGTCACTTTTGGTAAGAGTACATCAAGCAGCAAGGTATTGAACTGAAAATGAGCTCGGCGTATCATCCGCAAATCGACGGGCAATTCGAAGTTGTTAGTCGCTGCTTTGAGCAATATTTGCGATGCTTCTCGGGAAGCGACCGAAGAGATGGTTAGCTTACCTACCCTGGGCAAAATACTCTTACAGCCTGGCTCACCACATCGCTGTTGGGATGACCCCCTTCAAGGCTATTTATGGACGCGTGCCATCCACATTGTGATCTTATGATCGACCGAGCGCACCTGACTGTACCGATATAGATGAGGTGCTAGTGGAATGGGATGAAGTACTCAAGCGGCTCAAGCTTCACCTAGCAGTGGCACAGAATCGAATGAAGCATGCGTATGATTGCAAACACTAGGATAGAAGCTATGAAGTTGGCAATTGGGTGTATGTTCGACTCCAATTGTATCGGCAAATCTCGGTACAAACCATTCAGAACCAAAAGCTAGCACATCTCTTCTTTGGTCCATTTCAGATCCTAGGGAAGGTGGGAGCGGTTGCATATAAGTTGGACTTACCCGAGTCGTCCCGAGTTTACTCGGTTTTTTATGTATCTAGCTTGAGAGCTCAAGTCGGTCCAATTGAGCAGAACTACCCGAGCCTGAAGCGAGGGTAGTTGAGCTCACTCCAGAGAAGGCCCTAGCACAAAGGAAGGTTAGACGTGAAGGACGAATAATCACAGAGGTGTTGATGAGCTGGGTCGGTCAGACACAGGATCAAGCATCATGGAAATGATCAAGCATCATGGAAATGATCAAGCATCATGGAAATCCAACGCAATATTGATGGACCGTTATCTTAGATTTGCACTTTGAGGACAAAGTGAGCAGAAGCATAATAAAATGATGTGATTCAGACCACACTAAGCTATCTTGTACATGGATACAACCAATGAGCCCTATTTCTTATTTTGTTTTAGTTATTTTTTTTAGAAAATAAGAATTCTAGATGTCGCGTTTGAACGCGGGGAGGTTGTGTTCAAACGCCCCTTGCGAACGTCTGCATACGTTTGCATCGATAGAGAACGTGATTTGTGTGTTTGAACGCGCTCGACCCCGTTTGAACGTACGTATGTGAACCCCTGCATACCTTCGCAACGACAGAGAATGCGAATTGCACGTTCGAGTACGCTCGACCCCGTTCGAATGCGATCGACGAGAATACAATATTTCTTGGGTTACTACTTGTTAGTTTTGCTTTCTAAATTAGTCTCTTAAGATGTGGATGGCAACCTAAGAGAGGATTATGAATGAATATTGAATTTTCTTCCCTTTCTCTTCTACCCTAACTATTCTCCATTCTCGTTCAAGCCCTAGTCGTGTGTCATCTCGACGCCGGTTACCTCTAATCCCCATTGACTGTTGGGTCTTCCCTTCTCCTTAGGATCTCAACCAAATTCTCCCCCCTCATTCTTATCCCTTCAACACCACGTGCCACCAAATCCATCACTATTATCACCACCTTTATCACCATCATCACCATCACCCATCATCTCCACCTTCATCGCAATATTGCTTATTTTCGCCCTAGGTGCAATAAGAATTTGCGAAGGGCGTGAATATAAAAAACGTAGATTATGAAGATACGAAACAATCTCCACTAGTTTCGTAATTTTTGACTACAAGAAAATATTTTGCAAATATTCTCCTCCGACTGCGCAGACTGCTTCTCTACATCCGAGCTTAATCAAGAACGGACGCATGATCGATATCAAATAGAGCACCATTAAAATGCCGGAAGTCCTATTCTGAATCCCTTAATGATATAACTTTTTCTAGGTCAACATTGATATGACCCTGGTTAAGAGGGCTTAGATGGTTGAAGGATGGTGGGATTTAGTAGATTAGGATTGTAGTGCAAGTGGTGTATTCGTTGTAGAAATTTCAATTGCACAATTCTAGGAGGATATTCACAAAATATTCATACGTTTTTGGTATTTAGACCCTACTCAGATTCAGTCTATATGAGGTCTAATTGGGATCTAATCTGGGATTAATAAGGGAGTATAAGCTGGAGGCTGAGGTGGTGATAGTTGATTGTATTGTTTGGGGCTGAGGTTAGTGTTGTTGCATGGGCAACAAGGGGAGGACGTGCTGAATGATCTAACCCTCATGATCTAATCTAATAGTAGAGGGGATTGGGAGGGAGGAGAGGCCGACCCTAAGGGTCTAGGGGATCGACTAGGTTTGAAGAGAAAGGAAAAAAAAACGAGATAGAGAGGAGATTAGGGTTCGAAGGAGATAAACTTCAATTATGCATAATGATAAAACAAGGTGCTCTCTACATATATATATAGAGGCTAATCTGAGTCGACGCGAATTAAGACTCCTAGTACAGTAAGTAATTTGACTAAGACAAATAAATGACTTAACTAATTAGACCCAAATTAACTTGTGACTCAAAATAGAAGGTGATTCAAAATAACAAGTGATTTAATCAATTGGGTCAACTTCTAAATAAGTATACCAATCAACTAGATAAGTTGGTTCGAACCATCAAGTTCAATATCCTCTGATGTGACTCGATCAGGTGTAGATCACATCATTCCACCTTGCTTTCACTTATCTTGTCCTCAAGGTGAGATGTAGGAAACTTAGCCAAGCAAGCTAACTCGATTATCCACATCATGCAAGCTAGCACGCCACCAAGTCTAGTCTCAAGTGGTTGAACTAGCTCACGCTTGTCCAAGGTTGCATGCCTCATGGAGGAGGCTAGGGCATAGATTAGTGGAGTCCTATATGTCCCTCTAGTTGGGGTTTGATTAGTTGGCCAGGGCTAGGACTAGACCAACTTGTAAGCCAAGACGGAATCGAGTCTGGCCTAGGGTGCGCATGTAGGCTAGCCGTTTGGAGCCTGAGTTGTGCTGGCTGGAGCTTTGACGCATCTTGGCCGCAAAGGTGTTTATCCAAACCTGGAAATGGACTTGGAGTAGTTCAGACCCTGGTAAGGATTGGACCAAAGCTTGGCTTGGCCAATGGCCTGAATGTGAGAGGTGTTGAGATTGACCGGTGAGTGCGCTCGAGCTAATCTTGGACTTGTTGACCTAGGATTATATCCAAAGCCTTTTGGGCTTGATTAAAGTGAGGAGATGGCCAACCAGGAGGAGTAAGACCTTGGCAAGGGTCAAACCAAGGCTTAGTTTGATTATGGACTTAGGCAAGGTCTGAATGCAAGGAACAACTCGGCTGGTCAGTAGGTGCATGCGTAGCCTTGGCTGGACTAGTTGGACTAGAGGTGCGTCCAAAGCTTAGAAGAGCACATATGAGGTGAAAATGTGGTTGATCTAGATGAGGGATGACCTGATCGGACCAAGCCTCGGCTTTGGTCTCAAGCTGATGAAGGCTTGAATGAAAGAGGAAAGCCAGCTCGGTTCTTGGCGCTCATGCGGTTTGAGCAAGGTCAGCTTGACCAAGGGGATGTTCAGATTTGGTGATGGTGCATCCAAGATGGGTCAAGTGTCTGACCAAGATGGTGGAGACTTTGGGTTGGTGTGGGTTAGAGCTCAGCTCAAGTGTGGTGGGAGTTTGGGCACGGACTCAAGGGGGTGATCTCAACTTGCTTGTGGGTGCACACAGGTTGGTGAAGAACAATAGGGCTGCTGGTGGAGGTGGTGGTCCCATGGTCGCTTATGGGATTGGCCCCATAATTGAATAAGTCTTGTCCTCGTGCTTGGGTAGCTGTGAAGGAGGCATATTGCAAAAAAGAGTTTTCGCTGCAACACCTTGTGGTCACTAACCAAGGACGGCTTAGGTCAACGCCTCGATGGAGGCTTGTATGGCCCTCTGCGATTTTAGTAGCAGCATTTTGTATTATCAGCAAGGATGCATGCACCATGGCTATCATCTGGACAAGCTCTGGTTGCCCATGTCATGCTTTCGCCACTAAAGTAAGGATCGATTCTGATTTCTCTAATCTTATTGCATAGGTCGGTGTAGAAGTTCCTTCATGATGCTGCAAAGCATGGATCATGTGATCAACATCTCGTTCGAGGAACGTTGCTCTGGTACCAATCTGATATTACCCTAGTTAAGAGGGGGCTAAGATGGTGGAATGGCGGGGTTTAAGGGATTAGGGCTGCGGTGTTTCGTGGTAGAAATTTCAATATGTTCAGGTTTGGAAGGATATCAAGAAATATTCATACGATGCCAAAAAATGTGAAAGTAGATCGGTTGGCTCCATCATATCTCAATCTATGCTTTTGGTATTCAGACCCTACTTTGATTCATACTTCATTTGGGGTCAAATCAAGATCTAATCTAGGATTGACAAAGGAGTATAGGCCAGAGGCTGAGGTGGTGATAGTGGGTGGTGTTGTTTGGGGTTGTGGTTGGTGTTGCGTGGGTAGTAAGGGGAGGGCCTAGTGAATGATCTAATCTGAGGGTAGAGGGGAAGAGGAGAGAGGAATGTGATAGAGGAGAGAATGAGAGAGAGGAGATTAGGGTTTGGAGGAGATAAATTTCAATTATGCATAACGATAAAATGGGCTACGCTCCACATATATATAGAGGTTAACCTGACTCGGTCTCGAATTAAGACTCCTATTACAGAAAGTAACAGTAAGTAACTTGACCTAACCAATTAGCCCTAAATTAGTAAGTGACAGTTAGCTAGGACTCTACCAAAATAGCAGGTGATTTAATCAACTGGGTCACCTTCTAAATAAATAAATAAACAAATTAATTAGATAAGTTTACTCAACCTATCGAGCCCAATATCCTCCGAAGTGACCCGATCAGATCCGGATCACATTAAGCATCTAATGCCACTTGCTTTAGTTCAAGTGAAATAGGCTTTAACCCAAACCTTAAAACCCAATTTAATATGAGACTTTAAGAATCTAGATAAATCCTCGCCTTCTTTTTTCACTTTTCAATGTGGTACTAAACCTTTACATGTGATACTTAACAATCTCCCCCTTCACATATATGCACCTAACATCAACAGGCTCCCCCTTGAGTCCAATCTACTATTCTAAACTAAGTCTTTTGTCCAATTTCTCTTCCGATTATTCACCAATTAGGTATGAATGTCTACTTTCTTCTAGGCTGTTCCTACTTTACTCTGATAGATCAAAAGAGACAACATGACCCACCCACTACTTTGCCCCTTGTTTTCTCTTGCAAGAAAGTGAGCCTTTTGTAACCTTCCATTGCAACAAATTTGGTGTTATATCTATTAAAGAAAGAAGTAGAGGATCACAAGGGTTTGAGAGAGAGGAAGTTGCTTTAAGATTGTTTCTTAGATACCATCATGGTTTGCTTTTGCTTTACTAATTAGCTCTGATACCACTTATTATGATATAGGGGAGTTTTAGTTCAAGTTAAATAGGGTTTAACACAAATTTTAAAACTCAACTCAACCCAAAAGCTTAAACTATTAAGTGAGAGCCCAAGAGTCTATATAAACCCATTCACTTTTTTTTTTTCATTGTGGGACTAAACACTTACATGTGATACTCTATTTAGTAAATAGTATAGAACTTGTGTCTATTTACAAAACTGTTTAGTGTGTTACTACTCTTTGCTGTTCCCAATCATCACTGTGGCCTCACATTTGAAAGGAAGAAAACTGAAATATCTGAGAAAAGGGAAGAACATATTGCTGCAGCCTGCAGCAACACACTGTTCTTACTCTTTCATGATTTCATTATGATCAATTAATGGGACTTGGCTGGAAAGTGTTCTTCCTCTGGAAAAGGAAAGATGAAAATATAAAGTAAATTTAATTCTCATAAGAATACCCTTTTCCTTAACATCTCTTCATGATATTGTATTTATGTGATAGACATTGTACAATTTACTGCATATCATGCTCAGATTGTAATGTCCCAATTGTATTTTGGCTGTTCCCTGGGAAGTAGGAACCATACTTTTTCAGAGATATTTCCTGTTAACTGATACTTATGACTTATCTCTTTAATTGTATAGGTTGCAGCTATGGGGTTGAGGCCTTCAGAGCACATAGGCAGAGAACTTACAGATCTACAATTCCCTCTGCTTGAATTAAAAGAGTATGTTACCACGTGCCATTGTACACAATTGTAATGTTATAATTATCTACCTCCCCACTGATATAGCTGAGCAGTAACTATCAATTTTCAGGAACTCTTTAGTTATATTTCTCTAAAAGAGAGGCTAGCTGGCTAGGCACTGGGAAAGGGGAGGAATATCTTTTAACAACATAAGAGGATAGTGTCTGGGTGGTTCTAGTGTTCTGTTGAGCTTTCAGTTTGTGGTCATGTTGTTCCATAAATAGTGCCTTTTAGTGTCATTTAGAACAGTTTCAACATGTTGTTATTCTGCTATCTGAAACATTTATTACCTTGGAAAGATTATAATGACCATTAACTGCTTAATGAATTCTTTGACAATTTTTTTGTGACAATAAATTATTACTTGACTACTTCTAGGATGATTTTTTTTTTATTTTTCATTTATTATATTGATGTTATGGTCATTCAAATCATTGTTGTAAACAATGAACATCTTGGCCACCTAGGCTAGACTTAGGCAAGAGTCTCTTAGGAACTTTCTAACTTTCTAACTTTCTAAGTGATCAAATTTGTTTTCACATTACTGAATTCTGATTTTATCATAAGAACTTGTGATGTAGCACAAAGTAGGAGTGCCCTATGATGCAAACTAAGATAACTTGATCATTATGAACTCGGTTTTTTGTAATTGTGAACTGTATTTTCTTGATGATTGAATGTGCTGGATCTGAACTTGTTCTGATTACAAATTAATGTAAAACGATGTGGGGTTGTCCTATTATGTGATGATGGGCCTAAGGTGAAAGAATTATCGGGTTTAGATCAAATATTCTATGCTGTCCTGCAGAAAATAGGGAAGGGAAAGGTATTTTAGTTTGTAAATATATATGTAAAGAATAATAGGAAAGAAAACTATGTTGGAAGATTGTAGATGCAATAAGAGGAGAGAAAAGACTAGAATAGAGAGAATAGAAGAGAGAAATAGAGAAGAGGAGACGAGGAAGAAGCAAACTTGGCTTCATGCCTTTCTTTTCTCAAAACATCATCCATACCTCCCCAGGGCCAGCTACTTCAGCCCTTCATAGAGAATACAAACCCTAACTTAAATAAGGACTACGCTAAAATAACAATAAAAGAAGTTGCAGTTACTTTTCACGTGAACAATACTGTGAACATGACTTGTCAGCCCTCTTTTTTTACTGTTCTCATTCTATGGTGTCCTGAACATTAATTTGACATATAACTTTACTTCTTTTTTATTATTCCCGAAAGACCACAAAACTGATGCAAAAGACTAATAACAAACTATTTGGCTTATTCTTCAAATTTGGATTGTTTGAATGCTCCAAAAAACTCAACCATTGAACTGGGTAGTTGGATGTGGAATTTTTGACCAGATGCTTCTAAACTTTATTTATTGAAATCTATCATACTTGAAATTTAATACCAAAAGGGTCTGTTTTACTGTAGTTGTTAGTAAGACGCTAATAAGTTTAGCATTTTACTTTTAAATGAGTCTTAATTTATTTTTTTAAATAAAATGCTGATTTTATCAGCATTTTAAAGAAAATGCTAAAAAGTTCAGCTCTTTATTAAAAGAGGATGCATATAAAACGCTAAATAGTTAAGCATTTTATTATTAAAAATGTTATATTATTCAATAATTTATTAAGACGCTGAGCTACTCAGTTTCGTAGGTCATAACTTTTTAATTGTAGTCAATTTTAGACATATGATATGTTGTTACGAAGATGATAGAAAAACGAATGTAATAATTTTGACTAAGCTTAATTGGACCTCAAATGAGAAAGATATATATAAAAATATAAAGAAAAAGTTTAGAGTGTTATAATTTTATGCTTGATATCTATTTTAATAATAAAATATGTCATTGCGAAGATATGAAAAGGATCTATGGCTTGAAATGATGTTGCGATTCCTTACAACCAATTGTGCTCATAATCAGAAAAAAATGGTAGCTCATCCAGATTTAGTTTTAAATTTTTTTTTTTTGCTGAACAATTTAGCATTTTATAAAAAAACTTGTCGGTGTTTACAGCTAACTAGTTAGAGTAAAATAGATCCATTTTAATATTAAGTTTAAGGTATGGTCTACTTTGGTAAATAAAGTTTGGGAAAGAGCTAGTTTGGTCAAAAGCTCATTGGATGTGGCCCAATTACTCAATTTTATAATTGAAGCCAACTGTGATGGTGTGCAACAAAGTTGCACCAAAACTCAACCAACAGTGTTGTGAACAGTAATACACTTTACTTTTTTAATTCTCGAAAGACCACTAAACTAAAACAACAGACTAATAACAAACTATTTACCCTATTCTTCAAATTTGGATTGTTTGGGTGCTCCAAAAACTCAGCCAACGGACTGATTGTTGGATGTTGCCCCAATTGTTCAATTTTATAATCAAAGCCAATTGTGACAGTGTGCAACAAAGAAGCTACTTCCTAGCTAGATTTTTGTAACCACTACAACCTCCTTTTAAAATGCACAAGTTGGTCTTCAATTAATGTGCCATCAACTTGCCAATGTGCCATGATTTTCTTAGTTAATTTATAATTTTTATTTAGAAATATCATAAAATATTTTGTTTGTACGTTTGAACAGTCAAGTAGTAAGAATACAGTTTTGGGGGAGGATCACATGACATCTTCCCTAAAGTTGGAAGTTCAAAATCTAATTTTTCCTTATTGTTTCTTATAATAGTATAACATAAGAAATTTATCTCTTCTAAGTTCTTGTTATCACTGATAACTTCTTGCACTAATTTTTGTTATTTTATCTGATAATGTAGTCTGTTCTTTTGGTAGGCTTTATGGAATAAATGTGTGCGGTGAAGGAGGAGAATATGAAACTTTAACTCTTGATTGCCCTTTATTTAGTGTAAGTTCTGGTTGTTATTCTTTTTCAGGTATATTTGGGTGCAGTATTGTTTCTCATAGTTGTTATTTCTTAGGATAGTATTTCAATTATATGTTTTTCTAATTATATTTTCCTCTTCGACATAGATGACTTATTACTAAATGAGGTAGCAAGCATTACTTATATGTCTAAGCCTACATTTATTATGCATTTTCTTGTATGAATTTATTGGGTTTTAGATAGTTCTATAGAAATTTTCTTTTATTGTATTTCCTAATGGCTTAAGGCCTTTTATAGTTTGAGGCTAAGCTCCTAACTCGATTAGTTTGTCTCATTTTTTGGTCTTAATTTTTTGGAGGGTGAACTTGGTTAGATATAAAAAAATTAAAAGATGTTTGATTACTGAACCAAGTTAATAGTCTCTGAACTAGTTCAGAGGGGGTCCTTGAATTTGAAGCAAATAAAGCTTTTGATGCTAAGCCCCAAATTTGATTAGTTGATCTCATTTCTTAGTCTTAATTTTTTGGAGAGTAAACTTAGTTAGATATTAAAAAAAAAAACATGTTTGGTTACTAAGGGTCCTTGAATTCAAAGCAAAGTTTTTAGGCTAGTTGATGAGTTCTTATAGTACAAATGAAGTGGGCCTAAGCTCGATTCCCGCCATACATATCTATTATATAAAATTCAAAGTCTCACCTATTTTAAGGCAAGTTCAGTTCTTGGGCTTATCAAAATGTTTCAAACTTAAAAGTGAGAGAGAATGTTAGAATATAAATGATAAAAACTACCGTTCTCTAACAACTTAAGCATTTACAGTAATTGGTGAATTTGTATGCTTGTTTTTGGTTCTTAAGGTTTAAAGTAGCTCTAATATGGTTGAATTCACAGAATGCAAGAATTGTCCTTGAGAAGTTTGAAGTGATACTTCATTCACCTGATTCCATTGCGCCAGTTGGTATTCTTCATCCTCTAGATTTCCATCTTGAGTACAAAAAGGACATTTCATCTTGCAGCTGTTATAACAATGCTGGTTCAGAGAAGATGAATTATTTACATGAAGTAGAAGGAGATTTTGTACCGAATTATCTTGTCAAATGTTCGTCCTTGGATTTGTCATCTGACACCAATACTACCAAGAAGCTAGATTTGTTTATCTCAACGACGAGAAGGGACATGTATTCAATTGGTTGTTGGATACAAAATCCTTCTAGAAAATCGGATGGTATGTTCTTGTTCCATCACAAATTTGTGCATCACATATTAATGGTACCATTAGCTCATTAACTTTTTTCTTGTAGTTACAAACTCATGTTGACTATTTTCTGCATTGCTATTGCTAGGGCTGCAGGAAGATTTGGCAGCAGTACTAAGGAATATTGAGTTACAACTGAATGAAGATGGCTTTGATTGGGTGAATGTTCTGTATATTCACCTCTATATTACAAATATGAAGGAATTTGGACTAGCCAATGAAGTGTATGTGAAATTTATTACAGAAAAGAAGTGCTACTTGGGTGTTCCGTCACGTTGTACCATTGAACTGCCACTAGTGCATGTTGGCCTTGGCCATGGATATGTCGAAGTTTTAGTTGCCAAAGAGCAGTGCAAAAGAGTTCTTCATGTACAGAGTATATCATCCTGGGCACCTAGTTGCATTGGACCATACAGCCAGGTGATTATCTTCTCAATTTTGTGCATCCCCTTATTAACTTCTACCACTGTTTTAATATATATTAAGGTAATTTTCTTCTCAAGTTGGTGCATCCCCTCATTAACTTCTGTTAGATGTAAAATCATCAAAATTTGATGCACTGAAACAAATTAAAGAGCTCTTACAAGTAAGGAATGCTTCTTATGAGTTCAGAATGGTGGTTGATCTCCATCTACTGGCAGAAGTTTTATATATTCTCATTTCTTTATATCAGTTCAATATCTGCTTTCATAAGATAATAATTCATGATGTCTTATCTTGATTGATCTTCATAACACCATTTATAGACTTTTTTATATCGGAAAAAGCTATTTTATTTTTTCTTTGAATTGTAATATCGTGACAATATGAGCTATTTTACTGTTTCAGTTTGTCAATGAGTCTTTCTTTTATTACATATTGAATAATTTTATAAACCACTAATTGCTGATGAATCATTAAATTGGAATATTTCCTTTCTAGGCGACTTTATATAAAGAAGTTCTCTACATGGCTGGCCAGTTGGGCCTTGATCCTCCGACAATGACTCTTTGCCCTGGAAATCCAACGTCAGAACTAGAACAGGCACTATTAAATTGTGAAGAAGTGGCAAACTGCTTCAGTAGCTCTATTGCTTCCTCCACAATTCTTTTTGTGATATACTGTTCTGCATACTTGACATCTACAGAGAGGACTGAAATCCAATGCAGAATGGAACAGTTCAGTGAATTTGAACTCTCCGATTTGCATCACTCGAGAAGAATTTCTGATCCCATCTTCCTATATATCCTTGCACCAGATCTTCCAAAAGGGTATGATTTTCTACCATGTACTTTTGTACTTGTAAAGCGGTAAAATTGCAAATTACATTTCATGGCTAGAAATAGAGAAGAAGTTCAAGCTACTAAAGTTAGGATTTAGTTTTCCTGATAACATGTAGAAAGTGGCTGCTTTTGTGTTCTATAATGTGATATAATCAAATGCTACTGTGTTATTTTCTTCTTTCAGAGCACGTATAGAAGTAAAACCTATCCTCTACGTTCCTGATAATATAAATGGGGAAGTCCAATCCAGAGAATCACAATTGGCATTCAAAGAAAGAGCAAATAGTTGGAGTTCTGATTACCCAGAACTGCATGGCTTATGTTGCCAAATCCATGTTGTCAGTGGAAAGATATGTGCAGCCTTAGTTTCTGTTACTGATGATGTGGCAGAAAAGATTTGCTCCAAAACTGATCCAAATGTAGCGAGCTTCTTGTATGGGACTGAAAACCACATTAAAGTTATCACTATGTACTGCATTGTTGTTCTTGACAAAATCCTTGTGGACAACAACTTCTTATGGGAAGAATTAACGGTGAGTTTTCTACTCCTAAAGAAATAGTTTGTGGCTTAACTTGTGCAACTTCTGCAAATAACTGTTGTTTATATTTGTTTGTATCATGGTGAGTTGATATTTAAAGTGTCTACTTTGTTGAAAGAGCAAAATAAGATGAGCACAGACAATTAAATCAGATTTGTTTCTAAAGAATCTTGTAGATTATCAGGACAATACTATAGAATGATTTAGAATTAGGACTATATTTTCTGTTCTTGCTACTTTTTTATAGCATAGTTGTCCAAGATTTATTTATTTTTTGCACATACCCCGAATCAACTGGATTTCATAGACAAAAATCTTTAATACATTTTGGTTGCAAGAATATTGAGTCCATAGCTGATAAATGATTAAGAGTCCATAGCAAAGAAATTGACTTTTGCATTATTATGATTTGGCTAATTAGAAAAAATTCATACTGCTTTATGCATGTGCCCTACATGTGTAGGCGTAATCTATAAATAACTTTAGAAAGGAAGAATGTAGCCGAATCATTATGAACACATTTTAAAGATGAAGTGAAATGAAAGTGATGAATTTATACTAACAGTGTTAGGATTTTTAAACTTTCAAGTTTCAAGAAATATTTCATGTATTAAACCCATAATTCCCTATCCATCTATGTCCCATTTATTTTCTTAAATAGAGGTGCCAAGTCAGATCAATCATGAAATGTTTGGTTGCAAAAGATGGGAGTTCTGGCCTTTTGGATACTAGTACTTCTTTTGTACTTCCACTGATATGATAGTTTGGAAAATGAAAAGTGAAAGGAAGTAAAGAGAAAATGGAGGGAAAGCTGTCTCCATAAGTTGGGAAGCGAATGGATATAAATTGAATGAAGATGGTTGTGAAGTATATTGACCTAATTTTTCTTTCCACTCACTCCAAAATAATATAGGTTATATATTACCACCTTTTCCCACTTTTAAATTGGCAAAGATTAGTAATATGTAATCTATTAATTTGGAAGTGATAGGCGGCCAGGCTTGCCCCTTGCATCTAACAGTTGTTGGGTTCAAGTCTTGAAAAAAATCTTCTTAGGAATGAGGGTAAGACTGCATAGATAGAAGCCTTATGCAATAGGACGTTTTCCCACTTTCATAGATAAATACTCCCTAATGGAAAATAAGATATTAAAGTGCTAAATTAAAAATCCCTCATTAGAGTCTGATTCTAAGTATTCTAGACCCTAATTTAAGGAAAGTCAAACTAGCTAATTGTCACTCACCTTGGTGCTCTCTTACAATGAGATCCCAATTACCTATCTTCTCATCTTTATCCAATTAATTGCCTTTTGTTACTTGCTTTGATTTGTTAATTGCCATCGGATTAGATAAGTCGAAGATTCATTATCAGCTCTGATTACCATTGTTTTGAAAAAATTCCTGCCTTAATGCCGTAGACAGAATACAACTAGGCTTTGTTTAGATCCCCTGCCTAGGTGACTGCCTAAGTATCTTGAATCACGTTTTTTCTATGTAACCACTTTGAAATTCAAAATTGTTGTAGGTCTCGACAAATGGGTGGATTCTGATTGCTTAGTATGGTTCTTAACAAGAATGTATTAATATAGTTTTAGATTGTATGTATTAATTTTAACGTTTTCTCTAACTATTATTTCTTTTATTTGTTCACTTTGGAACTGCCTAGCGCTTAGGCGTTAGATGACCCCTTGTTCGCCCGTCCTCCTGCTTTTAGTCTTTAAAACCTTGCGAGTTACTTGACAATCTTCTCTATTTCTGTATCTTTGTTTTCCTCTAGAATGTTCTAAATGACAGTGGCAAGTTGCCAGTGCCAAGCGGCACAAGCTTCTTGCTGCTGGCAATTGTGCCAGAAATATGCTGCACAAGAATGTGCAACTACTACTCTTTAGTGCTCAACATGGACTGCCAAGAAAGCTAGTGGTGGTTTGGATTACCTAATTTAGAAGGTTGCAGGTGTTTGGAAACTAGATTAGAGGCCTCAATTGAGTTTCCTCATCAGCAACGGTGAGTAGGTTGATGCTGATCTTTCTTAACCCTCTTTTCTCTATCTATTGATCCTCTTGAGTCGTCTTCATTGCTCCCGGAAGCAGGACATGATACAGAGCCTCATGAGCCGTAGTCTATTATGTCCTATTTTACTGTTCCCTAATATGGAAGATGGCACTAGCAATAACCAAGGTTGTAAATGCATCTAGCGCTGGTAACTTGTAGAGATGAAAAGAGATCTGCATGGTTGATATAGGTACGAGCTAAGAGATTAGAATGCTATGGATAGGTAAAGATCAGTATACTAGAGGTAGGTAATGATGAGAATCTTATTTACAATTGTATAGCTTCAAGATATTGAGAAAATGCAACTTCAGAATCTTACTATTTTCCTCAATAGTTCTGAAGATTTCTATTTCGCCTTTTGTGATTACTCATTTTTGCTTCTCCATAAATCACTTCTATTTTGATTTGCAGAACTTGAGGATATACTATAGGACAGGACTTTCTGTAAGTGCAGAAATAATGTCTCTTAGATTTTCTGAGGCTTTTTCTGAACTTGCAAAGGTCAATAAATGCCTTCAGATGGGAGCGAAACCAGTTTTTAACCTTGTGCCAGTTTTAGGGTCTGGTAGATCAGCATCCATGGAGGACATAATCACCTGTGAATTATTCGCCTCAAAATTTTTAAATCCTTAATTTGTATTGAGAGAAACAGAATTTTTGTTCTTTGAGAAGATTGCTGCAAGTCTGATTCAATGTTGGTTGGATCCTGGTGATGTATTGATTTACTGGATGCAAGAATCTTGACAGCTTTCTTCTTGTTCCTTGGAGATGTCAATTGTAACTACTCTCGCTGAACTCTGGCTGTGGCTGTTCTGATTCTCCTGCGATTCACTAGAAGTATTGCCTGAAGTATTCTCCTGCGATTCACCTAAGGTCTAACTGAACATCTATTGTGTAACTTTCAGATCGATGCTGCTACATGCTGTATGATATGGAACTCTGTAAAACTTTGCCAGGTGGTATTATTCTTAGCGGTGTCTCATTTATAGATTCATACTCAGCTTGTGCACTTAGTCTTGCTTTCAACCATTAAATTATCAAAGTCACTGGTTCTCAAGACCTTTTTGTTGATTATAATTTGCAGAATTGTTGTTTGATCTGCTCCCAAATTACCCTTTTAATCAGCAGCTGGGACCTGTTTTCTTAGTCTAGCACATTAACTTGCAGAACCAACTCCTTTGTTACTAAATAGAACGGAATTAGTTGAGAGTTGTGAACTGCTAGAATTTGTCGTGTGGTTCATACTGCTGAGAGATGTGAACTGACTTATATATGGTAATCAAATAAAAGTTTATTGAAATAACAAAGAAGACCGTTCCAATAATTAATTTATATGCCGGAAATCTCGTACCATCAGTTAAAAAATTACCTCACGAGACACCATCTTGCAGCTCAAGTAGAAATGCTCAAGTTTCATTTACAATGGGCACAGTAGGTGGTTGACTCTTTGCCAAAGAACCAGCTCCAGTGTGCGAATCAAACTGTTACGATCCGATCACATGAGTTAAGTCGAGTTAAATTAGTTACTTAGCTTTATTTTATTATTTTAAATAAATTAGATAATTCGTATGTGGATTTGATCTAAATAAGGGTGGATATGTGTTGATAATTATCATTAAAGAAATCTGAATTTACTAAGTTACTATTTTCGTTATTATCTCTTATCGTAGTCATTAGATCGCTTTATCTTTCTAGGAGTAGATCATAGCCACAGAAGTATCTTGACCTTTCAAACCCTAGTCGCCTCCTACCTCCAATAGCCACCCTACAATACGATCATCCACCATCACCCTTGGTCGTCTGCTATCCTCTGACGACTGCCGCAATGTCGGATAATTACTATTATGCACTTTGACCTTGCTCCACTATTTTATTTTTTAACTTTTCATTTCGACCGCTAATTTATGTGAAATTAGAGTCATTAGAACCCTAACTCACGAGGTTACCACCACTTAAATTTTCATATTCTTACGTCCGAATCAGTTCAAATATGGTTTGTAACATTGGTATTAGAGCTGATGTTCCTCGGATAATGGTTATCACGTGATTCGAGATGAACGAGGAAGGAGCGACTACGGAGCCTAGGCTGTTGTTCGCGTTAGCACCGGCTAGAAGACCGCTAGCGACAACGGTTTATGCTGCAGCAAACTCGCAGCTAGTGGTCACGAGTTTTATGCTCCTAAGACCACTAGCAGCTACGGCTAGCTTCCTCGGGCCAACTCCAGCCAGTGGTGGCTGCCACAGCCACTGGCGACCGTCGGGTGGCCAAACCTGACAGCCACCACCGTGGGAAGCTATCCCTATGTCAGGGTGGCTCTGCCGCGGCTTCCCGCTGCCGCTACTCCCATGCAGTGGGACCACGGGCTCCTTCTGTAGTCGTCGGGGGCCAATGGACTCGCCGACGACGTGCCATGGCTGTCATTGTAACCCCTCGAGCCCGAGCTCGATAATTGGCTTCCTCCATCGCTCGCCGCCATTCCATCGCTGCGAGGACCAGCCAGGGGTTGACTGCCGACAACCCATGACTGAACCCAGCCGCCGCCCGCGCCCCCGTGCAACTTGTGGCGATGCCCCTAGGCCGAATTCCAAATTTAGCCCTAGTGTTAGGGTTAGATTATTTGAATGAAGGAGATGAAGCACACGATTTTCGAGACATGCCAAATTTTCGTGAACCGGTTTGACCACCTCATGCGAACAAGTTTGAAACCCATGAACATGACCCTGAGCTTGAGTATGAGCCCGAGGATGAATGATGAAATGACCCGGTGGGCTCGCATCATTAGACTGAGCCGAACTCACGTGCAACCCAAATGCGACATGAGTCGAACCTGTGGGCCTATGACCCACGTGACCAGCCTCGACCAAGAGGTCACTTGGCCCACGATGATAGACCATATTTTGGGATCCAAGCTAGGACCGTCAAGCTTGACTTCTGAAAATTTCTTTGGAGGAGACCCACTAGATTGGACTTATCTAGCGGAGTAGTTTTCACGTAACATGGCACGCCCGACCACCAGAAGGTCTAGCTAGCCTCATTTAACTTGGAGGGCGTGGTGTGGTGATTAGATGGTACCAGTCGACAAAGCGGACTCGACCATTCAAGTCTTGGCAGGACTTTGCGAATGCAATTTATGCTCAGTTCGGTCCAACCCAGTACGAGGACTTTTAGGCCATTTTTGACTAAGTTGACTCAGTCTCAAGAACAGTTCAAGCTTATCGAGAGGAGTTCGAGCAGATATGTAACCGAGTCACTAACTGGTCTGACTCAGCCCTGAAGTGTACCTTCATTATTGGGCTCAGGCCTGACATTTAGGCTGAGGTCAAAGCTTTGAGGTCCACTACTTTTGACGAGACCTTCACCTTAGCTGTTCTGATGGAGTTCAAGTTAGATCAACTGAACCAGATCTACAAGGAGGAGAGAAGAAAGACGGCCCAAGCCCACAGACTAAAGATGGCATCTGCCCCGACTCAACCTGCACCAACAGCTCAGTCTAACCGACAGATGATCACGCGCCGCTTTGTACCCAACGAGTTGGAAGAGCGCCGAAGAAAAGGCTTGTATCTTTATTATGATGACCGATTTACCTCCGGTCGTAAATGCAAACGCCAACTAGCCCACGTCATGTTCCTAGGCGGACTCGAGAAAGACGAACCCAAATCCATTGATTGGCACAACAAATTGTATGAGTACAAGAACATGAGAGACTAGTCACCTTGAGGACAAGGTGTCGGAAGTGTGGTAGATTGTTATGATCCGACCACATGGGTTAAGTCGAGTCACGTTAGTTACTTAGCTTTATCTTGTTGTTTTAAATTTTAAATTTTAAATAAATTAGATAATTCGCATGTGGGTCCGATCTCCTAGGCATTCTCCTATAAATAGGGGTAGATCTGTGTTGATAATAATCAGTGAATAAATCTGAGTTTAGCCAAGTTATTATTTTCGTCCTTATCTCTTATCGTAGCTGTTAAATCACTTTATCTTTCTAGGAGTAGATAATAGCTATAAAAGTATCCCGACCTTCCAAACCCTAGCCACCTCCTACCTCTAGTAGCTACCTTATAATACGGCCATCCACCACCACCCTTGGCCATCCGCCACCCTCCAATGATCGTCACAACGTCGGATAATTACTATTCTGCCCTTCTTCGACCTTTCTTCATAGTTTTATTTTTAAATTTTCATCCCGACCTTCGATTTAGGTGAAACTAGAGCCATTAGAATCCACAACGTCGGATAATTACTATTCTGTCCAGATCTGGTTCGTAACACAAACTAACACCAAAATGATAACTCAAACCCATGAATTCATAGATGCACCTAGCTAATTCTAATGTTAATATCGCAACAAGAACAATGAAAAAGTTATAATTATCAGAACCGAACTGAATATTGACTAGGTCAGGAGTCAGGTCACTTGACTTGGTCAGGAGTCAGGTCACTAAGTCATTGGTTCAACCAGTGGTTCGTTCGGTCAAATTGTTGGTTTTTCTAAAATATTTAAATAATATATAAATAGATCTAAATAATTCTAAAAAATAAATAAATATCTATAAGAGTTGTATAATTGTATGTATATCTCTCAAAACAAATATTATTTGTATAGATACCTTCATGGTTATTTTCAAATTGAGTTATTTAATATAAAAAGATAAAAATACTATTAACTAAGAGAAATACTTGAAAACAAGAGTAAAAATACTATTAACCAAGAGAAATACTTTAAAACAAGAATAAGGATATTTTTGTCTTTTTATATTTAAATTATTTAAATTTTAATGATAGTTTATTCCAAATAGTATATACGCAAAAAATAAGGATTAAAAATTATATGTGCAAACAATTTGTATTTGAGAGATATACATATAAATATGAACTTTTGATAGATATACAAGCAAAAAAAAACCTAATTTAAAAACAACAGATACGTTATAAACTAAATCTTTTAAAAATATTAAGACTAAAATACAATTAAGATATAAAATATAATAATTAAATATTAAAGATAATTATGTAATTTTGCAAAATTAGTCGACCCCGACTGCTTTGCCAAAAGCCGAGTTGCACAATTTACCGATTCAACCACCGAATAAGTCATTTTTTTACTGAGTTAATTGCTTATCCGGTTTAATAATAAAATCGAACTAGTTACTAGTTTGATGGTTGGTTCACCGGTCCGACTACCAAGTTTGATAACCACCAATACGGTGCTCAAAACTGTAGGAAAAAGAGGAAGGACCTTTATGTACCACTAGAATCAAATTTATGCACCACTAGAGTCAAAATACTACACCAAAGGATAATTAGCTTTAACAACACCACCAGTAGAACCAAAATACTTCTAATACTAAAGTACTTGGCTATAGCAACATCCACGCCCAAGGCGTACAAGTATGTGAAGAAAGATGAAAATATAAGAGAGGCAAGTACAAGCATAACCACAACTTTAGAATATACGTGATTCACCTAACATCAGATTTTGTCTACGATAGAGAAAATAAATTTACTATAAATCAATTTTCGGAGTGCCTTCATCTCCATTTCCGACGAAGCTTGGAAACCTTGGACTAATAAGAAGACCTAAAGAGCAAACTCTCAAACCCCTCTCTTTTCTATGTTGAGAACAGAGAATAAGAGAAACTCTCTTGCCTACCAACTCTCTCATATTTAAGTACATCCAAGCTCTCTACCTCCCAGTCCCACTCAACCCAAGCCCGTGAGTTTAGTGAACCCAAACTAATATAACTTAATGAGTTCTTTAAACCAATTCAAATGAGTACATAGTTTGATTAGATGAATTTGATATCACAAACCCAACAAAGACTTGAGGTTTGAATACTTGATGTCTTATGCCTAATTAACAAATCAATAAACAATCCACTGTTTCCTCGGGATAAATTTTGTTGTTTCAATTTCAGACAGTCCATGGCCAATTACACTGCATCCCTGAACAAGATCGGAATCGTATCATCAGAATTATAATGAGGGTAGAAATAGTGAAGAACAGATATGCAAATGAAACCTATCCTTGACGCTCAGGAACACGACCCTAAACTTTTCAAGAACATTCTAAAATGCTCTCTTAACTATCAACTTTTTGAATAACTGTTGTTCCACTATCGATATTTCAATGTGAAGTCGAAGGTCAACTGATTTTGAATCCAATTCCAGAGCAGTTTAGAGTTGTGCAAAAGAACTATTTGTTAAAGGTAAGGTAAATTACAAATCGCCCCTTATTATGGTTATGCCGAAAATTAAATTATCCCTAAACTTACACCTATGCGCACATAATCCATATCAAGATAAATCATACTATTATTTAAATAAATAAGTTAACATATTAATATCTAAATCCACAAAAATTATTCTAAATTATTACATAATCTAGACTCACATAGGCCATGACAAATCATCAAGATACAACAAATACAATTAATATTATACTATCCAACCTATACAACATTTTCTTATTATATAAAATATGGTGTAATACAATGGAATACAAAAATATCTGTTTGTACATCTCAATTTTAAATAAGCAAACTTCTATACTATCTTATGTCTAGCTTGCCTCATCTTTGCTTTAAACAAACATGATATCACAAATCACTATTAGATGCTTTTGTGAGTGAATAGATCTTACCTTGAATCTATGATGTTAAACAAAGAATAAATCATGTACTGGATAATATAAATTAGAAAAAAAAATATTATGTCATGAATGAGTATAAACATGTATCCTCAATAATATATAAGTGTATGGTAAATATAATGTCATGACTATCAAGTATATAATTTTTGACAATATATAAATAAATCTCTAATCATATCATTATCATAACTCTACCAAACATAACACATATAATATATGCCGACTATGATCATATTATGATATCAAATGCAACTACATATGATGTATGATGACTACTCGATAATCAAGTATATCAAATGATATTAAAATCATATGCATTTCTCAATATATTAGTTATCAATATCAACTCTGAATATTATTATTATCATAATACTATGCACAGTTAATATCTGATATCCAATCTCATATCATGCCCAAAGGTTCAAAGTATACCTTCTCATCTATGTGGTTGATAAATCTTTGAGCATGTTATGATAATTTACGATTATGGCTTAGTGTGAGCTTGACATAAATGATTTAATAGTTTAAATTATGCATATCATATGTTATTTTATTAATACATGTGAACTATAGATATGAATATGTTGTATAGATACATTATTTATGATCATGTTGGCATATATATGTATTATGTGACATCTTCTTTATACTATTTTTAGACTATAGAGGTGTATATTTGCTGTACTTTATGTTCATCACCTTTTGTTGGAAAGATTTTTTTAAATTAGCAAATGACTCCGAGTTTGTGAAGGAGCTGGCAATGATCTGATTATATTTTTATTTATTTTAGTATTGTAAAATAAATTATATGGACGGTAGCCCCTATGCGGGTATTTTTATTCTATTGAGGTGTATGAATATGTATTTTGAGGCTTGTTGTGGCTTATAATATTTTAGACTTTGTTTAGCTTGTATTATTAGTAAAAATATTAGATTTTATCTTGTATATGATGTACAAATATTGACCAATAGGTCACGTGAAAAATATATGATTTTTGCCCACGTGAAGGTCACGTGTATTTAAAGGCGGGTGTTTCACCCATACCTTAAGAATTTATAATTTTGACCTTTCCATTTATAAGATGTTTTATTCAATTTCTTACGAAGTAATCGATTGAGATTTATGCATTCATGAGGGCTACGAGATATCACATATCAACGACTATAATCATCACTCCGGGCACCCTTAACTCTAGAACCTACTCGGGTACCCTCATATTTTTTTTATTAACTTTCCTATCAATGAGATTTATGCATTTTCTTCTATATGATAGATCACGGGTATATATCTAGTTTTATAACAAGTCATGCATATTAGAAATTTAGATGGTAAGAAAGTCAAGAGGAAAATAATATAATGCGGTCTCCAACCATATATCTAACACATGCATATCCCTGCTAGTCTATCATATGCATACTTATGCTAGAGATCATCTCGACATAAAATCATAACAATATAATCATCTCTAATCATCTCTATATATCATCAGCATACTCATATTCCAGATCAGTCTAATCAAATGCATGATAAAATATGCTCAATTGAAATCATCTCTAGATAAGGTCATATAATCATGCTGGAGGTCAAAACATACACATATATATAATTATATAATATATCATAATTTGAGAAACACGTCTAGGGAATAAGACTACTCATCGTTCGACCAAAAGACATGAACCACGTATCCCTCATATCCGTTAATCGAGAGTCCACTTATCGCTAGCAAGGTCCACGGGGTCTCAAATAAGAGGGGTTTGGAGTCTGAAAATAATAAGTAGTATGAAGTTAGTCATTTATCCCATTTAGAATTTATTAGTATAAAATATAATAATTTATTAGATTTTATTAAATAATTGGGTTTATATTATATATATATACTTATGACAACCTTATTCTAATTATATAATAGGCATATAATAATTAATCTCTTTTGATATAGAACCATAAAAGAATCAGATATATAATAATATAATTAAAATACATGTACATAAAATAACTAAGTATAATTCAATTAGTTGGCAATTACTACTTTTATTTAACTTGTTACTAATTATACATGTAATAATTCTTATCCATTAATATAAAAATAATTATTCAAGCTCAGCATTTTATTGTATAGAAAATAATATATAATAATAATAAGGTGCTAGAAATACATTATATATTTATATATATTAAATATATGCATGTACAAGTATACATAAACATTAATAGAAACTTATACATATTTTTAATAGAACTAAAATAGAACTAAATATATAAAATATAAGATTATTATCAATATGATTACATGTATTAATCTAATAAACAATGGCTAAACTATAAATAAATTCATATGCAAGTATTTATAATTGTAATAATAAATTATTATACTAAAAATACTTAGCTAATACTTATACTAGTGAGTGTAAATTATCAAAATAATCTACCATCTAAATTAACTAATTTTATCTAAATTTTAGAAAATAAATTATATAATTAATGTTAAAAAAAATTAAAAGGGAGCAACCCCTTGCTACAGTGCTGAGCCGAGCCCAGCACTATTGCAAAATGGGGAAGAGTTGAGGAAGAAGAAGAAGAAAGAGGAAGAAGAAAGAAAGAAAAGAAGAAGAAGAAGAAGAAGAGAAGAGAAGAGAAGAAGGAGAAGGGAGGATGCAGATCGGGGCCGACAGGGAGGGCATCGACTGCTGGTGGCTAGCTAGCGGTCGGCCTCACATTGGCAGCTCGCTTTGGCGAGCTCGAGCCCAAGCAAGAAAGAGAGAGGGAGAGAGAGAGAAAGAAAGGGAAGAGAGGAGAGAAGAGAGAGGAGGCTCACCCTTGGCGGCGACAAGCGAGGGGTAGGTCGGTGTTGGCAAGAGGTGGTGGGGATGGCCCAGCCTAGTTGGCTGGGTTGGCAGCTGGGGGTGCGTGGCACCCCGAACCCGCGCCACCCCAACATGTCACGAGTGTGGCCGGCCACGTCGTGCCATGCAATTATTATTTTTTAGATAGGTTGTTACAGAATCTATACTTCATTCACTAGAATAAAACTAAACCTTAGCCAATTTGGCTTCCACACATGTTTCATATTTTTTATTCAAATCAATATGAAAATTAGGCAACATATTAAGATTAATTAATCTACGCAATGTACTATAATTAATATGTCCTAATCTATCACGTCAAATTTTATAAGACTCAAGTAAGTAAGCAGAAGAAGATTCATCTTTATTTATTTTTGGAGTCGGTCATTACATTCATCTTAAAGAGGCCATTAGATAAATAGCACATTTTTCACATACATGTCATTTTTTATAAGTACAAACTTATTAGACTCAAACACTAGCTTAAAACCTTTCCTACTCAACAATGATCCCAAAACCAAATTCTTGCGAATGTCGAGCATATGCATCACATCATTGAGAGTAAGTTATTTTTTTAATGTTAATTTTAGCACGACTTTCCCTATTCCTTCCACTTTAGAAGTTGCTGAATTGCCCATGTAAAAAATTTTATTTGTCATAGTTTAATTAGATGATACTATCCACCTCCTCGCACAAATGTGTCGAGTAGCCTTAGTGTCTTACCCACCAATCTTTAGGATTTCAACTAATCAACTTTACTTCAGAGCAATAGTAAAGAGGTGCATATCATTGACATCAGAATGAAGGTTCTCCACTTCAGTTACATTGGCTTATGACTTTTTCTCAGAGTTCTCTTTCTTGAAGTTCTCCTTTTTACACAAACGACAGTCCTGAGCACGATATGCTTTTCACAAATATAGCATTTGCCTTTGAACTTCTTTGTGAGACCTTTAGAATCTTTGCTGGTGTATTTTTCTTTTTTGTCCTTTGTGAACTCCATAACATTTGTATTTTCATTTTTTTTAAGTAGGATTTTTTTCTACCTCAATCCAACAATAAGTTCTTCAAGTGTCATTTCCTTGATTTGTGTTTTAGATAATTTTAAAATCCCTCAAAGACGATAAATTTTTTTAATAATAGCCGCCACTTGGAATGATTCATTAATCACTATTTCTTTAGTATGGATCTCATAAATTATAACTTAAAGATTTTGCACCTTGTTAATCACTATGAAAAACTCCTAGACACAAGTATGTATCTAAATACTAGGCAATGATATCACTCGTTAGCTTAAGTAAAAGTCCGTAGAAATATTAAGAACGAAAGCAGAGATGAACGCCAAGATTTTAACGTGGAAAAACTCAAATGGAAAAAAAACCACGGATCCAAACTCGGATAAAAAACCAATCACTAGAATAGTGGCAGTTACAAGACTGACTCACAAAACAACCCGTCGATCCAAACGACTTTGTTCTTCTTAGTCTTGCTCGCTAGAACCCACGATTCACTGCTTCTCGTGATTAAAGTCCAATCTCCGTAACCCTCGAGATTGATCTTTCGTCTAGATAGCCCTTAAGACGAAAGATTAACTTTTGTAGATGAGTGGAACCTTGTTAGTTGAAGAACCGATGTAGCCTCAAGAAGTCTCCTTCAATAATGCTTCTTCCACCACCCTTAAGATAGGGCATCATAATCCTTATACATGATCTCCAAGATAGAGCCAAATCCAAGTCTTATCCGTACTCACGAAAGTCCAATTTTATCAAACTTCGTTGGTGCGTTTGAACGCAGCCCAGGTGCGTTCGAACGGCATGACTTGAACTCAGGTGCGTTCGAACGGGCCCGAGTGCGTTCGAACGCGACAACTTGAATTCTTCAAGTTGCGTTCGAACGCGTTTGTGAACATAGCTCTCAGTCTGTGTGAACGCAGTACCCGCGTTCGAACGCGTTTGTGAACGCGGTGTGAACTCGACGGCTTTTCTCCAATAATCTTGCAATTCTTCAGATCAGAGATATTCTAGACTTGTGTAAAGCTCATATACATGAAAAAATATACTTAGAATATTTTATACACAATTGCCAACATATAAAAACCTAACACACTACTTTAGTGCCAACTATCTTGTATTCTAAAAATTTGCCAACTACAAATTTTTCTGCACTAACATCTTCTGTCTTGTACTGCTTGTCTAAGAATTCATATAATTCGTTAGATATTTTCACTGAACTATACACATTGTACAATGAGTTGTCCTGTTTGTTGAGGATATAGTTTTGGCAAAAGAAGTCGGCAGGCTTTCACCCATCACTACAGCAACTATTTACCTATTTGTTTCCTCCTTTCAGAGTTTAGGCACATTTTCATATAAGAATTTAGCCACGTTCAAAGTGGTCAAATAAAACAATATTTTCTGCTGTCATCTCTTGAAATCTATGTTATGACCCGATCTCGGTTACCGACTCAAGTTTGAGTGTAGGAAGGAAGTCTATATAGTCAAAGAAGAATATTCACCAGATATTCTCCCATAATCAAAAAATTATAAAATTAGATGGATTCGTTCTATAGCTTCCTAATCTATAATGTTGATATTTATGCCCTTCACTAATTTAGAATATAGCTAGGGAAAAGGTTGGCAAAGATCCAATGTTGATGATGATGGTGATGAAGGTGGAGATGGAGTGAACATTGGTTATATGTAGGGTTTGCACATGATGTTGTTGGGTGAAGGAAGAAAGAAGAGAAGGTGTCGATGTCCCAAGGAGGAGGGAGAATTCCGATGGACGAAAGAGGCTAGAGGTAAACAGCGACAAGATGACACACAACTAGGGAATGAACGAGGAGGGAGAAGCTTCATATTAGAGGAGAGAAGATAGGTCAAACTAACAATTCATTCGATAATACCATAATGAGGCTGCCTTCCACATATTTAGAGGCTAACCTAACAACTAAATAACTAAGAAATATAACCCTAATACAATCATTCTCATCAAGGGCATTCGAATGGCCAAATTAGTGTCTCTGTATGTGTGAATGTGATGCAGGAGTTCAAACCCCGCGTTCAAATGACCCTACGCAACATTCAAACGATCTTTTCTAGTGTGTGAATGCCCTAACTACAAATCCTTACTTATCAAGATATTCTTAATTCAGGTTGCACTCAACATTTGTTTGAACTGATTAACGGTTTAATAAGAAGAGATACACTCCGAAAAAGTATGTGAGTTAATTTGCATAGTATTCTTTATCTACAAATTATATAGCTCTTTTGGGGCCCAATGCCCATAAAAAACTTGACACATATATATTATACTAATATTCTCAAATATCCAATACGGTACTAAATGCATTTATCCTTATTTTGCATTGTTATGATACCCACTTTAAAGCTTACTTTTATTCACTTTTCTTCATAAATTTGAATAGATGAATATATGACATTATAATATTTAGGTTTGCCGGACCCGAGTCGCCGGCAAGAGGCCGGTCGCTGGCTAGCCAGCAGCAGCCGAGCCCCTCCCCACCGGCCCTACTCTCCTCCCTCCCCTTCTCTTTCTCTTATCTTTTTCTTCTTTCTTTCTTTCTTTCTTTCTTTCTTTCTTTCTTTCTTCTTCTTCTTCTCCCTCCTCGGTTCCTCCTCTTCTTCCAGCACTGTAGCAAAGAGGATTATTATTATTTTCTTCTATTAATTAAATAATTTATTTTCTAATGTTAGGTAAATTATTTTATTTAGATAATTAATTATTTTGGTAATTTACATTCACTAGTATAATTATTAGCTAAGTATTTTTAGTATAATAATTTATTAATAATAATTATAAATATTTGAATATAAATTTTATTTATGGTTTAGTTATTAATTATTAGATTAATACATGTAGCCTTATTAATAATAATATTATATTTATATTTAATATTTTATATAACTATTTTTAGTATCTTATTATTATCTATTACTTTGTATAAAATGAAATACTAAGCTTGCAAATTATTTTTGTATAATAGGATAATGACTATTTTTCATATAATCTATGATTAATTATATAAGAGTAAGTATCACAAAATAATTATTAATAAGATTATATTTATAATTATATTTTTATAAGTCATATATATGGTTGTCATTAATGATATACAAAAAGAGATAAATTACTATATTACTTACTCTATAATTAGCAAACTAGGATTCTTATTGATAAATATAAATTATGGTATTAGCATATTAATATTATCACAATTAAATTTATCCTATGAATCTAATTAATTTTTAAACCAAATAAATTATCATATTTTTTACTCGATTGGATTATAATCGGATAAACAACTAACTTCATACTACTTAAACATTTTCAAACTCCGGACCCCTTTATTTGAGACTCCGGGGACCTTACTAGCGATGAGTGATGGTTGATTAATGAACGTGAATGATACGAGTGTTGGGTCTTCTAATTAGATAGTGAGCAGTCTTATCTGCTAGACATATTTCTCAAATTAAGATTTATTATATAATTATGTTTTGGCCTCCAGCATGATTATATGACCTTATCTAAAGATGATTTCAGTTTAGCATATTTTATCATGCATTTGATTAGATTGATCTACGATATTTAGAGATGATTAGAGATGACTATACTATTATGAGTTTATGTCGTGATGATCTCTAGTATGAGTATGTAATAGACTGGTATGGGGATACATGTATTAGATACATGGTTGGAGACTGCCATTGCAACATTTTTTTCTTTGCCTCTTTATCATATAAATTCTTGAGTTGCATGATTTATTGTAGTACTGGATAAAATGCATATGATCTGTCATTTAGAAGGAAAACATGAAATCTGATTGATACGATTTCATTTAGAAGGAAAACATGAAATCTGATTGATACGATAGTTGATGGCAGGGTATGATTATAATTGAGATACCCTTTGCGGATGGTAGGGTATGCTTTGAGCTTCCAAGCATATTGATGAGACTGGGTACCGAGTGTTGATTGTGCACAATGGTCTAGTATGATAATGATATTCAGAGATGACATTGTTGATTGAAATGCTGAGAAATGTATATGATTTCATTATCATTTGATATACCTGATTATTGAGTGGTCAATATGCATCATATGTGGTTACCTTTGATTTCATAGCATGGTTATAGTCAGCATGCATCATATGTGTTATATTTGAGAGAATTATGATGATGGTATGATATGGAGATTTATTTATACATTATCGAGAATTATATACTTTGATAAGTTATGATATGATATCTACCTTTCATTTACGTAGTATTGATGATACATTTATTTGCTCCTATGTGATTCATATTATCCAGTACATGATTTATTCTTTGTTTGGCGTCACTGATTTGGGGTAAGGTCTATTCATTAAGCATTTTGCTTATGACTCTCTTTATTTCATTTCTAACTCTTAGTTATATGGTATGTGATAGCGACTTGAGATATCATGCGAAGATATTTAGAATAATGATGAGGTGTGCTATAGGTGCGAGATGGTATAGATGATAGTTTATATAGAAATTGAGTTGTATCATTGTTTGTTATATTTGTACTTTATAGTATTAGATGATGATTTGTATAATACAGGTCAAAATATAGTGTACTTATGTATTAATTATTTTAGTTGTATCTTGATGGGTTTGTCGTAGCCTGTGTGAGCCCTGCTAGATTAGACATGCCAGATTATATAGCTCTGTAGTTTGATTGTTGTAGATTTAGATATGGATATATTAGCAGATTTTATTTGATGAACTTTATTTTGTAATTGAGTATGTGTGCTTAGGGCTTATTTGTGCATGACAGCCCCGCTCGTATTGTTGCGTGCGCTGTGCGTGTCGTGTGGGCGCGTGGGCATGCACGTGTCAGTGGCGGGCAGGGGCGTTACACGAACCACGACCACCGTTTGCGCAAGTACTAAGTGGAAGACCGCCGTCGACAGACATTATTGCTGCAGCAAACCCGCGGCTAGTGGTCGCTGGTCCAATGCTTCCATGAGCACCAGTGGCCATGGGTGGCTTCCTCAGGTCGACTGCCAATGGTGGCCACTACAGCTATCAACAATCGTCAAGTGGCCGAACCAAATAGCTACCACCATGGGGAGCTATCCCTTTGTCGGGGTGACTTTGTCGGGACTTGCCACCATTGCATCCTTACTATAGTGGGGCCTTGGGCCCTACCCACAACCACCAACGATTGAGAGTTTGTGGACCCACCAGCAACGCACCCTGGCTGCCACTGCATTAGATTGAGCATGAGCTCGAGATTGGCCCTCCACTATCGCGATGACCTATAGGGCGATGACTACTACCGGCTAGCAACCCTGCCCAGCTGTCACCGAGGCTACAAAGACTTGTGGTGGAGCCCCTAGGCTGATATCCAAATTCAGCCTTAGGGTTAGGGTTCAGTCATTTGTGTGGAGAAGATGAAATGCACAAATCTCAAGGCAAGCTAAATTTCATGAATCGGTTTGACCACATCGTGTGAATTAGTTTTGGACCTATGAGCATGACATTAGGCAAAGTATGAGAGGATGACTAGTGGAACGATTAGGTGGGCCCACTTTAGCCAACTAATTTGATCTTGCATGCAGTCCGAGCATGACATGAGCTAGACCTGTGGGCCTATGACCCATATGACTAGCATCGACCAAGAGGTCATTTGGCCTACAACGACATACCACATTTTGGGATCTAAGCTCGAACCGTCAAGTTTGATATTCCAAAATTTTCCAAAGAAGACCTGTTAGACTAGACCTACCTAGCAAAGTAATTTTTCATGTGCCATGGCACCCTCGACCACTAGAAGGTCCAGCTCGCATCATTCCACCTAGAGGGTGTGGCCATCAAGTGGTAAGTTGGTAGAGCAGACTCGACCATTTGAGTCTTACCAATATTTCGTTGATTCAATCTGTGCTCAATGTGGTACATCACCCATACGAGGACTTCTAGGCCATATTGTGTAACAACCTGTCCTAAAGAAAAAATGGGCACGACGTGGTCGGGGCCGGCCTTGTGCCCATGCAAGCTGCATGAGCAGCTTGCATGGGTTGGGGGGGGGGGAGGGTACCACGCACCCTAGCTGCCGTTGCTGCTGCCAGCTGGCCAGGGCGGGGCCCTCGCCGCCACTACCCGTCTCTGCCACCGCCTCTCTCTCTTTATCTATTTCTCTCTCCTCTCTCTCTCTCTCTCTCTTAAATGCTCTCTCTCCCTCTTGTTCTTCTCTCTTAAGCTTCCCCATCTCGATTTGTCGACGTCGACCACTTCGGACCATCGCCGTCGCTTCCACCACCGTGCTACTGACGCTGGTGAGCCTCATCCCCTCCTTCCTCCTCTTCCTTCTTATCTCTCTCCCTCTCTCTTTCTTTGTTTCTCTCTATTTCTCTCCCTCTGTAACGCCCCCGCCCGGCATGGGTACGTGCACGCCCACGCGCCCACATGGCACGCGCAGCACACGCGACAGGACGGGCGGGACCCGTCACGCACAGATACTCTCCTGTACACATACAATCATGACATCATCAAATACTACCTGCTAACATATCCATAATCACATAACCCATCACCAATTAAATCATATTATTAACCAAATAAACCTGTTAACATATGAATATTCCAGTCCACAATGGATTATTCCTCAATACTATCACTAATACCAAGTAGAACGATAAATACAAGTTATTTTAAGAATATCTGAAAGATTTAACTCATACTTCTCTTTCTAATAAATAATGTCAGTAATCTAAACATACTCAGCATCATCCAATATTCTCATAAAATTTAGGCAAGAACACAAAGTCTCTTATTTAAAATGCACTGCTCATATGCTTAAACCATTTTACAAATTACTAGATAAATCAATATAAGAGATCACACCTATCCATGTAAGACTACCATATCAACATGTATTCATAATACATTCTTCAGAATAACATGCAGTGCATCAATTCCAACCTATCAATGTAAATCCTAATGCAACCTCAAACGAATTTATATATCCTCTTATGATTCTCAACATTATCTTCCTTTTTAATCTGCAATATCTAAAAGGTTAAATCCAAACTATCTCAAGAAACATACATGATAAACTTTATAATGATCCTTCTATCAATCACTTCTATATCCAAACTATTCATTCCTCGATTCACATAATTCCAGTTTGATCATTATTTATTTAATTACTATCACTAGTAGTATATCCTCCAGAATATCACTTAATGATATCAATATTCAGATCCAAAGACTATCCAAAAATATAGATTATAACCTTCTCGCAATCTCAACTTTGCAATTCATTAAAAGATTAAATTTTCACAAACTATAATAGAACTAATCATGAACTCATTATATCCCAATTATGAAATCACTATCTCCCAATCAAGTATCTTTATTTTAAGACTTAAATGTAAACCTGTAAGTCTTTATAATCATTAAGATCAACCTCATCATTCTAAAATGCTTGCTCAATAACCTCCTGTAATAATCGAATATGTAAGTCAACAGTTAAACAAATACTAATATAATCACTTTCCTATACATCATTATTCGTTCATCATCTAGTGGTATAATAAACATCAATCGATACACAATATATGCAGTATCATAGTCCTCTATATTCCTTTCATTGCCATCCTATGAAGCAATTAGTTCAACTTCCAAATCATCTATCAGTCATAATAAATAATCATATCTATAGGCTCTGTGAATAACTGTGTCAAGTTATCTTTCCAATTAGTATCATCGAAAACAACTAACATGTCTAAATACATAATATCTCAATTTAACATCTATACCAACATATCTCATTCCTAATTAAATCACTTAAACCTCATATTTCTTCAATAGTCCCAATTTTATATTCTATTACATCCTTTATAAAGTTCACCACCTATACTGAACAATTTACTCTTATAGTATCATCAAAAATTATTCTATAACAACATTAATATCACCTAATAATTATGAAAAAATAAGTCTGTATATTTGCAGCCAGACTTCATTAGCTAAAACACACGATCGTCATGCTATAATATTATTATCCTCTAAATCAAAGCCCAAAACTAAACTAATAGAGGACATATATTTTCGCTGTCATACAACATATGTTATGGGGCTATCAACTTAAGAACTATCATCACCCTATATTATTTAGTTCATTATCATTCTTTTCATCTACTCAAATTCACACAATTAGGAACTTCTAAACTAGACCTACTATCATGTTGTCCAACACTATATACCTTACGTCTCAACTACTAACATTACTCACAATGCAATAACTGTATCCATGTCATATTTCGTATACCCATTACCCTGTTTAGAAATCAACTCAAAGATTTAAACAAGACGTTAATCCTCTAGTGGTATTATTGGACAAACATATCCCTACTAAATCATCCATCTTGCCGGTACAATCAAAATTTTATATCTACTAACATAAGTATCCTACAAACATAATTTATCATACCAGTCATTCCAAAAATTCTTTTCCCTATACAATCTACAATCATCTATATCACAACACATAATTTCTTTTCCACTATACAAATTCATCATATTTCTTACTTATCCATCCACAATCCATAATTATAACTTTCATAAAAATTAGAATAGTCTCTCTGCACATATATCTTTTATATCAATCTCCTAATCTCAAATGTATCCATAATAGATCAAAAATCCAAAAACATGCTATATCTGATCAAAATAACCTCAAATCTACTGCTAATAATCCTTCTGCACAAGATACCTATCTCCACATGTTTACAAATTTCTACACTTTATCGCAACATATGAAACATGTCGACATCTCCAATATTATGCTCCACTGACTATAACACCTCGACCTCAATAACATCAATGCATGATTTAGTACTATCTCTTCGTATTCATTAGTCGCTCAGATAAATTCTAAACACACCAATATCACAAATTATTTCTATCAATATCGTCAAGTATCGAATTTAATAATCTCAACATCACCACCTAGATCTCTATCTCAACCAATTAATATCAAACTCATCGAGATCGACTACTAGCGTAACCCTAAACCAAATCAACAACTACTATACTTGATGGTTTGCCAGATCATCCTTAAACCTAAGCTCTGATACCACCTGAATTGTAACACCCCCGCCCGGCATGGGCACGTGCTCGCCCACACGTCCACACGGCATGCGTGGCGCACGCGACAGGACGGACGGGACCCATCACGCACAGATACTCTCCTGTACACATACAATCATGATATCATCAAATACTACCTGCTAACATATCCATAATCATATAACCCATCACCAATTAAATCATATTATTAATCAAATAAACCTGTTAACATATGAATATTCCAGTCCATAATAATATACATTAAATCACTACATAATCTGGCAAGACCCACATAAGACACAACAAACCATCAAGATACAACTAAAATGACTAATATAAGAGTACACTATGATTCGACCTGTATTATATAATTCATCGTCTAATATAATAGAGTACAAATATCAAATACTAGTACAACTCAATTCCTATATAAATTATCATCTATACTGTCTCGCATCTATAGCTCACCTCATCATCGCTCTAAAATATCTTCTCAAGATATCTCAAGTTGCTATCACATACCACGTATCTGAGGGGTTTAGAAAAGAAATAAAGAGAGTCATGAGCAAAAGGCTCAGTGAATAGACCTTACCCCGAAACACTGATGTCAAACAGAGAGTAAATCATGTACTGGATAATATGAATCAGAAAGAGCATCATGTCATGAATGAGTATATGAATGTTCCTCAATAATACATAAATGAAAAATAGATAATATGTCATGTCATAACTAGTAGAATATATAATCATCGACAATGTATAAATAAATCTCCATGTCATACCATCATCATAACTCTGTCTCAAATATGACACATGACGCATGCCGACCATGACCATGCTATGATATCAAATGCAACCATATATAATGCATATTGATCACTCGATAATCAGGTAACCACATAATAATAAAATCATATGCATTTCTCAACATCACAATCATTAATCATTACCGACATCTCGGTATAATATCATCATACTAGACCACTGTGCACAGTCAACACCCACTATCCGGTCTCAACATCATGCCCGAAGGCTCAGAGCATACTCTGCCATCTGCAAGGAGTATCTCAAATATAATCATACCCTACTATCTGCTAAGGGTATCAACATCTATCCAGATCGGGCACCCTCATAGTTAATAGAAACCTTGTGAGGATAACTCGCTACATATGCCCTGGCAAACGGCATGTGTCCGAATATCTGCTGCGCACACAGACTAATGACCTCAGACGTAAGGCCAACAGGATCGCGACTATGTCGAGCGATCAATCATCCACCAAGCGCGTCCTAACCCTCGCGCCCACTCGGGTATCCTCACGCTTTCTATCAACTATCCTATCAATCACATTTCATGCTTTCCTTTTAAATGACAGATCAAATGCATATATCCAGTACGATAATAAGTCAATGCATAACAGGAATTTAGGTGGAATAGGAATCAATAGAAAATGATGCAATGTAGTATCCAACTATATCGTCAACACATCCATACTCATGCTAATCTATTATATGCATACTCATGCTACAAATCAACTCGGTAAACAATCATAACAGTAGAATCATCTGTCATGCTCTCTATATATCACCAATGTGCTCATATCCCAGATCAACCTAATCAGATGCATGATAAAATATGCTCGACTATAATCATATCTAGATAAAGTCATATAATCATGTTGGAGGCCAAAACATGCATGTACATAATATATATAATATAACCTAATTTGAGAAAGGCGTCTAAGAGATAAGACTACTCACCGTTTGATCAGAAGACACAAACCACGCATCTTTCACGTCCGTCAGGTACCCGAGTGACACTCATCGCTAGCAAGGTCCACGGGGTCTCAAATAAGGGTGTTCCGAATCTGAAATATTTAAGTAGTATGATGTTAGCTGTTTATCTAATTAGAATTAATTCAGTTAAAATATAAATGTTTATTAGGTTTAGAATCACTTTTATTTATTTTTGATTACATAATTAAGTCTATAATATAGATACGATTCAAATATTATAATTATATTATTATTATAAAATGTTAGTTATAACATAAGGAGAAGAGGCCTATTTCCTCTTATATGAGAGTATTTCTAAATATATAATTATAAAATAAAATGAAATAAAATAAAAGGCTAAATAAGTATAGACAAGGTCTAATTATAATTAATTTTATAATTTATACACTATCTTGATTAATTAGGGACAATGTAGTCTTTACTCGATAAAATAATAAATAAATAACTAAATAAGCTTAGTATTTTATTTGTTGCAGAATAATCATAAAATTAATAGAAATACTTAAAATATATATGATGAGGGTATTAGAATATAAATCTAATAATTATAATTTACAAATCTATCTATTAATCTAATAGATTTATAAATAAATAAATAAATATAAGTATTACCTATATTTATATCTAATTAATCATTAATTATAAAATTATCATTAATAAAATTATATTGAATAATATATAATATTATTAAAATAGTTAATGTCTAAATAATCTATTTGCATTAATTAAGAAGAAAAATACCTAAATAAATAATATAAATAAAATAATTAATTAATTAATTAATTAAATCTGCCATAAGTGCTGGGCTCGGCCTAGCACTGCCTAGCACTGCCTGCTATAGTCGGGGGAGGGGAGTTGAGGGAAAAGAAAGGAAGAAGAAATAGAAATAAGAAATAATAAGAAGAAAGAGGAAGAAGAAGAAGAAGAAGAAGAGGAAGAGGAAGAAGAAGAAGAATAGAAGAGGAAGAGAAGAAAGAGAGAAGGTGAGGGAGGAGCTTACGGACCCGGGTCGGCAGGGAGGGCACCGACCGCTGCTGGCCAGCCAGCAGTCGGCCTCTCGCCGGCGGCTCGGCTCCGACAAGCTCGGGCAAGAGAGAGAAAGAGAGAGCTTCTCACTGGTGGCAGCGGCTTCGGGAAGGTGGCGTCGGGCCGACGTCGGCGACGAGGAGTGCGAAAGATAGTGGAGAGAGAGTTGAGTGAGAGAAAGACCGAGAGAGATTGTTAGGACCAGAAAAAAAAAATTTGGTTGAGAGAGGAGGGTGCACGTGCAGCCCCTCCCCTCTCCCTCTCCGGTGCGCAGCGGGAAAGAAGGGATTTCATCTAATCCGAATCGGATTAGATTTGATCCTCATCTAAACTATAAATTAAACCCTAATCTCTCTCTCTCTCTCTCTCTCTCTCTCTCTGCTTAATGCTTAATAATCTCAGCCATCTCCTCTCTCTTTTCTTCCTCCTTCACCAATGGAGTCACGCCGTGGAATCGGCCTGCCGGAGCGTCGTCGGAGCCAGCGGAGACCACCACGCGACTCCCCCGTAAGCCCTCTCTAACCCCTCAAAGTTAATTTAAGAATAATAGGGTTTAGTGAAAATACCTAATTTGGGGGTTTTCGGCCTCGTCGGCAAATCTGGCCGGCCGGCGGCTTCGAGTCAAAACCGCTACCTCTGGAAGCGCCTTGCCGTTGGCCTCGTGCCGTGGGCAGTCACCGTTGGAGCCCTCGTGGCTCCGGTCGCCGTCGGTCATGGGATCGACCATCGTTCGCGGGTTCTCCTCCACCTCGCGAGGACGGCGGCACCGTATGGGTGTTGAGAAGCCAGGGGTGCGGCCGGCGAACCTTCGCCGTGGCGGTCGCCGGCGTCTTCCTCTTTCTCTTCTTCTTTCTCTATCTTTTCCTCTCTTTTTCTCTCTCTCTCTTCGGTTTGGGGAAGACAGACTCGGGTTGCCCGAGTCTGATCTTCTCCCTTTTAGTGATGGATTCGGGTCGGGTTGGATCCGAATCCAAGGAACCCGACCCGGTTCCATTATCTATTTGGATTGGGCCTTGGCCCAATCCATTTAAGAATTAATTGGGTGGGCTGCGGGCCAACTGCAGGCCCACCCAATTGATTTGGGCTTATTTTAGCCCAAATTAATTATTCTTAGATTAAATTGTATAAACATTTTTAATAATTATTTTAATTAAAAATGTTATTTTTATTTATTATTTAAGGTGGTGATTTTTAGTACGTGGGCTAGAGATTTGAGATTTTGGTTGTCTTGCCTAGACTCAGGTGAGTGGGTTCATTCACATGTTTATTTCATTGTATTTCGTATTTTTGTCAGAATATGTAAATTTTCTATGTGCAAATTTATTTATTTCATCAGTACGTGCGAAAATTTAATTGTTTTATTTTCTGTGTGCATTTAGTTATTATATTCAGTACATCACCATACTTCGTGCAAATATTGAAATTTGTGAAAACAAAAATGAGACTAGTATTGATACGACCTAGAGAACAGTCCCGGTATAAATTGTGTGCGATTTTCCGTGGTGACTCAAGTTTATCTGGAAGTCCAGGGGAAAGTCCTAAATTAGATCACTGCGGTGACTTTCTTAGGTGACTCTGACGGGGTTAGGGAACAGTCCTAGGAAGTATGAGAAAATATCCTAGGTGACTCTAACTTCTCTCAACGGTTAGAGGAAAAGACAGAGTGTGTTGATCATAGGGTGATACCCTCTGATGACCCTAACCGGATCAGCTATGAAGAACAGTCCCGAGCGTCATCTCGAGGTGACTTCTAGTTGATGTGGATCCATAGGGTTTAGACCCATTGAGACATATGACAGTATAAATATCAAGAAGATGTTAATATGTTGAAAACGTGCAAGGTTACAAGTTGTGACATTTCTCTATTGTTATCATTGTTATTATGTAGAGAGCATGCCTATTGCATATTATGATGGATATTGTTGCTTTTAGTTTAATTTATTCAGCATTATTATGTTTTAAAATTTATTTGGTTCGAGTGGATTCCACTCACTGAGCTAAAATTGTTGGCTCATGAGTTCTATTTTTTTTGTATTTGTTTATTTATTTCAAGTAATAGTCAGCGGGGTGACTGAGCGTGATGTACCCGGATTCCACTTCCACTTAGGATTCACCTATTTACCTTTCCGCTCTTTTAGATTTTGTGCTTTAGATTAGAAGTTTTTTTTTTTTTTTTTTTTTTTTTTAGTTTAGAAACTCAAAAACATTAACATTGTTTTTATTTTAATTGCATTTAGAAATAAAATTTTAATATAGCACAATTTCATTTTATTTATTTATCTTGTCATCGTATACGTAAAGAGTATTATTAAGGCTTCCTGCATCTCAAGCATATTGAGATGCATGGCCGGTCATGATTCCTAGTTTGGGTCATGACAGAGATAAATAGATAGAGAGAGAGAGAGAGAGAGAGAGACGAGGGAGGCGGTGGAGGGGGTTGCGGCGGCACCGGGGCTCGCCGCCGCCAGCTGACCGCAGCCCGTTGGCAGCGGGCACGTGGCGCCCCCACCGCGCAAGCTGCATGCGCAGCTTGCATGGGCACGAGGCCGGCCAAAGTGTGGCCGGTCGCGTCGTGCCCTTAAATTATTTATTTCTTTTTTTTTTTAAGATTGTTTTGTTACACCCTCTCTCTCCCAAAATTTTTTTCCCTATACAATCTACAATCATCTATATCAAGCTAGGATCTAAGTTTCAGAACCGTTGCGGATCGGATTAGGCTAGTTCATAACAATATAGCAAAGAGAAATAACAGCGATTTGCATTAAATACCAATATGGCTTCTATTTTTATCACTGTATCCAATTTTAGTTTTCCTTTACAAGATAAGAATAAGCACATATATGGTAAGTGAAAATTACGTGTGTAATATAAGGATTGGCTTATATGCTCACAAACAGAGTTCTTCTTCTTCTTTCATGTCCTTTGGCACTTAAATGCATTATTAGGGAGTGCTCAATATGGGGAAGAGTATATCAGGTTTATGCATCCTATACCATACAATTTCACTTATTCTATACTTAATCCTCTTATTATTGTTCAATATGCAGAAAATGCTATAAATCGATAAAAATAAAATGTAATCCCCATAAATCATATACGAACACATCTATTTTTAAATATTTACTTAAAATTAAATCTGCACTCAATTTATATAGTAAATTTTGATTAAGTATGCATTATATGTATTGGCCAACAGGGGAATTTCTTTTTTCTTGAGGCAAGCAAGGATGGTGCAGTGCAGGTGTACCCATCCGACGAGTGAACCACTATGGAGATCACCTTGGAGATCAAGATCCGTGGGCGGGTCAATACGATCCGAAACCACGACGAGTTAATCAAAACCGAAGGAGGGATCATCAACCATTCATGGTACATCCTCCTCTAGTTAGACAAGGACTTGGACATAATTCAGAACGAGACAATGGCTCCATGGACAAAATCGTGCGTCTCGAATTCCCCAAGTTCAAAGGTGGCGATCCAATCGATTCGTTGTATAGGGTGGAGCAATTCTTCGCATACCAAGGTACGGCGGAAGAATACAAGGTGACGCTTACGAGCTTCCACCTTGAAGATGCGGCTCTTCATTGGTTTTGAGCAGCCAATGCCAAGGAGGCTATTGAAACTTGGGCTAAATTTTGTGTCGATATCATGCGGCGATTTGGAGCGTCGGGGTATGAAGACTTCGATACTCTCCTCTCAAAGACGGTGCAAAAGACCACGGTTGGAGCATACCAAGAAGAATTTGGGAGAATAAGTAGCAGATGTCATCACCCATGGACGGATCAACAACTTCGCAGCACCTTTATCTCCGGGTTGCGGAGTGACATACAAGTCGACGTGAGGGTTTTAAGGCCTAGAACTTTAAAGGAGGCTTTCGAAGATGCGGTGCTCATGGAAGACAAACATAGGGCCATGAAGTTACACATGAAACAGAATTGGACGAGCCAAGGAAACCGTAATCAAGCTCAACCAACCATAGCGGCGGAAAATATTACCGGCGTACCAAGGGCCGCTGCTGCGATGGTGCCTCCTCGAGCACTCCTAAAGCCATCCCAAGATGTGAAGTACGCACCTAGAGGTCCGAGATGAGCACTCACACCTGCTCAAGTGGAGGAACGAAGGGCCAAAGGCCTATGCTTTCATTGTGATGAGAAGTTTGTACCCGGACATCGCTGCACTAAACCTATGGGATCAGTGATGCTAATAGATGGATTGGAGGATGTGGAGGATGAGTTTGCAGTTGAAGATGAAGGTGTGGCTGGACATCAAGGAGAAGTAGCTTAGGAGCAACCTGTGGAGGACATGATAGCCGAAATCTCCCTCCACGCCTATTCAGGGACAGCTGCGCTAAAGACTTTGCGAGTGAACGGTGTAGTCAAAAAAACCACAGTGAGAATCTTGTTCGACACCGGATCCACCCACAATTTCATTGACAAAAGACTCCTTAGGATGAGCTCGAGTGATACGAATCAGATCAAATCGGATCACACGAAAAGGAGATTAGGCTCAATGGGTTGAATCTAATTATCTTATTTGGTTATTTGGTTTAGTTAAAGTCTTAGTAGGTTAGGATTTTATTTAATTTGCTAAATCTAGCTCTACGCAATTTCGGAAAAATATTCATAGAATATTGTACACATATCCAAATAATATCAAACAAGATGGATAAGGTCGCCAGTCTCTAGTCCTACAAATTTTATATTCATTACTTCTCCAGATTCGAAATCTATCTATAACAAAATGAAAGCTTAATCCGAGAGGTAATCGGAGAAGATAAGGAATATTGGTTTAGTTGGTTTGTTAGGGTTTCATATTGTTTTAGGACTTGTTGGCTAGCCTCTATAAATATGTGGATGGCATCCAACTTCACTATGGAATTGAATTATTGATTTCTTGCCTCCTATCTTCTCTCAAGACTTCTCCCTCCTCCCTCTTCACCATCCTTCCACCTCTACCGTTGGCAAGGTTTCTCCTAACTTCTAATCTCCCTCGACTGTCGAGCCACCCCTCTTCTTTAGGATCTCGACCACTTCATTCCCTTTATCTATATCCCTTAATCACATCCACCATCCACTTTCACCTCCATACCCATCCATAACCCTAACATCAACTCCACCCGTCACCAACACCATCTCCCACGTTATTCCATATTTTCGTCCCTTCTACGGTTCGATTCTATGATGGCGTAAATACAAAAGTGGTAGATCAGGAAGTTTTGGATCTAACCCAATTGGTTTCGTAATTTTCTAACTACCAGAGAATATTTGACGAATATTTTCCCACTGTTGTGCGGACTGCTTTTTGCAATAAATTCAAATCTTAAGGAATTATTCCGTAGCTGATCTTTTGGTTCCAGTTCTCATCATCTAGTACAAGAACCCATAATTTGGTATCAGAGCCTATCATTTGGTATCAGAGCCTAAAATTGAGTCGGAACCCACGGAAGGGTTCAATGTGATGATTGGAGATGGCACCATATTGCGAACATATTTTATTTGCGGAGGTGTTGAATTGAAGGTGCAAGGCCAATGTTTCACATTAGATCTTTATCCGTTGGCATTGCGAGGTGCTGACATTATTTTGGGGACTTAATGGCTTCAAAGCTTGGGTGGTATTTCAGAGGAATGGTCGAAGGGTGTTGCTGGATGAAAATCAACCGCGACAAGGGCCGATATTGCAACCACTTGTGGGCTTTCCTTGTGCAAGAGACCGGGCTCTACTATTGCAAATGGCTGTTGCTGAACCAGAACATCCACCACCAAGGGAAGTAGCCACTGACCTACAAGAGCTGCTACAAGAGTTCAAGGATCTCTTCGAGGAACCTCGAGGACTGCCACCGACCCGTCGGCACGATAATCGCATCCAGATCATTCTAGGGGCTAAACCAGCAAATGTCCGGCTCTATCGGTACCCGCATGTCCAGAAGGAAGAGATCAGCAAATTGGTGGTGGAAATGCTCGAGCAAGGGATTATTCAACCGAGTAGAAGTGCCTACTCGTCGCCAATGCTGCTGGTTCGGAAGAAAGACAGGAGTTAACAATTTTGCGTCGACTACCAAGCCTTGAATGCGATTACAATCAAAGATCGGTATCCAATACCGGTGATCGAGGAGTTGCTAGATGAACTCACAGGGTCGGCTTATTTCAGCAAACTTGACTTAAGAGTGGGGTACCATCAAATCCGCGTCGACCCGGAAGATGTGCACAAAATGGCGTTCTGAACTCATGATGGTCACTATGAGTTCTGAGTCATGCAGTTTGGGCTCACCAATGCACCGGCCACCTTACAAGGGCTGATGAATGATCTTTTCCGCCCCCTCTTGCGTCGGTACGTGCTCGTCTTCTTTGACGATATTCTAGTGTATAGCAGGAATTGGAGCGAGCACTTGCGGCATGTGCATGAGGTGTTGAATATCTTGCGACAAAACCAGTTAAAAGTCAAGATGAGCAAGTGTCTTTGGGGATAGCTGCGAGTGGAGTACTTGGGACACATAATCTTAGCAAGAGGAGTTGAAGTCGACCCAAGCAAGATCAAGAATATGGTGGACTGGCCGATTCCTACTAATCAGCGGGAATTGAGGGGATTCCTTGGGTTGACGGGGTACTATCGGCGATTCGTTGTCAACTACGGCAAAATTGCTGCCCCGCTGACCTCCTTACTCAAAAAAGGTGGGTTTCAATGTACGGGCAAGGCGACGGAGGCCTTCGAAGCCTTGAAGATAGCTATGTCTACCGGTCTGGTTCTAGCACTACCGGATTTCAGCAAGCCCTTTGTTGTGGAATGCGATGCTTCGGGTGAGGGCATTGGAGTAGTTTTGATGCAAGAGGGAAGACCCATGGCATATATGAGCAAGGTATTGTCAAACCAGTCGCGACAGCTATCCACCTACGAGCGCGAAATGCTAGCGATTCTACACGCCGTCATCAAATGGCAACTCTAATTGATCGGCCAAGGGTTTACTATCCGTACGGACCAGCGTAGCTTACCCTACTTCATGGAGCAACGTGTGCACACCCCATCCCAGCAACGGTGGGTCACAAACCTCCTTGGGTATGACTACGAATTAGTCTACTAGAAGGGGATTGAGAATCGAGCGGCCGATGCCCTTTCGCGCCAACTGGACACAAGTGAGCTCGCCTCTTTTTCAGCACCAACCTTTCCTCTAATTTCAGATATGTGGGGAACGAATGCTGAAGATCAAATCATGGAGGAGCAAGCGTCAGATATCATGGATCGCTTCCCAAATTTCAAACCTTGAGGATAAGGTTGCGGAAGCGTAGTGGATTGATACGATTCAGACTTCACCGATGTCGTCTCGAGCATGGATTCATTTTAGGGTTGTCTTTGTTTCTTATTTAATGTTTAATTCCTAAGAAAATAAGTTTTCTGTAAGTCACGTTCGAACGCGGGTGGAGTGCGTTCGAATGCGGTTGTGAACGCGATTGTGAACGCCTGCATCACTTCCCGAGAGTGTGAATTGTGCATTCGAACGCCGCATTCGAACGTGTTGTGAACGCCTGTATCGCATTCTCAAATCCAGAGAAGTGGGAAACAGGTGCGTTCGGTCGAGCGTTTGAATGCCTGCTTCGCTTTCGCAAATCCATAAAAGAGCGAACTAGATGCGTTCGATCGTGAGCCAGCACGTTCGTACGCGATTGGCGATAGATAATGTACTGTTTAGGGTTAATTTTGAATTGTTTGGTTAGCCTCTAAAGAATGTGGATGGCAACCATAGAATTATTATTGAAGAATTGAGTTTTGCCTTTCCTCCTTCGTCTTCTTCACTCTCGTTCTCTCAATCCCCGGCGACACCGCTTCTAACCTCCCTCGGCCGGCCAATCACCCTAGTCCCTTAGGGGTGGCCCTCTCCTTCTCCTTCTTCCAATCTATCCAACACTTGCCCTAACCCTTCCATCAACCATAACCCTTCCACCACCACTTTTCACCGGTGCCACCCCATTAACGCCGTTCCATCTCCAACCAACATCATCCTAGGATCTCGTGCCTCCATCTACGGATCCTAATCAAACCCCTTGACATTCATCCACTTATCGGATGATATCTCGCGATCTCCACATCCGATCTGCCTGAAATATGTCATGAACCGATCACCTTCGTCATCTCCTAGACAAAGATCGGGACCTCAAGACGGACCAGCGATAGAACGACACCAATTTGATACCCCACAGGTCCAGGTGCGACATTTTGCTACCACATTAAGCAAGATGGTTCAAAGGACGACCGTATTGGAGTACCAAGCAGAATTTGAAAAGTTAGTAGTCATTGTGAGCCACCTTGGCCCGAACTGACATTGATGAGTACATTTATTTCAGGGCTGCAGGATGAGATACAAGCGGATATTCGTGCTTTATGTCCAACCACTCTTAAGGAGGCCTTTGAGAAAGCCGTGAGGATGGAGAAAAAAATATAAGGCTCTTAAGATGGTAGCAAAAGCAAGTTAGGGCAACCGAGATGGGTGGTTTGCAACTAGAAAGCCGGCTAGAAATTCTGCGGGTTCAAAAACAGCGGCTACGAGCACTAGACCATGACCACCTTTGAGACCTTCTTCCTATGTTTGAGGAGGCACAAGACCCCCCGTTCGAACTCTCACACCTGCCCAGGTGGAGTAGCAAAGAGCGAAGGGCCTTTGCTTTCGATGCAATGAATGTTTCACCCCCGGTCATCGGTGTTCCAAACCGATCAGGAGTGTGATGCTCATCAACAGTCTCGAGGAGGATGATAAGGTTGTTGATGATGGAGAATGTCCATAGGAGGTCCATGAGGAGGTCGTTGAGGAGTGTGCGGAGGAAGATATCCAAGCTGAAATATTGATGCATGCATATTCGGGTACTTCCGCGCCGAGGACGTTACGGGTGGACGGACTCGTTAGAAAGCATTGTGTGCACATCCTCATCGATTCGGGCAGTACACACAAATTTTTAGATGAGAGGTTAGTGAGGAGATTGGGTTTGGATGTTGAACCGACCACGGGGTTTGACGTTGCTACTAGAGACGGCACAAAGCTTAAGGTGGAGAGGTTGTGTTGCCGGGTCGGTATATGGGTGCAAGGACACGACATTATTGTGGTTAAAAAGTTTGGGACCTGTCACATTTGATTTTCGGAGCATGTGGATAAAATTTAAACAAGGAAACAAATATGTGTGACTTGATGGCGTTCGTTCTCCGCCGATTCCAGCAATGCAGCCGATGGTGGGGCTGTCTTGTACGTATGATTTGGCCTATCTTCTTCATTTAGGAATAGTAGGAGATGAGCCTCAAATGAGTTCAGGTACTACAATTGAATTGTCTAATTTATTAGATAACTTTTTTGGACTGTTTGAGGAGCCACAGGAGTTGCCACCTAGGCGAATGGCGGACCATCGCATAGAGATTGTACTCGGAGCTGCACTAGTAAAGTGAGGCCATATTTGTAATGCCCCCCGCCCGGCACGGGCACGTGCACGCCCACGCGCCAACGCGGCATGTGCGGCACACGCAACAGGTTGGGCGGGTCCTGTCACGCACAGATACTCTCCTGTGCACATATAATCATGACATAATTAAATAAAACCTGTTAACCTATCCATGATCACATAATCCATCACCAAATACATCATACTATCAACCAGATAAACTTGTTAACATATGAATATCCAAGTCCACAATAATATACACTAGACCACTACATAATCTAGCAGGGCCCACACAGGCCACAACAAACCATCAAGATACAGCTAAACAACTAATACACGAGTGCTCTATAATCTGACATGTACTATATAAATCATCATATGATACAATAAGGTACAAATATAACAAACAACGATACAACTCAAAGTCTGGTTAAATTATCCTCTATACCGCTTCACGTCTATAGCTCACATCATCCTTGTTTTAAAATATCTCATCATGATATTTCAAGTCGCTATCACGTATCATAATATCTTGGGGGGTTAGAAAAGAAATAAAGAGAGTCATGAGCAAAAGGCTTAGTGAATATACCTTACCCCGAATCAGTGATGCCAAACAGAGTGTAAATCATGTATTGGATAATATGAATCAGAAAGCAACATGATGCCATGTATAAATATGTATATATGTATCCTCAATGACATATATATGAATGAAATCAATTCTCATGAATGAGCATATTATATCCTCAACTAAAAATATATAATACATGATGAAATTACCATATAGCATCACTGAATATAACACCATATCATGTATAACAATTATGATCCAATGATACTAGTCACTTCAATGATGATGCATGATGCATGCCAACCACTAGATAATCGTATATGTCAGAGCTAGATATAATCCACATACCTCTCACTATCACAATCATCCGTCTCAACTCTGAATATCATCCACCATGCTGGACTACGGTATCCGGCCCCAAACTCGATACACATCATGTCACAAGCTCAGAGCATACCCTGTCATATGCTAAGAGTATCTTTGAAGATAAATCATACCCTGCCGTATGCTAAGGGTATCTCTGTAGATAAATCATACCCTGCCATACGCTAAGGGTATCTCAGAAGAAAGTAATCATACCCTGCCATACGCTAAACGTATATCAATGATAGTTGTACCCTGTCATACGCTAAGAGTACAACCATCAGCCATCACCATACTCTGCCATACGCTAAGAGTATGTCCAGTACTAGTCCGGACCAAATACTATTCCAGCCATCACATCATATCACATCACATCACATACACATGTACTTTTATGATTTCCTATACATGATAAATCATATGCATATATCCAGTACGACAACAGATCATGCAACTTAGGAATTTAGATAGTAAAGAAGCCGAGAGAAAAATGATGCAATGCCGACTCTAATTATGTATACTTTTGCTAGTCTATCACATCTATACTCATGATAGAGATCATCCAGACATAAAAACCATAACAGTATAATCATCTCTATATATCACCAATGTACTCATATCTCACATGTATAATTATATCTTGATTAATTAGAGATTACTTTATAAAATAATAAATAAACACGTAAGCCTAGTATTTTATTTGTTACAAAAATAATAATGTATAAGACATTAATAGAATTACTTAAAATGTATATCATAAGAATATTAGAATATAAATCTAATAATTATAACTTACAAATCTATCTATTAATCTAATATACATATAAGTAAATAAATAAATAAATAAGTATAAGTATTACTTATATTCGTGTGTAATAGTTTATAACCTAATTAATCATTAATTAATTATAATTAACAATAATCATATTGATGAATATATATTATTATTAAAATAAATAATGTCTAAATTTCTTTGTATTAATTAAAATAGAAATACCTAAACAAATAAATAAAAAATAACAAAATAAGGATTACTAGTACTAGTCTTTGGGCTTGGTCCAAAGGTAGCTCACTCTGATCTTTGGCTGCTCACCGCATTGCGAAAGACAAGAAGAGAAGAAGCAGCTGAGGAAGAAGAAGAAGAAAGGAAGAAGAAAGAAGGAAGAAGAAGAAGAAGAGAAGAAAAGAAGAGAAGAAAGAGAGGAGGGGAGGGGACTGCGGAACCGGGTCGGTGGGGAGGGCACCGGCCGCTGCTGGCCAGCCAACGGTCGGCTTCTCGCCGGCGGCTCGGTTCCGACGGGCCCGAGCTCGGGTGTGAGCGAGAGAGAGAGAGAGAGAGAGAGAGAGAGAGAGAGAGAGAGAGAGAGAGGAAGAGAAAGAGAGAGGGAGAGAAAGGAGCTCTTCGAAGCTCGCGGAGGTGGTGGCGTCGGCGGCGGCGATAGGCCGGCCTCGGCGAGAGAGAGAGAGTGAGAGAAAGAGAGATGTAGAGGGAGAAAGAGAGGCGGTGGGGGGTTGGCGGTGGCTGCGGCGACGCAAGGGGGGCGTGGCACGCTCCCATCCTGCCATTGCTTGGCACGAGGCCGACTACACTGTGGCCGGCCACGTCGTGCCATGTAACTAGATTTTTTTTTTGGGGGATTGGGTTGTTACAATATTGGTATCCACATGTGCAAAAAGAAGTTATTTCCAAGATGGTAGCTGAGATGGAGGAGCAAGGCCTCATTCAACCAAGTCATAGCTCATAATCATCCCCCGTGCTATTGGTGCGAAAAAAGGACGAAACATGGCATTTTTGTGTTGACTATCGAGCACTAAACGCTATTACTATTAGGGACCAGTATCCCATTCTAATTATAGAGGACCTACTGGACAAGCTTGCAGCGGCGACCATATTCAGCAAGCTTGACTTGAGGGCTGAGTATCATCAAATTAGAGTTCACTCGGCGGATGTGCACAAAACTGCATTTCGAACTCCGGATGGGCATTACGAGTTTTGATGATGCCTTTTGGTCTCACCAATGCTCCAGCTACCTTTCAAGGCCTCATGAATGAAATATTTTGGCCTCTATTGCGAAGGTATGTCTTGGTATTCTTTGACGATATTTTGGTGAATAGCAGGACTGAATTGGAGCATTCGAGGCACTTGGAGGATATGCTGAATTTATTGAAGCAAAATCAAATGAAGATCAAGAAGTACAAGTGCCTATAGGGAGTACCACAAGTGAAGTATTTAGGCCACTTCATCTCAACGGAAGGTGTATCAGCAGATCCTCAAAAGGTTGCATGCATGATCGCTTGGCCTATTCCTACTACCACTACCGGATTGAGAGCATTTTTGGTGCTAACTGAATATTATCGCCGCTTCATCGCCGACTATAGCAAGATCGCTGCTCCTCTCACTTCTTTGTGGAAGGACTCTTTTAGATGGACGGCCACTATAGCTATTGAAAAACTAAAACCAGCAATGACAACGGCGCCCGTTCAAGCGCTGCTGGACTTAACCAAAGAGTTCATTGTGCAATGTGATGCGTCAAGTGTTGGCATAGGAGCTGGACTAATGCAGGGAGGACGTCCCATTGCCTATCTTAGCAAGGCTTTATCATAAAAATCTCAGCAATTATCCGCTTATGAGAGAGAGATGTTGGCAATTTTGCATGTGGTGACTAAGTGGAGGCATTATTTGATCGGTAGGCAATTCATTATCCGAACAGATCAAAGGAGCATTCCATGCTTTATGGGACAACGTATACACACTCCGGCACAGCAGAGATGGGTCACAAAATTGCTGGGGTATGATTATGAAATCTTATACAAGAAGGGAACGGAAAAAAGAGCGGTGAATGCACTATCGCGACAACTCGATATCGCCGAGCTTGTGGCCTATTTTTCTCCTAACTTTCCCTTCCTTGACGAGCTGAGGTATGCATGTACATCTGACACAGATGTTTTGAGATTGTTGCAGGAGGTGTTGGATGATTCGGAGCGCCATCCATAGTTGGAGAATTGAGGCGGTTTGTTGCTGGACTGCGGATGCATTAGTGTCCCCGCAAATGATGGATTACGGCATAAATTGTTGGAGGACTTCCACCAAACTCCTGAGGGTGTCTTGAGGACTTATAGGAGGATATCTTAGAGTTCTACATTGCCAGGATTGAAGTAGGATGTGAGGAGTTTTGTCCATGCTTGCGAAGTCTATCAAAGGGCTAAAGCAACCACATTGAAACTGGCCGAATTACTATAGCCTTTACCGAGCCGTGTTTGGAAAGATATTTATATGAATTTCATAGAGGGTCTTCCATTGGTACGTGGTTGTTCCATTATTTTTGTGGTGGTCTTCCATTGAACTACAGTTCAGCCTACCATCCACAAACGGACAACCAAACTGAGGTGGTCAATCGAGGCATTGAGTAGTTCTTGAGATGATTTGTAGGAGAGATGCTGAGACGATGATTCGAGTTTTTATCGTGGGTGGAGTGGTCTTACAACACCGCCTACTATAGCAGCATTGACATGGATGCACGGCTATGACATTACGCGCTTATGATCCAGTGGCATTTGTAGATCGTACGAAGGTAGACTTAACTTTGATGGATAGAGACGCCACATTGAGGAGGTTGCGTGCCCATCTTAAACTTTCTCAGAACTGCATGAAGCAAGTTTATGATCGTAGCCATCGAGAGTAGGAGTTCAACATCGGCAGTTGAGTGTTTGCGAGAGTACAACTATATCGACAGGCGATCTTGCATCCGATGCATAACCAAAAGTTAGCACATCGCTACTTTGGTGCATTTCGGGTGATAGAGCGTATCAGTCCGATTGCATATCATTTGGAGCTGCCGGAGGGGTCGAGAGTGCATCCGGTTTTCCATGTTTCATTACTGAGGGAGCGGATTAGTGATCATGAGGGCATTGGATCTGTTCTACCGGAGCCATTAGAGGAGATAGAGATCGTGGAGCCAGTTCGTGTACTTGGTAGATGCCGACGACGACATGGTACCAGATTAGAGATGGAGATTCTAGTGCAAGCCATCCGATGAGGCGACATGTGAGTTGGAGACTGATATCTTGGAGCGTTTCCTTGACTTTTTACTTGAGGACAAGGTGGGGGAAGCGTGGTAGGTTGATACACTTAGTTAGGATATTTTCTAATTGCATTAGTTGTTTATTTTCATTAAAATAAAATTTCTGTAGGTCGCGTTTGAATGCAGGATGGGTCGTGTTCGAACGTCATTATGAACGCCTGCATCAGGTTCGCAAATACATAGAATGCGTAATGCACGTTCGAACGCGATCGGGCAATTTTCGAACGCCTTGTTTGAACGCATGCATCACGTTCGCACATACAGAGTACGCTTTTTGTGAGTTCGAACATGATCGGGCGCATTCAAACGCGATCGGAAGGAATCCTCTAGAATTATGGTTATTTATTATTTTAGGACTTGTTGGCTAGCATCTATAAATATGTGAATGGCTGCCAAATTCAAAATGCTATTGGAATATTGATTTCTTGCCTCTTTATCATCTATCTACCCTAATCTCCCTCCTCCCTCTTCACTATCCTTCCCCCTCTACCATTGGCAAGGTCTCTCCTAACTTTTAATCTCCCTCGACTGTTAATTCCTTCTTCTTTGGGATCTCTACCACTTCCCCTTCGTCTATATCCCTTAACCACATCCACCATCCACCTTCATCTCCATAATCATCCGTAACCCTAACATCCACTCCACCCGTCACAATCACCATCACCCACGTTCTTTCATATTTTCGTCATCGTTATAGTTCGAATTTGTGAAGGGTGTAAATACAAAAATTGTAGATAAGGAAGTTATGGATCTAATCCACTTAGTTTTGTAATTTTTTAAATAAAGGATATTATTTGAAGAATATTTTTCCATAGTTGCGCGGACTGATTCCTGTAATAAATCAAGATCTTGAAGGAATCTTTCTGTAGCCTATCTTTTGGTACAAGAACCCATCAACTACCATCGAGTTGTTGAATTTATTAGATAAATTTGCTGGACTATTTTGCGGAATCAAAGGACTCTTTGGGGAGTATCACAAGTGGAGTATTTAGGCCACATCATCTCAGCGAAAGGTGTTGTGGCGGACCGTCAAAAGTTAGCATGCATGACCGCTTGGCCGATTCCTACTACCACCACAGGATTGCAAGCATTCTTGGGGCTGACCGGATATTATCGCTGCTTCATTGCCGGACATGGCAAGATTGCTGCTCATCTTCTTTCTTTGTTCAATAAGGACTCTTTTAGATGGAGGGATGAAGCCACTACAGCTTTTGAAAAACTAAAAATAGAAATGACAACGGTGCCTATTCTAGCTCTACCGGACTTCACCAAAGAGTTCATTGTGGAATGTGATGCGTCTGGAGTTAGCATAGGAGCTATACTAATGCAAGGAGGATGTCCTATAGTATTTCTTAGCAAGGCCTTATCACAAAAATCCTAGCAATTATCGACCTACGAGAGAGATGTTGGCAATTCTACATGCGGTGGCAAAGCGGAGGCCTTATTTAATCGGCAGGTGATTCATTATCTGAACTGATCAAAGGAGCCTTCCATACTTTATGGGACAGCGTATTCACACTCTATAATAGCAGAGATGGGTCACAAAATTGCTGGGGTATGATTATGAATTCACTACAAGAAAGGAACAAAAAATAGTGCGGGTGGATGCACTATCCTGCCAACCAAACATCGCCGAGCTTGCAACCTATTCTTCTACTTTTCCTTTTCTTTATGAGCTGAGGTATGCATGTACATCTGACCCAGATGTTTTGAGATTCTTATGGGAGGTGTTGGATGATCCGAAGCGCCATCTAGAGATGGAGAATCGAGGCAGTTTGCTGCAGGACCGCGGATGCATTCGGGTGCCTGCAAATGAGGGATTGCGGTAGAAATTGTTGGAGCACCTCCACCAAACTCCAGAGGCTGGTCATGAGGGTTTCTTGAGGACTTATAGGAGGATAACTTAGAGTTGCACGTGGTCAGGATTGAGGCAAGATGTGAGGAGTTTTGTTCGTGCTTGTGAAGTTTGTCAAAAGGCTAAGGCAACCACATTAAAACCAGTCGAATTACTACATTTGGGAAGATATATCTATGGATTTCATAGAGGGTCTTCCGCTGGTACATGATTATTCTATTATTTTGGTGGTGGTTGATAGATTGAGCAAGTATGCGCACCTTTCTACATTGTCACATCTATTTTCAGCCAAGTAAGTGGCTAAAATATTTGTTAGAGATGTTGCCCGATTACATGGCATGTCACGCACGATTATCTCTGATTGTGATTGTGTATTTATGAGCGACTTTTGGATAGATTTTTTTAGATTGTAGGGGACTCGATTGAACTTTAGTTCAGCCTACCATCCACAGACGGACGGCCAAACCGAGGTGGTCAATCGATGCGTTGAGCAATGCTTGAGGTGCGTTGTTAGAGAGAAGCCGAGATGATGGTTGGAGTTCTTACCATGGGCGGAATGGTCTTACAACATTGCCTACCATAGCAGTATTGACATGACTCTATTTAAAGCGATGTATGGGTGCATGGCTTCGACATTACGTGCTTATGATATAGTGGCATCTGCAGATTGGATGGATAAAGATGCCACATTGAGGAGGTTGCATGCGCATCTTAAACTTGCTCAAATCTGCATGAAGCAAGTTTATGATTGTAGCCATAGGGAGCAGGAGTTCGACATCGGCAGTTGGGTGTTCGTGAGGGTGCAACTGTATCGACAGATGACCTGGCGTCCGATGCAAAATTAGAAGTTAGGACTTCGCTACTTCGGTCTTGATACGATCTTCTCTTTGGGGCTAAGGCTCTGATACCAGCTTGATACGATCTGGCATGGAACTTTGAAATTAGATCCCAAAATATGCTGTCATCGGATCGACGTGAGATTTGATATGTTGTAGCTTCGTAAAAGAGCTTTCCAAAAAATCAAGTTTCAGGCGAATCGGAGTTGGGGATCTCGAGATATCGTTCGTTTAGTGGACGAACGTCAGGATGCTCTGTTTTGGATTCGTGGATGGAGGCACGAGATCCTGGGTAATGGTGGATGGTGGTGGACCGGCGTTAATGTGGTGGCACCGGTGAAAAGTGATGGTGGAACGGTTGTGGTTGATGGAAGGATTACGGCAAGTGTTGGATAGATTGGACGAAGGGAGAGAAGAGGGCCAGCCCTAAGGGACTAGGGTGATTAGCCGGACGAGGGAGGTTAGAAGCGGCGTCGCCGGGGATTGAGCTAACGGGAGCGAAGAAGACGAAGGAGGCAAGGCAAAACTCAATCTCAATAATCAATAATAATTTTGGTTGCCCTACACATCCTTTTATAGGCTAACCAACAATTCACATTAACCCTAAAACACAATTTTCGCCGACCGCGTTTGAACTCGCCTGACCGCGTTCGAACGCACGGAATTAGCTCTTATGGATTTGCGAACGCGATGTAGGCGTTCGAACACGTGATCAAACGCGCCTGTTGGTATTTGCGAATGCGATGCAGGCGTTCACAGTGCGTTCGAACGCACAGTACATTCTCTTCTCCACGTTCACAACCCCGTTCACAAACCGCGTTCGAACTCACTCCACCCGCGTTCGAACGCGACTTATAGAAAACTTATTTTAATGAAAATTAAACACTAAAACATGAAATAAAAACACTCCTAAAGTGAATCCATGCTCGAGACGACGTCGGTGAAGTCCGAATCGTATCAATCCACCACGCTTCCGCAACCTTGTCCTCAAGGTTTGAAGTTTGGAAAGCAATCCATGATATCTGACTCTAGCTCCCAGGTAGACTCGTCAGTAGATTTGCCCAGCCACTCAATTAGCACTTCCGTCTCTAATCTGGTCCCATGGTGTCTTCTCCTACGGTCTAATACTCGGACCGGTTCAGTGGGGCCATCCTCCTTCATTAGTTCGGGTAAGGCCGAACCCACCACCTGGTTAGGCCCGATCTGGGCCTTCAATGCTGATACATGGAAGACCGGATGTATCCTGGTTCCTTCAGGTAGGTCCAACCGGTAAGCTACTGGACCGATTCGTTGTAGCACTCGGTACGGACCGTAGTACTTGTAACCCAACTTTTGGTTCAAAATTGGTCTGAATGTGGATTGCCGATATGGTTGAGCTCAAACGAACACCAATTGATCCACCTCAAATTCTCATTCACATCGGCCTTTGTCATGAGTTTGCTTCATGCGGTTTTGGGCTGTGGCTAGGTGAGTCTTGAGCAGACTGAATGTTTCATCTCGATTAGCAAGCTCCAAGTCAGGCTCTGTCCTATCCGCCGTCGCGTGTCTATCATAGGCATGCAAGACAGGGGGAGTGCGCCCATAAACCGCCTCAAAGAGGGTCATGCCGATGCTAGAGTGATGAGCCGTATTGTATGACCACTCAGCCCATGGAAGGAATTTGACCCAATCCCTTGGTCGTTCCGCCACAAAGCATCGCAAGTATTGCTCCAGTCCGTGATTCACCACCTCGATTTGGCCATCTGTCTCGGGGTGATAAGCTTAACTCAGGTTGATTTGAGTCCCTTGCAATCTGAAGAACTCGGATCAAAACTCACTGATGAAGATGCGATCCCGGTCTGACACGATCGTCCTAGGCATCCCATGCAAGTGTGCCACTTCCCGAACAAAAATTTCAGCAACCCTTTTTGCTGAAAACGGGTGAGACAATGTTATGAAATGAGCATATTTGCTCAGTCTATCCACCACAACCAACACCACTGATTGTCCTCGAACCTCCGGCAGCCCCTCGATGAAGTCCATGGAGATATCCTCCCAAATACGCTCTGGTATAGGTAGTGGTTGTAGCAGCCCGCTAGGCTTGAGTGCCTCTGATTTGACTCGGCAGATTTGACATTCACGCACATATTTCTTCACGTCCGTCTTCATCGCTGTCCATGTACAGTTTTGGGCCAGCCGCTTGTAGGTACGTAATACCCCTTCATGCCCTGCTATAGGAGTATCATGGAAGTGTGCCATCAATAGTCTCCGTAGGTCTTCGTTCCGGGGTACCTTGATTCGCCCGCACTCTAGTACTAACCCATCGCGCTCCTCGTGCTCGGGGTGGCTTGAGGGGTTCTCTCTCAACTCCTCCATGAGTTGGACCAGCTCACTATCCTCTGCACTAGCTCTCCGCAGATCTGAGAAGAAAGGAAAGGTGGGCGCCGAGAAAGAAGCGAGCTCCCTTGCGACCCCTTCATTTGGAAGTTCAAGTAGCGGTTGGCTTCCATCTAGCAGCACTCTCTTGTCTTTTCTCCAAAACGTCAATGTGAGGCTTGTAAAATCAAATATCACGGGCCCCAAGCTTCGAAGCCATTGGGTCCACAAAACAATATTGGCACCTTGCAAGGCCAACGGATAAAGATCCAATGTGAAAGTTTGGCCTTGCACCTTCAATTCCGCACCTCCACAAATAGAATCCGCTCGCAATGTGGTGCCATCTCCGATCGTCACATCGAACCCTTCCGTGGGTTCCAACTCGAGCTCAATCTTCCTAAGGAGCCTCTTGTCAATGAAGTTGTGGGTGGATCCGGTGTCAATCAAGATTCTCACTGTGGTTTTCTTGACTACCCCGTTTACCCGCAAGGTTTTTGGCGCAGCTGTCCCCGAATAGGCGTGGAGGGAGATTTCGGCTATCATGTCCTCCACGGGTTGCTCCTCAGTTTCTTCTCCTTGATGTCCAGCCACATCTGCACCTTCAGCTGTAAACTCATCCTCCGCTTCCTCCAATCCATCGATTAGCATCACCGATCCCATCGGTTTAGCGCAGCGATGCCCGGGTACAAACTTTTCATCAAAACAGAAGCATAGGCCCTTGGCTCTTCTTTCTTCTACTTGGGCTGGTGTGAGTGCTCGTCCCGGACCTCTAGGTGCATACTTCACATCTTGGGATGGCTTCAAGGGTGCTCGAGGAGGTACCACTGTAGCAGCAACCCTTGGTACTCCGATAGTATTTCCCGCCGTTATGTTTGGTTGAGCTTGATTGCGGCTTCCTTGGCTCATCCAACTCTGTTTCAAGTGTATCTTCATGGCCCTATGTTTGTCTTCCATAAGCACCGCATCTTCGAAGGCCTCCTTTAAAGTTCTAGGCCTTAAAGCCCTCACATCGGCTTGTATGTCACCTCGCAACTCGGAGATGAAGGTGCTGCGAAGTTGCTGATCCATCCATGGTGGATGACATCGGCTACTAATATTCTCAAATTCTTCTTGGTATGACCCAACCGTGGTCTTTTGCACCGTATTTGAGAGGAGAGCATCAAAGTCTTTATATCCCGATGCTCCAAATCACCGTGTGATATCGGCGCAAAATTCAGCCCAAGTTTCGATAGCCTCAGTGGCATTGGCTGCTCGAAACCAATGAAGCGCCGCATCCTCAAGGTGGAAGCTTGCAAGCGTCACCTTGTACTCTTTCGCCGTTCCTTGGTATGCAAAGAATTGCTCCGCCCTATACAACCAATCGATTGGGTCGCCACCTTTGAACTTGGGGAATTCGAGATGCACGACTTGTCCACGGATGCCATTGTCTCATTCCGGATCATGTCCTTGTCTAACCGGGGGAGGATGCACTATGAAGGGTTGATGATCCCTCCTTCGGTTTTGATTAACTTGTTGTGGTTCCGGATCGTATTGACCCGCCCACGGATCTTGATCTCTAAGGCGGTCTCCATAGTGGTTCACCCGTCGGATGGGTTCACCTGCAACTGGACCTGGTGTATTCCTCTGCCCATAGGGTGGTGGTAGCAGCGGCTCTTGTGGTTGCAAAGGCTGAACCGGTGGCGGTGGGTTCAAGTGGGTGGACTTGCGTCGTGGGGTGGATGGTGCTTTCCCGTTCGCCCGTAGTTCCCGCATCATCTCCATCATCATCTAGTTGTTGATGGCCAATTGCTCTGAAATAGACCCCAACATGGCTTGAACGCTAGGTTCTTCCGTATTCTGATTAGATCGGGAGGTTCCACTGGTGGAAGTCCTTGCAATCGTTTCTCCCTCCTCTATTGGGAGAATCTCTTCTTCATCATCTCGCCGTGCAGCCATGGATCTGGTTGTCGTCATTGGAAGCGCTTGTCCGAGGAAAGGTGGCTCTGATACCAGATTGATACGATCTTCTCTTTGGGGCTAAGGCTCTGATACTAGCTTGATACGATCTGGCACGGAACTTTGAAATTAGATCCCAAAATATGCTGTCGACGGATCGACGTGAGATTTTGATACGTTGTAGCTTCATAAAAGAGCTTTCCAACAAATCAAGTTTCAGGCGAATCGGAGTTGGGGATCTCGAGATATCGTTCGTTTAGTGGACGAACATCAAGATGCTCTGTTTTGGATTCGTGGATGGAGGCACGAGATCCTGGGTAATGGTGGATGGTGGTGGACCGGCGTTAATGTGGTGGCACCGGTGAAAAGTGATGGTGGAACGGTTGTGGTTGATGGAAGGATTAGGGCAAGTGTTGGATAGATTGGACGAAGGGGGAGAAGAGGGCCACCCCTAAGGGACTAGGGTGATTAGCCAGACGAGGGAGGTTAGAAGCGGCGTCGCCGGGGATTGAGAGAACGGGAGCGAAGAAGACGAAGGAGGCAAGGCAAAACTCAATCTTAATAATCAATAATAATTTTGGTTGCCCTACACATCCTTTTATAGGCTAACCAACAACTCACATTAACCCTAAAACACAATTTTCGCCGACCGCGTTCGAACTCGCCCGACCGCATTCGAACGCACCGAATTAGCTCTTCTGGATTTTCGAACGCGATGTAGGCTTTCGAACGTGTGATCGAACGCGCCTGTCGGTATTTGCGAACGCGATGCAGGCGTTCACAGTGCGTTCGAACGCATAGTACATTCTCTTCTCCACGTTCACAACCCCGTTCACAAACCGCGTTCGAACTCACTCCACCCGCATTCGAACTCACTCCACTCGTGTTCGAACGCGACTTATAGAAAACTTATTTTAATGGAAATTAAACACTAAAACATGAAATAAAAACACTCCTAAAGTGAATCCATGCTCGAGACGACGTCGGTGAAGTCCGAATCGTATCAGGTCTGTTTCAGATGTTAGAGCATATTAGTCCGGTTGCATATTATTTGGAGTTGCCGGAGGGGTCGAGAGTGCATACTATGTTCCATGTTTCATTGCTGAGGGAGCGGACTAGAGATAATGAGGTCGTTAGATCAGTTCTACCGGAGCCATTGAAGGAGACAAAGATCGTAGAGCTAGTTAGTTTACTTAGTAGGTGCCATCGACATCATGGTATCAGATTAGAGATGAAGGTTCTAATTAAGTGGCTTGGCAAGCCATCCGATGAGGCGACATGGGAGTTGGAGACAAATAACTTGGAGCATTTCCTCGATTTTACACCTTGAGGACAAGGTGGGGGAAGCATGGTGGGCTAATACACTTACTTAGAGTGTTTTCTTATTGCATCAGTTATTTGTTTTCATTAAAATAAATTTTATGTAGGTCACGTTTGAACGTGGTTGGGGGCGCGTTTGAATAGATTTACGAACGCCTACATCAGGTTTACAAAAAAAGAAAACGCGAAATGTGCATTCGAACGTCGTGTTCGAATTCCTACATCACGTTTGCATCGACAGAGAACGCCTTTTGTGCGTTCGAACGCGATCGGCGGTAGTCTACTAGAATTAGGGTTAATAATTTTTATTTTAGATTGTTGGCTAGCCTCTATAAATGTTGGATGGCAGCCAAAATCATTATACTATTGGATTATTAGTTTCTTGTCTCTTTATCTTTTCTCTACCCTTGAGCTTAGGTTTGATCTATCCCGTTTTCTAGATTTGGATAGGATCTGACATGGAATTTTAGAAAAGGATCTCGAAAGATGCAGCCATTTGATTGATGTTAAAGTTTAATATGCTGTAGCCCCAAAAAAGAGCTTTCCAACAAATCTAGTTTTCAGAAAATCGGACGGTGGGATCTCGAGATATCATCTGAGAAGTAGACAAACATCAGGGAGTTGATGAATATATATGGATCCGTGGATGGAGGCACGAGATCCTAGGTGTTGATGGATGGTGGTAGACCAGCGATAATGGGGTGGCACCGGTGAGTAAGTGGAGATGGAAGGATTATTATGGATGATAGAAGGGGTTAGAGCAAGGTGATAGATATATTGGAAGAAGGAGGAAGAGTGGGCCACCCTTAAGGGACTAGGGTGAGTTGCCGGTCAAGGGAGGCTAGAAGCGGCGGCCCCGGGGAATGAGGGAACAAGAGAGAAGAAGAAGATGGAGACTAGGGCAAAACTCAATTCATTCAATAATGTCTCCTTGGTTGCCATCCACACCTTTAGATGCTAACCAAACAATTCAAAAATGACAATTATTAACCCTAGAAATAGTGAATTTTCGCCGACCGAATTCAAATGCACATTTTGTGTTCTCTGTATTTGCGAACCTAATGCAAGTGTTCACAAGCGCGTTCGAATGCTCCCCTATCGCGTTGGAATGCACATTTTGCATTGTACGTATTTGTGAGCCCAATGCAGCGTTCGCAAGCATGTTCGAACACACCCCACCCATTTTTCTATGAAATAAACACTAAAACAAAATAAAAGACACCCCTAAAGTGTATCCATGCTCCAGACGTCATCGGTGAAGTCTGAATCGTATCAATCTACCACGCTTCCATATACCTTGTCCTCAAGGTGACTTGAGTCAAACTTGTTGTGTTCGGTGGGTCATCATCCTCAATCGAGCTTGAATACTTGTACTCCTACTGGCCCAAGGTGGGATTCAGGTCCATCTACATTGAGTCCACTTAGCCTCGGATGGTCGAACTAATTGACTTAATGTTAGTTCAGCAATAGGAATCTGGTGCATCCGATTGCGCTCGAGAGGTCGAGTTAGATGTAGTTGGTGGATCCTAATTAGGTCCACCCAGTGAACTCGATACGATCTCCCCTTTAGGCTAAGGTTCAATATCTCCCAATTCTTAGATCTAGACTAGATTTGCCACAAAATTTTGTAAATAAATCTCAATAGATGCTGCTGTCGAATTGATGTGAAATTTTGATATGTTGTGAGCTTTCCAAACAATTAAGTTTCAAGTGAATCAGATGTGGGGATCTCGAGGTATCGTCCGATTAGTGCACGATCGTTGGGGGAGGTCTGATCAGGATTCGTGGATGGAGGCATAAGATCCTAGATGATGATGGTTGGGGGTGGACCGGCGTTAATGGGGTGGCCCCGGTGAAAAGTGGTGGTGGAAGGGTTATGGTTGATGAAAGGGTTAGGGCAAGTGTTGGATAGATTGGAACAAGAGGGAGGAGAGGGCCACCCCTAAGGTTAGAAGCGACGTCACCGGGGATCGAGAGAAGGAGAGCGAAGAAGACGAAGAAGGCAAGGCAAAACTCAATTCTTCAATAATAATTCTATGGTTGCCATCCACATCCTTTAGAGGCTAACCAAACAATTCAAAATTAACCCTAAATAGTACATTTTCGCCGCTTGCGTTCAAACGCACCTAGTTCGCTCCTCTCTGGATTTGTGAACGTGATGCAGGCATTCGAATGCGCGACTAAACGCACTTATTTCCCACTTCTCTAGATTTGCGAACGCGATACAGGCGTTCATAGCGCGTTTGAACGCACACTTCACACTCTTTGGACGTGATGCAGGCATTCACAACTGCGTTCGAACGCACTCCACCCGCGTTCAAACGTGACTTACAAAAAACTTATTTTCTTAGGAATTAAACATTAAAACAAGAAAGAAAGACACCCCTAAAGTGAATTCATGCTTGAGACGACATCGGTGAAGTCCGAATCGTATCAGACACGATTTAGGTTCAACTAGCCAAACTGACTGTTGGTTGTGCTCATAATCGTTTTGCCCACTCCATGGATTAGGATCCAAGTCAAATGTGTCCTGGTATAAGCAAACTCGACTTAAGTCAAGTAGAGGGTTTCTAATCAGGTCCCTTATTTGACTTAATTGAGTCCCCAAGTCTAGAGATGACTCACACTTGACTTGACCCCTTTGGCTCTTAGGTCCAACCCAGCTTATGTCTAGCAATTCAACCTAGTCAAGCCCAACCATGTAGCCATCTTGAAATTCTAACCACTTAGGGTTTTCAAAAAAATTTGACATCGCTAATATTTCTCCCATAATTCCCTCTCCATTAGTCATTGCCATAGGAGTTGCCTTGGCACGTGGCAACCATGGCTGAATAGTGACCACCTTCGGTAGTTGCTTTGGCAGTGTTCCTGATGGTGTGGCGGTAGTCGGCGGCAATTGACCCAAAAAATGAAATGTTCATGTCCTTCTTCTCTGTCTCGTCATAGCCATGGCAAGGAGGCATCGGCGTCTGGAATATGTAAATAGCTACCAGTGAGGTCCCTCTTGGGGCGGCGGCGATTGACTACTATGGAAGGTTGAGGTTGTCAAAACCAAAATCTTCATCTCCTTCTTCATTTATTCGCAGCCATGGCAGGAAGCATTCGACCGTCTAGGTGAGAAAAGCAGTAGCCCACGAGGTCTTTACGCGGCTGTCAGCGGCTGGTGCTACTATAGGTGGAAGATTGCAGTCTTCTGCTTCGAGTTGTGGCTTGGCAGGGAGCTGCAACGTCATCGCCGGTGACAACGCTGTCGTAGTCAACCATCGATTGACCGAGGAGAATGGTGGAAGGTCGCTGGAGGCCATACGCAATTTCTTCCTGGTTGTCGACTTGCCGTGGTTGCAAAGGGAGGTGGTGTAAGGTGGCCCAAGTGTTGGAACTCACGGTTCTGGATCATCTCCCTCACAACTGATGAGGATTCCTGATGAGGGATATCCAGTAGCCATGCGTGGTCTTCCTCCATTCAACAATGGTTCGCACGGTTGTCGACTCGTCGAAGAACTTCGTTCTGATGTCCAAAGAACATTTCCAATCGTCGGGCTTGCCGGAGGAAACTATTGCCTTGAAGCCATACTCTTCGCCGTTTCTACAGGGATCGGGAAGGGTGCGGCCAACCTTTCACGGTTTGTTGGTGAGGTCTCCGGTGCATGGGAAGATATGGAGGTTCCGAGGGCTGCTAAAATGGTTGAGGATCCCATTGTAGCCAGCGGCGGTTCGTTGTGGCTGACCATGGGTCGGGGTGTAGGGGCTCGATCTTGCTGGATTGCCAAACTCTCCCCTATTTTTGTGGGGAACGGGAAGGCCAGGGAGGATGTTGGGTATGTTGCGGAGGTCTCCCCATGCTGCCTTTGATTGCCATGCTTGTTGAAGAAGGTTTTGGCCACGCCCGTATTTCCCGCATCATCTCCATCATCATCTGATTATTGATGGCCATTTTCTTAGAAAGAGACCCAATCATGTCTTGAATGCTAGGCTCTTCGGTATTTAGATTTGGTCGGGCGATTCCGCGGTTGGAAGTTCCCGTAGCCGTCTACCCGTCCTTTATTGGGTAGATCTCTTCCTCCTCATTTCACCGTGTAGTCAAAGCTCTGGTGGTTGTCATCGGAAGCGCGTGTCTGAGAAATGGGGGCTCTCATACCACTCTTGATACAATCTTCCCTTGAGCTAAGGTTCAATCTATCCCATTTTCCAAATCTGGACAGGATCTAATATGGAAATTTGGAAAAGGATCTCGAAAGATGCAGCTGTCGGATCGACGTGAAATTTTGATATGTTCTAGCCTTGAAAAGGAGCTTTCGAAAAAAATTATTTTAGGGAAATCAGACGGTGGGATCTCAAGATATCTTCTGATAAGTAGACGAACATCAGGGAGTCTGTCTATGGATCTGTGGATGGAGGCATGAGATCCTAGGTGTCGATGGATGGTGGTAGACCGGCGAAGAAGGTGGAGGAGTGGACCGCCCCTAAGGGACCATGATGGCCACAACTTCTTCATGTTCCAGGTCATCCAATTGGTTCTCAAATAAGCATTCTGTGCATATCAGCGCCTCACCGAGTTCATTTCACCAGGCCACTCGACCCTTAAGTTGGACAACAAGATCCGAGTCAACACAATGGATCTCCTTCAACACATCAATCTGCATATGAGGAAAAAGGAGAGGGATATTAAATGAACAATCTTACTATAAACAAGTAGAAAATTTGCATCTGAGATCAAACAAAACTTAATCACATTCATTGTCTATAATTTCACCAAACTTGAAAAACGGATCGGTGAGTGGCCGGTTGAGGGAGGCTAGAAGCGGTGGCACCGAGGAACGAGGGAACGAGAGAGAAGAAGATGAAGGAGACTTGGGCAAAACTCAATTCATTCAATAATGACTCCTTGGTTGCCATCCACACCTTTAGAGGGTAACCAATTATTAACCTTAAAAATAGTGAATTTTTGCCAACCGTGTTCGAACGTGCCCAATCACGTTCGAACACACATTTTGTGTTCTTAGTATTGTGAACCTGATGCATGTATTCACAAGTGCGTTCGAACGCGCCCATATCGCATTCTAACGCACATTTTGCGTTCTCTGTATTTGTCCGATGCAATCGTTCGCAAGTGCGTTCAAACACACCCTACCCGCGTTCAAACGCGACATACAAAAAACATATTTTTCTATGAAATATACCCTAAACTAAGAATAAAAGACACCCCTAAAGTGCATCAATGCTTGAGATGTCATCGGTGAAGTCTAAATCGTATTATACCGTTGGCAAGGTCTCTTCTAACTTCTAATCTCCCTCGTCTATCGAGTCCTCCGTATTCCTTGGAATCTCGTCTTTATCCCTTAAACTACATCAACAATCCACTCTCATCTCCATTATCATCCATAACGCTAACATCCACTCCACCTGTCACCACCACCATCTTCCGCACTATATCGTGTTTTCTCAGTTGTAGTTCGAATCTGCGAAGGGCGTAAATACGAAAAATATAGATCAGACAGTTACAAATCGATTCCAATTAGTTTCATAATTTTCTAATTATAGGAGAATTCCCTCGGTTGCGGATGGGATCGGTGAAGCTAATAGATGGATTGTAGGAGTAGAGGATGAGATTGCCGATGAAGATGGTGTGGCTGCATAATAGATGACATTCCCACTGCAATGTACTCGGCCTCTGCATTAGATAAAGATATCGAGTTTTGTTTCTTACTGTGCCAAGCAACCAAATTGTTTCCAATATAAAAACATCCACCTGATGTACTTTTTCTATCATCACATGAACCTGCCCAATCAGAATCCGTGTATCCAGATATGATAGCTCCCGAGTCATACGTAAACCAGATACCTAAGTCAACTGTGCCACCGACATATTTTATGATACGTTTCACAGCAAACAAATGTGTCTCTTTAGGTTCAGACTGAAACCTAGCACACACACCGACACTAAATGCAATGTCAGGTCTACTAGCAATTAAGTACAAAAGACTACCAATCATGCTCCTATATAGTGTCTGATCAACACTTTTACCTGAAATATCCTTACCTAATTTGGTAGTTGTACTCATAGGAGTTCTAGCATGTTTTGCATTTTCTAAACCGAATTTAGTCACAAGATCCTTAGCATACTTGGTTTGAGCGATAAATATCCCTCTTTCCAATTGAGTAATTTGAAGTCCCAAAAAGAGCTTTAACTCACCCATCATGCTCATCTCAAAATGACTATGCATGAGATCTGCAAACTCCTTAGCTAACGATTGACTCGTTGCCCCGAAGACAATGTCATCCACATATATTTGTGCCACAACTAAACTCTTGTTCGACCGTCTAATGAACAATGTCTTGTCCACTCCCCCTCGAGTGAACCCCGCATCCACTAAAAAAGTGGTCAACTTCTCATACCAAGCTCTTGGAGCTTGTTTTAGCCCATAGAGGGTCTTTTTCAGTTTAAACACATGAGAAGGAAATTTTTGATCTTCGAACCCTTTCGGTTGTTCCACATAAACATCTTCATTCAGAGTACCATTCAAGAAAGCACTTTTCACATCCATTTGAAATAATTTAAATTTTAAGTGGCAAGCAATAGCAAGCAGTATACGAATAGATTCTAATCTAGCAACAGAAGCAAATGTCTCATCAAAATCTATACCCTCAACCTGAGTATATCCCTGTGCTACGAGTCTAGCTTTATTTCGAACTATATTGCCATGTTCATCACTTTTATTCTTGTAAATCCATTTTGTTCCAATGACGTTCACATTCTTAAGTCTAGGGACTAAATACCAAACATCATTCCTAGAAAATTACTCTAATTCCTCATGCATAGCATTAACCCAAGAATTGTCTAACAATGCTTCCTTCACATTTTTAGGTTCAAAAGAAGATATATAGCAAGTAAATGATACCTCACTTTGGATTTGTCGTCTTGTCTTAATTGGTTCATTTATGTCTCCGATCAGTTGTGATAGTGGATGATCTGATTTCACTCTGGCAGATGGTTCTGGTACGTTGCAGTCATCTTTGTTCATTTCAACTTTGTCCTCGTCCTGATTCTCAATTTCCAGATCAAGCTCCTTTCCTATTTCTTCATCATATGTATCTACAAAAATAGAAATAGGAGTAGCTTTAGTTAAATCAGTCGTGGATTCATCTATCATAACATTAGCAGATTCTATAACAGTAGAAGTGTCAAGATTAAATACTCTGTAGGCTCTACTATTATTCGAATACCCCAAGAAGATGCCTTCGCTACTTCTAGTGTCAAATTTAGTCAAATATTCTCGATCACGCAAGATATAATATTTACTACCAAAAACTCAAAAATATTTAACACTAGGTTTCTTACCTTTCCAGATTTCATATGCAGTCATTTTTGTACCTGGTCTTAGATAAACACGATTTATCACATGTACCGCTGTATTGACCGCCTCTGCCCAAAACCTTTGAGGAACATTTTTAGCGTGAAGCATAACCCTAGCCATTTCCTGCACAACTCGGTTCTTTCTTTCCACAATCCCGTTCTGTTGTGGAGTTATAGGAGCTGAAACTTCATGTTGAATACCAAGAGAATCGCAAAATATGGAAAAATTTTCAATTTCAAATTCTCTACCATGATCAGAACGAATCCTAACTAGGGTAATAGATTTTTCATTCTTCAATTTTAAGCATAGTGATTTAAAAACTTCAAAGGTTTCAGACTTCTCACGTAGAAAGGCAACCCAGGTATATTTGGAGTAATCATCGACCATTAAGAATATTTAGCGTTTACCTCCAAGACTTTCCGTTTTTGTTGGACCTATCAAGTCCATGTGTACTAATTGGAGCACACGGTCGGTGGTAGCTGCATTTATCTTCTTGTGTGAAATCCTAGTTTGTTTTTCAATTTGACACGAACCGCACACACTTTTTGACATTTCTTTCATCTTAGGTAATCCTTTTACCACTTCTTGTTTGGACAGAGTAAATAATTCCTTGTGATTCACATGTCCAAGACGTTGATGCCAAAGATTTTTGCAATGTCAAAAGAGGCACTGTTACAATTCAGTTTATGTGATGTTCCAACAACATAGCAATTATCAGATGTTCTAGATCCATAACATATAACATTACCACCATGATCTAGAATATTACAATCATTTTTGGAGAATTTTACCACATAATCTTCATCACAAAATTGACTGATACTTAGAAGATTTGCTTTCAAGCCCTTAACATAGAGAACATTTTCAAGAATAGGAACCCCCAGAGGACTTACCTTTTATTTACCTATTACCTTGGATGAATTACCATCTCCGAATGTCACAACTCCCCCTTCATGTTTTTCAAGATTAGAAAATAACGACTTGTCACCCGACATATGTCTTGAACAGCCACTGTCTAAATACCACAAATCAGAATTTATAGCTTTCAAAACTATATGCACAACATAACATTTCAAATCACTTTTCTTGACCCATATGGCCTTTGTTTTTATCCCATAAATAAAAGCAGTTCTAAGTTTTTGCAAAAATTTGCAATAAGGTCGAATATGCCCTAGAATGCCGCAATGATAGCATGTCGGAACAAACCATTTTCTACTCACCTTTTGTCGAGGAGTGTGACTAAAGTTTATCTTTGGTGCCGTTGACGATTCACCAGTTTGTAGATTCACCTTCAGTTTGGAAGCATTCATCCAAGATTGCTTTGTAAATGCAATTGATTACTTTAGATATTCTTCCTTTTGAATACCTGCAGAAACGAAGACAGTTTTATCATTATTTGAATTACTAGTGTATCCAACACCATACCTATCTTTTCTAGAGATCTGAGACTTTAGGATCTCGTCAAGTTTGTTCTTCCTTTTTAGAAATGTCACTTCCTTATTCAGTTGCTCTAGTTCAATTTTATCAGCCTTCATTTTATTTTTTGCATTTTCAAGTTCAGAAAGGTCTTTGACACGTTCAAGTTCCAATTTGTACTTCTCCTCAAATTGAATTCTTTCAAGTTCGATTACCTTGAGTCGTTGATGTAGTCTAAGATTGCTTTTCTTAAGTTTAAACGACTCCAGGTACAGGTCATTATATGCCTTTTGAATTTCAGATTCATCTTCTTCAGCTAGTAACATATCCTGATCATCTGTACTATCAGTATCAACAACGGAATCAATATTGAGTAGAGAAGAGGCAAAAGCAACAAAGTTTTCTTCATCTTTTCTAGAATCATCATCAGATTCATCTGAGTCATCCCAAGTAACTTTCATAGCTTTACCTTTCTTCTGAAGGCAATTAGGGCATTCTTGTGCTATGTGTCCAAAACCAGAACATTCAAAACATCGAACTTTATTCTCAGAATTCTTATTTTTCTGTTTGACACCGTTGTTGCTCACACCTGTGTTCGAACTCGCAGTATTTTTCCTTTTCACAAATGCTTTGCTTTTCTCAAGTTTTCAGCATTCAACTTGTTTGGCTTCCGAAAGAATTTATTGAACTTTTTGACGAACATGGCCAACATCTCAACATCTAAATCACCTTCATCATCAAACTCCTCTATACTTTGTTCAACTGTGGATAGAATTGATGTTTGTAGATTTCCTACCAATTGTTCAACTTTCATAGAATCGATGACCTTACTTTCCTCAATAGCTATAACTTTCGCCTGAAACCTCTTTGGAAGAGACCTAAGGATCTTACACACAATTCTGTTTTCAGAAATTTTCTCTCCTAGGTTGAAACTGGAGTTGACTATATCACTCAGCTTTGCATAAAACTCATCAAATGTCTCATTCTCCTCCATACGTAGAGTTTCAAAACTAGTAGTCAACCTCTGAAGTTTAGAAAGTTTTACAGCCATAGTTCCTTCGTGAGTAGTTTCAAAGATCGTCCAAGCTTCTTTTGCTATCTCACAAGTAGAGATTCTTCTAAATTCTTTCGAGGAAACACAACTAAAAATTGCATTTATTGCCTTGCTATTCCATCCAACTTTTTCATAGTCTGACCTATCCCATGACTCTATCGGTTTATCAGCAAGTTTATCATCCACCATGTACATTGGTGGATTCCAACCGTTCACAATGGCAAACTCTCGTTCATCTATAGACTTCAAGTAAGCTCTCATCTTAGCTTTCCAATATCCATAATTTGATCCATCTAAGATAGGAGGTCTAATAGATGATGCTCCATCTCTATGAAAATCCATGCCTATCTGATCTCTCTCAAAGAGTGAGAGAACCTGCTCTGATACAAATTGAAAAAAAAAAAACCCTACACACAAGTATGTATCTAAATACTAGGCAATGATATCACTTGTTCGCTTAAGTAAAAGTCCGTATTAAGAACGAAAGCAGAGATGAACGCCAAGATTTTAACGTGGAAAAACCCAAACGGAAAAAAACCACGGATCCAAACTTGGATCAAAACCAATTACTAGAATAGTAGCAGTTACAAGACTGACTCAAAAAACAACCCGTCGATCAAAATGACTTTGTTCTTCTCAGTCTTGCTCGCTAGAACCCACGATTCACTGCTTCGTGATTGAAGTCTAACTTCAGTAACCCTCGAGATTGATCTTTCGTCTAGATAGCCCTTAAGACGAAAGATTAACTTTTGTTGATGAGTGGAACCTTGTTAGTTGAAGAACCAATGTAGCCTCAAGAATTCTCTTTCAATAATACTTCTTCAACCACCCTCAAAATAGGGCATCACAATCCTTATATATGATCTCCAAGATAGAGCAAAATCCAAGTCTTATCCGTACTCACGAAAGTCCAATTTTATCAAACTTCGTTGGTGCGTTCGAACGCGGCCCGGGTACGTTCAAACGGCATGACTTGAACTCAGGTGCGTTCGAACGGGCCCGAGTGCGTTCGAACGCGACAACTTGAATTCTTCATATTGCGTTCGAACGCGTTTGTGAACGCGGCTCTCGGTCTGTGTGAACGCAGTACCCGCGTTCGAACGCGTTTGTGAACGCGGCTCTCTATCTGTGTGAACGCAGTACCCGCATTCGAACGCGTTTGTGAACGCGGCTCTTTGTCTGTGTGAACGCAGTACCCGCGTTCGAACTTGTTTGTGAACGCGGCTGCCTATCTGTGTGAATGCAGATTTCGCATTCGAACGCGTTTGTGAACGTGGTGTGAACTCGACGGGTTTTCTCTAATAATCTTGCAATTCTTCAAATCAGAGATATTCTAGACTTGTGTAAAGCTCATATACATGAAAAAATACACTTAGAATATTTTGTACACAATTGCCAACAAATAAAAACCTAACAAATAATAATAATAATAATATATAAATTAAAAAAAGAGACAAAAAGAAAGAAATTAGAAAAACATTTGGTATTACATGCCACGAGCTCATGCCATGCAGATTATGGGCGCACGTTGAGGGCGCCACGTGTGCCCAAGCCTGGCCAACTAGGCCGGGCGAGCTGGCTGCGACGGGCCCAACGCCGCCGCAGCAGCCACCACCTTACCTCCTTCACCGCCTCTATCTCTATAGCTCTCTCTCTCTTGACTTGCTCGTTCTCTCTCTCTCTTACCCTCCTCTCTCTCTCTCTATCACCCCTCTCTTTCTCTCCTCCTCATCGTCGCCATCATCACCGCCGCACCCTTCACCACCTCTTTCTCTTTCTAACTCACTCGTTCTCTCTCTCACTCTCTCTCTTACCCTCCACTCTTTCTCTCTCTCTCTCTCTCTTTCTCTCTCACCTCTCTCTTTCTCTCCTTTTCGCCGATGGCTTCTCGCTGTCGTTGTCATCGTCGCCGCACCCCTCACCCCTTCACCGTCATCGTTGCCTACCACATCCTTTTATAGGCTAACCAACAACTCAAATTAACCCTAAAACATAATTTTCGTCGACCGCGTTCGAACTCGCCCGACCGCATTCGAACGCATCGAGTTCGCTCTTCTGGATTTGCGAACGCGATGCAGGCGTTTGAACGCGCGATCGAACGCGCTTGTCGGTATTTGCGAACGCGATGCAGGCATTCATAGTGCGTTCGAACGCACAGTACATTCTCTTTACCATGTTCACAACGCCGTTCACAAACCGCGTTCGAACTCACTCTACCCGCGTTCGAACACGACTTACAGAAAACTTATTTTAATGGAAATTAAACACTAAAACATGAAATAAAAACACTCCTAAAGTGAATCCATGCTCGAGACGACGTCGGTGAAGTCCGAATCGTATCACATACCCTGACACTCCAAATTGCCGCGTGATATCGGCGCAAAAGTCAGCCCAAGTTTCGATAGCCTCATTGGCATTAGCTGGTTGAAACCAATGAAGCACCACATCTTCAAGGTGGAAGCTTGCAAGCGTCACCTTGTATTCCTCCACCGTACTCTAGTATGCGAAGAATTGCTCCGCCCTATACAACCAATCGATCGGATCGCCACCTTTGAACTTGGGTATTTCGAGACACACGATTTACCCACGGATGCCGTTGTCTCAATCTAGATCATGTCCAAGTCATTGTCTAACCAGAGGAGGATGCACCATGAATGGTTGATGATCCCTGCTTCAATTTTGATTAACTCGCTGTGGTTCCGGGTCGTATTGCCCCGCCCACAGATCTTGATCTCCAAGGTGATCTCGTAGTGGTTCGCTCTTAGGATGGGCTCACCTGGAACTGGGCCTGGTGGAACTATCCTTGCTTGTCTCTGCCCATAGTGTGGTGGCAGCAGCGGCTCTCGTGGTTGCGAATTCTGAACCGGTGGCAGTGGGTTCATGTGGGTGGACTCCCATCGTGGGGTCAATGGTGCATTCCCGTTCCCTAGGAGCATATTCCAAACATTCTGTATTACGTCCACTCCACCCGTCACCACGACCATCACCCGCGTTATTTCGTATTTTTATCCCTTCTACAGTTCGAATCTGCAAAAGATATGAATACAAAAGTTTATTAAGAAGTTATGGATCCAACCCAATTAGTTTAGTAATTTTCTGACTATTTGAGAATATCTGACGAATATTTTCCTACGGTTGCGCGGACTGCTTCCTGCAATAAATTCAGATATTAAGGAATTGTTTCGTAGCCGATCTTTTGGTTCCAGATCCTATCAATTTGGTATCAGAGCTTATCAATTGGTATCAGAGCTTTTCACTAGCTCTCTCCCAACACTACTGTGGTTGTAGATCCAATGAATGGTGATGCTTGGGATGAAAGAAAAAGATTCAAGAGCTTCTTCCAAGATATTCAGCTCTAGCTTTTAAGAAGATCGTCATTAGCCCAGCAACCACAATGGTATAGGTCGGTATGGATGCACTCAGCGTCTGGAGAATTCTCAATTAAAATTGCTTTCAACCTCCTTTCGAACAATGATCGAACTATCTCTACCTCATGCGAGGACAAACAATAGTTGTGGAAGACCATCTGGAGTTGCCAAAAGATCATCCCAAGAGTTCAAACCTTCCTATGGCATTGCCTGAACTGTACTGTAACAGTATGGGAGGTTATTACAAAGCGTCTTCCCAAGGTTGACACTACTTGCCTAGTATGCAAAAGTGGATCAGAGAGCATATAACACTGCCTCTTGGGTTGCAATTTCGCTCGTGCTACCTAGTTTGTAAGTGATTTTGGTCTCAAAATTGACATAGCGCCAGACAGGTTGGATCGCTGGATCATGCACATGTCGGAGAGGATGACGCCGGAGGACTTGCATATACTTTCATATTGATGTGGGAAGTTTCAAAAGCACAAAATGACAAGGTCTATCGTGGGATAGAATGCATCCTTCATCGGTGATTAGTGCTTCACGGAAAACCAGCGTCACTTCCAACGGCCAACATGGCGAGGAGTTGCCCAACGAGGTCAGCAAACAATATGAAGAGTTACCCCAAAGAAACGGCTTGGTCTGTCGGGTATATGCATCTTGGAGGAGACAACTAAGGAGTTCTTGACATTATGATCCACAGGTACACAAGTATGTTTTGCATGGCAAAGTGTATTCATCTAAACCACTGTTCTAGTGCTCTAACAGGGGAAACTCTAGCCCTTCTACAAGGTTTGAAGATGGCGGCACAGGTTTTGAAAAAGGAGGATTGTTGGCTTTTCAGCCACTCTCTCAATGTCGTGAAGGCGGTTAATGGATGGTCAAACTACATCGACTTATCCATACGCCCATTAGTGCTTGAATGTAAATGGTGGATTTTTAATTACCCTAAGATTTGGGTCTGTTTTACGAGCCGCATGAACAACTCATAGGTTAACTAGTCTAGCTTCTCAACTTTGTATTACTAAAGTCCGAACTGATCCATCAACTAATAAGGGATATAATATTTTGATAGGTTATGGAATGACTCATTCAAGATCTGGATTTATTAAAGAAAGCAGTCCGCGCAACCGAGGAAAAATATTCACCAAATATTCTCCCGTAGTCAGAAAATTATGAAACCAAGTGGAATTGAACTGTAACTCCCTAAATAGCCGATTTATACCAATGCAATGCCATTCCTTGCAGGTGAAAGCTTGCCATCTCGACCTTTGCGTGCTCCGCTATCCCTTGACAATCAATGTATTGTTCCACTTGAAACACCCAATCCGTCGGATCACCGCCTTGGAATTTTGGGAAGTCCAAGTGTGCAGTTCTCCCTCGGATAGTATTGTCGGGTTCGCGAAAGATCCGTGATTCAGGTCTGAACCTTTGTGCTCATTAATCTCCTTCTCTAAATCCTTGAGCACGCCCTTCACCATCTCCGAAGGGATCCACATCATCCTCTAAGTGCCAATCCTCTGCAACGACGAAGCGCACCAGTGCACACGCCTCTCGGGTTCCACCATCGCCGGTCTTGGGTTGTGTATCGGAGGCAGGGGGTGATGTGTAGGAATAGGTAAAAGAGGATCATTGATATTAATATGTTGCACCTGGACCTGTGGGGTATCGATTTGGTGTGTTCCCACTGCTGGTCCTTCTTGATGCACCGATCTTCGTCGAGAAGATGACGAAGCCGATTGATTCATGACATATTCGTTTAAAGCATTATGATCATTCTGTATTGCGTCAACCTTATGCAATAATGTTTGGAATATGCCCCTAAATTCATCTGCCAAGGCCATGTTCACACCTATGGAAGTTGGTGACTCGGTCCTACTGTGTTCGCTCCAAAGGATTTGGCCTCACGGTTAGGGTTATCGTCGATTGAGTCTTCCTTTGTCGGTGTGTTCTCCATTGATCTCCTTGTTCTGCCATCTTCCTTGTGTCCACCATTAATGGAGGTCTGAGGTTTGCCTGGCTCTGATACCAATGATAGGTTATGGAACAACTCTTTCAAGATCTAGATTTATTGTAGGAAGTAGTCTGCGCAACCGAGGGTTGTTCTCAGTTACTATGGATGAAACAGATGGTCAAAGATTACGGCATTGAACAAGATACTATGGTGCTTTATTGTGACAACATGAGTGTTATTAATATATTGAAAAATCATGTTCAACACTCGCGTACAAAACATATTGACATCCGACATCATTTTATACGCGAGTTAGTTGAAGACAAAAGAATAGCACTAGAACATGTTGAGACGGAGAAACAGTTGGGTGATCTATTCACAAAACCGTTGGATTTACAGAGATTTGAGTATCTTCGTACTTCTTTAGGAATTTGTGCTTTGGATTGATTTTTTTTTTGTTTTGGTTTGCGTGTTTTGGTTTGCATGTTTCATTTTTATGAGTTTTTTTTTTCTTTGTAGGTTTTCTTTATTCTGAAATTTTCTTTGGTTTTAGTTTCAGATTTGTCGAGAGTTTTTGTCATAAAAAAAAAATTTGATGCACTCCTAGAGTCAATAATATACTCTTGATATATAAATATGATTTTTCTCTTGATTATGAGTTATTATAGTCAATTTTGTCATCTTGTAGTATATTGTATTATTTCTGATTTATTCACTCTCTCGATTTCTATGATAATTATACTGAAATTAATGCACCCATAACGTGTGTATATTCTTGTGTGAGCATGACATCATGAAATTCTTTTTAAATAGCTCTGATTGACCTTGATTTGCATAGTTTGACCTCATGCTTAGTCATCACAAACGTGTTTATAAAAGATCAATGAAAAGGGCTACAATGAGTTAGTGTGAAAGCCATCTTGTTGAGAGTCCAGTTTGACTCAGTACATTGATTGCAAATTAAATAAAATTTTTGTTACTTGTGTATATATTCTCGCACATTGTTTGATTTGTACTACAAGAAAAGGGCTACCTACTCATGTGTGAAAGCCATCATTGCACCTATATGGTTTATGTATAAAAAATAATACAGGAAAAATTCCTATTATGTTATGGAGAATAAGTCGAAAAGTGCAAAATTTAAATACTAAGTCGGTTTGACTACTGTGTTGCACCATTGTTTATATAGGAAAGTTTGTTTAAGAAGATTGGTTCATGTTATCTATGCTCATCTTGCATATGCGTATCGTTATGATCAATCAAGATTAATTTAATTTTGAGTGATGCATTAGAATTGATTATAATATGCTTTTGATGATCTGATTGATCTATGTATGACTTATTTCATTTGATTGTCATATTCTATGTCTTGAATGTATTTTGAATCTTTAGATGTGCATCTCCAAAAAGATTTTTTGATTTTTTCTTAGATTTTATTTTTTACTTAAAAAAAAAATGGCGTTCGAACGCAAATTTTTGAGTTCGAACGCGGTGACTGGAGCGTTCGAACGCGCAGACTGGTGCATTCAAACGCACTCGAGGATTCTTTAAATATTGCGTCTGAACCCAAGGGTTTTCATCTTCTATCTTCCAAACCCTAGAAACCCTTCATTTTCTCCCTTTCAAATCTTCAAGATCTTGCTATTTTTCATCAAATTTCTCATTACAAACCCTTTTAAAGGGTCGTTCTCCTCCGGATCTAGCATCTTTCGGCCGAATTTCTTAGTTTTTCTTCACTTTTGCGAGGTATGATCATCCATCAATTTTCCTATTTTTTATTCAATTAAGTCTCTTGATCTTGATTGATTTCGTGCGTTTTCGAGTTTTGATTACGTTAAAGTTACTATCTTGATGTTTCTTGTGTGATTGAACGTGATATCTTAGCGTTTTCAAGTGGATGATGGATTTCATTTAGGGCCTTCATGATTTCTTGGATTTTTTTATTACTTGCTATCTTTTTGTTTGCTTTGGGCATATATTGAATCTTGCATCTTGTTTCTTTCTCAAGAATGCCTAGAAAAGCTGTAGTTTCCAAGAAACCTAGGTCGCCTTCCTCACCTACTTCAGCTCCAAAGTTTTCTACTTCAATAGCTGTCGAGCGATACAAACATAATTTTGGGACCCGTCCTGTTATCTGTGAACGACCTGTGGTCATTTTCAATTTTTCTACCTTGGGGATAGAACAGATATTTACTGAGCGAGGATGGTTATCGGTGTGTCGAATGAGCGGAATTGCTTATATGGAAGTTGTTTGGGAATTTTTTAGTAATGCCACGGTTTTAGAACGCTGTATTCGTTCTACTGTTTGCAGGGATTGATGTGCAAAATATTCTAGTCTTGTTGATTGCTCAATTTGAAATCTGTGTAATATCGTGTAACCTAGGTGTTTTGTCACAAATTGCCAAAGGGGGAGATTGTTAGGTTTTTATTTGTTGGCAATTGTGTACAAAATATTCTAAGTGTATTTTTTCATGTATATGAGCTTTACACAAGTCTAGAATATCTCTGATATGAAGAATTGCAAAATTATTGGAGAAAACCCGTCGAGTTCACACCGCGTTCACAAACGCGTTCGAACGCGGGTACTGCGTTCACACAGACAGAGAGCCGCGTTCACAAACACGCTCGAACGCGGGTACTGCGTTCACACAGACAGAGAGCCGCGTTCACAAACGCGTTCGAACGTGGGTACTGCGTTCACACAGACCGAGAGCTGCGTTCACAAACGCGTTCGAACGCAACCTGAAGAATTCAAGTTGTCGCATTCGAACGCACTCGGGCCCGTTCGAACGCACCTGAGTTCAAGTCATGCCGTTCGAACGCACCCGGGCCGCGTTCGAACGCACCAACGAAGTTTGATAAAATTGGACTTTCGTGAGTACGGATAAGACTTGGATTTGGCTCTATCTTGGAGATCATATATAAGGATTATGATGCCCTATCTTGAGGGTGGTTGAAGAAGCATTATTGAAGGAGACTTCTTGAGGCTACATCAATTCTTCAACTAACAAGGTTCCACTCATCTGAAAAACTTAATCTTTTGTCTTAAGGGTTATCTAGACGGAAGATCAATCTCGAGGGCTACTGAGATTGGACTTCAATCACAAGAAGCAGTGAATCGTGGGTTCTAGCGATCAAGTCGTTTGGATCGACGGGTTGTTTTTTGACTCAGTCTTGTAACTACTACTATCATAGTGATTGGTTTTGATCCGAGTTTGGATCCATGGTTTTTTCCCGTTTGGGTTTTTCCACATTAAAATCTTGGCGTTCATCTCTGCTTTCGTTCTTAATATTTCTACGGACTTTTACTTAAGCGAACGAGTGATATCATTGCCTAGTATTTAGATACATACTTGTGTCTAGGGTTTTTTTTCAGAATAAATTCTCAATACTTGGATGTTTAATAAAGGAGCACAATCCCTCTATATATAGAGGTCGGGTACAATAAGTCCCACTAGGACTAGCCTTAAAGGCTGACACGACTTGAGTTAGGATTTGCCTTAAAGGCTTACATGACTTAATCGGACTTCCATTAAAAGCTTACTTAACTTAACTAGATTGCCTTAAGAGTCATCATAATTTGGCCTTGCCTTAATGGCTCACATGACTAAACTAGACTTGCCTTAAAGACTTATATCATGAGATAATTAAAGGATAAATATACTCGATCAATCGAGCCCAATATTCCCGCAAATCGATTCGATCAAATCCGGATCACATCACAAGCAAGCTTCATAACTAGTGCCTGGTTAACCAACTTCAACTATCAAATGCCGAGACCTCTGGCATTTTTTTGGTCTAAGCTTTTCAACTAGATATGTCATTTTCTTGTCCAAATATCCCCACCAGAAGTCCCTCTTGAGATTCTTTAGTTATGAGAGTACTTTGGGATAGATGTGAAGCGCCATAAAGTAGAGAGGGATAGAGCATAAGATTGATCTTAGAAGGATTAGTCTCCCTGCATGAGAGAGAGAGAGAGAGAGAGAGAGAGTTGGCCTTCTAGCTAGATAGTTTTTGTTGAAACTGTCAACAACAAAAGCATAGGCTTTAACTTTTGATCTAGGCAGAATTAGTGGATTGCCAAGATATGGGTCTCCTTCTTGCAAGCGTTTAACACGGAGGGTCGCTATGACTTTGTTACATCTTGACTAGTCAACGCATTTGTTAAAGTGGATCGCCGATTTGTCGAGGTTGATTGCCTGCCCTGAGATGTAGCAGTAGAGATCAATTGTATTCTTTAAGTTAGAGCCATCTTTAGCCGTAGATCTTCCTAAGAGAAGCAAGTCGTCGGCAAACATCAAGTGGGTGAGGGGAATAGTTCCCATAGCAGCCTTGACGTCGTTGATCCTCCTTATCCTTCTATCCTCCAGCAGCAACGGCAGGATGTTTGAGCTTAGAATGAACAAGTAGGGTGAGAGTGGGCAGCCATGGGTTAAAGGAGCTATTAGCAAAACCATTTATCTCAATTGCAACTTTAACAGTTGAGATGCAGGCAGAGACGAGGTCCATGAACATAGATGGTAAACCATACCCTCTTAGGCAATCCTTGATGAAAGTCCACTCTAAGTTATCAAAGTCCATGAACATAGATGGTCCTAATGTTTGTCTACTGACCGGACGATATCTCGAGATCCCACCGTCCGATTCACCTGAACTAGATATTTTGGATAGCTCTTTTCCAAGGCTACAACATATTAAAATTTTACATCGATCTGACGGCTTCATCTTTCGGGATCTATTTTCAAATTTTCGTCTCAGATCCTGTCCAGATTTGAAAATCGGGAGAGATCGAACTTTAGCCTAAAGGGGAGATCGTATCAAGTTGGTATCAGAGCCACCATTCCTTGGACACGTGCTTCCTATGACGACACCCAGAGCCATGGCTGCACAACAAGATGAGGAAGACAAGATTTCCCCAATAGAGGAAGGGGAAACGATTGCGGGGGCTTCCACCCGCAAAACTGCCCGACCAAATTGAAATACGAAAGAGCCTAGCGTTCAAGCCATGTTTGGGTCTCTTTCCAAACAAATGGCCATCAACAACTCGATGATGATGGAGATGATGCGGGAATTATGGGCCACAAGGGAAGCTATGGCGAACGAAAATATACCATCGACCCAACGATGCGAGTCCACCCCCATGAACCCGCCGCCACTGGTTCAGAATTTGCAACCACAAGAGCCTCTACTGCCACCACCCTGTGGGCAGAGACAAGCAAGGATGGTTCCACAAGGCCTAGTTGCAGGTGAGCCCATCCGACGAGCGAACCACTATGGAGAACGTCTTAGAGATCTGGATCCTTGGGCGAGGCAATACGAACCGAAGTCACATCAAGTTAGCCAAAATCAAAGGAGGGATCATCAACCAAACATGGTGCATCCTCTTCTGGTTAGGCAAGGACTGGGATATGATCTGGATCGAGACAACGATATCCGTGGGCAAAACGTGCATCTCGAATTTCCTAAGTTCAAAGGTGGTGATCCAATCAATTGGTTGTATAGGGCGGTACAATTCTTCGCGTACTAATTACAATGGAAGAATATAAGGTGACGCTTGCGAGCTTCCACCTTGAAGATGTGGCGCTTCATTGGTTTCGAGCAGCCAATGCCCATGAGACGATTGAAACTTGGGCCTATTTCTGCACCGATATCACGCGACGATTTGGAACGTCGGGGTATGAAGACTTCGATGCTCTCCTCTCAAAGACGGTGCAAAGGACCACGATTGGGGCATACCAAGAAGAACTTGAGAGGATAAGTAGCCGATGCCAACCTCCATGGACAGATCAACAACTTCGCAGCACCTTCATATCCGGATTGTGGGGAGACATACAAGCCGATGTGTGGGCTTTAAGGCCTAGAACCTTAAAGGAGGCCTTCGAAGATGCAGTACTCATGGAAGACAAACATCGAGCCATGAAGATACACCTCAAACAGAACTGGACGAACTAAGCAAGTCGCAAGCTAGTTCGGCCTACCATAGCAGCAGGAAATGTTTCCGGCGTACCAAGAGCCGGCGCTGCAATGATGCCTCCTCGAGCACCTCTAAAGCCCTCCCAAGATGTGAAGTACGCACCTAAAGGTCCGAGATGAGCACTCACACCTGCTCAAGTGGAGGAACGAAGAGCCAAAGGCCTATGCTTTTTTTATGATGAGAAGTTTGTACTTGGACATCGCTGCGCTAAACCGATGGGATCGGTGAAGCTAATAGATGGATTGGAGGAGTAGAGGATGAGATTGCCGATGAAGATGGTGTGGCTGGATAGCAAGGAGAAGTAGCTGAGGAGCAGCCTGTGGAAAACATGATAGCCGAAATCTCCCTCCATGCATATTCAGAGATAGCCGCTATGAATAATGTAGTCAAGAAAACCTCAATGAGAATCTTGATCGACACCGGATCCACCCACAACTTTATTGATAAGGGGCTTCTTAGGAAGATTAGGCTCGAGTCAGAACCCACAGACAAGTTTGATGTGGCGATTGGAGATGGCACCACATTGAGGGCAAATTTTATTTGTGGATGTGTGGAATTGAAGGTGCAAGGCTAAACTTTCACATTGGATCTTTATCTGCTGGCCTTGCGAGGTGCTGACATTATCTTGAGGGCCCAATGGTTTCAAAGCTTGGGGCCCGTAACATTTAATTTTGCAAACCTCACATTTACATTTTGGAGGAATGGTCGAAGAGTGCTATTGGATGGAAACCAACCGCGACAAGGGCCGACGTTGCAACCACTTTTGGGACTTCCATGTGCAGGCGATCGAGCTCTACTATTGCAAATGGCTGTTGTTGAACCAGAACATCCACCATGAAGGGAAATACCCACTAACATGCAAGAGCTGCTGCAGAAATTCAAGGATCTCTTCGAGGAGCCCCGAGGATTGCCGCCGACCTGTCGGCACGACCACCATCACATCTAGATCATTCCAGGGGTTGAACCAACAAATATTCAACCCTATCGGTACCCACATGTCCAAAAGGAGGAGATCAGCAAATTGGTGGTGGAAATGCTAGATCAAGGAATTATTCAACCGAGTAGAAGTGCCTATCATCGTCATTGTTGCTGGTTCAAAAGAAAGATGGGAGTTGGCAGTTTTGCATCGACTACCAAGCCTTGAATGCGATCACTGTCAAATATCGATACCCAATACCGGTGATCGAGGAGTTGCTGGATGAACTTACAGGGTCAGCTTACTTCAGCAAACTTGACTTAAGAGTGGGGTACCATCAAATCAGCGTCGACTCGGAAGATGTGCACACCAATGCACCGACTTCCTTTCAAGGACTGATGAATGACCTTTTTCGCCCGCTCTTCCGTCGATACGTGCTCGTCTTCTTTGATGAGAGTGTATAGCAGGAATTGGAGCGAGCACTTGCGGCATGTGCGTGAGGTGTTGAATATTTTGTGACAAAACCAGTTAAAAGTCAAGATGAGCAAGTGCCTATGGGGTGAGCCACGAGTGGAGTAGTTGGGTCATATAATCTCAGCGAGAGGATGATACGATCTCCCCTTTGGCTAAGATTCGATCTCTTTTAGTCGAGCTTGGATACTTGTACTCCTACTGGCCCAAGAGAGAATTCAGGTCCTTCTACATTGAGTCCACTTGGTCTCGGGTGGTCGAATCAATTGACTCAATGTCACTTTAGCAATAGAAATTTGGTGCATATGATTGAGCTCGGGAGGTCGAGTTAGATGTAGTTGGTAGATCCAGATTAGTTCCTCCCAGTGACTCGAGTTAAGTTCAACCAGCCAAACTGACTGTTAGTTGTGATGATAATCATTTTGCCCACTCCATGGATTAGGATCCAAGTCAAATGTATCTTGGTATAAGCAAACTCGACTTAAGTCAAGTAGAGGGTTTTTGATCATGTCCCTTATTTGACTTAACTGAGTCCCCAAGTCCAGAGATGACTGACACTTGACTTGACCCCTTTGGCTCTTAGGTCCAACCCAGCTCATGTCTAGCATCTCAACCTGGTCAAGCCCAACCATGTAGCCTTCTTGAAATTCTAACCACTTAGGGTCTTCAAAAAAATTTGAAATCCCTAATATTTCTCCCATTATTCCATCTCCATCAGCCGTTGCCACAGGAGTTGCCTTAGCACGTGGCAGCCATGGTTTAGAAGTGATCACCTTCGGCAATTGCTCTGGCAGGTTTCCTGACAGTGTGGTGGCGGTCGACGACGATGGAAGGCCAAAGTTGGCCCAAAAAATGAAATCTTTAGGTCCTTCTTCTCTGTCACGTTGCAGCCACGGCAAGGAGCTTTCGGCCATCTGGAATACTAAAATAGCTGCCGGTAAGGTCCCTCTTAGGGTGGTGGCGGTTGACTGCTGTGGAAGGCTGAGGTTGATAAAAACAAAATCTTCATCTCCTTCTTCATTTAGTCGCAGCCATGGCAAGGGGCTTTCGGTCGTCTGGGTGAGAAAAGTAGCAGCCCACGAGGTCTTTACAGGGCTGTCAGCGGCTGGTGCCGCCGTGGGTGGAAGATTGAGGCCTTCTCCTTCGAGTTGTAGCTCGGCGGGAAGCTACGACGTTATCGCCGGTGATGACGCTATTGCGGTCAACTTTCGATTGATTGAGGAGAATGGTGGAAGGTCGCTGGAGGCTATACGCGATTTCTTCCTGGTTGTCGACTCACTGTGGTTGCAAAGGGAGGTGCTGTAAGCAGCCCAAGTGCCAGAACTCGCGGTTCTGGATCATCTCCCTCACCACTGATGGGGATTCCTGATGAGGGATATCAAGCGACCATGTGTGGTCTTCCTCCATTCAATAGTGGTTCACACAGTTGTCGACTCATCGAAGAACTCCGTTCCGACGTCAAAAGAACCTTTCCAACTGTCGAGCTCACCGGAGGAACTGCTGCCATGAAGCTGGACTCTTCACCGTTTCTGCTGGGATCGGGAAGGGTGCGGCCAACCTTTTGCGGTCTGTCGGTGAGGTCTCCGGTACATGAGGGCTGCTACGATGGTTGAGGATAGCCGAACTCTCCCCTATTTTTGTGGGGAATGAGGCCGTGGAGGATGTTGGGTATGTTGCAGAGGGCTCCCCATGCTGCCTTGCGATTGCCATGCTTGTTGAAGAAGGTTTCGGCCACGCCTTTATAGCGTCAGTCGATCTCCGGCTAAAGTCACAACTTGTGATGATGTTTGATGTTAGCATCTATCTATATGGTGAAGGGTCATATTCGTATGCCGGTGTCCGTCGCCATGATGCCTCCTTCTGGGTGGTGTTCCAGGGATTGAACGCAACCCGTCCCGCCTTGTCAGTATACGCGTACGCAGTGGTGGCCTCGCTGTAAAGCACCTGTGTCCAGGGAGACCACCATGACATTTGCATAGAGATTTTGGGCTCCTCCCATTGTATATCTTGAGTCTTTGTGTTCCAGAAGAAGAGGTATCCTGTCTCATCATCGATCAAGGCCTTCCAAGGCTTCGGCAAGTTTGGATCGATCAGCGCATATCTCGGGCTTTTTGGATAAGCCGACGTCCTTGACATTGGTGCATTCCTGATTGCCATAGCTTCTCTTGTCGCCCGTATTCCCCATATCATCTCCATCATCATCTGGTTATTGATGGCCATTTGTTCGGAAAGAGATCCAATCATGGCTTGAACTCTAGTTGTCATCATAGAAATCACGTGTTCGAGAAACGGTGGCTCTGATACCAGCTTGATACGATCTCCCCTTTGATTTAGATTCGATCTCTTCTAATTCTCGATCCTGGATTGGATCTGGCATGAAACTTTGTAAATAGATCTCGAAAGCTGCTGCCATCGGATCGAGATAAATTTTGATATATTGTAGCCCCAGAAAAGAGCTTTCCAACAACTTAAGTTTTAGGCGAATCGAATATGGGGATCTCGAGATATCGTCCGATTAGTAGACGAACATCAGGGGGTCTAATCAGGATCCGTGGATGGAGGCACGAGATCCTAGATGATGGTGGTTAGTAGTGGATCGGCATTAATGGGGTGGCGCCGGTGAAAAGTGGTGGTGGAAGGATTATGGTTGATAGAAGGGTTAGGGCAAATGTTGGATAGATTGGAAGAAAGGGGAGAAGAGGGCCACCCCTAAGGAACTAGAGTAATTGGCTGGTGGAGGGAGGTTAAAAGCGGCGTTGCCGAGTTCACAACCACGTTCAAACGCACTCCACCCGCGTTTGAACGCGACATACAAAAAACTTATTTTTTTAAGAAATAAATACTAAAATAAGAATAAAAGACACTCCTAAAGTGTATCCATGCTCGAGACGTCCTTGGTGAAGTCCGAATTGTATCAGAGGAGTGGAAGCCAATCCAAGAAAGATAAAAAAATATGGTGGACTGGCTGATTCCTACTAATCAGCGGGAATTGAGGGGATTCCTTGGGTTGACGGGTACTATCGGTATTCGTTGCCAACTATGACAATATTGCTACCCCGCTGACCTCCTTACTCAGAAAAAGAGGGTTTGAATGGACGAGTAAGTTGACGAAGGCTTTTGAAGCATTGAAGACAGCTATGTCTACCGCACCGATTTTTGCTCTGCCGGATTTCAGCAAACCCTTCGTGGTAGAATGCGACACTTCGGATGAAGGCATTGGAGCTGTATTGATGCAAGGGGGCAGGCACATGGCTTATATGAGGAAGGCATTGTCGAACCAGTCGCGATAGCTATCCACCTACGAGCGTGAAATGCTAGCAATTCTACATGCCATCACCAAATGGTGACCCTACTTGATTGGCCATCAGTTTACTATCCGCACGGACCAACGTAGCTTACCCTACTTCATGGAACAACGTGTGCACACCCCAGCACAATAATGGTGGGTCACAAAACTCCTTGGGTATGACTACGAGCTAGTCTACAAAAAGGAGATTGAGAATCGAGCGGATGATGCCCTTTCTCGCCAACCGGACACAAGTGAGCTCTCATCCTTTTCAGCACCAAGCCTTCCTCTATTTTCAGATATGTGGGGAACTAGTGCAGAGGATCAAGTCATAGAGGAGCTTGAGTTAGAGTTTAATGATCGCTTCCCTAATTCCACACCTTGAGGACAAAGTTGCAGAAGCGTGCTGGATTGATATGATTTGGACTTCACCGATGTCGTCTCGAGCATGGATACACTTTAGGGGTGTTTTCTATTATTATTTTAGTGTTTAATTCATAGAAAATTAAGTTTTCTATATGTCGCGTTCGAATGCAGGTGGAGTGCGTTCAAACGCGCTTGTGAACGCCTGCATCAGCTTCGCACATACAGAGAGTGCGAAATATGCGTTCGAATGTCGTGTTCAAATGCGTTTGCCAATGACTGCATCACATTCACACTTACATAGAATGCAAAATGTGCATTCGAACACGATCGGGCGCGTTCGAACGCGGTCGGTGAAAATCTACTATTTTAGGGTTAATCATTATCATTTTTGAATTATTTGGTTAGCCTCTAGAGGTGTGGATGACAACCATGGAATCATTATTGAATGAATTGAGTTTTGCCCTTGTCTCCTTCGTCTTCTTCTATCTCGTTCTCTCATTCCCCGAGGACACCGTTTCTAACCCCCATTGATCGGCCACTCACCCTAGTCCCTTAGCCTAACCCCATCTATCTATCACCTTACCCTAACCCCTTCCATCATCCATAACCATTCCACCTCCACTTACTCACCGATACCACCCCATTATCATCGGTCCACCATCCTCCACTGTCATCAAGGATCTTGTGCCTCCATTCACAGATCCAAAGACAGACTCCCTGATGTTCATCTACTGATTGGATGATCTCTCAAGATCCTACCGTCTGATTCACCTAAAACTAGATTTTTTGGAAAGCTCTTTTCTAGAGCTACAACATACCAAAATTTCACATCGATCCGACGGCTGCATATTTCGAGATCTATTTCCAAAGTTCCGTGTCAAATTTTGTCTAGATCTAAAAATCGGGAGAGATCAAACCTTAGCCTAAAGGGGAGATCATATCAAACTGATGATGAAGTTGTTATGCAATGGAAGACAGGAGATAATGGAAGTCACCTTTGCTTTGCCACATTTTGTTTTGGCAAGAAAGGCCAAGTTCGATCTAGTATAGCCGAGAAAGTTTTTGAGGTTTCAAATTGTCGGGGAACCTCCGCATCCTCAACAATTCCAAGCTAATAGTTTCATTGTTGGCCGAGCGGCAAATTCCTCTACACCGCTCAGTGTTGACGGTCATCGTCTTTGTTTGCTTGGGCAGTGGACTAGATGGGCAAGGATCACTTCGCCTATGGGTAGATGGAAGTGGTAGCCTTTTGCTTGCCAAGGGAGAGCAATGTTGGAGAGGAGAGGTGGCGGTTATGCATTTAATATTGCCTTCTTTTAGGTGTACTTGCTTTCTAGTATGCCTAACCGTCTTAGTATAGCTTGTTGTGTTGATCCCAAACGTCGATAGTATTATGCAGGGTTTGGAGGGGGCTACTTTGGTATCATGGTTAGATATTGTTGTGACAAATTAAGTAACACTCGCAAGTGCACGAATCTATGGAGTAGATCGGCAAGGAAGGTATCGATCCCACGAGGACTTGTTTAAAAACTTGAAGTGTTTGAAAATCTTAAAAATAATTTTAACCTAGTTAGAAAATGGGTTTAGGAGATTTATGGAAAAGGAAAACCTTATTGCAGATTTCTTTTAATTAAGTGTGAGAAATAAGGTCTTGGAATCTACTTGTAGATAACATATTTCTATTAGATAACATAAATCTCTTCTTTTCTACGATTCACGAAGAAATCAATCACCAGTGGATCGAAAGATTATCTTTAAATGAACAATTCAATTTTTATAAAAATTATGTTCTTCCTTAATTTTTAGAAAATATGGAGTAAGAATTTTAAATCATTATGTATCCTTTTTAAGAAAAACAACTAATATCTAAATTCTAAACAACAAATTTAAAGTAGAAGAAAGAAGAACCTATTTAGCAATTAAGAACACATAAGAGATTTAGAATAAAAGAAATATGTTCTCAACAAGCTTCATCATCAACCTTAAAAAAATTAGAAATTCATTTTAATAATTAATAACACAATTTGAAAAAAAAATAAACATGAGATTTAGCACTAGAGAGTTGTAGAATACTTCTTCAAAAACAAAATCTAAATCTAAAAATAAGAGATTACGCTAAAAGAAAATCAGAATATGAACTTGCTGACTTACAAAGATTGAAATTTCTTCGAATATGTTATATTGTTGCCAATTGAATTGAAACAATTGCAAATTTGAATGCTGAATTTAAAACTACAACTCCTCAAAAGAAAACCTTAACAGAAAATACACAAGAAATTTCTTTTTTCTCTAGCTCTCAACCCCTCTATTTATATACTTCTTGGAGCATGAAAATCTGCTCCAAATCAGTTAGAAATCTGTTGTGATTGTGTTTGAAATCTGCTAATATGTGAATAAAATATGGTGAAAATCTGCATGAAATATGTTAAAAATCTGCCGCATTAGGTAGGTAATTTGCTTGGCTGAAATTGCTGCTCACATAGGAATTTGAAATTTGTTTACTGTTGCCATTATTGCTGCATGAATTGGAGATGAAAATCTGCTGCATTAGGTGAAGATTTCTTGCTAAAATTCTGCAACTTGATAGAGATTTGATTGCTGAAAATCTATTGCTTGATAAAAAAAGAAGAAATTTTGACTCATTCTAATTTAGATAAGAAATAAAGTGATTAGTGGATCATGGTTTGACTTAAGTATGACTTGAAAGATAAGAGGTAGATTCGGTTGGTTAGTAGTGGCTAAGTCTAATTCTGGTTTGAGCCAAATTTGATCATTTTTAGTGATTAAATGAGATTTAATTGATCAAAGGTCTACATATAACTAAAATACATTAATTAGTTAAAATAAAATATTAACATTTAATAATTTGGGCATAACAAATATTACAATTATGAATTTAACAGATATACTCTTCGCTAGTGTCATAGGTAGCATGACAAGATTTTGCGTCCCAACAGAGCTTCCTCAAGGAGTCCTTTGGTAGGGCTTCATCCTTTTGACTATAGCTCCTACAGACGTTGTGTTAGTGTGCACCTGTGGGCTTTCGATACCTCGGCCGGGCTAGGCGGCAGCAATTAATTCTTCAAATATGGGGGTGCCAGGGGGGACAACACATTGGCTATCTTTGATATACCCACAAGATTAGCTCCGTCGAATTTGTTGAGGGAATGGAAAGGTCTGATGGGTGACAAGTGTAATAACCCAAAAAAAAAAAATAATAATAATAATAATATATAAATAAATAAATAATATATATATATATTGGTGTTGCATGGCACGAGCTCGTGCCATGCAACGTGGGCGCATGTTGGGGGCGCCACGTGCGCCCACAACCGTCGGCCTGGCCAATCGGGCCAGGCCAACTAGCTGCGGCGGGCCCTGCCGCCGCCGCAACTATCGCCATTCCCCCTCCTCCACCGCCTTCCCTCTCTCTCTCTGACTCACAAATTCTCTCTTTCTCTCTCACAGATTCTCTCTCTCCCTCTCTCTTTCTCTCACATATTTTCTTGCCGACGTCGGCCTACCGCTGTCGTCACCGCCGCAACACCACCCTCACCGTCTCTCTCTATAGATCTCTCTCACTAAAGACTCATTCTCTCTCTCTTATCCTCCTCTCTCTCTTGAGCTCTCTCTTTCTCTCCTTCGCTTATCGACGCCGGCCTGCCGCTGTCGCCGTTGCCGCCGCCGCCGCTACGGCCGAGGTGAGCCTCCCTCCCTTCCCTTCTCTTCTTCTCCTTCTTCTTCTTCTTCTACTTCTCCTCCTTCTTTTTCTTCTTCTTTCTTTCTTTCTTTTTCTTCTCCTTCCTTAGTTTCTGCTCTTTCTTTTTCTGCACAGTGCAGCACTGTAGCAGGCAGTGCTGGGCCGAGCCCAGCACTGATGGCAGTTTTTTTAAAATTATTTATTTATTTATTTATTTATTTTATTGATGTTATTTATTTAGGTTTTTCCTTCTTAATTAATGCAAATAGATTATTTAGACATTAATTATTTTAATAATAATCTATAATCTTCAATATGATTAGTATTAATTATAATTTGTATAATCAATGATTAATTAGGTATAAATATAAGTAATACTCATATTTATTTATTTATATTTCTAATAATTTATTATACATTATTATTTTGTAACAAATAAAATAATCAGCTTATGTATTTATTTATTATTTTATAAAGTAATGACTACATAGTCCCTAATTAATCAAGATATAATTTAATTATAATTAGATTTTTATCTATATTTATATTTTTATTTATAATTAAAAATCTAGCTAGTTGTAAAAATAAGTAGAAATTCTAAAATCCAATAAATCATCATATTTTACTCGAACGAATTATAATGGGATAAACAACTAACTTTATGTCACTTGAACATTTTCAAATCCCGAACCCCTTATTTGAGGCCCCGTGGACCTTGCTAGCGATGAGTGTCACTCGGTTGATGGGCGGATATAAAGGATACGTAGTTTGTATCTTCTGATCAGTGTGAGTAGTCTTATCCCTAGACGCCTTTCTCAAATTAGGTTATATTATATATTATCTACATGCATGTTTTGACCTCCAGTATGATTATATGACTTTATCTAGAGATGATAACAGTCGAGCATATTTTTATCATGCATAGAATTAGGCTGATCTTGGATATGAGTATGATGATGATAAATAGAGATGATTAGAGATGATTATACTGTTATGACTTTGTGTCGGAGTGATTTCTAATATGAGTGTGCATGAGATAGACTAGTAGGAGTATGCATGTGTTGAATACATGGTTGGAGTCTACATTGCATCATTTTTTCTTGATTCCTGTTCCACCTAAATTCTTATTATGCATTGACTCGTTATTGTACTGGATATATGCATGTGATCTGGCATTTAGAAGAAAAATATGAAATGTGATTGATAGGATAGTTGATAAAAAGCATGGGGATACCCGAGTAGGCGCTAGGGTTAGGGGTGTTTGGAGTGATGATTATGATCGTTGATATGCGATATCTCGTGGCCCTTGTCCGAGATCAGTTGAGTCTATGCGGACAGACAATTGAACACATGCCGTTCGCTAGGGCATATGTGGCGAGTTATCCTCACGAGGTTTCTATCAACTATGTGGGTGCCCGGTCTAGATGAATGTTGATACCCTAGCGGGTGGTGGGGTATGATTATATTTGAGATACTCTTGCAGGTCGCGGAGTATGCTCTGAGCCTACGGACATGATGTTGAGATCGGGTACCGGGTGTTGACTGTGCACAGTGGTCTAGTATGATGATATTATACCGAGATGTCGGTAATGATTATGATGTTGAGAAATGCATACGATTCTATTATCATTTGGTTTTACCTGATTATCGAATGATCAATATGCATCATATATGGTTGCATTTGATATCATAGCATGGTCATGGTCGGCATGCATCATCTGTCATATTTGAGAGAGAGTTGTGATGATACTATAACATGGAGATCTGTTTATTCATTGTCGAGGATTATATACTTTTATTAGTTATGACATATTATCTACTTTTCATTTATATTATTGAAAATACATTCACATATTCATTCATGACATGATGCTCTTTCTAATTCATACTATCCAGTACAAGATTTACTCTTTGTTTGGCATCACTGATTCAGGGTAAGGTCTATTTACTGAGCCTTTTGTTCATGACTCTCTTATTTCTTTTCTAACCCCCTCAGATATGTAGTACGTGATAGCGATTTGAGATATCTTAAGGAGATATTTTAGAGCGAGGATGAGATGAGCTATAGATGTGAGATGGTATAAAAGATAGTTTGACCAGATACTGAGTTGTACCATTATTTGATGTTTATATTTTATTATATCAGATGATGATTTGTATAATACATGTCAGATTATAGTGTACTTGTATATCTGTTGTTTAGTTATATCTTGATGATTTGTTGTGGCCTGTGTAGGTCCTGTCAGATTATGTAGTGGTCTAGTGTATATTATTGTGGGCTTGGATATTCATATGTTAATAAGTTTATTTGGTTGATAGTATAATTTATTTGGTGTTGGATTATGTGAGTATGGATATGTTAGCAGGTAGTATTTGATGATGTCATGATTGTATGTAGACAAGAGTGTATCTTTGGGTGATGGGCCCCGCCTGACCTGTCACGTGCGTCGCGCGTGGGCGTGCACGTGCCCGTGCCGGGCGGGGGCGTTACAACTAGTCTGCCCTCGACAAGGAGTGTTGTCGGTGCCCTGGTCGTGGCTTGCCTTCACTCCTAGAGCTAGTAGTCTTCAGCAAACTTTGGTTAGCTCCCAAGTTCAAGAATTTGGGCTTGAGAAGATCCATGAAGCTTTGGATATGTTTAGGGTATTCCATTTTGATTTTCATTTCCAAGGATCCTCTCTGAGCGCATTCTCCCTGATTTTGCCCACCCTTCCACAGAATAAACGGTGCTAGGAAAGTCTTTCATATTTAACTTGGATTTCAGAAGTGTTGCCATTCAACAGGGAGACTATGAGTGAGCTAATAGTTTTGAGATGTCAATCCGGACTCCCATGCAAATAAACCTGCACCATTGAGATGAGTCAAAGGCTTCCAAGGTAGCCGGAGACCCAATCCTCTCTGCTAGCTTCCTAGTGGTTGTAGTGGATAGATACTCCATGAGTAGTACATGAAATTAAACCTAGAACTCGCTAGAGGAGAAGCTCTAGCTCTCCACCGGAGTATCAAGCCCGAACTAGTTGAGGGCGAATAGGTCACAATTGAAAGACCATGGCGATCCAAGCTAGATCCTCCATTTGTCACTCTCCTTCTTGAAGACAAGAAGAAACCCGTTCTTGCCAACGTCGATGAACTCTAGCGACCCTTCCGGATTCCAAGCCTTTGAAAGGGTGTTCTTGAGTCCAATAATGCTGAACGATCTTTGACAAGGCAAAGATTTGAGTTGCAAGAAGAAACTATATTATCCTTATGCAGAATAACTTCTTTCATAATGCCATCAGAGAGAAGCTTTGCTCAAATTGGCCAAGCTTACTAATGGAGTAATATCTCGAGAAAGAGGACACAAATTCTAGCGCGACAGTATGGTAGTTTATTCTTCTTCTATGTCTTTTGGTACTCAAATACTTTCTCAAGGAGTGCTTCGTATAAGATAAATCAACAATTAAATGCAAAGGTCTCCCCCCTCAAAAACAAAATAAGGACACGGGTTAGCTTGTAAAGGAAAATTAATATTAAATTAAGTGGTAAAAAAGAGAAAATATTTTGATCTTTTTCGTGCATATCACTTAAAAATAAAGCCCTATACATTTAAAGCACTTGATGTATACAGTCATACCAGCTTTCTAATTTTGGTCCAGAAACCAACCAGCCTTATGGATATAATTAGCTGAGGAAATAGGATTAATTATATTTTCATCCTTGCATTATGATCTAATATCACATTGCACTCCTAAAAATTAAAAGCATACATTTACCTAAGCATATAACATTCCCAAAGCATCATTACATTCCTCATAGTTTATAGACGTTCAGGACACTGATGATAGCAAAAGTTTCCACGTAGCTTAGTTTCTAGCCAATAGAAAAATGAAAGCTAATTTTCAACCTAAATGGATCTCGAATTGGTCTTAACTTTCTCACCTATGTATGTGTACTATTTCAAATGAACTCTGAAAACCTTGTGCTAGGAGAAAACCTTGTGTCTTTTGAGTTTTCTCTTGGATGAGATGTGCACACTGTCATTTTCACCTGAAATGTTTCTTCGCTCCTTCCGCTTCTTGGTCTTCGACATAGTTTTAGAAAATCTCTCATTTTCCGCCTCTGAAATAGTATGTTCTTGCTTATCAAAGACCATCTTAACTGGTGAATCGAGCTGCTGTGGTTTCAAGTTCCCCTCAACCTTCTTTTCATAAACCTTCTTTGCCACTTCTAGTGGAAGCAAGCCCCACTCCATCATCCTATATATGAAAAATCATGACTAGACGGGTTAGTCTGCGGCTGGAAAGAGAACTGTTAAAAAGATACATGTAAGGTGATAAAAAAATTAAAAGCATAACAGAGTTATAAGACAACACAAAATTCCCAGATTTGGTATCCAGTACTAATCTCAAAATCTTTAAATTATCAAAAGAGTTTGCTGCAGTGCAATGCTTAATACAATATTCTCAAAAGTTTTTTGCATTTCTACCCTTATGAAAATCTATTATTTGCATCTATACCCATCTAAAATTCATGTTTGCATATTTTTTATAGCCCTCTAAAACCGTTATATTTTTGCATGGATAACCCTCAAAGATAACCAACAGTAAATATTTGATTCATTAAAGAGAAAAAGGCAAAAGCATCTTGTTCTCTTTTGTGAACGCATCTCTCTTAAGGGCATTTTTGTCCTTGTGGTTGTTAGATTGTTTAGATATCTTAAATTATAGTTGTCAAAGAGTAACAAAATGAGGATCCATGCAAAACGATCGGTCTTGAAGGGTATACACACCAGTACACACTTAGAAGGGTGTATACATGCAAATAAGGCACTTCTGAGGAATATCCATGCAAATGAGGGATATTTTAGGGGAATACATAAGAAAAAAAAACCTTTCTGAAAACAGCACTAATGCGAATTGGCTCTCTTTGAATGATGCAAAAGGTGAGATTTTTCACAAACATATGTGACAACGAAGTACTAACAGATAGTATAAAGAAAAAAGAGAGAACTAGCTTTTCTCCAAATTGCAAAGAACAACGTGAAGTGAGAGATGTAAGAGAAAATCCAAAGTTTGAGATGGTCTTTTTGCTGCATCATCTAAGTTGGGCACCAATCATCTATGTGGGTATGTTATTAGTTATTACACACCCTAAAGATAATCATGTAATCTATAAGGCTGTTCTCAACCAATCCTCTATCGATATTTTTGGTGATTTTAAATTTGAGCAAGAAAATGCCTGGAAACATTCGTGAGCTGACTAATTGTCAAAATGTCGCATTCATGCTATAATATTATACTCACTATGACTATATGTTGCAAGAATTTTTTTAATCTGACTTTTAGACAATTTTCTTCACATTACTGCATACAAGTCAAAAAGACATGTCATGCACATAATAAAACCTTCTTTTCACCCAAAAATAATCAAATATCAATACTTATCTGATTATTTGTACTTTGTAATTTTTTTCTCAATAGGTACCTTTAGCATTTTGCAGATTTTTGGACTATTGCTATGACTGAAATATATTTAAAATGAGTGAAGACCTTAAGATATGTTGACAGATTATTACTATGTTCTGTTCTCCATATTACTCAATTTACTAGCATATCCACCCAAGAACTTGCACGTGTGATAAGGAGACGTAGATGGCTCAGTGAGGGTTGGCTAGATTAAGATCAGGTTTAGACTTAAGAGGAAACATCCAAGATTTATTAGGACATTTCTATAAATACAACAAGAAAAGGTTACTTGGGGGATTGCAGTCGCAATGAAAGCATATAGTATAAATAAGATCCCATATAGTTATCTAAGCTTTCAACCACCATGTATGGAAAGAAAGAAAACTTAAAGTACATATACTTTTAGCATTGTTCTTGTGTATCTAGGTTATGGCTCTACCCGAACATATATAACACCTGTCTCTGAACAATTATCAGATAAACCAATACATAGTCCTCAATAATTCAGAACTAAATCAATAATTTCCATAAGAGGTAGCATGATTCAGGGATACAAAATGAGTCACTTTAAAGCAGTTACCACATATAAACATGTGTCTCAATTGCACTTGTCCTATGCTACTAGCCTAGCATAGCCGATTGATATTATTTGTTACGAACCAAATTTGGACCTATCTATTCGTAGGAAAACCATGATACTTTTATGGGTGGAAGCACCACGAGTTAGAGTTCTTTTGGCTCTAATTTCACACGATTTCGAGTTCTAGGTGAAAAGATAAAAATAAAATAATAAAGGAAGGTCAAAACTAGACAGAATTGTAAATATCTGACATTGCGGCGGTGATCGGATGGTAGCAGATAGCCAAGGGTGGTAGAGAACGGCCGTAAAGTAAGTGACTCATGGAAGAAAATGGTGGCTAGGATTTGGAAAGAAAAGATAGGCAATATTGGAGGTGATAATGAAAAATTAATTTACTTCTACTCATTGTTTACTCTTATGACTACTCATATGCTACTCTTACTCATAAGATGGACTAATGCTAAAACATAATTCTCTATTCTTCAATAGATGACTAAATAAAGGAGTTCAACCCCTCTATATATAGAGATCAAGTACAATAAGTCCTATTAGGACTAACTATAAAGGCTTATACGCCTCAAATTAAAAGTTGTCTTAAAGGCTTACAAGATTAATTAGACTTATCTTATAAGCTTATATGACTTAACTAGACTTACTTTAAGAGCTTACATCATAAATTAATTAAAAAATAAATAAACTCGATTCATCAAGCCTAATGTCCCTATGATGTGATCTAACCTAACTCGATTCACATCAATCCACCATGCTTCTGTCCACCTTGTCCTCAAGGTATCCATGGCAGTTTCTAAACCTTCGATCAATCTCAAATTGTTTACTCCAATATCCGAGCATAGTCCAAGAGTACAAGACTTGTGGAGGAGGCTACAACTCGACCAAGTGTAGCCCAATATGGCCTGCTCAATGGTGCTTAACCAATTAGTCCAGAGTTAGGACTAGACCCTCTCGCAATTTAATGTAGAATCAAGTCTAATCTAGGCCTTGCACTCGGGTTGACCAGTTTGGGTTTTGGCACATCGAGGACCAATGTATATTCGTCCAGACTTAGAAATGGAACGACTAGACTATCAACAATCTTGATGCATATTGGACCATGGCTCGAATCAAGTTGAGGCTCGACTCAGACCTAAACACACAAGATAGTCCCTGTTAGGCTTATGGGTGCATGCGTAGGTTGGTTAGAGCTGACTAGACTAGAGGCATGTTCCTTGATTGCAGCGCCACTTATGGGCTAAGGAGGTGGCCCTTTAGTAGCCCTTGGTTCTGGCCGACAGGGTCTTGATTTGCCGTATTTGACCCATGGATCATCCTTCTCAACCGTTTCAGTGCGCATTAGTAACGTTGTCATAGTTTGTGCAAGCAGCCACGGTTTAGCCGTGCACCTCTCCATCTGCCCACGTGGTGTCCAATCACTACAAAGTTCGCAGAGAGCCAATGCCATCTCTATCATAGCTTCCTGCATTACTAGCAAGGTCTGCAAGAAAACATGCTAAGTAGTCGATAGAGGTGGAGTCAACGGTTTTGATGGTAAGTTGTCGATCTCTATTGCCATGTCGGTCATCATCAATGGATCCCTAGCCATGGAAGTCTCTCAGCCAATCATGTTGCCATCCCTCGAGTGGTTATTATATTAGCTGGTATGAGGATATGATGACTCTAATACCACTAGTCTAGATCGATCTGTTCTTAAAAAAATTGTGATATTTTTATTGGTAGTAGCATCACGAGTTAGAGTTCTTTTGGTTCTAGTTTCACGTGATTCTGAATTCGGGGAACGATCGATCCCCAACTCACTAACGGTCACCTCACCCTCAACTTTGCTGAGATATTCAAATCTACTCACGATGATGGCCACCTTGATGAAATAACAGCGGGCCATGAAAGTGTCCATGGATGCCTTCATGTAAGTTTTATCGAAACACAAAGGGAATCTCGTGGCAATACAGCCTCCTCTTCATAACTAGATCCCTCCACATGTCCACAAGAACATTGTTGGCTGTGGGGAAGGGGGGTAATATGGTCGGGTTAAGCGAGTTTGGGTCGAGTCAGGAGATACACCTTGTTAGTCTTTTCTTATTGCATTAGTTGTTTATTTTTATTAAAATAAAATTTTGTAGGTCGCATTTGAACGCAGAAGGGATCGCGTTCGAACTCCCTTGCGAATGCCTGCATCAGGTTCGCAAAAATAGAGAATGCAAAATGCATGTTCGAACGCGGTCGGGCGCATTCGAACGCCACGTTAGAACTCATGTATCACGTTAGCATCGACAGAGAATGTTTTTTGTGCGTTCAAACGCGATCGGGGGCGTTCGAACGCGATCGGCGGGATTCCACTAGGATTATGGTTAATTATTATTATTAGGGCTTGTTCGCTAGCCTCTATAAAGGTGTGGATGGCAGCCAAAATCATTATGCTTTGTGCAAAAGGAAGTTATCTCCAAGATAGTAGCCGAGATGTTGGAGCAATGCCTCATACAACCAAGTCATAGTTCTTACTCATCGCCCGTGCTATTGGTGCGAAAGAAGGACGAGACATGACATTTTTGTGTCGACTACCGAACACTAAACGCTATCACCGTTAAGGACCGGTATCCCATTCCGGTCATAGAGGAGCTGTTGGATGAGTTTGTAGGGGCGACCATATTCCGCAAGCTTGACTTAAGGGCCGGGTATCATCAAATAAGAGTTCATCCGGCGGATGTGCATAAAACTGCATTTCGGACTCCGGACGAGCACTACGAGTTTTGGATGATGCCCTTTAGTCTTGCCAATGCTCCAGCTACTTTTCAAGGCCTCATGGATAATATTTTTTGGCCTTTACTGCGAAGGTATGTCTAAGTATTTTTTGATGACATTTTGGTGTATAGCATGACTGAATTGGAGCATTAGCGACATTTGGAGGATGTGCTGAATTTATTGAAGCAAAACCAGTTGAAGATTAAGAAGTCCAAGTACCTATAGGGAGTATCACAAGTAGAGTATTTAGGCCACATCATCTCAGCGGAAGGTGTAGCGGCGGATCCTCAGTAGCATGTATGACCGCTTAGCCGATACCTACTACTAGCACAGGATTACGAGGATTCTTGGGGTTGACCGGATATTATCGCCACCTCATCACCTAGTATGGAAAGATCGCTGCTCTTCTTACTTTTTTGTTGAAGGACTCTTTTAGAAGGACAGATAAAGCTACTACAGCCTTTGAAAAACTGAAAACAGCAATAACAACAATGGTGCCCGTTCTAGCTCTACCAGACTTCACCAAAGAGTTCGTTAAGGAATGTGATGCATCGAGTGTTGGCATAGGAGCTATACTAATGCAAGGAGGATGTCCCATAGCCTTTCTTAGCAAGGCTTTATCACCAAAATCTCAGCAATTATCGACTTACGAGAGAGAGCTGTTGGCAATTCTACATGTAGTGACAAAGTGGAGGCCTTATTTAATCGGTAGGTAATTCATTATCCGAATTGATCAAAGGAGCTTTCCATACTTTATGGGACAGCGTATACACACTCTAGCACAGTAGAGATGGGTCACAAAATTACTGGGGTATGATTATGAAATTTAATACAAGAAAGAAATAGAAAATAAAGCAACGAATGCACTATCACGCCAAATCGAAACCGCCAGGCTCGCAGCATATTTTTCTCCTACCTTTCCCTTCCTTGACGACCTGAGATATGCATGTACATCTGATCCAAATGTTTTGAGATTATTACAGGAGGTGTTGGATGATCTAGAGCACCATCTAGAGTTGGAGAATCGAGGCGGTTTGCTGTTGGACCGCGGATGCATTCAGGTGCCCGCAAATGATGCATTGCGGCAAATTGTTTGAGCACTTCAACCAAACTCCAGAGGCTGGTCATAAGGGTGTCTTAAAGACTTATAGGAGGATATCTTAGAGTTGCACGTGGCCAAGATTGAGACGAGATGTGAGGAGTTTTATCCGTGCTCGCGAAGTCTGTCAAAGAGCTAAGGCAACCACATTGAAACCGACCGGATTACTACAGCCTCTACCGATACCGAACCGTGTTTGGAAAGATATTTCTATGGATTTCATAGAAGGTCTTCTGTTGGTACGTGGTTACTCCGTTATTTTTATGGTGGTTGATAGATTGAGCAAGTATGCGCACTTTTCTGCATTATCACATCAATTTTCAGTTAAGTCAGTGGCTCAAATTTTTGTTAGAGATGTTGTTCGGTTACATGACATACCACGCACAATTGTCTCGGATCGTGATTGTGTATTTATGAGCTCTTTTGGATGGAGTTTTTCATATTATAGGGAACTTGATTAAACTTCAGTTCGGCCTACATCCACAGACAGACGGCCAAACCGAGATGGTCAATCAAGATATTGAGCTGTACTTGAAGTGCTTTGTTGGAGAGATGCCAAGACGATGGTTGGAATTCTTACCATGGGCGGTGTGGTCTTACAACACTGCCTACCACAGCAATATTAGCATGACTCTATTTGAGGTGGTGTATGGGCGCACGGCTCTGATATTACGCACTTATGATCTAGTGGCATCTACAGAACGGATAGAGGTGGGCTTAGCTTTGATGGATAGAGATGCCACATTGAGGAGGTTGCGAGCCCATCTTAAACTTGCTCAAAACCTTATGAAGTAAGTTTATGATTGTAGCCATCGACAGCAGGAGTTTAACATCGGCAGTTGGGTGTTTAAGAGAGTACAACCGTATTGACAAGTGATCTTGCGTCCGATGCGTAACCAAAAGTTAGCACATTGCTACTTTGGTCAGTTTCAAGTGTTAGAGCGTTTCGGTCCGATTGATATTGTTTGGAGCTGCCGGAAGGGTCAAGAGTGCATCCTGTCTTCCATGTTTCATTGCTGAGGGAGCGGATTAGAGATCATGAGGTTGTTGGATTAGCTCTACCGGAGCCATTTGAGGAGACAGAGCTCGCAGAGCCAGTTCGAGTACTTAGTAAGCGTCGACGATGTCATGGTACCAGATTAGAGATGGAGATTCTATTTGAGTGGCTTGGCAAGCCATCCAATAAGGCGGCATGGGAGTTGGAGACGGACATCTTGGAGCGTTTCCCCAACTTTACACTTTGAGGGCAAGGTAGGGGAAATGTGGTGGGCTGATACACCTTGTTAGAGTATTTTTTTATTGCATTAGTTATTTATTTTCATTAAAATAAAATTCCTGTAGGTCACGTTTGAATGCAAAAGAAGTCGCGTTCGAACTCCCTTGCGAACGCCTGTATCAGGTTCACAAAAATAAAGAACGCAAAATGCAGAATTCCACTAGGATTAGGGTTAATTATTATTATTAGGGCTTGTTGGCTAGCTTCTATAAAGGTGTGGATGACAGCCAAAATCATTATGCTATTGGAATATTAGTTTCTTGCCTCTCTATCTTCTCTCTACCATAATCTCTCTCCTCCCTCTTCACCAATCTACCACCTCTACCATTGGCAAGGTCTCTCCTAACTTCTAATCTCCCTCGTCTATCAAGTCCTCCCTCTTTTTTGGGATCTCGACCACTTCTTCCCCTTCATCTTTATCCCTTAAACTACATAATCCATCCACCCTCATCTCCATTATCATCCATAACCATAACTTTCACTCCACCCATCACCACGACCTTCATCCGCATTATATCATATTTTCGTCCTAGTTGTAGTTAAAATCTGTGAAGGGCATAAATACAAAAAACGTAGATCAGGGATTTACAAATCGATTCCACTTAGTTTCGTAATTTTCTGACTTAGGAAGAATATTTTGTGAATATTTTTCCTCAGTTGGGCAGACTATTTCCTGCAATAAATTCAGATCTTGAAGGAATTGTTCCGTAGCCTATCATTAGGTTTGGGTTGAGTCAACTTCACTCTGACATGAACATGACTTGATTACTAAATGGGTTGCATTTAGTAGACATGAACACTACTCGATTATTAAACAGGTAATACAACACGACCCGCCCATGACAATTAGAACAAAGTTTAAAGTTTGCAGTCCATTATAAATTACAAATAGTTTAAAAGAAGTAAACACTAATATTAAGCCCTTTATTTTATTATCGAAAGATCATGACCATGTCAAAAAGAACAAAAGAGAATGTAAATAACTAAGATATAAAATAGAGAAAAAAACTTCACTTGCATTAGTTATTGAGTATTCACCAGATTTAGATTTATGCATTTGAGCATTTATTAAATTCTACAACTTCACTTGAGCTATCTGAAATTTAAGATCAACATAGATTATTAAGCCTCGAAAATATTATGGGAAACCTACAGCTTCAATCCTTTGCAGTATTGGTGCAAGTTTATCTACAACATGATCTCACCCACTTGCACATTGTTAGTAATAAATTTCCTTCATACATAATTAATCCAAACATATAGCTAATCACTTGACTTTTGTCTTCTTTTGTGCTATTCCTACAGTTTGAGGTAGTCACTGTTGTGGAATTGGATAATTAATGTTTAGAAATCTCAAATGGAAACCACATTTGCACTAGTAAGGAAGAGAAATTCATTCAAGAGTTTGTCAAGTGAGAGGGAAAAACTAAAAAGAAGTTAAGGCGATAAGAATAGACATGATAATACTTTGTTTGACATAGTACATGGCCCAAAATAGAGTTCAACATAGGAAAAATACATAGCAGATCCCAGAGGTTGAGACTAAAGGCTTATTTGGTTAAGATAAATTTACGATTTATGAAAAGAATAGATATAGCTCTATTTTTAATCTATTATTGTTGGCCATCAAACTAGTAGAAGACATAACTTCACTTACAAGCCAAAGAATAAAATACTAGCAACTAGAACTGAATGGTGACTTGAGATCCTTGTGTAACATAGATCTCTTGGTTTCTGATTGATGTATTGAACACGTCTTGAACTGCAATTTCTTAAAGAATAAAGTGTGATTTTCTTGACAGCAGGTTGGCAAGGAGCATGCAAATGGAAAAGGTCTAAGTTAAAAAGCTAAGGCTAGTATTGAAAATGGTGATAACAAATTAAGGCTAAAATATAATTCTCAATTCTTCAATGGATGATTAAATAAAAGAGCCCAACCTCTTTATATCTAGAGGTCGAGTACAATAAGTCCTACTATGATAGCCCTAAAAGCTTATACAACTCAAATTAAGATTTATCTTAAAAGCTTACATAACTTAATTGAACTTAACTTAACTAGACTTATATTAAGAGCTTATATCATGAATTAATTAAAAGATAAATAAATTCGATCCATCGAGCCTAATATCCCCATGATATGATCTGACCTAACTCGATTCGCATCATTATAACAAAAGAGAAGATAATATTCCTAATACTAATTTTGAATCTACGGCAAGAGATATTTGTTCGGTTTTACCATTTTAGTGTAAATGGATAGATCTGATCCCCTCTATCATCTACATGATTTTTAGTTCACTTGTCATGGATAATTGAAATTTCTCAACATCTACACTAAATTTAGCTTGTATATTGATCAAGTCTTAGTTCAGCTGGATGCCAGAATATCTGTCAAATACTAGAAATTGATAGTATATTCGTAGCCCACTTTTAGAGGTCACAAAAATGGCTCCTTCTCTTGTGGATCACAACTATTTCATATCCACCAACCTTCATCATAAAAGCTTTCATGAGTCATAAACAACCATAGAGGAATCATTTGCAGTTCTGACTTCCACTTGCAACAGCCTATTTATGCTACATATTTTGCTAAAATATCACTTAAATTTTTCAGTGAGCCTTTTCAATGTTATTTTATTTTCCCTAGCACTGTCAATTGTCATAATTCCTACATGGATTATCAGTAGTTTTGTGTGTATGCTCACAAGATCATGAAGATTTATGTATGACTACAAGAACACTGCAGCTCTTCCAGTATAAAAGTCCTGATCTATATTAGACAGTCTAGACTTTAGAGCCATTCACAAACAAAAACTTACATCTGAGGTAAAATCTAAGCAAAATATATCATCAAAAATGAAAATTGGGAATTCAATGTTTTATCTGATAGTATATACCATTATGTCAGCCTAAAATTATATATGTTACTTCTGCATGTACAACACAAAATCTCTATAGAAGTATGACTATGACCACTGACGATTTCATAATTGAGTATGAAGCTTGTAAAATAAGATACTCATCCGGTAAACTGAAGCTCACCACGACGCTGCCATCTCGTTATCAGGAAGCTGCCGGTAAAGAACCTCAAAGAAAATCCTCAAGGGATCTCTCTGCAATTCAATAGCAGAAATTCTGGTCAGCCCATAATAGAACATTGAATCATAAATACCTTTCTTTTTAACATTGTGATGAATAAGATTTACATACTTCATCCGGCGAGTCATGCTTCTGCCCGGGCAAAGAATAAACCTTCTCCTTATCTTCCTTGCCTTCGGTAAACCCTGACTTACTTATCTTTCCTACCACAGTGTTTACCTCTTCCTTCTTGTCTCTCTTCTTCTTCTTCTTCTTCCCTTGCTTCTCCTTTAATCAAAAACATCAAAATTCAGAAGAGCAATGCAAGTAAGTAGACATTTAAGAAAGAAAACAAACAAGATAGAAGAAAACCATATAAGCCTTCTCTTCTTTCCCTTCTTCTTCTACAGCTTCTGAATCATCCGATTTCTCTTTTTCCCTCTTATGCTTCTTCTGCAACTCTATTCAAAATTATCAACATCCTACAAACTGGAACCGTAATTTTACATAGAACAACCAAATTACAAGGAGAAAGAACCTTGGCTTTCTTGTCTGCCTCTGCCTCTGCCTCTGCCTCGAGCTCTTCTTTCCCCAGTTCGTCTTCTTTGCAGTAATCTTATTATAGCATCTCCAACCGGGCTCGAAAACTCTAAATTTGGAGCCCGGTGGAGCTGAACCGAGCTCCAAATGGGGCTCCAAATTTCGAGCCACCTAGCCCAACTTCAATACTATACAACTTTTGGAAATACCAATTTTGCCCTGTAAAAGCTTAATCTAAAAATTTAAATTCCGTCTGTATCCTTTATTAAATAATATAATTAATTAAACTGAATATATAATTAGTTTTACTAATCAATTTTTAACAAAAATAGTACCATTAGAATGCTCTCATTGAGATCTTTAAAATGAGTATAATATTAAATTATTTAAGTTATTTTAAGTATTTTATTTTTATTTCGTGTAATATAATTTTGATGTTTTTAATTAAAAAATAATAATTTAAAATTATTTTTGATACTATTGAATATTAGTCTTCTTATAAAAATATCGATAAGAGTTTTATAATAATATATTTTTATTAAAAAATAATAATATTAAGAGAACTTATTAAGTAATTTAACACACACATATATATATATAAATATATATATTATATTAATTAAATAATAAATATAAAGTCCGGTGCATTGGAGCGCACCGGGCTCTTGGCTCTATATTTGGAGCCCAATATTTAGCCACATTCATCCGTGGAAAAAGAAGAGGAATGGATGTTCGGGCTTGAGGTCCAACCAAGTTCGACCGCCGCAGTTTGGCCAGGCTCCAACTCTCCTGTGACCTTCCTCGTGGACCTCCAAACTATAGATTAGAATTGGGTAAATCTAGAAGAGTTATTCTAATTCTCTAAGATTGTACCTCTAATTTAGAGTTGATAATATAATGTTTACTTATAAATTAGAATAGTATATTTTTAATGTGATATAAAGTTGAAATAGAAATATAAATGTGAAGTAAAAAATTTATGTAAATACTCTTGATTTAATATAGAAATATTTTTTAGAAAAATATAAAATTGTATAGATTAACTTACCAATTACACAAGGTTCTCATAGAAAAAGAAAACTCTCATCCCAACTACATCCAAAACCTAACCTTCTACTCTTTTTGCAAGCCAATCTAGATTTTAGTAATTGTTTGACCACGATGTCTTTCAACCCTCAAAGTTTTAATCAATTGGAGTGAATCAGATTCGAGCCAACAATTTGTAAAGCAATGAAATTGAATAGTCAAGTAAAGCCTCCTGAATTGCCACCGTTCCCATAATTAAAGTTGATTTATAAAGCCCATATCTAGTACCTGCAAGAATTGCATTCCCATTAGATTGTCGGACAAGGAAGCCAGATTCCCTTACTTTAGATCGTCCCAATCTATCACAAAAACTTAGATTAATCACCAAACAATCCCTCACAAAATTCTATAAAGTAGTGGAAACTCTGCTGGAAGAAAAGACGGATGATGTTATCTAGCTCAAGATAGCAAATAGATAAATTAAGAATAACTCACATTTGGGTATTAACAATATACTAATCCGACCACTTGGGTTAAGTCGAGTCAAGTCAAGTCAAGTCGAGTCAAGTTAGTTACTTAGCTTTATTTTATTATTTTAAATTTTAAATAAATCGGATAATCTGCATGTGGATCCGATCTACTAAAAAATTTTACTCTCATAAATAGGAGTTGACATGTGTTGATAATAATCATTGAATGAATCAGAGTTTAGCCAAGTTATTAATTTTTGTCTTTATCTTTCTAGGAGTAGATTATAGTCGTAGAAACATCCCATCTTCCAAACCCTAACCACCTCCTACCACTAGTAGCCACCCTATCTCACGGCCGTCCATCACCACTCTTGGTTGTCCGCCACCCTCCAACGACTACCGCAATGTCAGTTAATTACCGTTCTACCCTATTTGACCTTGCTCTACTATTTTAACGATAACTTTCAATCCAGATCTCTAATTGACTTCATTCCTAATCCATTAGAATCCTAACTTCCGATATTACTACTCTCAAAATCTTAGGATCATCCTACGGACGGATCATTCCAAATTATTTACTTTCTTGTGTGAGATCCTAATTTATTTTCCAACTTGACACGAATCGCACTCTTTTTGATATTTCCGTCGTCTTAGGTATTCCTCTTACCACTTTTTGTTTGGACAGATTAAGCAATTCCTTGTAATTCACATATCCAAGACGTTGATGCCAAAGATCTCCAACCGGCTGTGGCCAGCTGGCCGCGGTGGGCCCCGGCGCGGCCACTACTCCTCCTCTACCGCCTTCTCTCTCTCTCTCTCTCTCTCGGTCACCCTCTCACTTTACTCTCTCTCTCTATACCGACACCTTTCCTAGAGCCGCCGCCGCCGCCGGTGAGACCTCTCACTCCCTCTCTCTCTCTCTCTCTCTCTCTCTCTCTCTCTCTCTCTCTCTCTCTCTCTCTCTCTTGCCCGAGGTTGGGCTCGTCGGAGCCGAGCCGCCGGCGAGAGGCCGGCCGCTGGCTGGCCAGCTGCTCCTCCCTCACCTCCTCTCTTTCTTCTCTTCCTCTTCTCTTCTTCTTCTTCTTCTTCTTCTTCTTCTTCTTTCTTTCTTTCTTTCTTTCTTTCTTTTTCTCCTTCTTCCTCAGCTCCTTCTCTTTCTTTTCCCGAACAAAAATTTCAGCAACTTTTTTCGCTGAAAACGGGTGCGTCAATGCTATGAAATGAGCATATTTGCTGAGTCTGTCCACCATAACGAACACCACTAATTGTCCTTGAACCTTCGGCAGCCCTTCGATGAAGTCCATGGAGATGTCCTCCCAAATATGCTCCGGTATAGGCAGTGGTAGCAACAGCCCGCTGGGCTTGAGTGTCTCCGATTTGACTCATCGGCAGATTTGGCATTCACGGGCATACTTCGTCATGTCCGACTTCATCGTTGTCCATGTACTGTTTTGGGCCAGCCACTTGTAGGTACATAAAACCGCTTCATGGTCTACTATAGGAGTCTCATGGAAGTGTGTTATCTATAGTCTTCGTAACTCTTCATCCACGGGTACCTTGAACCGCCTGCGCTCGAGTACCAACCTGTCTCGCTCCTCATGCTCTGGGCGGCTTGATGGATTCTCTCTCAGCTCCTCCATGAGTCGGACCAGATCACTATCCTCCATGCTGGCTCTCCTCAAATCTGAGAAGAAAGGAAAGGTGGGTGCCGAGAAAGAAGTGAGCTTCTTTGCGTCCCCTACGCTTGGAAGTTCAAACAACAATTGACTTTCATCCAGCAGTACTCTTTGGTCATTCCTCTAAAATATCAATGTGAGATTTGTAAAGTCAAATGTCACAGGCCCCAAGCTTCGAATCTATTGAGTCCTCAAAATAATATCGGCACGTCGCAAGGCCAATGGATAAAGATCCAATGTGAAAATTTGGCGTTGCACCTTCAACTCCACACCTCCACAAATGAAATCTGCACGCAATGTGGTGCCGTCTCCAATCATCACATCGAACCCTTCCATGAGTTTCGACTCAAGCCCAATCTTCCAAATAAGCCTTTTGTCAATGAAGTTGTGGGTGGACCTGGTGTCGATCAAGATTCTCACTATGGTTGTCTTGATTACACCGTCTACCCGCAAAGTCTTTGGTGCGGCTGTCGAATAGATTTGCTTTCAAGCCCTTAACATAAAGAACATTTTCAAGAATAGGAACACCTGGAGTACTTACCTTTTCTTTACCTATTACCTTGGATGAATTACCATCTCCAAATGTCACAACTCCCACTTCATGTTCTTCGAGATTAGAAAATAAGAATTTGTCATCTGACATATGTCTTGAACAACCACTGTCTAAATACCACAAGTTAGAATTTAAAGCTTTCAAGGCAGTATGTATAATATAACATTTCAAGTCACTTTTTTTACTCATATGGTCTTTGTCTTCACCCCATAAATGAAAGCACTCCTAGGTTTTTGTAAAAATTTGCAATGAGTTCGTATATGCCCTAGAATACCACAATGAAAGCATGTCGGAACAAACCCTTTTTTACTCACCTTTAGTTGAGGAGCATGTCTAAAGTTTACATTTTGCGTCGTTGAAGATTTACCAGTTTGTTGATTCATCTTCAGTTTAGAGACACTCATCCAGGATTGCTTTGTAAATGTGGTTGATGACCTCAGGTTTCCTTCTATTTGTAGACCTGCAGAGACAAAGACAGTTTTATTATTATTTGAATCACTAGTGTATCCAACTCCATACCTGTCTTTTTCATAAATCTGAGTGTTTAGAATCTCGTCAAGTTTGTTCTTCCCTTTAAGAAATGTCACTTCTTCTACAATCTCTCTAGTTCAATTTCATCAGCCTTCATCTTATCTTTCGTATCGTCAAGTTGTTGAGTAAAGTTTTTGACACGTTCAAGTTCTAGTTTGTACTTCTCCTCAAATTAATTTCTTTCTGGTTCGATTACCTTGAGTCGTTGAAGTAGTTTAAGATTGCTCTTCTTGAGCTTAAACGACTCCAGGTACAAATCACTATAGGCCTTTTGTATTTCTGATTCTTCTTCTTCAGCTGATAATACATCCTGATCATCTGTACTAGTAGAATCAACAACAGAGTTAGTATTAAAAAGAGAGGAGGCGAAAGCTACAAAGTTCTCTTAGTCTTTCTCAGAATCTTCATTAGATTTATCTGAGTCATCCCAAGTGACTTTCATAGCTTTACCCTTCTTCTTAAGACGATTAGGGCATTCTTGTGCGATGTGTCCAAAACCAGAATATTCAAAACATCGAACTTTATTATCAGAATTCTTATTTTTTTTGTTTCACATTGTTGTTGCTCACCCTAGTATTTGAACTCACAGCATTCTTTTTTTTCACAAAGGCTTTGTTTTTCTTAAGTTTTTCAGCATTCAACTTGTTTGGCTTCCGAAAATATTTATTGAACTTTTTGACAAACATGGTCAACATCTCAACAAACATCTAAATCACCTTCATCATCTAACTCCTCTAAATTTTGTTCAACAGTGGATAGGGTCATTCCTTTGGACTTTCTTAGTTTTGAAAGGCTGGACTTAAATGTTTGTAGATTTCCTACTAATTGTTCAACCTTCATAGAATCAATGTCTTTACTTTCCTTAATAGCTGTAACTTTTGCCTGAAACATTTCTGGGAAAGACCTAAGGATCTTACGAACAATTCTATTTTCAAAAACTTTCTCTCCTAGGTTGAAACTGGAGTTGACTATATCGCTCAGCTTTGCATAGAACTCATCAAATGTCTCATTCTCTTCCATACGTAGAGTTTCAAAACTAGTAGTCAATCTCTGAAGTTTTGAAAGTTTTACAGCTATGGTTACTTCGTGAGTAGTTTCTAAGATCGTCCATGCTTCTTTAGCTATCTCACAAGTAAAAATTCTTCTAAATTCTAACGAGAAAACACAACTAAAAATTACATTTATTGCCTTGCTATTCCATCCAACTTTTTCATAATCTGCCCTATCCCATGACTCTATCGATTTTTTAATAAGCTTATCATTCACCATGTACATTGGTGCACTCCAACCATTCACTATGGCAATCCATACTCGCTCATCTAAAGACTTCAAGTAAGCTCTCATCCTAGCTTTTCAATATCCATAATTTGAACCATCTAGAATAGGAGGTCTAATAGTCGATTGTCCATCTCTATGAAAATCCATGCCTATCTGATCTCTCTCTAAAGGTGAGAGAACCTGCTCTGATACCAATTGAAAAAATACCTAGACACACGTATGTATATAAATCCTAGGCAATGATATCATTCCTTTGCTTAAGTAAAAAATATAAGAAATATTAAAAAAATAAAAGCAAAGATGGACGCCAAGATTTTAATGTGGAAAAACCCAAACGGAAAAAAATCACGGATCCAAACTCGAATCAAAACCAATCACTAGAATAGTAGCAGTTACAAGACTGACTCACAAAACAATCTGTCGATCCAAATGACTTTGTTCCTCTTAGTCTTGCTCACTAGAACCCACGATTCACCGCTTCTCTTGATTGATATCCAACCTCAATAGCCCTTGAGATTAATCTTTTGTCTAGATAACCCTTAAGAAGAAAGATTAATCTTTGTAGAAGAGTAGGACCTTGTTGGTTGAAGAAACGATGTAGCCTCAAGAGTTGACCTTCAAATTGCTTCACCCAACCACCCTAGAGTTAGGGCATCACTATACTCCAAGATAGAGTCAAATCTAAGTCTTATCTGAACTCACGAAAGTCCAAAAATTATAAACTTCGTAGGTGCATTCGAACGCGGCTCGGGTGCGTTTGAACGACTTGACTTGATCTCAAGTGCGTTCGAACGTGGCGGCTTGATTTTCATAGGTTGCGTTCAAACGGCCAAGGCTGCGTTCGAACGCATGCAGAAACACACTTACTGTCTATGCGAACGCGTAAGCTCGCATTTGAATGTGCTTGTGAACGCAGTATTACTGTCTGTGCGAATGCCTATGCTCGCGTTCGAACACATGTGTGAATGTAGTGTTTACTATCTATGCGAATGCCTGCGTTTGCGTTCGAACGCGCTTGTGAACGTAGTGTTACTGTCTGTGTGAACGCCTGCGCTCGCAGTCAAATGCCCTTGTGAATGCTGCTCTCTGTCTGTGTGAACGCCCTATGAACGCGATGTGAACTCGTAAACTCTTCTCCATTAATCTTGCAATTCTTCAAAACAAATACTTTCTAGACTTGTATAAATGCTCATATACATGTATAAAAATACTTATTGTTCACAATTGTCAACAATAAAAACCTAACAAACATAAACCGAAGGAGGGATCATCAACCATTCATGGTGCATCCTCCTCAGGTTAGACAAGAGCTTGGATATGATCCAGATCGAGACAACGATATTTGTAGGCGAACTGTGCATCTCGAATTTCTCAAGTTTAAAGGTGGTGACCCGATCGATTGGTTGTATAGGGCGAAATAATTCTTCGCGTACTAAGGTACAACGAAAGAATATAAGGTGACGCTTGCGAGCTTGCACCTTGAAGATGCGACACTTCATTAGTTTCGGACAGCCAATGCCTATGAAATGATTAAAAGTTGGGCCAATTTCTGCACCGATATCACACGGCGATTTGGACCGTCGGGGTATGAAGACTTCGATGCTCTCTTCTCAAAGACGGTGCAAAGGACCACGGTTGGGGCATAGCAAGAAGAATTTGAGAGGATACATAGCTGTTGCCAACCTCCATGGACTGACATCTCTAGGCTACGGGGAGACATGCAAGCTGACGTGAGGGCTTTAAGGCCAAGAATATTAAAGGAGGCCTTCGAGGATGCAGTACTAATGGAAGACAAGCATCGAGCCATGAAGATACACCTCTAAAGGTGTGGATGGCAACCGAGGAGTCATTGTTGAATGAATTAAGTTTTGCCCTAATCTTCTTCTTCTTCTCTCTCATTCCCTCATTTCTTGGCTCCGCTGCTTCTAGCCTCCCTCGACCGGCCACTCACCCTAGTCCCTTAGGGGCGGCCAACTCCTACCCCTTCTTCAAATCTCTATAACCTTGCCCTAACCCCTTCCATCATCCATAATCCTTCTACCACCACTTACTCATTGGTGCCACCCTATTAGCACCAGTCTACCACCATCCATCATCACCTAGGATTTTGTGCCTTCATCCACGAATCCATAGACAGACTCTTTGATGCTTATCTACTTCTCTGATGATAACTCAAGATCTCGCCATCCAATTTCCCCAAAATTAGATTCGTTGGAAAGATATTTTCTAGAGTTACAGCATATCAAAATTTCACATTGATCCGACAGATACAACTTCCGAAATCATTTTTCAAAGTTCTATGTCAGATCCTATTCAGATCTAAAAATGGGATAGATCAAACCTTAGCCCAAGGGGAGATCGTATCACAGAGCAAGCCCTAGCCATTGGACGAGGTGGGTTTTCAGCTAGTGGCATGTCATCATGTGGTGGGGCTGGGCCTTGAGATGCGCACTCAAGGGGTGCGTCCACTCCAAACTCTTGGGTCATTCCGTCTACTGCCAGTTTGATACACTCTTGTTCGACCATCATGGTGTACGTGGTTTCTCTCATGGTCGGTTCATGGGTGGGCTGTTCCAGTGTGGCTGACAGCACAAAGTGGTGCGGGGTGGTCGTAGTGGGCTAGGAGAACTTCTATCAAGACCTGAAATGAGTCCTTGAGGATGGTTTGGATTGAGTCCTTGAGGCCGGTTTGGATCTCCTTCAACTCGGCAAAAAATTCTTTAAAAATGCTTTTGCCCACACTGGCAGCTCATCGTTGATAGTTGTTGGTGGTGCTAGGAAATTTTCACAGGAATGGAGATGAGCTCTTAGTCCTCCATGGTTGCGATCTTCACTGGGGTTAGCTTTGGATCACATGTTCGTCACTATCCGAGGAACGTTGGCTTTGATACCAATATTACAAACTAGATCTAGAGCAATCATCTGTAGGATGATCTTGCGATTGAGGGGTAGTAATTTCAGAAGTTCTGGATCTAATGGCTTTGGAATAAAGTCAATCACAGATCCGGATGGAAAGATATGGTTAAAATAGTGAAGCAAGGTCAAAGTAGGGCAATACGGTAATTAATCAACATTGCGGCGGTTGTCGGAGGGTGGTGGATGACCAAGGGCGATGGTCGATAGTCGTAAAAGGCGGGCGGCTGCTAGAGGAAGGTGGTTAGGGTTTGGAAGATTAGGATGCTTATACGGCTATGATATACTCCTAGAATGATAAAAGCAATCTAACGGCTATAATAAAATACTTCCCTACAGTTTGAGGTAGTCAATGTTGTGGAATTCCTACAGTGTTATCATGTCTATACTTTTATTCAATGATAATCAATTAGGGCTTCACTCCACATAGTTATAGAGGCTAACCCTAGACCAACTTTAATTAGGATTTGCCTTATTAGCATATATTAAAGATAAATATGACTTAGCTAAATCAGTCTTCCTTATCTTTCTCGAAATGTTTCTTCATTGTGCCACATATAGAGTCCTAGTCTAGAGAAACCTTGAATTCGAAAGTTGTTGGAATGTTTTTAATTGTGCCACAAATAGATTCCTAATCTGCAAAAATCTTGAATATGAAAGTTATAGATCAGGATGCCGTCGATCTTATTCATGTGGTTTCATAATATTGGGACCACTTATGAATATCTGTAGAATATTTTTCTAAAACCGCATAGAAGTTAACTAAACTGAACTTAGCTAATTAAATAAACTTTAACCTACTTAGACTCTAACTAAACTACATAAGTCGCTATGATATGATCCAATCTGACCCATATCGCATCATGATGCAATCACATCATAGAGATATTGGGCTCAATGAATCGAGTCTAGTTATTTTATTTATTCTGCTTATTTAGTTTAGTTAGAGTCTAAGTAGGTTAGAGTTCATTTAATTAGCTAAGTTCAGTTTAGTTAACTTCTACACAATTTCAGGAAAATATTCTGCAGATATTCATAAATTGTCCAAATATTATAAAACAACATGTAAAAGATCGAGGACATCCTGATCTACAACTTTCTTATTCAAGGCTTCTTCGGGTTAAGACTTTATCTGTGACACAACGAAGAAACATTCCGAGAATGATAAGAAATGTTGATTTAGCTAAGTTATGTTTATCTCTAGGTCATGTTTATCTTTAATGTAAGCCCTTAAGGCAAATCCTAGTTTGAGTCAATTTATGACTAGCCTCTATAAATATGTGGAGTGCAGCCCTAATTAAATGAAAAAGCATTGAATGAATACTGAGTTAAATTAAGTTAAGTTTATTTACCTTGTATTTATCATTTTACTATAACCGTTAGATTGTCTTTATCTTTCTAGAAATAGATTATAGCCGTAGAAGCATCCCTGTAATGCCCTTGTCCGAAACAGGCACGTGCACGCCCACGCGCCCACACGGCACGTGCGGTGTACGCAACAGGTCAGGTGGGGCCCATCACGCACAGATACACTCCTGTGCACATATAATCATGACATCATCCGTAACACCCCTATCCGGCAAGGGCACGTGCACGCCCACGCGCCCACACGGCACGCACAGCACACGCGACAAGTCGGGCGGGGTCCGTCACGCATAGATACTCTCCTGTGCATATATAATCATGACATCATCAGATAAAACCTGTTAACTTATCCATGATCACATAATCCATCACCAAATAAATCATACTATTAACTAAATAAATATGTTAACATATGAATATCCAAATCCATAATAATATACACTAGACCACTACATAATCTAGTAGGACCTACACAGGCCAAAACAAACCATCAAGATACAACTAAAACAACTAATACAAGGGTACGCCATGATTCGACATGTATTATACAAATTATCATCTAATACAAAAGAGTGAAAATATCAAATACTAGTACAACTCAATTTCTATATAAACTATCATCTATACCATCTCGCATCTATAGTTCAACTCATCTTTGCTTTAAAATATCTTATCAAGGTATCTCAAGGCGGTATCACGTACTATAATATCTGTGGGGGTTAAAATGAAAGAAAATAAAGAGAGTCATGAGCAAAAGGCTCAATGAATAGACCTTACCCCGAATTAGTGATGTCAAACAGAGAGTAAATCATGTACTGGATAATGTATAATAAATTATTAGAATTAGTTAAAATGTATCTCATAAAAATATTAGTATATAAATTTGATAATTATAATTTACAAATCTATATATTAATCTAATAGAGATATAAATAAATAAATATGAGTATTACTTATATTTATACCTAATTAATCATTGATTATACAAATTATAATTAATACTAATCATATTGAAGAATATATATTATTATTAAAATAATTAATGTCTAAATAATCTATTTACATTAATTAAGAAGGAAAAACCTAAATAAATAACATCAATAAAATAATTAATTAATTAATTAATTAAAACACTACCATCAGTGCTAGGCTTGGCCTAGCACTCTGCGAAAAAAGGAGCCAGAGGTCGAGGAAGAAGAAGGAAAAGAAAGAAAGGAGAAGAAGAAGAAGAAGAAGAAGAAGAAGAAGAAGAAGAAGAAGAAGAAGAAGAAGAAGAAGAAGAAGAAGAAGAAGGGAGGAGAAGGAGAAGAAGGAGAAGAAGAAGAGGAGGAGGGGAGCTGAGGGGAAAGAAAGGAGAAAGGAAGAAGAAATAAGAAAGAAGAAGAAGAAGAAGAAGAAGAAGAAGAAGAAGAAGAAGAAGAAGAAGAAGAAAAAGAAGGGAGGAGAAGGAGAAGAAGAAGAGAGGAGGGAGCTGAGGGGAAAGAAAGGAGAAAGGAAGAAGAAATAAGAAATAAGAAGAAAGAAGAAGAAGAAGAAGAAGAAGAAGAAGAAGAAGAAGAACAAGAAGAGGAAGAGAAGAAAGAGAGAAGGTGAGGGAGGGGTTGCGGGACCCGAGCCGGCGGGGAGGTCATCGGCCGCTACTGGCCAGCCGCTAGCTCGGGCAAGAAAGAGAGAGAGAGAGAGAGAGAGAGAGAGAGAGAGAGAGAGGGAAGGAAAAAGGGGGGGAAAGAGGGATCTCACCGGCGGGGACGGCTTCGGGGAGGGTGGCGGCGGGCGACGTCGACAACGAGGAGAGGAAAGAGTGCGAGAGAGAGTAGAGTGATAGAGTGACCGAGAGAGAGATAGAGATAGAGAGAGAGATTTAAAGAGAGAGAGGGAAGGAAATGGAGGAGGGGTTGCGGCGGTGCCGAAGCCCGCCGCGGCCAGTTGGCCACAATTGGTTGGCTGTGGCAGCGACAGTGGGCGCGTGGCGCCCCACCATACAAGTTGCATGAGAAGCTTGCATGGGCACGAGGCTGGCCACAGTGTGGCCGGCCACGTCATGCCCATAATTTTTTTTAAGGTTGGGTTGTTACATAATCAAATAATACCTACTAACATATCTATGCTCACATAATCCAACACTAAATAAATTATATTATCAACCAAATAAACCTGTTAACATATGAATATCCAAGTTCACAATAATATACACTAGACTACTACCTAATCTAGCAGGACCCACACAGGCCAAGACAAACCATCAAGATACAACTAAACAACTGATACATGAGTACACTATAATCTGACATGTACTATACAAATCATCGTCTAATACAATAAAGTACAAATATAACAAACAATGATACAACTCAATTTCTATACAAATTATCATTTATATCATCTCGCACCTATAGCTTACCTCATCAATCTAAAATATCTTCTCAGGATATCTCAAGTCGCTATCATGTACCACATATTTGAGAGGGTTAGAAAAAAAATAAAGAGAGCCATTAGCAAAAGGCTTAGTGAATAGACCTTAACCCGAATCAATGATGTCAAACAGAAAGTAAATCATGTACTGGATAATATGAAAAAGAAAGAGCATCATGTCATGAATGGGTATATGAATATATTCTCAATAATATATAAATAAAAAGTAAATAACATGTCATAACTAATAAAAGTATATAATCATCGACAATAAATAAATAAATCTCCATGTCATACTATCATCATAACTCTCTCTCAAATATGACACATGATGCATGTCGACCATGACCATGCTATGATATCAAATGGAACCATATATGATGTATATTGACCACTCGATAATCAGGTAATGAGATGATAATGAAGTCATATGCATTTCTTAACATCTCAGTCATCAATGTCATCTCTGTATGTCATCATCATACTAGACCACTATGCATAGTCAACATCCAGTACTCGGTCTCAACATCATGCCCGAAAGCTCAAAGCATAATCTGTCATCCGTAATGAGTATCTCAAATATAACTATACCCTGCCATCCGCTAAGGGTATCAACATCCATCCAGACCAGGCACCCTTCTAGCCGAAAGAAATCCCGTGAGGATAACTCGCCACATATGCCCTAGCGAACGGCATGTGTCCGAATGTCTGCTGCGCACACAGACTAATGACCTCGGATGTAAGGCCACAAGATCGCGACTATATCAAGTGATCAATCATCCACCAAGCGCGTCCTAACCCTCGCGCCCACTCGGATATCCTCACGCTTTCTATCAACTATCCTATCAATCACATTTCATGCTTTTCTTCTAAATGACAGATCATATGTATATATCTAGTACGATAACAAGTCAATCCATAACAAAAATTTAGGTGGAATAGAAATCAAGATAAAAATGATGCAATGTAGTCTTCAACTGTATCGTCAACACATGCATACTCATGCTAATCTATTACATACATACTCATGCTACAGATCAACTCGGTAAACAATCATAACAGTAGAATCATCTCTAATCATCTCTATATATGTCACCAATGTACTCATATTCCAAATCAGCATAATCGAATGCATGATAAAATATGTTCGACTATAATCATCTCAAGATAAAATCATATAATCAAGCTGGAGGCCAAAACATGCATGTACATAAATGTATAATATAACATAATTTGAAAAATGCGTCTAAGGGATAAGACTACTCACCGTCTGATCAGAAGACACAAACCACGCATCTCTCACGCCCGTCAGTTAACTGAGTAACACTCATCGCTAACAAAGTCCACGGGATCTCAAATAAGGGGTTCGAGATCTGAAAATATTTAAGTAACATAAAGTTAGTTGTTTATCCCAATATAATCCATTCGAGTAAAATATGATGATTTATTAGATTTTAGAATTTCTACTTATTTTTATAATTGGCTAGATTTTTAATTATAAATAAAATATAAATATAGATAAAAACCTAATTATAATTAAATTATATCTTGATTAATTAGGGACTATGTAGTCATTATCTTATTTGTTACAAAATAATAATGTATAATATATTATTAGAATTATTTAAAATGTATCTCATAAAAATATTGGTATATAAATTTGATAATTATAATTTACAAATCTATATATTAATCTAATAGAGATATAAATAAATAAATATGAGTATTACTTATATTTATACCTAATTAATCATTGATTATACAAATTATAATTAATACTAAACATATTGAAGAATATATTATTATTAAAATAATTAATGTCTAAATAATCTATTTGCATTAATTAAGAAGGAAAAACATAAATAAATAACATCAAATAAATAAATAAATAAAACACTTCTACAGCACTGTGCAGAAAACGAAGAAGTGGAAGCTGAGGAGGGAAGAGAAAAAGAAAGAAAGAAAGGAAGAAGAAGAAGAAGAAGAAGAAGGGAGGAGGGGAGGGAGGTGCGGACTCGGCCTTCAGGGAGGGCACCGGCAGCTGGTAGCCAGCCAGTTGCCGACCTCTCGCCGGCGGCTCGGCTCCGACGAGCCCGAGCCCAAAGAAGGAGAGAGAGAGAGAGAGAGAGAGAGAGAGAGAGAGAGAGAGAGAGAGAGAGAGAGAGAGAGAGAGAGAGAGAGAGAGAGATAGTGATAGAGAGAGGAGGAGGAGGAGGAGGAGGCTCACCTGCGGCAGCACGACGATAGCGGCGGCGGTTCGGCAGTGTGGGAGAGAGAGAGAGAGAGAGAGTCCGAGGGAAGAAGAAAAGAGAGAGAGACCGAACGAGAGAGAGAGAGAGAGACCGAATGAGAGAGAGAGAGACCGAACGAGAGAGAGAGAGAGAGACCGAACGAGAGAGAGAGAGAGAGAGAGAGAGAGAGAGAGAGAGAGAGAGAGAGAGACAGACAGACCGAACGAGAGAGAGAGAGAGAGAGAGAAATTTAAAGAGAGAGAAGGCAGTGGGGGGGGTTAGCGGTGGCTGCGGCGACCCATTACATGGGCACGAGGCCGGCCATAGTCGTGCCCATGTAAAGATTTTTTTTTTTTTGGGATTGGGTTGTTACATTTTCCTTCCCCCCTTATAAAAAATTTCGACCCCGAAATTTAAATCACACAGGTATTGTAAGAAAATTCACATATCTAGCTCCACTACTTTCTAATCAAATCGACTACTGTGCTATCTCACTTTTTCAGATTTATAACTTATACTTCACTTATTAGTTTACTCATTAACTCCTAACATTAGACAACACAAGTAACTCACTTACAAAATTTAAAATTCCTAGATCTAGGTCGGTCAGGTAATCACATAAACATCAATAATACTATTGGTATGCAGGAAAGCGTACATTCATTCTACAATATAAAAAGTGTCGTCACCTATTAACTGAATCATATTTTACTCCAAAGTACCTCAAGCTGTCCTAATTTATCACTCTTACTGCTAACTACAACAATACACGTCGTAATGCCATAATCACCTATGATTATACGATACAACCTATTTAAGTAAATTATCTCCAATCTGCTGAATATATACTCCGATCCCAAACATACTAAATGAATTATTCCTCAATACTATCACTAATACTAAGTAGAACGATAAATATAAGTTATTTCAAAAACATCTGAAATACTTTAACTCATGCTCCTCTTCCTAAACAAATAATCTCACTAATCTAAACATACTCAGCATCATCCGATATCCTCATAAAATTTAGGCGATAGCACAAACTCTCTTATTTAAAGTGCATTGCTCATATGCTTAAACTATTATACAAATTACTAGATAAATCAATATAAGAGATCATACCTATCCATATAAGACTACAATATCAACGTGTATTCATAATACATTCTTCAGAATAACATACAGTGCATCAAATCCAACCTATCAATGTAAATTTTAATGCAACCTCAACCGAAATTTATATCCTCTTCTGATTCTCCACATTATCTTCCTTCTTAATCTGCAATATCTAAAAGGTTAAATCCAAACTATCTCAAAAAAAAAACATACATGATAAACTTTATAATGATCTTTCGATCAATCATTTTATGTATCCAAACTATTCATTCCTCGATTCACATAATTCCAGTTTGATCATTATCTATTTAATTACTATCACTACTAATATATCCACCAAAATATCACTTAATGATAACGATATTCAGATCTAGAAACTATCTACTGAGTTCTACGAAGTAATCCAATAATCTCTTCAATATCTCGACAGATATAATATTTAATTCATAATATTGACACGCAACCTTCTCAATATGGCGTCTCTATCCATCAAGGCTAAGTCCACCTCCGTCCGATCCGCCGATGTCACTAGATCATAAGCGCGTAACATCAGAGCTGTGTTGTTATGCTAATGCTGCTATGGTAGGCGGTGTTGTAGGACCACTTCGCCCATGGTAAGAACTCCAACCATCGTCTCAGCATCTCTCCAACAAAGCACCTCAAGTACTTCTCAATGGCTCGATTGACCACCTCAGTTTGACCTTCCGTCTGTGGATGGTAGACTGAATTGAAGTTTAATCGAGTCCTCTACAATCTAAAAAACTCCGTCCAAAAGTCGCTCATAAATACATGATCACGATCCGAGACAATCGTGCACAGCATGCTATGTAATTGAGCAATATCTCTAACAAAAATTTCAGCCACCGACTTGGCTGAAAACCAACGTGACAATGCCGAAAAGTGTGCATACTTGCTCAATCTGTAAACCACCACCAAGATAACGGAATAACCACGTACCAGCGAAAGACCCTCTATGAAATCCATAGAAATGTCTTCCCAAACACGGTCCGGTATAGGTAAAAGCAGTAGTAATCCGGCTGGTTTCAATGTGATTGACTTAGCCCTTTGACAGACTTCACAAGCACGAGTAAAACTCCTCACATCCAACCTCAATCCTGGCCATGTGCAACTCTGAGATATCCTCCTATAAGTCATCAAGACACCCTCATGACCAGTCTCTAGAGTTTGGTGGAACTGCTCCAATAATTTCTGCCGCAATCCATCATTTGCGGGCACTCGAATGCATCTGCGGTCCAGCAGCAAACCGCCTCGATTCTCTAACTCTGGATGGCACTCCGGATCATCCTTCACCTCCTACAACAATCTCAAAATATCTGAGTCAGATATACATGCATACTCATCAAGGAAGGGAAAGGTAAGAGAAATTTAGGCTGCAAGTTCGGCGGTATCGGATTGGTGCGATAGTGCATCCGCCGCTCTATTTTCCGTTCCCTTCTTGTATTGGATTTCATAATCATACCCCAACAATTTTGTGATTTATCTTTGCTCTGCCGGAATGTGTATACGCTATACCATAAAGTATGAAAGGCTCCATTGATCGGTTCGTATAATGAATTATCTACCGATCAAATAAGGCCTCCACTTTATCACCGCATTCAGAATTGCCAACATCTCTCTCTTATAAGTCGATAATTGCTGATATTTTTATAATAAAGCCTTGCTCAGATAAGCAATGGGACGTCCTCCTTGCATTAGTACAGCTCCTATGCCATCACCCGACACATCACATTCCACAATAAACTCTTTGGTGAAGTTCGGTAGCGCTAAAATGGGTGTCGTCGTCATTGCTGTTTTTAGTTTTTCAAAGGCTGTAGTTGCTTCATCCGTCCATCTAAAAAGAGTCTTTCTTTAACAAAAAAAGTGAGAGGAGCAGCGATCTTGCCATATCCAGCGATGAAGCGTCGATAATATCTAGTCAGCCCCAAAAATCCTCTCAATCCGGTGGTAGTAGTAGGAATAAGCCAAGCGGTCATACATGCAACCTTTTGTGGATCCGCCGCTACACCATCCGCTGAAATGATATGGCATAAATACTCAACTTGTGGTACTCCCCATAGGCAATTGGACTTCTTGATCTTCAATTGGTTTTGCTTCAACAAATTCAGCACATCCTCCAAATGTTGCCAATGCTCTAATTCGGTTCTCCCCCGAATGGCATTGTCGGGTTCGCGAAAGATCCTTGGTCCAGGTCTAAACCTTTGTGCATGTTGATCATCTTTTCTAAATCCTCGAGCACATCCATCACCATCGCCAAAGGGATCAACCTCATCCTCAAAGTGCCACTCCTCCTCATCGACGAAGCGCACCAATGTCGCACGCTTCTCGGGTTCCACCACCGCCGCTCTTGGGTTTTGTAACGGTGATAATCAAATCGGATCACATCAACAGGAGATTAGGCTCAATGGATTGAGTCTAATTATCTTATTTAGTTATTTGGTTTAGTTAGAGTCTTAGTAGGTTAGGATTTTATTTAATTAGCTAAATCCAACTCTACACAGTTTTAGAAAAATATTTGTATAATATTATATACATATCCAAATAATATAAAACTAATTGTATAAGATCTCTAACCTCCATATCTACAACTTTGATATTCATTACTTCTCTAGATTCGGAATCTATCTATAACAAAACAAAAGCTTAATCCGAGAGGTAATCGGAGAAGATAAGGAATACTGGTTTAGTTGGTCTGTTAGGGTTTCATATTGTTTTAGGACTTGTTGGCTAGCCTCTATATATATATGAATGGCAGAAAACTTCATTGGATTCTTGATTTTTTGCCTCCTATCTTTACTCTAGACTCCTCCCTCCTCCCTCCTCCCTCTTCACCATTCTTCTACCTCTATCGTTGACAAGGCTTCATAACTTCTAATCTCCCTCATTTGTCAAGTCACCCCTCTTTTCTTTGGGATCTCGACCACTTCGTTCCTTTCGTCTACTTCCTTTAATCACTCCACCCTCATCTCCATACCCATCCATAACCCTAACATCCACTCCACCTGTCACCACCACCATAATCCACGTTATTCCGTATTTTCATCCCTGCTATAGTTCGAATATGTGAAGGGCACAAATACGAAAGTTGTAGATTGGGAAGTTATGGATCCAACCCAATTAGATTTGTAATTTTCTAACTACCGAAAAATATCTAACGAATATTTTCCTATAGTTGCGTGGACTGATTCCTACAATACATCCAGATCTTGAAGTAATATGCGTAGCCAATCTTTTGGTTCCAAATCCTATCAATTTGGTATCAGAGCCTATCATTGGTATCAGAGCTTATCAAGTGGTATCAGAGCTTATCAAACGAAAGTGGGGGATGATGTGTAAGCATAGGTAAGAGGAGATCATTAACACTCACATGACGCACCTGGACCTGTGGGTTCGATGAGGTCCCACTGTTGGTCTTTTTTGAAACTCTAATCGTCATCGAGGAGATGATAAACCCAATCGGTTCATGACATATTCCTTAAAATCATTGTGATTCTATTGAATTGTTTCAACTGTATGCAGCAATGTTTGGAACATGCCCCTGAGTTTATTTGCCAAGCCCATATTCACACCCATGGAAGTTAGTTGACTCAGTCCTACCGTGGTTGTTCCAAAGGAATCGGCCTCACGGTTAGAGTCATCGTGGATTGAGTCTTCCCTTGTCAATGTGCTCTCCATAGGTCTCCTTATTGATGTCATCTTCCTTGTTTCAACCATTAATGGAGGTCTGAGATTCGCCTGCTCTGATATCAGATTGATGGGCTCTGATACCAAATTGATGGGTTACGGTACCAAAAGATAGGCTCTGATACCAATGATAGATGATAGGCTCTAATACTAAATGGATGGGTTCTTGTACCAAAAGGTCGGCTACAAAACAATTCCTTTAAGATCTGAATTTATTATAGAAAGCAGTCCGCACAATCGTGGAAAAATATTCGTTAAATATTCTCCTGTAGTTAGAAAATTACGAAACCAAGTAGATTAGATTCGTAACTTCTTGATCTACAATTTATGCCCTTCGTAGATTCGAACTGAAATAGGAACAAAAATACGGAATAACGTGGATGATGGTGGTGGTGACGGGTGAAGTAGATGTTAGGGTTATGGATGGGTATGGAGATGGAGGTGGTGACGGGTGAAGTGGATGTTAGGGTTATGGATGAGTATGGAGATGAAGGTGGATGGTGGGTGTGATTAAGGGATATAGACGAAGGGAACGAAGTGATCGAGATCCCAGGAGAAGAGGATGGCTTGATAGATGAGGGAGATTAGAAGTTAGGAGAAACTTTGCCAACAGTAGAGGTGGAAGGATCGTGAAGAGGGAGAAGGGAGATTAGGGTAGATAGATGATAGAGAGGCAAGAAATTAATATTCCAATAGCATTCTGAATTTGGCTGCCATCCACATATTTATAGAGGCTAGCCAACAAGTCCTAAAATAATAAGTAACCCTAATTCTAGAGGATTCCTACCGATCACGTTTGAATGGGCCCGATCGCATTCGAACGCGCCCGATCGCATTCGAACGAACGAAAGGCATTTTCTATATGTGCGAACACGATGCAGGCAGCGTTCGAATGTGCCCGACCACGTTCCAACGTGCATTACGCATTTTCTATATTTGCGAACCTGATGCAGGCATTCGCAACAATTTATGTCAGCGAGAGTTGGTGCCATTACCTGCACCTTGGAAGCTATGGCTTGTGGTAGTGATCAGCTAGGTATTCCATAGAATTTTGCGGACGCAGTGGAGATGGCGATCTTGATGGTGCCATGTGGTCCATCTCCATGGCTTTCTCCGTTGCTTATGAATATTCTCCAAGTTGCCATGCCGCCATGGATCTCATGGTGGTCCGAGGAAAGGCCGCTCTGATACCAATTTTACGAACCAGATCTGGAACGATCCATCCGTCAAATGATCCTAAGATTTTGAGGGGTAGTAATCTCGGAAGTTAGGGTTCTAATGGAGCAGAACGATAATTAACCTACGTTGCAGTGGTCATCGGAGGCTGGCCGACGGCCAAGGGTGGTGGTGGACAGTCGTAAGGTAGGGTGGCTGCTGGTGGTAGGTGGTGGCTAGGATTTGAAAGATGGGATGCTTCTACGATTGTGATCTACTCCTAGAAAGATAAAGGCAATCTAATGGCTATGGTAAATGATAAGGACAAAAATTAATAACTTAGCTAATCCTATTTATAGGAGTAAAGATCCCTAGCAGATCGGATCCACATGCGGATTATCTGATTTATTTGAAATTCAAACAATAAGATAAAACTAACTAACTTGACTTAACTCGACTTGACTCAATTTACACCTGTCCTCGAGGTGACTAGTCTCTCACATCCTTGTACTTATACAACTTGTCATGCCAATCAGTGGATTCGCGTTCGTCTCTCTCGAGTCCGCTGAGGAACATGACGTGGACTTGATAGCGCTTGTATTTATGACTGGGGGTAAATCAGTCATTATAGTAAAAATACAAGCCTTTTCTTCGGCGCTCTTCCAAGTCGTTGGATACAAAGCAACACGAGATTATCTATCGGTTAGGCTAAGTCGTTGGCGCAGGCTGAGTCGAGGCAGGCTGAGCCTTGGGTCGTCTTTCTTCTCTCCTCCTTGTGGATTTGGTTTAGCTGATCCAACTTGGACTCCATCAAAACAGCTAAGGAGAAGGCCTCGTTCGAAGTAGTGGGCCTTATAGCCTTGACCTTAGCATGAATGTTATGAGCCCACTAATGAAGGTACTCTTCAGGGCGGAGTCAAACTAGTTAGTGACTCGATTGCATATCCACTCGAACTCCTCCTAGTAAGCTCAAACTGTTGCTGACTGAGTCAGCTTAGTCAACATGGCCTGAAAGTCCTTGTATTGGGTCAAACTGAACCGAGCACAAATCGCATCCCCAAAGTCCTACCAAGACTCAAATGGTCGAATCCGCTCAGCCGACTAGTACCACCTAATCGACATGCCCTCCAATTGGAATAAGGCTAGCTAGACCTTCTAGTGATTGGGCATGCCATGGTACGTTAAAAATTGCTCGTTAGATAGGTCTAGTCTAGCGGGTCTCCTCTATAGAATTTTGGGAAATCAAGCTTGACGGTCCGAGCTTGGATCCCGAAATGTGGCCTGTCATCATGGGTCAAGTGACCTCGTGGTCGAGGCTGGTCATGTGGGTCATAGACCCACGGGTTCGGCTCATGTCGCACTCGGGTTGCATGCAAGTTCGGCGTAGTCTAATGGTGCGGGCCCACCAATAACATATTAATCGAGTCGACATTCCCAAATATTTGTGATGGCAATTAGTGTCACAAATAATTACTTAATTGCATCGGCTTAGTATTATACTATCATAAATCCTGTGACGACTTTTTAAGTCATTGCAAATACTTTTTGTGATGCATTTTCTATTTTTTTGCCACACACATAAAACGCCACAAGAATTTAATTTTTTGTTTATAATCCACAATTATCTAGCACATCACCTCGCATTTTTTTCATCATATAAAATCATCATAGATATTATTCGTATTTAGAATATATGTAATTCATCTAACAACAATCCATAATTATAATCAACATAAAGAATCACAACAATCTCTCTTCACATATTATCACATAATCTTCTGCTAATCTTAAGTACATTCCTTAAAAAATAAAAAAAACCCAAGATATGCTATATCTTTTTATAATAACATCAAACCTGTTAAGATTCTATGTCGATAACATTCTTTTGCATAAAATAAATATCTCAACATATTTAAAATTTTTATACTTTATCAAATCATATGAACATGTATATATCTCTAACATTATGCTCTAAGAATTATAATATATCAATACATCTATAATACAAAAATGCATGATTGAGTAATACTTATTACTAGTTATTAGTAGCTCATAAATTCTCAATACACAAGTATCTCAAATTATTCTATCAACATCACCAAGTACCAAAACATAAAAATCTCAAAATAATACTCAAGATTTCTATCAATATTTGACTCATAAAGATTAACTGCTAGCGTAATCCTAGAATAAATCGATAACATGTATTTTTTATTATTTACCAGATTATCCTTAAACATAAGGTTTGATACCACTTTATATGTAGAGAAATTTGCATGTAACATCCTATTTTTTTAAAGAAATTATAGTTTACACCCTATATTTTTACTAGTTATAACTCGAACCCTATGATTTAGCGTATATGTGTAGAAAACACCCTAGGTTAGATTTAAACTAACACCATGAGAATATTTTGATAAGTAGAGATATTTTATTTTTAAATGACTAAAATATCCTTATTTCTAAAATGACTAAAATACCCATATTTCTGAAAGAAAACTTTTCAAATTACACCGTATATTTTATCTATTTTGTGATTCACACCCATATTTGAGGTTTTTGTAACCCAACCCCTACTTTTTTTTCTTATAATTCTCATTTAACACCCTCTATTAATTTAAACGGCACTAGAAAAAGAAAATTTCATCATAATATATGAAGTGTAGGACTTCACCGATGTCGTCTCGAGCATGGATACACCTTACATATGTCTTTTCTTATTATCTTAATATTTTATTCAAAGAAAAATAAGATTTCTGTCAGTTGCGTTTGAACAGTGGTGGGTGCGTTCAAACGTGTTTGCGAACGCCTACTAGCGTTCACAAATACAGAGAATGGAAATTATGCATTCGAACGCGCTCGACTCCATTCAAATGCATGTGTGCGAACGCCTGCATATGTTCGCATCGACAGAGAACACAATTTGTGTGTTCGAACGTGTTCGACCTCGTTCAAATGCGGTCAATGGAAATCCACTATTTCTAGGGTTAATAATTGTCATTTTTGACTTGTTCGGTTAGCCTCTTAAGGTGTGGATAGCAACCAAAAAGGGGATGATCAATGAATTGAGTTTTTGCCCTAATCTTCTTCCTCTCCTTCTCTCTCTCATTCCCTCATCCCACGGTTCTGCCGCCTCTAGCCTCCCTCGACCGGCCACTCACCCTAGTCGGCCCACTCCTCCCCCTTCTTCAAATCTCTCTACCTTCGCCCTAACCATTTCCACCATCCATAATCCTTCTCCCATCACCTTCCTTGTCGATGCCACCCATTACTTCGGGCCTACCACCTCCATATTCCACCTCGTATTCTATGCCTCCATCCATGGATCCAAAATCACGTTCTAGTCTGAATCTTGCAGATCAAACTCCCTTACGTTTGCCCACTTATCTGAAGATATCTCTGGATTTCGCAGTTTGATTCACCTAAAATTAGATTCATTGGAAAGCCCTTTTCTAGAGCTGACCTATCAAAATTTCACGTTGATCCGACAGCTATATCTTCAGGAATCTCCTTTTAAAGTTTCATGCAAGGTCCTACCTAGATTTAATAACGAGATAGATCAAACCTAATCTATGGGAGATCGTATCAATTTATAAATACCTAAATTATCCGTATCTTCTTTAGAGGAAGGGCAGAGAGGAGGAAAAATAGTGGTGACGGTATTTTAGTAATTTAGTCAATATTACTTAGTTAAAATAATATCAAGGTGTTAAACGAGAATTATAGAGAAAAAGGAGGGGTCGAATTATAAAATCGTTAAAGACGGGGTGTAAATCATAAAATAGAAAAATATAGGGTGTAATTTGTAAAATATCTTTTCTAAAATGGCTAAAATACCTTTATTTCTAAAATGACTTAGTTTAGGATATTTTCATAATTTTTTAGTATAATTAACTTAACCTAGAGGTTTGGTTAAGTTTAACTAACAAATCTAATAGAATGGTGTTTTCTACACATATTCACTAAATTATAGGGTTGGATTTGTAAATTAAAAAAATATAGGGTGTAAACTATAATTTTGTTAAAAGACAGGGCCATATGTAAATTTTCCTTAAACGTTATGTCTAGCCTAGCAATTACGTGCTTGCCCACGTGCCTATACCGCACGCGCAGTGCACCCGTGACATAATAGACGGGTCTATTGCATAAAGATAAATATGTAATTAAGATAATTTATCCTAGAATTTATACTACAATCCACATAATATATTAGCATATAAATAAGTAACTTGACTACTATATAATCTAGTACGACATACACAAGCCACAATAAACCATCAAATTACGACTAATACATAATAAAAAAATATATATAATCCAACCTATATGTTACAAATTACCATCTAATATAATAGAGTATAAATACATACCACATCTATACAACTCGTTTTCTACATAAGCTATCTACAACACCATCTCACATCTAGCTCAACTTATATTTACTCTAAAATATTTATTTACGATATTTCAAATCATTATCAAATATCACATATACGAGGTATATAAAAGAAATAAAGAAAGTCATGGGCTATAGACTTAGTGAATACACTTTACCTCGAATCAGTGATATTAAATAGTGAGTAAATCATGTAATGAATAACATGAATCAAAAAAGAGCATCACGTCATTAATAAGTATATAAATACATCCTTAATAATATATATTATAATTAGTCTTATGTCATAGATGAGTATATACATATATCATCAACGATATAATATATATATAGTGATACAATCATATTATAACTTTCTAAAACATATAACATATGATACTTGTAGACCGATAAGTTCTCAAACCAAAGATCGGCTAAGGAACGATTCATTCTAGATTAGGATGTAGTATAGGAATCAGTTCGCGCAACTGTGAGAAAATATTCGTCAAATATTCTCCAATTGTCAAAAAAATTACAAAACTAAGTGGATTCGATTCTTAACTTCCTGATCTACAACTTTCGTATTTACGCCCTTCACAGATTCGAGTAGAAATTGGGATGCAAACACAGAATAACGTGTGTGATGGTGGTGGTGACGGGTGGAGTGGATGTTAGGGTTACGGATGGGTATGGAGGTGACGGTGGATAGTGGATGTGATTAAGGGATATAGACGAAGGGAATGAAGTGGTCGAGATCCCAAAGAAGAGGGGTGGCTCGAGAGTCGAGAGAGATTAGAAGTTATGAGAAACCTTGCCAATGGTAGAGGTGGAAGGATGGTGAAGAGGGAGGAGAGAGATTAGGATAGATAGATGATAGGGAGGCAAGAAATCAATAATCCAATAGCATGATGAATTTGACTATCATCCACATATATATAGAGGCTAGCCAACAAGTCCTAAAATAATAAGTAACCCTAATTCTAAAGGATTCCCGCCGATCGCGTTCAAACGCGCCCGATCACATTTGAACATACAAAAGGCATTCTCCGTATGTGCGAACGCGATGCAGGCGTTCGAACGTGGGCGTTTGAACTCACTCAACCGTGTTCGAACGCACAATATGCGTTCTCTGTATTTGCAAACCTGATGCAGGCATTCGCAAGGGCATTCAAATGCTACCCCACCTGTGTTCGAACGCGACTTATAGGAATTTTATTTTAATGAAAATAAACAACTAATGCAGTAAGAAAAGATCCTGACTAAACATATAATAGACATTTACCATGCTATGATAATTCCAAATATAATCACATAAGATGCATGACAATCATTTGATAATCATGAATATCAAATATGAAAAAATTTAATGTATCTTTCAATATCTCAATTATCAATTTCAACTCTGATTGACACAATCATACTAAATCACCATGTATGGCCTACACTCAGTACCAAGTTTCACAATCCTACTCGAAGGCTTATGGTATGCTTTATTATACGCTACTAGTATCTCAGTCATAATGAAATCCTTACCATACACTAATTGTATATCAACATACATCAAGATTGGCTACCCATCAACTGATAGAAATCATATGATGATAACTCGTCACGTATGCCCTACTGAATAATATGTGTTCGATTGTCTGTGTGCATTAGATTCAACTAAACTCGGACGTTGACCATGAGATATCGCATATCAACGACAATAATCATCTCATCAAACAAACTTTATTCTAGCACTTACTCGGGTATCCCCATGTGAACGCACCGCGTTCGAACGCGTTTGTGAACGCGATGTGAACTCAACAGCTTTTCTCCAAAAATCTTGCAATTCTTCAAACCAGAGATATTCTAGACTTGTATAAAGCTCATATACATGTAAAAATACACTTAGAATATTTTGTGTACAATTGCCAACAATTAAAAACCTAACATATATATATATGATACATTTAGTTAGGAACTTTTCTTACTGCATTAGTTGTTTATTTTTATTAAAATAAAATTCCTGTAGGTTGCATTCGAACGTAGGAGGGGTCGCGTTCGAACGCCCTTGCGAATGCCTGCATCAGTTTGAAAAATATAGAGAATGTGTAATGCACATTCAAACGTGATCGAGCGAGTTCACACACCGCGTTCGAAGGCCTGCATCACGTTCGCACATACGGAGTACGCTTTTTGTGCATTCGAACGTGATCGAGCGCATTCGATTGCGATCAGCGGGAATCCTCTAGAATTAGGGTTACTTATTATTTTAGGACTTGTTGGCTAGCCTCTATAAATATGTGGATGGCAGCCAAATTTCTTATGCTATTGGAATATTGATTTTTTGCCTCTATATCATTTATCTACCCTAATCTCCCTCCTCCCTCTTCACCATCCTTCCACCTCTACCGTTGGCAAGGTTTCTCCTCACTTTTATTCTCCCTTGACTCTCGAGCCACCCCTCTTCTTTGGGATCTCGACCACTTTGTTTGCCTTCGTCTATGTCCTTTAATCACATCCATCATCCACCTCCATCTCCATATCCATCCATAACCCTAACATCCACCCACATGTCACCACCACCATCACCTACGTTATTCCGTGTTTTCGTCCTAGTTGCAGTTCGAATCTACAAAGGGCGTAAATATGAAAGTTTTAGATTATGAAGTTACTAATCTAATCCACTTAGTTTAATAATTTTCTAAATATAGGAGAATATTTGACAAATATTTTACCATGATTATGTGGACTGCTTTCCGTAATAAATACATATCTTAAAGGAATTATTCTGTAGCTAACATTTTGGTTCAAGAACCCATCAATCTGGTATCAAAGCCAAGCGAACCTCAGACCTCTATTAATGGTTGAAACAAGGAAGATGGTATCAATAAGGAGACCAATGGAGAGCACACCGACAAGGGAAGACTCAATCCACGAGAACCCTAACAGTGAGGTTAATTCCTTTGGAGCGACCACAGCAGGACCGAGTCAACCAACGTCCATGGGTGTGAACATGGGCTTGGCGGATGAACTTAGGGGCATGTTCCAAACATTGCTGCATAGAGTTGATGCAATACAAAATGATCACAATGATCTAAAGGAATATGTCATGAGCCGATTGGCTTCGTCATCTCTTCGACGAAGATCGGTACCTCAAGAAGGACCAGCGGTGGAACCACACTAATCTGATACCCCACAGGTCCAAGTGCGACATGTTAGTGTCAATGATCCCCTCTTACCTATGCCTACATATCATCCTCCACCTCCGATACAAAACCCAAGACCGGTAGTGGTGGAACCCGAGAGGCGTGCGGCACCGGTGCGCTTCATCGATGAGGAGAATTGGCACTTTGAGGATGAGGTTGATCCCTTCGGAGATGGTGATGGATGTGCTCGAGGATTTAGAGAAGAAGATCAACATGCACAAAGGTTTAGACAATATTTTGATTGTCAAGAGACAGCGGAGGACACAAAAGTCCATATGGCAAGTTTTCACCTCCAAGGAATAGCATTGCATTAATATAGATCAGTTATTTATGGTGGAGGATTTATCGGTTGGGCTAATTTTTGTAGGAGGATTATAGTAAATTTGGGACAGTGGCATATGAAGATTTTGCTTCCACATTAAGCAAGATGGTTCAAAAGATGACCATATTGGAGTACCAAGCATAATATGAAAGAGTTAGTAGTCATTGTGAGCCACCTTGGCCTGAACCGACATTGATGAGCACATTTATTTCAAGGCTGCGAGAGGAGATATAGGCGGATGTTTGTGCTCTATGTCCTACTACTCTTGAGGAGGCCTTTGAGAAGGCCGTGAGGATGGAGCAAAAATATAAGGCTCTCAATATGGCAGCAAAAACAAGTTGGGGCAACCGAGATGAGCGATTTGCACCTAGAACGCCAGCTGAAAATTCTGTAGGTTCAAAAATAACGGCTGCGAGCACTAGACCACGACCACCTTTGAGACCTTTTTATGATGTTAGAGGAGGCACAAGTCACCCCGTTTGAACTCTCACACCTGCCCAGGTGGAGGAGCCAAGAGCGAAGGGCTTTTCCTTTCGATGCGATGAACGTTTCACCCCCGGCCAAAGATGTTCCAAACCGATCAGGAGTGTGATGCTCATCGACGATCTCGAGGAGAATGATGAGGTTGTTGATGATGGGGAGTGTCCAAAGGAGGTCCATGAGGAGGTCGTTGAGGAAGGCGTGGAGGAAGATATCCAAGCTGAAATATCTATGCATGCATATTCGAGTACTTCCGCGTCGAGGATGTTACGGGTAGACGGACTCTTTAGAAAGCATTGTGTGCACATCCTCATCAATTCGAGGAGTACACACAACTTTCTAGATGAGAGATTAGTGAGGAGATTGGGTTTGGATGCCAAACCGACCACGGGATTTGACGTTGCGATTGGAGATGGCACGAAGCTTAAGGCGAAGAGCTTGTGTCGCCGGGTCGGTATATGAGTGCAAGGACATGATATCATTGTGGACTTGTATCCGTTGGTGCTGCGAGGAGCGGACATTGTCCTTGGCACTCAGTGGTTACAGAGTTTGGGACCCATCACATTTAATTTTCGAAGCATGTGGATGAAATTTAAACAAGAAAATAAAGATGTGCGTCTTGATGGCGTTCGGTCTTCGCCGATTCCTGCGATGCAACCTATGGTGGGGCTGCCTTGTGCGTATGATTTGGCATATCTTCTTCAGTTAGGACCAGTAGGAGATGAGCCTCAAACGAGTTCAGGTACTATCATTGAATGGTCTAATTTATTAGATAACTTTTAGGGACTGTTTGAGGAGCCATAGGAGTTGCCACCGAGGTGAACGGCGAACCATCACATAGAGATTGTACCCGGGGCTGCACCGGCAAACGTGAGGCCCTATCAGTATCCACATGTGCAAAAAAATTATTTCTAAGATGGTAGCCGAGATGTTGGAGCAGGGCCTCATACAACCAAGTCATAGCTATACTTATCCCCTGTGCTATTGGTGCGAAAAAAGGATGGGACGTGGCATTTTTGTGTCGACTATTAGGCACTAGATGCTATTACCGTCAAGGATTGGTATCCTATTGATACGATCACGCCTCTGGCTATAGAGCTCTGATACCAGCTTGGTACGATCACGCCTTTTTGGTAAAGGGTCGATCTCTTCCAATTCTTGATCTGGACTAGATCTGGCATGGAACTTTGAAATAAGATCCTGAAATATTCCGCCGTTGGATCGATGTGAAATTTTGATATGTTGTCGCCCTAGAAAATAGCTTTCCAAAAAATTAAGTTTCAGGCGAATCAGAGTTGTGGATCTCGAGATACCATCCATTTAGTGGACGAACATTAGGATGCTCTGTTTTGGATTCGTGGATGGAGGCACGAGATCCTAGGTAATGATGGTTGGTGGAGGACCGGCGTTAATGTGGTGGCACCGGTGAAAAGTGATAGTGGAAGGGTTGTGGTTGATGGAAGGATTAGGGCAACTGTGGGATAGATTGGACGAAGGGGGAGAAGAGGGCCACCCCTAAGGGACTAGGGTCATTAGCCGGACGAGGGAGGTTAGAAGCGGCGTCGCCGGGGATTGAGAGAACGGGAGCGAAGAAGACGAAGGAGGCAAGGCAAAACTCAATCTCAATAATTAATAATCAATTTGGTTGCCTACCACATCCTTTTATAGGCTAACCAACAACTCAAATTAACCCTAAAAACATAATTTTCGTCGACCGCGTTCGAACGCACTGAGTTCGCTCTTCTGGATTTGCGAACGCGATGCAGGCGTTCGAACGCGCAATTGAACGCGCTTGTCGGTATTTGCAAACGCGATGTAGGCGTTCACAGTGCGTTCAAACGCACCGCGTTCGAACGCATAGTATATTCTCTTCACCACGTTCACAACCCCGTTCACAAACCGCGTTCGAACTCACTCCACCCGCGTTCGAACGCGACTTACAGAAAACTTATTTTAATGGAAATTAAACACTAAAACATGAAATAAAACTCTCCTAAAGTGAATCAATGCTCGAGACGACGTCGGTGAAGTCCGAATCGTATCACCTATTCCTGTTATAGAGGAGCTGTTGACGAGCTTGCAGGGGCAACCATATTCAGCAAGCTTGACTTGAGGGCCGAGTATCATCAAATTAGAGTTCACTCGGCGAATGTGCACAAAACTGTATTTTGGACTCCAGACGGACATTACGAGTTCCAAGTGATGCCTTTTGGTCTCACCAATGCTCCAGCTACCTTTCAAAGCCTCATGAATGATATATTTCGGCCTCTCTTGCGAAGGTATATCTTAGTATTTTTTGATGACATTTTGGTGTATAGCAGGATTGAATTGGAGCATTGGCGGCATTTGGAGAATATAATGAATTTGTTAAAGCAAAATCAATTGAAAATCAAGAAGTCGAAATGCCTATGGGGAGTACCACAAGTGGAGTATCACAAGTGGAGTATTTACGCCACATCATCTCAGTGGCAGGTGTAGCGACGGATCCTCAAAAGGTTGCATGCATGACCGCTTGGCCTATTCTTACTACTACCATCGTCGTTTCATCGCTGTTTGTATATCGCCATTTGAAAAATAAAAATAGCAATGACGACACCTATTTTAGCGCTATCGGACTTTACCAAAGAGTTCATTGTGGAATGTGATATGTCAAGAGTTAGCATAGGAGCTGTACTTATAACAACCCAAACCCAAAAAAAATTAATTTTGGGCACGACGTGGCTGGCCACACTGTGGCCGGCCTCGTGCCCATGCAAGCTGCGCATGCAACTTGCGTGGTGGGGGCGCCACGCGCCCGCTACCGCTATCGCAACCAACATGATGATTAATGTAGATAAATTATTTAGACATTAATTATTTTAATAATAATATATATTCTTTAACATGATGATTATTAATTATAATTAGTATAATTAATGATTAACTAGGTTATAAAATATTATGCATAAATATAGATAATACTTATTTTGATTTAACTATGTATTAATATTTCTATTAGATTAATAGATAGTGTTGTAAATTATAATTATTAGATTTATGTACTGATATTCATAATATATGCAATTTAAGTAATCTTAACAATTTATTATATACTATTGTGTGTAGAATAAGATACTAGTCTTATTAATTACTTAATTATTTTGCATAATTAAGTCATAATTAATTATGTCATAATATTTGAATCGTACCTATAATGTGAATCTAATTATGTGCAAAGTAAAAGAAGTGATTTTAAACCAAATAAACCTTTATATTCTACTTGAACTAATTTTAATAGGATAAACGACTAATTAATATTACTTGAATATTTTCAGATCCCGAATCCCCTTATTTGAGATCCCGTGGACCTTGTTAGCGATGAGTGTCACTCGATTATCTGACGGACGTGATAGATGCGTGGTTTGTGTCTTCTTATCAGATTTTGAGTAGTTTTATCCCTTAGATGCCTTTCTCAAATTATGATATATTATATATTATATACATGCATGTTTTGGCCTCCAGCATGATTATATGACTTTATCTATTGATGATTTCAGTCAAGCATATTTTATCATGCATTTAATTAGGCTGATTTGAGATATGAGTACATTGGTGATATATAGAAATGATTATACGGTTATGGTTTTATGTCGGGATGATCTCTATCATAAGTATGCATGTGATAGACTAGCAAAAATATACATGTGTTAGATACATGGTTAGAGTCGGCATTGCATTATTTTTCTCTCGGCTTCTTTACCACATAAATTCTTGAGTTGCATAATCTGTTGTCATACTGGATATATGCATATAATTTATCATGTATAGGAAATCATAAAAGTGCATGTGTATGTGATGTGATGTGATGTGATATGATGTGATTGCTGAAACAGTATCTAGTCCGGACTGGTAATAGATATACTCTTAGTGTATGGCAGAGTATGGTGATGACTGATGGTTGTACTCTTAGCGTATGACAGGGTACAACTATCATTAATATACCCTTAGCGTATGGCAAGGTATGATTACTTTCTTCTGAGATACCCTTAGCGTATGACAGTATATGCTCTGAGCTTGTGACATGATGTGTATCGAGTTTGGGGTCGGGTACCGTAGTCCAGCATGGTGAATGATATTCAGAGTTGAGATAGTTGATTGTGATAATGAGAGATATGTGGATTATATCTGGCTCTGACATATACGATTATCTAGTGGTTGGCAGGCATGTATCATACATCATCATTGATGTAACTAGTTTCATTGGATCATAATTGTTATACATGATATGTCGTTATATTCGGTGATGTTATATGGTAATTTTATCATGTGATATATTTTTGGTTGAGGATATAATATGCTCATTCATGAGAATTGATTTCATTCATATATATGTCATTGAGGATACATATATACCATGTTCATACATGGTATTATGCTATTTTCTGATTCATATTATCCAGTACATGATTTACTCTCTGTTTGGCATCACTGATTCGGGGTAAGATCTATTCACTGAGCCTTTTGCTCATGACTCTCTTTATTTTTTTTCTAACCCTCTCAGATATATGGTACGTGATAGCGAGTTGAGATATCTTGAGAAGATATTTTAGAACGATGATGAGGTGAGCTATAGATGCGAGACGGTATAGATGATAGTTTAACCAGATATTGAGTTGTACCAGTATTTGATATTTGTATTCTTTTGTAATAGACGATGATTTGGATATTACAGGTCGAATCATAGTGTACTCTTGTATTAGTTATTTTAGTTGTATCTTGATGGTTTGTTGTGGCCTGTGTGGGTCCTGTTAGATTATGTAATGGTTTAATATATATTATTGTGGACTGGGATATTTATATGTTAACCGGTTTATTTGGTTAATAGTATGATTTATTTGGTGATGGTTTATGTGATCATGGATAGGTTAGCAGGTTTTATTTGATGATATCATGATTATATGTGTAAAGGAGAGTATCTGTGTGTGACGGGCCCCGCTCGACTTGTCGCGTGCGCTGCCGTGTCGTGTGGGCGCATGGGCGTGCACGTGCCCATGGCGAGCGAGGGCATTACAGTACTAATGCAAGGAGGATGTCCTATTGCCTATCTTAGCAAGGGTTTATCATAAAAATCTCAGCAATTATCGACTTATGAGAGAGAGATGTTGATAATTATGCATGCAGTGACAAAGTTAAGGCCTTATTTGATCGATAGACGATTCATTATACGTACCGATCAAAGTAGTCTTCCATACTTTATAGGACAACGCATACACACTCTGGCACAGCAGAAATGGGTCACAAAATTATTGGGGTATGATTATGAAATATAATAAAAGAAGGGAACGGAAAATAGAGTGGCGAATTCATTATCGCGCCAACCCGATACCACCGAGCTTTCAGCCTATTCTTTTCCTACATTTTCTCCTTGACAAGCTAAGGTATGCATGTCCATTTGACCCAGATATTTTGAGATTATTGTAGGAGGTGATGGATGATCCGGAGCGCCATCCAAACTTAGAGAATCGAGGTGGTTTGCTGCTGGACCGCGGATGCATTCGGGTGCCCACAAATGATGGATTGCGGCAGAAATTGTTGGAGCACTTCTACCACACTCCAGAGGTTGGTCATGAGGGTGTCTTGAGGACTTATAGGAAGGTTCTCAGAGTTGCACGTGGCCAGGAATGAGGCGGGATGTGAGGAGTTTTGTCCGTGCTTGCGAAGTCTATCAAAGGGCTAAGGCAACCACATTGAAACCGGCCGGATTAATTCAGCCTTTACCTATACCGGACCGTGTTTGGGAAGAAATTTCTATGGATTTCATAGAGGGTCTTCTGCTAGTACATGATTATTCTATTATCTTTGTGGTGGTTAACAGATTGAGCAAGTATGCGCACTTTTTGGCATTGTCACATCCATTTTTAGCCAAGTCGGTGGCCGAAATTTTTATTAGAGATGTTGCTCAGTTATATGGCATGCCACGCACGATTGTCTCTTATCGTGATCATGTTTATGAGCGACTTTTGGACTAAGTTTTTTAGATTAAAAGGGACTCGATTGAACTTCAGTTTGGCCTACCATCCCCAAACGGATGGCCAAATCAAGGTGGTCAATCGAGGCATTGAGTAGTACTTGAAGTGCTTTGTTGGAGAGATGTTGAGACGATGGTTGGAGTTTTTACCATAGACGGAGTGGTCCTACAACACTGCTTACCATAGCAGCATTGACATGACTCCATTTGAGACGGTGTATGGATGCACGACTCTGACATTATGCGCTTATGATCTAATGGCATATGCATGAAACAAGTTTATGATGAATAGAGATGCCACATTGAGGAGGTTGCGTGCCCATCTTAAACTTGCTCAGAACCACATGAAATAAGTTTATGATTATAGTCATCGGAAGTAATAGTTCGACATCAGCAATTGGGTGTTCGTGAGAGTACAACTGTATCGATAGGTGACCTTGCTTTCGATGTGTAACAAAAAGTTAGCATATCGCTACTTTGGTTCGTTTCGGGTGTTAGAGCGTATTGGTATGGTTGCATATCGTTTGAAGCTCTTGAAGGGGTCGAGAGTGCACTATGTTTTCCATATTTCATTACTGAGGGAGCAGATTGGTGATCATGAGGTCATTGGATTAGCTATACCGGAGCAATTGGAGCAGACAAAGATCATAGCCAGTTCGAGTACTTGCTAGGCGCCGACGATGACATGGTACCAGATTAGAGATAGAGATTCTAGTCGAGTGGCTTGGCAAGTCATCCAATGAGGCGACATGGGAGTTGGAGATTGATATCTTAGAGTGTTTCCCTGACTTTTCACCTTGAGGGCAAGGTGGGGGAAGCGTGGTGGGCTGATACATTTAGTTAGAAACTTTTCTTACTGTATTAGTTATTTATTTTTATTAAAATAAAATCCATGTAGGTCGCGTTCGAACACAGGAGGGGTCACATTCGAACGTAGGAGGGGTCGCGTTCGAATGCCCTTGCGAACGGCTGCATCAAATTCGCAAATACAGAGAACGTGTAATGCGCATTCAAACGCGGTCGGGCGAGTTTGCACGCTGCGTTCAAATGCCTCCATCGCGTTCGTACATACAGAGTACGATTTTTGTACGTTCGAATGCGATCGGCGGGAATCTTCTAGAATTAGGGTTACTTATTGTTTTAGGACTTGTTGGCTAGCCTCTATAAATATATGGATGACAACCAAATTCATTATGCTATTGGAATATTGATTTTTTGCCTCTTTATCATCTATCTACCATAATCTCCCTCCTCACTCTTCACCATCCTTCCACCTCTATCGTTGGCAAGGTTTCTCCTAACTTCTAATCTCCCTCGACTGTCGAGCCACCCCTCTTCTTTGGAATCTCGACCACTTTGTTCCCTTCGTTTATATCCCTTAATCACATCCACCATCTACCTCCATCTCCATACACATCCATAACCCTAACATCCACCCAACTGTCACCACCACCATCACCTACGTTATTCTGTGTTTTCGTCCCAATTGTAGTTCGAATCTGCGAAGAGTGTAAATATAAAATTTGTAGATCAGGAATTATGAATCTAATCAACTTAGTTTCGTAATTTTCGTAATTTTCTGACTATAGGAGAATATTTGACGAATATTTTGGAATTGGAAAATGTAGCACGATGCTATAAGCAATAGCAGTAGTTCAAGGTGGTCGGTGTCAACAATCCGTGAGAGATTTGAGGATGAGGTGGAAGAGAAAGAGTGAGAGAGAGAGGGAGAAAGAGAGGGAGAGGGAGAGAGAGAGAGATAGAGATTGAGATTGAGAAGTCAATGGGGGCGTCGACACTGCATGCAGCTAGTCTGGCCCGGTTGGTGGGGCCAACGGAAAGGGCCGTGATTAAGCTATCGAGGAATTGAAGAATGGATGTGATTCATCGCATATCTCATGTGATACGTTGTGTTATCTCTCATTTCTGTTCATTAAAGCAAAACTTTTATTATTACATGTCAAATAGGACTGAAAAATACATATTTTTAGACAAATGCTTCTTCTATATAATTTTTATAAAGAAACGCCTTGTGAATTAGAATAATATAATCATTTCATTGTCTCATATCTCTGGTTGTCAGAGCTTTTTAAATAGTAAGGCAAAGGTAAATTAGTTAGAAAATAACAAAATTGAGTGATTTTGCAATAAACGAGAAAGATTTAGGTAAAAATATAAATAAAAGTTCGTAATGTGATAACTTTGTGCTCGGTTATCCACTTTAGTAGTAAAACATGTTGTTATGAAGATATAAAAGAGTTCTATAAGTTGGAATAACATAATTAGTCTCCAAAGCCAATTGCGCTCATAATCATACAAAAAAAAGACCGTAGCTCTTCTAAATTTTATTTTGAATTGCTTCAGCATTTTAGCATTTTATAAAATGAACTTTTCGACATTTCCATCTAAAAGTAAAATGTTGAACTTATCAATGTTTTACCTAGGGCTACAGTTAGGAGTGAAAACGGATCAGATAGTGCTCAACCCATATTCGAATCCATATTTTTTATTTGGATACGGATATTTGACATATATCAAAAATTAAAACCATATCATAAGAAAATAGATACGGGTAATTTTCGGATATGGATCAAATAGTCTTCATATATAGATAGGATCTTAAATGGATTATGGCTTTCCAACTTAGACATATTTCATATATGTTTTCATGTTATATTCATTCTTGAAAGACAATTACTAAGAAAGAATCTTACTGATGATAGGAACTATCCTTGAAAGACACTACTATGGAAAAAAGATTAAAGAGCTATCAACACAACTTAGACATATCTCATATATGTTTTCATGTCATATTCATTCTTGAAAGACAACTACTAAGAAAGAATCTTACTAATGATAGGAACTATCCTTGAAAGACACTACTAAGGAAAATAGATTAAAGAACAATCAATAAACTAACAATATATAATGGATGTAGCAATACTACCAGGTGATATCAAATGATAGACTAAGCAAAAATAAATTCAGATCAACATAGGCATGATAAAAACAAATTTGCAATCCACATCCATTCCATTCCCTGTGTAAAAAATAAATTTGTTCGAGAGTAATCAAGTGTACTAACGATTATCATTTTTGAACCAATAAAGATTCATTTAGTAAGATCAGAAAAGCTCGATTTAAAGTATTGCACAAAATCAATTAGCTTTTCATATTGTAATTAAGAACACTAAAGTAGCACTCATTGTCAACCTTGACCCAAATTTACCCATAATAACCATATCCAAATAACTAAAAATTAAGCAAAATATACATACAAAAAAAAAAAAGCACGGTGATATGCTATGGCTTTCTTGTGTCTCTCTAATGAGCATGAACTATGAGGCATCTATACTTGCCAACCTGGATATTAACAGCTATGAAGGCATTGTGTAAAAATTTATGGATTAAAAATTTAAAGTAAGATCACAACAAGGCAAAGGAGTAGAGATGGCAATGCTAGGGGATATGAAGATATGCTTATTCCTTCGAAACTAGTGCTAGACTAGAATCAAGCTATTGACTTAGCAATCAAGCTATAATTGTAAATTGCATTAAGTTGGAAGTAATCATGTGGTGATCCGGAGAAGTGATGGCGACGGAGGAGTTGAAGACGGTGATGTCGACGGAGGAGTTGATGACGGTAATGCCGACGAAGGAGGAGTTGAAGACAGTGATGCTGACGAAGGAGGAGTTGAATACGATGATGGCGACAGAGGAGTTAAAGATGGTGACCGGCCGATCAGGTGATGGTGACGAAGGATTTCAGTGGAGGCGGCTATCGATTTAGGAAAGTGATGGAGAGAGTTAGGTTAGAATTGGTGAGTTGAGGGTCGGGTAACGGGTTATGGGTATTTATATTAGTGATTAACTAGATATTCGTTATCTAGATCTGAATCCGAATACATTAGTTATACACATATAAGTATTTGGATCTAATTTTTTGTAAATATACTATCCGGATCCAAATCCAAATATTTAATTAAAAGCCTATCCCTAGACGTGATCATCGGGCGGGCCGGGCCGGGTTCGGGCCAGGCTTTTCGAGCCAACAAGGCTTAAATATTTGTTCACGGCCCAACCCACCAATCACTTGGGCCGGGCCAGGTTTGGGCCGAACTAGAATATTCTAGCCCGTTACCGCCCACTAGCCCATTACATATTGGGCTTGGGTTGGATATTATGGCTCTAACATAATGCATTAAATATAAAAATTATTATATTTTATTGTGCCAAGTTTAATAGGCTTATATGAAGATATTTTAGTTATCTTTCATGGAAACATACATATATATTAATATATAGTTTATTAAATATCCAATGTGGGACTAAAATAATTATATAAATATGTATACATTATGGGTTGGGTTATTGATGAGAGTAGTGAATTGGGCTTTCGGGTCGGGCCGGGCGGGCAAAGGCTTAGCCCATACCGCCCACTACCATATCGGGCTCAGGTCGGGCCAGGCCTAAATCGGGCTCGGGTTGGGCTTAGCCCGGTTAAAATCGGGAGGGTTCGGGCTGGGTTTGGGCGGGTCGAGCTTAATGATCATGTCTACCTATACCTATCCATCTACAGATCTGAATCGAATAAGCTTTTTTCATCCATATCCGATTTGGATCGAGTAATGGGTCGAGTTGGTCTTAAACAACTCATTTTTAACCCTAGCTATAGTTTCATAGACTCATATTGATATTAAGTTTGGGGTATAATCTATTTAGGTAAATAAAATATAAAAATCGACTCGGTTTTATCTCTAGCTATAGTTTCATAAACTCATTATAATATTAAGTTTGAGGTGTAATCTATTTAGGTAAATAAAATATAGAAGAGGGCTAGTATGGTCAAAATCTCTATGAAAATGACCTATCAGTACAAAAATGAAAAATCCAACTACAGTTAAAACACATCGTTCGTTGAACCAGTTAGTTGCGCACCTCTGGCATTCAGCTTATCCACACGGCGAGAAAGCGAGTGAGCCACAGAGAAATAGCGAGAAATAGCGAGGGAGAAAGAGAGTTCACTCAGCGATGGTTTCGACAATCTACTGCCGCTTCCATGCTCTTCTCACTCTATAGTTCTTCCCCTCCGCAACCCCTCGACTCCCTATGGCCTCTCTAGCTCTCCCTTCCAGGCCTCTCTTTCCAAAGAGCTTCCTTCACCCCAATTCCAGGAGCGGTCTTCAACCCCGCTCTCCAAGCCTGCCCTCCCCGTTCGTCAGTTCCATCTTCTTGAATCCTGTGAGAAAAGTTAAAATCTTTTGGAATCTTGGTGTCTAATTCATCTTATGAGGCTTACTCCTTTTCTTTTCTTTTCTTTTTTTCTTTTCAGAGGAAGCTGAGAATTGTTTCATATGCCGCGCCTCTTCTTGAGGCTGAAGCCGATGCTGCTAGGGAGGTATGCACATTTACGTGGTATCCATGCTTATCAATGTTAGTAAGTAGATGGTCTGAAATAACCCCTTGGGATTTGCATTCCAGGATATATCTAAAGGTAAAAGGAAGATGATCGAAATAATATCCTGATTGATTGTCAAAGAGCTGGTATTATAAGCAAGACCTGTGATATTTCGTAAAGTAAAACCTCGTTCACGGATTATGATTTAAAGGGATTGGAGGTTACTTGATGCAGATAATTTGGATTTTATCTGGGAATTCATCATAGGTGGATATATGTATGTGGATGTTGTTAGTATCTAGGGTATGGAATTTTAGAAAAGGAAAAGTATTGAGGTTTGCTGTGCAGAATTTGTTTCTCTATGTCAGCTAGGTTAAGGGAGAAATTTGCATGAAATTGAACTGAATGGCAGAAAATAATTCATGTAGCTATCCGTTTAGTCAATGCTTTTCTTACTTTATGGTCTTTCATCTTCTACTAGTTGTTGTTGCCTGTTGGTGGTGGTAGTGATTGTTTTATGAATTGTAGATACTGTATAGGCAAGCATTGGTGTGAATTTCATAAAATAAACATTGTAGATTCTTAATGTAAATATAGGAAGAAGTCCAGAAAAGAAAATTGACATATCATGTAATACACTGGATATCTAGCTATAAAATCTATATGCGTAGATGACTATATCACATGAAAGTGGGGAATAAGGAAACTTGGATTCGTGGACTTTCAACTAAATAAACTACAAATGGTGGTGGCTATGCATGCTGGATTACAAATAGTAGACATGTAGAAGAGCCGAGCACAAGCTAGTTAAGCTTGAGCTCGAGTTGAGCTTGGGTTGAGGTCAGTGAGCTTAGCAAGACATTGGAACGTGCATTGCAACTTTGGGCCCTCTAGCATTGCAGCTTTGCTTAGTTGTCATTGTCAAAGAGTACATGTGTAAAAGAGCCAAGCTCGAGCTAGCTAAGATCACCTTGACTTGAGCTTGGGACGAGCTCAGCGAGCTCAAGTTCAAGGTCAGCTTGCAATGTTAGCAAGATAGATCAATCTCGACTTAGCAAGATAGATCAATCTCGACTTTGTGTGGTTCTATTTGGTTAGGGTATATAGATATGAGTATGAAATCTAGTGTTTTAAAAATTGGTTTAGCGTTCACCATGGTGGGGCGACGTTGTGCGCCCCCACTACTTTGCTATGTGCTCTTAGCTTGGTGTTTAAACTGCACTATCTTTTTTGGCGAACCAATTTGTCACTTGGCGGACTTTGCAGATTGAGTGGAGAGAACGGGTCGGGCAGGCACAATAGTAATTAAGTTTTAAGAAAAATACTACCTACATTCTCCTGAATGACCCCTAATCTATTTCAATCCCTTCTCTCTCAGGCTCTCTACTCTCTCCTTTCTCAACAGCAGACGTCGAGTAGTTTCCTCTCTCTCTCTCTCTCTCTCTCTCTCTCTCTCTCTCTCTCTCTCTCTCTCTCTCACCCATTGTGTTCCTTTTCCTGCTAGGGCTGGGTTTGCAAGTGCGCAATTTGGGGAAAATGGAGGTGCATCCGCTTAAGAGAGGGAAAGCGAGTTTATTAAAAGAGAAAAAGATAGTTACGAAGGTGATGGAGGTTTGCAGCCTATAGGGAAAGGAAAGAAGAGATGAGAGGAAGTTACATAGGTGCTGGATAGGATAAAGCTACAGAGATTAATCTCCCATCCCTGTAGCTTTTTTTTCTTATCTTTTTTTAAATAAATCGGCACCTCTTTTAATCTTGTTGCATGAACACCCTTCTTCCTCGTGAAATATATATATATATATATATATATTGTGAATTGTGATCTTTTGGTTTTAGAGTTGTGATACATTATTAAAAACTTTATATATGTTATATTAGTATATATTAGATATCGTATATATTTATTTTTATGTATTAAAAATGTTAGACTGCCTTGGCGCCCGCCTTCCGCCTAGACGCTAGGCTATCAGTGACCGCTCGCAATCCACAACCACATTTCAATACACTAAGGAAACCTAAACAAATTCATTTAAGATCTTCGTAGAAACATCTATGCACATACATGTTAGAAAATCACCCCACATAGGATTATGTAAATTGTCATACCACTCTTGTTCTAATGTGTTTATTATATAAAAACACCTATCAATAATTTAAGACCTCAATTTGGACAAGTTAATTGCAAGTATCTCATCAGACGATGCTATAGTAAGTGCTAATAGGCACTTTTGCAACTTCACATGACAACACATATGTGTAAAATGATTTAAAGATCCTTAATAAATTAGATAGCACAACTTATGTCTATAAAATGATCGTAAGAGCCTCAAACAATTAGATGGTTTGTACTAGAATTACAAAGAACTAGAGCCTCAGCAACTAGGTAGCCTTGGTATCTATGTGTTACCTTTTAAGTTCCATGGCTTGCATGACTTTAGTATTTATGTCCTAAAGTCAGTAATTAGAGAATTGTGGACTTTTACAGATCATATCTCAATCTGCCAAGTTGTAGATAGGATCTTGTTAGTTTAGAACTCCAGGCAGAGGGGAATGGTAATTAACTGTTTTCAAAATGATGTTTTGTTTTGTATGGGGCAAGAAATTCCTACTGAGCCAAACTAACAAACGGTATCTGCTGAAAACAAATTGAACTCTGCACTTTTGTAGATTTCCACTGACTATCCTTCCTCCTGGACCGAAGTAATTTGTCGTAGTTATGATTCTCCTAATTGTACAAGAAATAGTTGTGTCCCTTGAACGTGAAGTATCTTGATTTCAGACAAATTTCTTATTTGGTCCTTGTCTTTTACTTGTTGAGGAAGGCAGATTATCAATGGAGAAATAGAAAAGAGGACTCTAATCTCAAAATATCAGCGAGGTATGTTCTCATCTGTCATAAGATACATGCTTCATATGCTCTATTTTCATTAGACCGATCAGCACTTTCCTTACTTTATAACTGTATATTATTTCCATACTAATATATACTGGAGTTTCTAGTTGATGCTGTCCAGTTATTTCACTTTTAATGATTGGCATATATGCTGAATATATTGAAAATTTATCAAGAAGACATATCACTGGAAATCAAGATAATATAGGAACTCAAATTGGTTACCACTGGCTTACTTTGGGTAGCACATTTATTCCATTCCAGAATTATTACATATGGATTAAGAAAGAAGCTTGAGACTACTCCTGTGAGAACTGCTTAACTTCCAAATCCTATTTGAACTGAAGTTCCCTATACCTTATTATTTCACGGTATACCCAGCTTCAGATATATTAATATCAAAGCACTATGCTGTCATCCTGCTGATCTAAGCATCTCTCTTATTTCTGTAGAACATTTTGCACTTCAAGAAGATTAAGAATCACTATGCTGACATCCTGTCTTTCTTTTTTTTATGAACTCCTGCTATTTACTTATTTTTCTGATTAAGTTCTCCATCTATATCTGAAAACAATGGACTATAAGTCCTCAAAATCTCACTTATTTGAATGAAGTTCCCTATACCTTATTATTTCAGGGTATACCCAGCTTCAGATATATTAATATCAAAGCACTATGCTGTCATCCTGCTGATCTAAGCATCTCTCTTATTTCTGTAGAACATTTTGCACTTCAAGAAGATTAAGAATCACTTTGCTGACATCCTGTCTTTCTTTTTTTTTATGAACTCCTGCTATTTACTTATTTTTCTGATTAAGTTCTCCATCTATATCTGAAACACATTGGACTATAAGTCCTCAAAATCTCACTTATTTGAATGACTTAGTTGTTCAAAATTTAGTTTCCATTGACAATTATCTTAATTTCTACAGGAAAGCTTATTTTCTAATGCATATGAGGATGTTAACTTCCATTTTCTTGTTCTGTCAAGTTTTCAGGTTCCCACCTTTTAACAAGGATATGAAGGACCAGACTAGTCTATTCTGGAGATTATATATACTTCCATGTGGCATGACATCATGGTTGAGTCTTCCGCAAGTAGCACAAGCAAGCAACGGCATAAAGGCAGACATGGTTTATGAGATAGGAGAGTTGTTTGAGCTGGGAATTCAACTGTCTTATTTGCTCATCTTATTAGGTCTGCTCGGAGTTGGAAGCTTCTATGTCATTCGGCAGGTTCTTCTCCGAAGAGAACTTGACCTTTCTGCCAAAGAGTTGCAGGTAAACAGATGGACCTTCTGTTACAACAGGTTGCTTAGTATATAAAATACATTATAACATGAACATTCTCAAGATGGAAGCTACAGAAAATCAAGCCATAATGAATTTGAAATGGAATGAGAATGATTTAATGTGGATTATGGAGAAAAAGCTGAAAAATTAGGTTGAGGTCATAATTGTACTTCCACATGGAATATAGATATTTGGCCTTGTTCCATTTTCCTATGGTCCATGTCATTTTCTTCTGCTTAGTTTGTGTTCATTTATTTATCCATTAGTTGAGGGCAATTGCCTTGAAACTTTTCTTATTTCTTAGTTTGCAGATGGTGAAGTAAGACAAGTCTCCAATTGAATGATTTGACAAACTTTAAGCATAAGTTGCTTACTCATTAAAATTGTCTTTAAAGTTTAAAGTACCAGTGAGAAGCAGTCCACATTCTATAATGTTAGCACTAGAATTAGTATGAATATAACCTAGTCCACATTCTACACTTATAAAGAAAACATCGTGCAAATGAGAAAATTTGGATTTACTAGTCAAAAAGTTGGTTGTTCTTGACTTGGTCGATTTTCTTTCACACCATTAAATAAAAACTTGTTTTTTTCTTCGTAATTTTTAACTGTCCTTTAATTGCAAGCTTCTTGCAAATCAATTGAAAATGGCACCATATGCTGACTATTCTATAATGCTAATTTGAGTCTTCAGGAGCAAGTACGAAGTGGTGATGCTAGTGCCACAGAGTATTTTGAGCTTGGTGCAGTCATGCTGAGAAGAAAATTTTATCCAGCGGCTATAAAATATTTACAACAAGCAATTGAGAAATGGGATCGAGATGACCAGGATCTGGCACAGGTAAGATAACCTACTTGTCTAATTCTTGTGATTTTTGAGATGCACTTAATAATAGACTGTATACAATAAAATATTTGCACAACTTTTCATCATAGTATGGTTTCCATCTTGAGGGCATTCACTTAGCATGACAATGAAACTCATTTCCTTGTATCTAAATGGCCATGGTTTGAGCCATAGAAAGCCTCAGGGTTGAGGATATACATATTTTGCCCTCCCTATAGCTCACATTGGCAGGAAGCTCATGCACTTGAATTCCCATTTTAGTATAGTTTGGTGTTTCCATTGCTTCTATCATAATTACTTTAAGAGTATATTGCTAATAAATGGCACCTAATTGATTTATCTTCTTGAAAGATACATTCAACATATTTCTACACATATGTTGTAGTCATTAGATTGCAAAAAAATGTTATCATATTTTGTCAGGTTCGTCAGATCAGGATCGGCCGGTTTGATTAAATCGGGCTAGATCCAGTATGGATTTGGCCTGATTCTGACCCAAGGACATCAATTATTGATGTCCCCAAGCTCTTTCTCTCTCTCTTTACTATTTTCTTCTCACTCTCTCTCGCTTTCACTCCTTTTTTCTTTTCTTCTCTCTCTCACTTTATAATGGAGAGATCTAGTTCCAAAGAACTCCGACAACGCAAATCTCACTCCAACGAACTATGGTTCATCAAGTATTTATTATTTGGAATCATCATAATATCCATATGTTGATTATTATCCTTCTTAATGTTCTTAGTATCCTTAGGCACAAGATCCACATATTGATTATTATCCTCCTCAGAGACAACAAGATCCATTTGATATGAATAGTATGATGTAATCACTCTTTGAAGCACCAAATCCTAGACATCATTATTTTCAAATTTATAATGATTATGATGATGACAACCACAGAGATTTACGAGAGCCAGCTCGGTATTCATCGGAGTTTTAACTTTTGAGTAAGTACTTTTGTTTAATTTTTAGGGCTCATATGTGAATAATTATTATTTTCTTTTTTTTAATTTTTCTAAATTTTTAGAAATTTTTCTATATTTTTAAATAATATTTATAATATTATGTAATTAAAAAGTCCAATCCAATCCGGATGACCGATACAGCCAATCCGGTCGATACGTATCGTTTTTCTGGAAGGCCGATCCTAATCTCGATCCCGATTTTTTGAACCTTAGTTTCGGTTGAAGTAGTCATCAAAAGGACAATAGTCATTTCTATTGGATCTCATTATGAGAAACTAAATTAGGATTTCCATACAAGTGGTATGAGTGCCAGCCCTAGCTTGGCACAACATTGCATTTTAGGACACATTGACTTGTCCTACATCACTCTGGGATGGTTGGAGCAGAGTCGGTGGTGTACTTTAGTGGCTTATAAGCAAAATGGCTTGCTAGTAGAACTCAATTGGGTATATTTGTAATTATTGATTTGTTTGTGAGTGAAGACATTTACATCATTTGTGCAGTAGACAACAAATGCATCAACCTGGAGAGTTTTACTAGTTTGTGGTTTTCATGACTTGCCAGTTGTAGATGCTAACAGTTGTAGATTCTATTTTGGTTGATCAGTTCAATATGTTGACAACTTGGAGTGAGGCAACACATTGTGTGGCTTCCCTCAATGAAAATGTTTGCCGGCTTGAACTCATTAAAGGGAGTTTGTGTGGAAAATATTCCAATATGGTAGCACTTGTGTCTTAGGTAAAGCAATGAATAGTCAAGATATAGCCTAATTTGGTAGGACTTCCTTCTTATTATGCAAGGACAGTGGATGGCTTGTTTATCTTGGTTGTGCTCATAGTTGGCTACATGGTGTTGCCCTGTTGATCAGCATGGCAATCTATGTGTCAGTCGGCCCGGCGCATACTATGCTGGGTCATTGTTGGCATGTGGCACGGAGGGTGTCTACCGCATTTTCTTGTCCACCTCCTAGTATTGATCTCTACCACGAGGTTATTTGCGGGTGGCGAAGAGGCAGGGTAATCTATTTGGGCCGATTGGGAGGTAGACAAGATAGTATCATGAGTGGCGAAGGCAAGTGGTTGCGTTAGGAGGTTTTGAGGAGTTTGTACAACTGAGGAACACGATCTGTGATTTTTTTTTTTTTCATTTATTAAGTTATATCTGCTTATAGAGGATATGTATTTAAGTTAGATTCAATACAAGGCATGACTAGGAGAGACTAGAGAAGAAGTGGTTGGTGGATAATCTCGATGACACTGATCAAATGGTGCGGTATGCCTTGTATGTCTCCCTCTCTCTTTATATCTCTCCGCCCTCTCTTTTTTTTGACATTTTTTGGCATCGGCATGATGCGCATCGCGTCAACAGCAAGGAAATCTTGGTTGGCTATATGAGAGATCATGATTGTATTCGCACTATAAGCCATTTTGGTCATATCTTGTGAAAAAAACAGGTGTCCTAAGTTATAACAGATGCACTATCATTATTTTTATTTTTATTTTTTTTGCTTTTTGATCAAACTTCAAGGCAAGATTGTCTAAAAGTTCAGTATACTAAAGTTCTATGTAGCAATTTGAACATACGATGGCATTACTATGGTAAGTGAAAAGAGGAATTGAAGACCGGTACAACAGTTTGATGAGTAGACCTGAGCGTTGTTTGGGTTAGGTTGATTTTGTATGGAGAGGAAAAAACTACAGACCTGCCCAAAGCCAATCAATCTTATTTAGTTATTTCACTAAGCAATAAATATTAGACTTAGTTATAACTCCTTCTAGGACTCTAATGTCGTAGTATTTAAGTGACATTTTGAATAGAAACCGCCTGATTTACTATTCTTATGAAAAAGATTATCTCCCTTTAATAAGCACTTGAGCTATGGCTCAACTCCTCAATGTAGACGGACGGTTCAACTCCTCTGGTACTGTTGATGATTAGCAAGTGTAGTTCTTGCTTTAGACATATAATAATGTCTCTCCTCAAAATTGATAAGAATTATGCTTTATGAATGATCTTAGAACTCGTAGATGATTTACCTTAATTCCCCTGAGTTGGATGCCTTCCTCTAAGCCTCTAAATCACTTATATAGAAGTGAGAAATGTATATACTTCATACTAGGAGAAACCACCAAAAGGAACTCCTAATCTAAACAGTTTCTGATTTTTGGTTTCTCCACTGTCAATGTCATCCACATTCTCGTGTGGTATTGTCTGCATGCCACTAATGTTGTCCAGACGCCATAAGTCTTGTCCGGACGCAACTTTAATTTTAAAACATTAATTCTGAGCCAGCATATGCACATTGTTTGGGTACCGTCTAGCGTATGCACGTTGTTTGGGTAGCAGGTGGACACTACTCAGCTGAGACTGTAGCAAATGCTGAATAGGACCTTTTTGACTCGAATTGATTCCGTTGTTTGATTTCTTCACACGTTCACTCTTCCACAAGTAATCTGTCTTGATCATACATAATTTCTAGATTATGCATGATAAATATTTAGTGTTTTATGTCTGTGAATTTGCCATTACAAGATTTCATCCTAATGCTCAAGCCAAAGGAAGGTCAATGTGGTAGATGAAAATATAAGTCCTAAGAGGGTTGTTACTTAGGTATATGAGAAATTTAAGTATACAAGACCCTAACTTAAGCCCAATTGGCTTGATTTTGTGGCATTGTCAATAAAAAATTGTGAAGTCGAGCTCGCCTGTCCTAGAATGGCACCTAATTTGAGTGAGCTTTGGATGGGGAGGGGGTGCTCTTGGTGTTTGGTTGGCTGGCCCAGCTTGAACGCCAAGCTTGGAAGCTCGGAGCCTAAGCCTGAGGTCAAGTTTGCATCTCTTCTTCCCCTTTCCAGTCGAGTCTTCTCCTTTTGTTCTTTCTCCTCTCTTTCCTAGCCTAGCCTTGCCCACCTCTTCTGCAAACCCTAAACCAAATCCAAGTATTTCCCTTCCTCTACTCCCCCAGGTCGTCTCTAGACTCTCTCCACTCCATCTATGGTACAAGGGTTGCAGCAGTTAACAACATTGCAGATAGGCAAAGAAGAATGACAGTAGTGAGAGAAGGGTTGTATATTTGTTTCTTTTTCCAAGACACTGAATTCCAGAGCATCCTCGGGCATAGCTCAGACCCAAGCCTGCTTATCCTAGCATTGCCCTAGATGAGAGTTCCATATTGAGAATTACAAATGTGAAGGCTGGATTAGTTGAATCTGTAGATTCTTGTTCTACTAGAGGGTCAATGTGGTTTATGAAGACACCAAGGCTACAAATGCGTCTAATTTGAGGAACATAATCATGTTGTTCATGATGGATCGAGTTTCTTGGAAGACTAGGTACAATGGTCTATTAGGGAGGCTTACTTGACTAAGTAGTTAGTAGAGTGCAATGCAAGTTGGTCTAGTAAGCTAGAGATGCTTGAAAAGTTTGAAGCATTTTGAAGAGCAGTTGGATGTCCATTGAAGGGCATCAATTTTGTGAGGGCATGGGTCACGCTTTAGCTCTGTGCATAGCATTGACACCATGCAGGAGCCAAAGATTTATTCATGGTTATCAATTTGTCCTAGCTTTTAAAAATATGGAATGGTGCTTTGAAGGTTTATCAGATGGAACCATGAGTGATGTTTTTGAGGTCGGGTTTTAGACAAGGCAGAAGTCGACTGTTTTGAGAAGTGGAGGGCACTGTCAGATACTTCTAATATAATAAAGAGTATGATAATTATGAAGGATGTAATGTTATGGTAATTATGAAAGAGTGTCATGGTCTTTCATTTCAAATGGATGGATGCTTTTAATGAAAAGGTGCATATGAAGAGATGCATCCTCATCCTAAGAGGTGCTTGACTGACCCTTCATCATCTATAAAAAGGAGTGCCATAAATGAATAAGAAGTGAATACTTTCTTGATAGTTGAAATTGTTTTGTTTAATTTGAATTCTTTTATGGGTTAAGAGAGTTCATTCCCAAGTTCCTTCGGGAGTGCAACTCTTAGAGAACTTGAATATATTGGGATCTGTAACATAGAGATAGGATTTCCACGAGTCAAGATGCACCTATAGTGGGGAAATCACTCTCTTAAAAGATGCTTTTAGCATCTTACCCAATCAACTATTAATATTTGGTTTTCTATATTTACCTATTTCTTTTCTTTACAATTTCATACTAAATTTCCCCAACCAGACTATCAAGGAATCTGCAATGGCTTATGGAAAGCCTAAAGGATGGCACACTAGGTGAAGATTTGGGAGTTTGCTTCTCTAATTTGGCTCGATGTGGTTGTGCTTATGAGGCATTAGGGTGCCCAATTGAAGTATATTCTCATGGTGAGCTTTTCTAGAGTTATTCTAACCTTGGGAGATGGATGCTTGGCATTGGAGTCAGTGATCATTTGTGGCCACCCACAGAGTGGTTGTAGGGGATCTTGATGAGAAATGGTTAACCAAATTAGAGAGGAGCTTTAGGAGGATGCTCGACGTATATATGTTATCTAGGCTACGAATTTGAGAGGATTGGCCTTAGTATGTGACATTGAGGAGACTCGTAGGATTTTGTTCAGTAAAATCTCTAACCCTTTGACAAGATTTAGAGAAGCATTTCATATTGATGTATAGAGAGGAATCATCTGAATTGGTGGGGCAATGGCTTGTATGGTACTGGGACAGGCGTATGCATGTAAATAAAGTATCGAACTTCATTAACAAAATTAAAGAAAAAAATCATAAATCTTAGTTGTTGAGAGTTAAATAGATATACTACATATGGTTGCTACCTAATTGCAATTATAGATTGCAATTTCACCAACAGATGCAACATTTGGGTTTCTCCTAAATTTTCTACCCTAAATTCCAGTGTGAAGTGGGTAAATCATCAGATTGGAGTCTAATTGGTGTATAATCCAAGTAGATATACTCATATGGGCTGTTTCATTTATAATTGTAATTTAGTTGTTGAAACGTCATACATAGATACAAAATTAGGGCTTTCCCTAATTTGTTGCTAATTTAAAAAAAATAATAATGATCAAACCATTGGAGAAAAGTATCAAAGCTAGGCTTTTATTGTTCTATTGTTCAAGTAGATCTATATTTTGGTATTGTTCTTATTTCAAATTTCAATAATTTTGTTCTAGTGGCATGCTATGGCGTGTAGAAATTTGGTATGGTACATTTTGTACCAAGCCAGGGTTGGCATGCCACTGGCACCACAATTCATGAGAGGAGGTGTGAGCCAATTCAGCAATAAAAGAATAGTTGTAACTGGTTAGTAGCATGGTTCGCCGGATTGACCGATCCTGACTCAAGCCCGATCCGAACTCTCGCTCTTCTAACTCTTTCTCTTTCTCTCTCTCTTTCATTCTTTTTCTCTTTTTCTCTCCTTACTATATAGCCATTGTTTCTCTTACTGAGAGATTTAGTACTAGTGAACTCCGACGAATTTTAACAAACTTTGATATATAATTTTTTAATTTTATTTCTTTATTTTTCTCCTAGTTTTTTTTTTTTGTCTGCTCTCTTTTTCTTCTCATTTCTTCTTTTTTTCACTACACCACGGTTTTTCTTTCTTTTGTTTGATTTTCTTCTATTTGTTCTCTTTCTAATTTCTTCTTCTTTTCAACTTTCACTGCACCGTAGTTTTTTTTCTTCTTTATTTTCTTATTTTTTTATAGTTTTTTTTTAGTTTTTATAAGTTTTCCTATATTTTTAAATAATATTTAAAATTTTATATAATTAAAAAATTCGATCGAAGCAATCAATATGGCCAATATGACCAATCCAGCCAATACATATCATTTTTTCGAAAGGCCAATCCCGATCCTAATTTTTTAAACTTTGGTTAGTAGAGAAATCGATCAAGAGAACGAAAGTTATAACCAACTTCAGTAAGGTTCTTATCACATTTCCATGACATAAACTTTCCATATGCATGAATATTTACATTCTTATGGAGATGTTACAGATTGCTTCCCTTGAACAGGTGTACAATGCTCTAGGAGTCAGCTATGTCCGCGACAACAAGCTCGAGAAGGGTATAACAAAATTCGAGCAAGCAGTGAAGCTTCAACCAGGCTATGTAACGGCTTGGAACAATCTTGGAGATGCATATGAAAAGAAAAAAGATTTGAGGGCTGCCCTAAAGGCATTTGAGGAGGTTCTTCTTTTTGATCCAAACAATAAGGTAGCTAGGCCACGTCGAGATGCCTTGAGAGAGCGTGTCCAGATGTACAAGGGAGTCTCAATTAAGTCTGAGGAGCCATAGTCCTGAATCTTTTTGCTACCAATGTAATCTAATTTTTTACTTCATTTGCTAATGGTCTTGAGGAATACTATTAAACGGTTGCCGTTGTAAGATGCAACTTGTGATAGGAATGAATCGTAAAAGAACTGGACCCTGATAGAAGAGGGTCATCCATCTTTTTGATCAAAACCAAAATTAGTATTCAATCTTCTATGCCTAATACTATGTAAGGTAAAGTCTCAATCGCTTGTGCTCGTTCTTAGGCCTCTATGGATTTGAAGACATTAAAACAATTTTGGGGAGGAAAAAAAAATTGAGACTATTCTACTTGCATTTTTCATATGACCAGTGAGTGGGGTTTGAAAAGACTGAATCATCTCTAAATAATATGATAAATTGCAATGGACACTTGAAATAGAAAAAAAAAATGGAGGTCATTTTCTGGTAACCTGTAGACCCATTGGGAGCTTCAGAAGGTTGAGACATTAATGGATACATGGAATTTGAGATTAATTGGGTACTCAAATGTGAAGATGGCAACCAAATTCAGAATGCTATTGGAATATTGATTTTTTGCATCTCTATCATCTATCTACTCTAATCTTCCTTCTCCCTCTTCACTATCCTTCCATCTCTATAGTTGACAAGGTTTCTCTTAACTTCTAATCTCCCTCGACTATCGAGCCACCTCTCTTCTTTGGGATCTCGACCACTTCGTTCCCTTCGTCTATATCCCTTAAATCACATCCACCATCCACCTCCATCCATACCCATCCATAACCTTAACATCCACTCCACCCGTCACCACCACCATCACCCAGGTTATTCCGTATTTTTGTCTCAGTTGTAGTTCGAATCTGCAAAGGGAATAAATACAAAAGTTGTAGATCATGAAGTTAAAAATCTAATCCACTTAGTTTCATAATTTTCTGACTATAGAAGAATATTTGACGAATATTTTCCCACAGTTGCGCGGACTAATTTCTACAATAAATTCATATCTTAATAAATTGTTTTGCCAACTTGATCTTATTTTCACCTCTAGATATGCTCTTGCGGTTGAAGATTTTGAAGAAAAATAGTGCAAGCAATATTAAGTTCAATATTATATATATATATATATATATCAGTTGATTGATAATTTATTCAATCTTACAATTTGATATCCAAAGAAAATGGGAGAACCGGTAACAACCCTAGAACAATCCCCATATTTAGCTAAGATACAAATGACAGAAAACTAGTATTAAGAACATGACAATACAAGCACTCATACTAAAAAAACAAAAACAAAGGAAGAGGGGTGACGGCCCTAGAAACAAGCCTCCCTCTTGGCCAACATATGCAGCACAATAGAGAAGCATAAAGAATGCAAAGGCTTAGTGGAACATCATCCTATAACTTTATTAAGCCGCAAATAACCTAACATTACAACCTACTAGTAAATGAAAACAAACAACATAACAAACAAAAACAACAACAATAGATAATAAGTAACAAAGTAACAATTATGACACATAACAAAACATCACTACAATAATCTACACCCACGTCAACAAAACAGCAATACAAAAACACCCTGATGGCTCTATTCGTAGCGTCAGGGAGATGTAAGAGGGTTGTATGTTGTGCATAAATGGCATAAGACAGTAGAGGTCGACAGATCAGGGGCGAAGGATGAGCTGTCGAAACCCGAAACATGCTATTAGAGTGGGAGAGGGGTCTGTGTCGAGTTGCATATGATAGAGAAAGGCAGCAAAATTAACGATCAATAAGAGGTATAATAGTTAGTATGAGTCCCTAGCACCGGAGGAAGGCTCGGACGATTGGGACCAACTTAGCCCAAATAACGGGGTGGTATATTGCAGTAGAGCCGAGCCACCACTCTATGAATTTGGTCTAAACTATTACTGAAAGATGGAGGAGAGGGATGAGAATAGGGGTGAAAATGAGTCAAATTTAACTCCAACCTGACCCACTATCCGACTCGATTTGGATTGAATTTAGATAAAAAAAATTCTTATCCGATTCAGATATGGATAGAATTTAAAAAAAAAATTTGAATACATATTCGGATACAAGTCGGAGATATAATTTTCGGATTTGGATGTGAACATCGGATATCTGTTTATCCGCATATTTTTATTAATTTATAGTTTTTAGTTTGCTTATTTAAATAATGAATATTGATATTGTTACTAGTGATGTGCTATATATTATTTGTAGAGATTAATTTCTCTAATTTTATATGTATTTGACATACAAATAATTTATTTTTTGTGAAACTCTAAATATTTTTGTGTTAATTATATCTAAATAAAATATTATAATTTATTTAAAATTTTATCAACATACATTTAAGATTTAATTCTCTATTTAAAAATTATTTGTATCCGTTTGTTTCAAATTTTATTATCCATCCAATATCTATATCGGAATATGAATAACTAAAAATATGAATTTCGATATTCAATGGGTATCATTTAACCCTTGGATGGGAAGCTTTGAGAACCTTGAACAACCCAACGGTACAAATTTAACTTAGAGACCGTTGGTGGAAAGCTTCTTGTTTTCCCCCATGAGAAAATCTTCAAATATCATGTCAGCAATTTAGTCAACTATCCGACGCTATTTAATCTTCTCAACTTTAGTAATTATTACAATCATTAATAAAAAATACAAAATTCAATTCGAAGCCACGTCGCTTCGTTTCGTTTCGTGGTACCCCCGAAGCACGCGTGAACCTTGATCACTGCGCCGAGATCACCGCCGTCCAGTCGATTACCATCATCATCGTCACGAAAAACGAGGCATGCATGTGACGCCATGAGCGCATCTCAAAAAGAACGGAAGACAGTCAAAAAGTTTCGGGATATTTTTTAAAAATTCTTATTTTATTTTGTTTTATTTTTTTTTTTTTCTCTCCGTCTTCCGAACTCCAAACTTTTTTCAGCTTCGCCTTTCCGTTTCTCGGACTACACAAAGGCCAAAGTATACGAATAGAATTAATTAGTTGGTTCCAAAAATATGAACGCCAAAAGAAATAATAGAAATAATTGGCAATTGGATGGAGTTTTGTCGACTTAATCTTACCACTAGAAATTTCTTATATATCGTAATTATTATTAGATTTTTTTATAATTGCCATTAAAATCTTTTTAAACATCATTATTGTTATTATAATTTTTAAAAGTAAATTAAGCTGAACTTTGATTAAGAAGATGCTATTTTATCCTTATATAAATTATTTAAATAACTAAGTCTTCTTTTCATACAGAAAAATTAGGGACAAATATTTTACATTTACATTTATACTTTAAGAAGAAGGATATTTTGGTTATTCTTTATGCAAACAAATTTGATAATAAATAACAGTTGTGATATATTTTAAATTATGTAAAATCTCTAAAAATAACCCTTTCTTAGTTATCCATTTGATTTTATTTAGTTAAAAAAAATTATTTGTCATGTGAATAATTTTAGATTCTTTATAGACTATTTTCCCCTTATAGAAAGGAAAAAAAAGATTACCTAAAAACTATAGCTGAGAAAGTTATAAAATAAATAAATAAATAATAAGAGAGTTTATATAAAAATAAACTATAGTTCATATTAGTCCAGGTCTAAATTTACCTAGTAATTGTATAAAAATTTCTTAAACTATTCTTCATCATTTAGGAGGAGGATGATGCTTCACAGTATTCGGGTCTTACTTTTTTAGAGAGCAAAGTTGATTAAATATTAAAAAAATTATATATAACACTGTTTTTAATGAAATTGTGGTTTATAGAAGATGCCATTCGTTTGATGAGAAATAAAAAATTCGTTTAATGAGAAATAAAAAGGAATATCGAAAATTGGTGTGGTTGAAGCTGAAGTTTTTAACTATTTATAAATCGTGCCCTATAATTTAGCGAATGTGTGCAGAAAATATTTTATTGTTATTCATTTAGTTAAACTTAATTAAATATCTAAGTTAAATTAACTATATTAAAAAATTATGAAAAATATCCTTAACTAAGTCAAAGAGTATTTTAGTTATTTTAGAAATAAAATATCTCTACTTAACGAAATATTCTAACACTATTAGTTTAAATCTATTATAGAGTATTTTTTGCACATGCTAAATTATAAAGCTCGATTTGTAAATAGTAAAAATATAGGACGTAAACCATAATTAAATTATAAGGTAGAGTGTTATATAGAAAAAAGAAAAAATATGTTTGGTTAAAGAATCGGGTAAAGAATTACTGAACTCAAACCATGTGCTAGAATAGAATATATAAAAAATACTAAAATAGGGTCCGGGTTGTCCTTTTCTTGTAAAACCTGGGAGGGGGGTTTATGAGATGAGTATGACGTCAGATTTCAGTTCCGGGGCGTCCCCACATTTCCCGGATTTTCCTGACCGTTGGTGGACCCGTCGACGTTGATTGCGTCACAGCTGCTTTCTTGCATGCTGCGGGGAAACACAATGGACCCAGAAAAAAACACAAACAAAACAAATAAACAAACAGGAAAAGAAGAACAAAAAAAATGTAAACAAACAAAATATTATACAGAGCTAGAGTTGTTGAAGTGGACATTTAAAAAATAATAAGCATACGTAGGTTTTTTTTTTGGGTCAAATTTAACTTTGAAGAAGATGGCATTGCCGCAGCTTTCGTATACTGCAATTTTATCGTAAAGATTTATGATATCTGTAATTTTTTTAATTTTTTAAATTTTTTGGAAAATTTATATATAACATCATGCTTTTTAATGATATTATGATTTACACCTTATATTTTTATAATTTATAAATTAAGTTATATAATTTAGTGAATATGTACAGAAAATATTCTAAGTTAGGTTTGAAATAACACCGTGAAAATATTCCATCAAGTAAAAAAAATTATTTCTAAAATAACTAAAATGCTTATGATTTGTTCGATGATATTTTCATAATTTTTTGCATATATTTAATTTTTTTAAATAACTTTTTGTATATAATTCTGTCAAGTTTAACTAACAGATGTAACATTGTATTTTTTTGCATATATTTACTAAATTATAAAGTTTGATTTGTAAATAGTAAAAATATAAGGTATAAATCATAACTCATACGATGATACAAATTGTATACACTTCTTATACATATACCGATGCAAATTGTGAAAGTACTATTAATATGGATAAATACAGATTGAATATCAAATTATTCTTATTTGATTTTCAAAATAATAAGAAATGTGATATCACCCAAATCTACAGTACGAGTGGTAAATATTATATTAAAAAAATGCAAAAGTGATTTTGGTGCAAATGCCCCCCTAAGTTTCGTTTTTTCATTATTTCACAATTCTCACAAGTTATTAATATGCACGAAATTATCTAAATATAAAATGCAAATTAAAAAGAAAATGCTTGTAAATGCTATCTACGTGTAGGATGTTATATGTGGCAAATTTATAAGTAATTATTTAGTTTAAATAATAGCTACCAATGTTTCATGTATTGCACCTTCTTTGCTATATATTATATTCTTGCATATGTTATATAGGATATTTATGGATATTTGTTACGATCCGACCACATAGTTTAAGTCGAGTCTAGTTTAGTCATATGAGCCATTAATGCAAGTCAAAATAAGTCATGACAGTCCTTAAGGCAAGTCTAGCTAAGGCAAGTCTAAATAAGTCACAACAGCCTTTAAAGCAAGTCTAATTAAGTCATGTAAGAGCAACTCCAATCGGGCTCCAAAATCTAAATTTGGAGCCCGGTTGAGCTCCAATGGAGCTCTAAAGCTAGCTCCAAATTTGGAGCTAGCAATAGTTATTACATTCAATAATTTTAATTTCATTTGTATCATTTATTAAATAATTTAGTTAGTTAAACTGAATATATAATTAATTTTACTAATTGATTTTTAACAAAAATAATACCATTAAAAAGGTCTCATCGAGACCTTTAAAATGATTCTAATATTAAATTATTTTTGAGTTAATTTAAATTTTAAATTTTAAATTTTTTATTATTTATAAAAATGAGTCTAATAAATTATGTGTCCTAAAATATAATTACTCAAAATTATTCCCATTGTAAATATTAAATATTAAAATACATTAGAGCCACCGTTGGAGATGCTCTAAGTCTTTAAGGCAAGTCCAATTAAGTCATGTAAATCTTTAAGGTAAATCCTAATTTGAGCCGTGTTAGCCTTTAGGACTAAGTCCGAGTAGGATTCATTGTACCCCACCTCTATATATAGAGGGGCATGGCTTCTTTGTTATTGGTCGAAGAATCCAAGCATCCAAACATTGAGAATTAATTGAGTTTAGTTATTTTCTTATTACCGTATTTATCATTTTATCATAGTCGTTAGATCATCTTTACCTTTCTATGGGTAGATCATAGTCGTAGATCCTCTAATAGCCACCTTACAATATGGCCATCCACCACCACCATTAGTCGTCTGCCACCCTTCGACGACCGCGGCAACGTCGGATATTTACCGTTTTGCCCTCTCTAACACATTTTTATTTTTTTTATTTTAAACTTTTTATCCCGAATCCGATTTAGGTGAAACTAGAGTTATTAGAACCCTAACTCATGAGGCTACCTCCACCTAAATTTTTATAATTTTATTACGTCCGAATCGGTCCAAATCTAGTTCATAACAATATCTTATGTTAGAGAGATCTACAAAATAGAGAGGAATCAAAATTTTTAGGTTGGAAGGGTAGGTTGCTTGTAGCTTCTTTTAAGATAATAATTTTTATATTTATCGTGCAGATAGACTTTCAAAAATTCTATATCTAAGATATAATGTTTCACTATCAATTTTCTAAATACTGCACTTTCGAGAAACTTTAGAACCAATTACCAATTTAATGATCAAGAACAAAGATTAAAGATTGTTATTTTAATAGAATGTGATCTCTACCCCAAGATTTAAAGAATCGTAGAAATGTATTCCTTAGAGATAAGCATCTGCATCCTATTATGAAATAACACCCTTTCGGCCAATTAGTTCCATTGTTGAACAGATTAGAACTAAAATTATAGTATCTATTCAATTGCCCCAATAAGCTCGAACACTTTCCAATGTTTAGTCTTGGTTTGGCCTCGACTCGAACATCTGAAGACCCATTCGAACTCCCTCGATATGAACTCGAAGGTTTTAAATGAATTTGAGTTTAATATAATCGAGTTCAGGTTATAAATGACTTAACTCGCTTAACTCAATTATTAAATAGATTGATCGCCTTCGTATTTATTATGTCAAACTCATATAATCTATTTATGATATGATAAACTATTTATGACACGATAATATGATTATCCGAGTAACACATTTATCATCCAAATAACTTATTTATAATACAAAAAAAAATTATTTATAATATAAAATTATTATTTATAACACGAATAAACTTGTTTATAACCCAAATAAGTTATATAAACTTAAATAATTTGTATCACCCGATAACCCATTTAATAAACATATCGTGTTTGCATTTAAAAATTTTAGCCCATTTAATCAGCGGGTTGTATTTATGTTTGCATTATATTAACCCGACTCAATTACCATCCCTAAAACATCTCTCCTTCACATAGAGAAAGGACTACCTCTGTTTAATCCCAAGCTATATGAGACTAAACCATAAATTCATTACTTCCCTAGGAAAGTTTACCAAAGTTTTCAGAAGGCAACTTGATTTCACCTATTGCCTTATTAATTACTTTATACTTACCTTATTCATATTTTTGTTTTGTATTTTTTCAGAAAATACTGTGCATCCTTCTTAATTACCAAGTGAGTAACTTACAAGAATACAATAAAAAAAAAAACTCATCTCACTATTTAAATCAGAATTTTAGAGGTGGGCAATAAGAGTGTAAAGCTCACTGGCCTATGACCAGAGCTGACTTTTAGAGCTTGAAATCAGGTTTTAAGCTCGTTAACTAAATGAGCCAAGCTTGAGCTGACTTTGGCTCTTGAGCTCCGCTCAAATTAGATTATTGGTGATTATAAAAATCTTTGCTAAAATGGGAGACCAAAATTTGCACAAAGAATAGAAAAAAAAACTCACATCTTAAGTACACTTGAAACCTAATCTTATATCCTTGTTAGCAAGCCAATCATTAGCTTGATCGGCTTGCCAATGAGTTATTTTGTAATTATTAAAATTGCTAGTTAGATTTTTAATGTCATCTATAACAAAGTCAATGAACTAAGGAAGTTTTTGTCCGCACTTTAAAATATTGACGAGAATGATAAAATCAATTGCGAGCCACACATTGAAAAAGTCGTCTTGGTGAGTGCCTCCCAGATTGTCACCGTTTAAGTAATGACAACTGATTTATAAGACCTACATCTAAAACTTGCGAGAATAAGACTACTATTAGCCTGTCGGACTATAAAACCAGCCCCTCTCAATTCATTTCAGTCAACGAATGATCTATCAGTGTTAATTGTTTAATCCATAACCATTTTATTATAATCCGTCTATCCCTCGTTGAACTCTTTAATTCTATTAAATATATTACATGAATCACTTCTATAACACATTTAATAGACAAATTATATTAGTATTTAATATTTTGAAATGTTTATTTTAGTTTTGGTAAACAAGTAATTATATAACCATAAAAATAAGCAAAAATTATATTAGGTTGTTTAAGGTAACCCCCGGTATTTTTCTATGCAGTAAATCTAAAAAAAGAGCAGGGACTGAGTCAATCTATATTGCAGAGAAACTCAGAACTTATCTAGATGACAACTAATCAACTATCAAATTAGCGTCCCTAAAACTTGACAAATCTATGCCACCTAAAGAGGAGATGTTCACTGGATTCCTCCTTTCGGCACATAAGACTGTTAGAGCAGGGACCGTCTTTTATCGATGAACTTTTCAAAGAAAAACTTTTATTTAGGAGTGAAGCTGTTTATTAAACGAGTCAAATTTGTGTTGACTTAAATTAACCCTTATCCGATTTGACCAACCCGAATCCGATTGGATTTGATGACCTAAAAAGGGAGGGGCATAAAAGAAGCCGGTTGACTTTGGTCAAAGATCTATTCTTTCAAAGGATAAAGGAGCTCTGGATAACCAATTCGTTAGTACTTTTTGTCCCATTTTATGCTCTCAAAAGTTTTTCCTTTCCTTTCCTTTTTCGAGGCTATTCATGAGAACATATCATAATTTTTTAGACTACGCTGCTCTAATTCCAACACCTTTCCGTTGGTGTTTTCTTCTTTTTTTTCCTTTACTTTTTAAACTTATATTTGTCAATAACATATTTCAAGGAATACATATTTTAAAGTTATATTTGTCATACTTCCTAATAATTGTTCGAAGGATGTTATTATGGTAGGGTTTAATCGAGCCTAATCTAAAGTATTAAGCTTGAACGCTCGACTCTTTAACCCTATTTCAAATCAAGCCCAATTCAACGTTGGCTTGAGTTAAGCTCAAATCCAGCTTAAGCTTAATCAAACTTGGATTGAATTTTAAATAGTCTACGCTTTGTAAAATCAAATCAATATATGACTAACTTAAATTTTATTTATTATTTATTATTAATAAATATAAATTAAGTCTTATCAAGTCGAGCTTAATCGAGCTGGTGTGCTTAAGCTCCGTTTGAGTTTAATTTTAAACTCTAATTCAATTGATCAAGCTTGCCTTGTTTTAATTGAGCAAAGGCTAAGCTATCTAACAAAATAAAATTAAAATATTAGAGAAAGAAAAATTAGTGATAAAAAGATACTACAAAATAAAGGAGAGAAAAGAAGAAAGACTTTCTTCTAAAAATCTAATTGTCCCAATACCTATTTAATTTTTCTAAATATCTAATTTTTAATCGTGTAAGCTAATTTTATATAAATTATTCCGAGCAATACTGCCAACGCAGTAATTATGTATATCTAGCAATCTCTATTGTATTGCGTGGGCTCTAATTCTAAATCTGTGAGTTTCCTGCCAAAGTGGTATGGATTAACCGGCATTGAATCCTTGCCGCGAGGACGATGAGCAGTGTGGTAAGAGTAGTTCGGCCTCAATTCCTGCATCTCAGACAGAGGATGACGTTTATATAGCATATGCTTGTATGTGGCAGGGGGTTAGGAGATGATCTCTTCTTGCGCAGAGCTGATGACCAACAGAGATATCAGGTTGCAGCACTGTCTTTGACTCTCTCTCTCTCTCTCTCTCTCTCTCTCTCTCTCTCATATAAATATAAATATAATATATATATGTATAGGTAGATGTGTATATATGACAAGATAAAGAAACGTCTATCTGCACATCATTAAATAGAGTTAGAGAGCTTCAATGTTGACGGATGCTGCCATGTACAACAATGCTTGCTGATCTATGTCTCCCATCCAACTTCTGCTGTCTTAGATTGGTGGAAAGAGTTGAAAATTCTAGTGGTTTTGGATGAAGTAAGCAACCGGTAGTGTTTGACATGTAGCACTGCTGAAGGTGGCACTCTGACCACCACCTCTCTGAAATATAAATGGATTTCATATGTTTGGATTTTCTTTAATTTTTTTACCTCTTATTTATATTTATATATATTAAAGAAAAGAGTTAAAACTCATCACAATCCCATCTCTGTAATCTCAACGGTCTAATAGGAATGCTAAAAATTTCAAAGATATTATCGGTTCAATAGTCAATTATTATTTTTTAAATACATTATCTAAATAATTTATCAAGTAAAAGGCATATATATCATATTAATGTATATATATATATATGAATAAGGGTATTGTTGTCTTTTTATAATTAACTTGATGAAAGTTTAATTAAAATTTATCTCTTTAATTATTTTTTTTATTATTTACATATATCTTTCATTAGTTTAATATTGATTTAAATTAAATTTAATAAATTTTAGTATGTAACTTTACAAATTTTGAAATTATTAGCAAGAGTGATCATAACGTTAGTAATAGAGGCCATATGCGTCGCCGAACAATTGCTTCGAATCAAACGCCACCAAGACCTGCTCCAAGCCGTTGCGTTGTCAAGCTGTTCTTCCAAGCTAACCGCACTGCCGAGCCATCAACCGAATCGAGTCAAGCCACCAACTACCAACCACCAAACAATTTCTTCACAATATTGTTTGGAGTTGGAGTTGAACTCATGACCTCCTTGCCTCCTTGGTCATGAGTAAGATACCTACCAACTTTACTAGAGTTGGTTGGTACGTTAGTAACATAGTCGATAATCTAAGAAACTTGATTTTTTGCCTCTAAAAGTAATTGGCCAAGAGGAGTGAAGGAGAAGGAGATTATATCCAAATATTTTGACTTCTTTCTTCTTTTAAGTAGATAGAAGCATTTTTGACAGCAACCATCTCAACTATCACCGTCGACTTGTACATCTCGCATCTTGTCCCTTTTGAAGGGAAGGAGTAATTAATTATGATTATATTATTTAAAATAATAAAATTGCTATTGAAATTATTGAGCTCTTTTAAGAAAGCCATTTTATTAGTTAAATCTTACTAAACACAGATAAAATTGAACTTAAATATGAATATACTGTTTTACATTTAAATTTTGTTCTTTAATATAATTTCACCAAATTTTTTAAAATAGCATAGTTTTACTGAATTTATAAAAATCACTAAACTCATTAACATCATTTACATGTTATATATAACTAAAACAGCTTGAAATCTATCTAATGTAGTCAAATATCATAGTAAGAAAAGTCTAATTATCCATTAGAGATGCATATTCAACACTAAAAAAATTCAAGAAAGAGGAATATTTTAGTTATATGTTGTATTTGTTAATTTTAACAATCATCCATCAGTATGGCTAACAGAGTTCAATTAAACAATTATTATATGTTTAAATTATAGTGATAATTATGATATTTGAACAAGAGTTTTGTGCTGCTCGCAAAAAAATGGTTTCTATTTTGTAGGATCACCCACTTTTAATTTACTTTGCGGGATAACTAATTCTAATTATATATCACGCCTGTTACTAAAATGGTTTCTACTTTTAGAAGAGGCAAAGTGACATAGGGTTTTAACTGAAAAAATAGCACTATAGTTTATAATTTACTTTATTGGTTATTTATGGATTATGAAGATAGTACAAAAGATTTGAGTAATTATTCAGAGTGAGAAAAAAAATTAGGCGACGCTGAAAAAAATAAAATCATAACCAGTTTTAGTTTTTGGTGCAAATTATCCGACGTTTTTAGTAATTATTATGTTGCAAAAGCTTTAATTTTTTTGGCATAAAATCGCTAATTTTTCTTTCGTTCTTGGTGTTCCCAACTCGGCAAATGGGTTCCGTCGTTCCGATGACCATCGTCTCAGAGAATAATAAATCTCGAGTCCATCAGCCGCATATAAAAGAGAGCTCGAATAACGTCATGGAGGGAATGAGTTTTCTCTCTTTTCCGCTTTTTCGAGCTCTCCCCTCGTCTCTCTCTCTCTCTCTCTCTCTCTCTCTCTCTCTGCTGCTGCTGCTCTGCCATAGTCCTGCTTTTCGTGTGATGCTCATCTTTCCCTGCTCTAAAGCTGCCACCTTCCCAGAAGCAAAATGGTGAGAGAGTAGTGGGAGGATTCCATGAAGCAAACCCAACAATAGAGAGAGAGAGAGAGAGAGAGAGAGAGAGAGAGAGAGAGAGGGAGGAGTTAAAAGCTCTTTGGGTAATGGGTATTTCTTAATTTTTCCAGTTGGTAACGGGAAAAAGCGGAAAAGAGCATTGAGTCGGAATCATGGCGTCTTCCATTGAAAGGTCGGCATCTTTAAGGGAGGAGAGAGGCAAAAAGAGGAGCAAAAGGGGAGCCCAGAATTAGACCACTCATATCATGACGTTCTTTTCCCCTCTCCTTCGCGTGCTTCGGGTGCCAAAATTTGCGCCTTTATCCAGTAGCTGGTCCTCCCAGGCCCACTTCGATCGCCGCAGCTTTTGCTTCCGAGTTGGGTTGGCTTTGCTGCTTACAAAGGGGTCTCTCTGAAGCCGGTGCAGGTCTTTGTTGGTGGTTGTGATCCGTTTTGTCTTCTGCGGGAGCATCAACAGTGTCTCCTCTGTTGACTGTCACGTAGTGTAGTCTAATAGAAAGAGAGAGAGAGGCAGAGGTAAAAATGGAATTTTCCCAGCACCTGATGATTCTGGAAGTGTTTTGACATGTGGGTTCTTGAGGAACATTAAAATTTCGCTAGTATTTGGATTCTATGTTGTTGTTTTTCATGGCGACCCACTCTCCTATGGGAAAGACGAGGTTTTTCTGCTAATGGGTGGGCTTCTGATGCTACTCAATGGTTCTAGTTTTGCTTCTGAGGGGACTTTCCATGGATTTCCTCTGAGTTGTGGTGTTTGTTCTGCTACCTAAGTGTGGCGTGAGCTATTTCTCTATAGACGAGGTAAAGATGAGTTCATATGTGGAGATGAGTTGTTAGCTAACTTGCTTGACGAAGATGTCTTCTACTAAAGACCAGGGGAAAACTGTCGGTTTAAGTAATGCAGCAGCACTTCTAGATGAAATGAAGTTCTTGGCAGAACAACAGGGTAAGACAAGTTATAGTCTTTCCTGTCGAATAGGCTCCTATAATTTAATGTCCTTCCTTATTTGTCAACTTTAATTTAGGATACTTAGATCTCTCTACAACTGTTTGTTTAGGCTCAAAGAAGGTAATAAATTCTGAGCTTTGGCATGCCTGTGCCGGGCCTCTTGTATCCCTGCCTCAGCCTGGCAGCCTTGTATACTATTTCCCACAGGGGCACAGTGAACAGGTTCGAATTATCTTAACCTTATTTCGATTTGCATTTTGGGAACTCTCTAGTGTATGGGGCATCTTAGCTAGCAAATAACATGGATAGCAGCGCTTTTGTTAGAAAATAACATGGATCAAGCTTAAGTGTGTAGCATCTTGGCTTATGCTTATGTTGAATCATTCTTAGATATGCGGTTGAATTCACTGCATAAACTTCATTCTCATTACTTGCTAACTATTTGCAACACTTTCTACTTATTCATGAGTGATCATTTGCACTAGTTGTCTCGTATGTAGGTTTGATCACTGAGTGTGATGAAGCATTCACATTTCTGTTTGTTTCTTCAGCATGGTGTTAATCATGTATAAAAACCAACTACATTCAGGCAGTACTTTGTAGTTGTATTTCAATGCTCAATGCTGTTTCTCTCTAACTAATTTTGGAAGTGTTGGAGGATCTTGTCACATATGACCATGTGTTTACCCATGGATGTAGAGATCCATATAATACACTTATCAAATTTTTAAAGAAAAAGTGAGCGAGGCCCCGTTATGTTTATTAAATGTAAGCGACTGTACGAGAGGAAGGGAATAACCTTAACTATTATTCAGTCCTTCAGTTTTTTTAGTATCTAGATTAACAAAAACAAAGTCCTAATTTTTCTAATCTAATGCCTGTATCTTCTTGATGCTTCCCTTTGATTGACAATAGTATCTCTTCTTTTTCAACAGGTGACAGCTACAACTAGAAAAACAGCAAATTCTCACATTCCTAACTATCCAAATCTCCCATCTCAGATGATGTGCCAGGTCCACAATGTCACATTGCATGTAAGTGAACTTTTGGTAGTAATATTTGTAGATTTAAGTGTTCTTTGTAGAGTATTTCTAATACTTGTTCTTTGCTTTATTACTACCCAGGCTGACAAGGATACAGATGAGATTTATGCACAGATGACCCTTCAGCCTGTGAACTCTGTAAGCAAATGATATTAAAAAATTGGACCTTTTATTTTCTGCATGCTGTCATTACTGTATAACACTTTTGTGGCGCATCATACACAGCTAAGGTCTATAATATTCTCTCATGTCATTCATCTTTATTAAGCAATATCCTTTGTTTCCAGGTAATTAAGTTTCAGAAAACTAGGCATAATTTTCTTGTATGCATGAATTTCTGTTTTCTGTAACTGGCTTTTTAGCCAAGAATTTTGGAGGTCCTTCCTGTTCTCTGTTCAATAAACTATCCTGTCAGGTTTTTAAATAGTATGTCATTGAGTGCTTTGGAATGGATCCTTTACTCTAGGAATACATAAATTAGAAATTCCCCTAATTATGCTACATGTAGTGGGATATTAATAATCCATTTTTTCTATGTAACTCTTCATGGTTTACGCCCCATATAGCACCAAGGGAGGTCTGGAGGGAGGTGTAGAGGGAATGTGAGAGAGAAAGAAAAGAAAAAAGAAAAAAGAAAAAAGAAAAAAGAAAAAAGAAAAAAGAAAAAAGAAAAAAGAAAAAAGAAAAAAGAAAATGGAAAAGTTTTTGATTGGACACTATAAAAGATAAGTGAACTGAAATACCGTATCCAGTTGGAAGTTGTGTAAAGATGTTCTCTCAAATGATTGTAGTTGTGGGTTTAAATTGATATTTGAGACAATTAAGAATTGATTATATGCTCAGAAGTTGGAAGAGTTGATTCAAGTTGAATGCTAAATTCCTGAGGTAACTATTCGTTCTTTCTTTTCGACTATTTTTTGTGTTTTTTTTCCTTTTCTCCTCTCTCCATTGACCTCTCTTTCTCTCAATGTTTCTCTCTCTCTCCCTCTCTACTGTAGCAACAAAGAGTGAGCTAGAGGAGAGTGAGCGCTAGCAAGTGCGCGTGAGAGAGCGAGCACTTGTGTTCTCTCTCCCTCTCTACTGTAGCAACAAAGAGTGAGCTAGAGGAGAGTGAGCGCTAGCAAGTGCGCGTGAGAGAGCGAGCACTTGTGTGCGCATGCACTAGAGAGAGAGAGAGAAAAGAGGGAGACATGTTAGATGGGGAGGAGAGTGGGAGAGAGAGGAAGAGAGAGAGTGAGTGGGAAAGATGGAGAGAGTTATTTTTTTCTTTATTTCTAGATATTACATTGAAGTAATCTATATTTATCTATTATTAATTTCTAAATTTTAGGATTTTTTCTGTATCTTAAAATAATTATTAGAACTTTTGCAATTAAAAAAATAGTTCGATACCGAAATTTGATACTAACAGCTGAAATGACCGATACGGTCGATATGTATCATTTTTTCGAGTGGCCAATCCTAATTCTGATCCCAATATTTTGAATCTTGCTTTTTAACATATTTATTTCTGAAAACATTTCCTTTTGCAGCTTTTTAAGCTATCTTAACTTCTAGGCATTATCTAGAGTAGGCATTGGGAGGTCCCTTTCTTTTCTTTGATGATCCTGATGGAAATCCACAATTTAGAGAGTATATTTGTAGCTTGATGAACTTTGTTTGATTATCGACTGATCTAGAAGCTCAAGCTGTTAGTAGCAGACCAACAATATAGATCATGCCTTTCTCATATGTGGTCCCCTACACATCTAAGTAGATAGATGATAGATAATAAGATGCATATCTTCTCCTCTTCACACCTAGATGTGATCATCAGGCGGGCCGGGTTGGCCGGGCCAATCGGGCTGGCCATTGGGTTCGCTAGCCTGCTCGCAAGTGGGTCGGGCTAGAATAGTCAAACTCGTTGCCGCTCGTTGGCCCATGAGAGATCGGGTTAGTTTGGTCAGGCTTCGCCTCAGTATGGGCCATACTTAGCCCGGATATATAAAATAGTCCTCTCTATTCTGTTTCCCTCTTAATCTCTTATTCCCTCCCTTTATTCTTACTGTGTTTATCCCAACTTCTTCCTCTCTCATGGACTTCCTTAGTGACGACATGGTAGCCTTAGGATCTGATGAGACAGACCTCGAGGACGCCGTCCCCGATGACTCTCGCTTGAAGAGCTCCCCCTCCTCTTAAGAACCCACCTTCCCGGTGGCACTGCCAAGCTTCTGGCCTACTCCTTTGATGGCGTCGAAAAATTCTTCTCTAGGGATTATGATTTAACCGAAGGAAATGGAAAGTCCTTCACTTGGTACCACGTCAAGCTTCCCAAGGGGTGCTAAAAGCTTGGCCTAAACGCCCAATTCCTAATTGAATCCCTTTGCCCTTTATTGAAGCTCCAAGAAATCTTAGCCCTTGCGAGCAACGGGCCCTACCGCGGTCACGTGGATGGGTCATTGGTGTTCTAGGTCAACTCTCCTGGCCTGGTGGTGTGCCCCTTACAGGTTAAGGAAATCGGCATGGCAGATGAGACATCGCCATCCGAGGGACCAGTATGTACGATCGCAGATGCCTCTCCTCGTTCCACAGCCATGCAAACACCACTATGATCCCCTTCACCTCCCTCCTCCCTAAATGGCTAAACCCTCCATCCTCCCCTAATAGAACTGCCCTCTATCACCTCCCTCCCTAAACGGAAGCCCTTCTCTGTGCTCCCCTAGTAGAACCACCCTCAATGTAGGGCCTCCTTCACCTCCCTCCTCCTTAAGCTAGTTGAAGGAGGAGCAAAAAAAAAAAATGATGAACGAAGATGGTGAACGGGCAGGCCGAATGGGCGGGCTTCTGGGCCGGGCCGGGCGGGCAAAGGGCTGGCTCGTGCCGCCTATTGGTAGTTCGGGCTCGGACACGGGCGGCCTGGACCATTTGATCCGGTCTATTTTCACCGCACCAAATAGCAAATCTACCAAATAAAAGTGGGTTGACGAGGTTTGAAGTTGAACCCGACCTTTGGATGTATATCATGCCTTAGCAAAATTGTATGTTTTGGTTGCCATATGAATTCCATGTAGTTTCCAAAGTAAGTGGTATAACTCGGTGTATGTTGACTATGTTCTACATGATTGATACCGATACCAAATGTTAGATCTCCGTCAATGGTCATCTTCCATATCAAAATATTTGGAACTTCCAAATTCATATTATGGCTGCAAATCAGTATCGCATTATTCGTGGCTTCATTTAACATGAGAAAAGGTATTATATTATTAGCTGAATTTAATCATTGCATTTCTAATTATTAAGTTGAAAATGTATCTCCCGTTAGAAGATAAATGTTGCATTCATTTGTGAGAAAAAGTTGGACCTGATACTCAAAATAGCTACTAATATCTCTTTAATATTTGATAACTCTACAACGTAATTTTTTTAATATTTTAAATGCCTTCAGTTCTTTGTTGATTCGTTGTATGCTGAAATTTTTTATTTGGATACTTAGCAGCAACTCTCGGTTTCCAATTATGTGAACAGGTTTAACCCATTTTGATTGATCCTGAAACTGCATTTTAAAATGATCTAATGACTAAACGAATGGACTCAACATACTATCTCATCAATTGATCAACTTTCATTTTCTGAAGTATAAGTAATTGATTTTAATTAGTATTACCTTGAGTGTTCTTTTTTAATAACAGGCATCCAGGACTGTTACTTCTGCTTACAGCTTTTTTCTATCCTTTTCCATTTTCAGGAAAGTGATGTCTTTCCTATTCCAGATCTTGGCCATACCAAAAGTAAGCATCCAACTGAGTTCTTCTGCAAGAATCTAACTGCAAGTGATACAAGTACACATGGTGGCTTCTCAGTGCCTCGGAGGGCTGCAGAAAAGTTGTTTCCCCAATTGGTAAGGGGTTATGTCAGTAGAAGTTAATACCTTTATCAGCTCATTGGGTGCATACTGTTTAACAAATGTTTTCTTTTAATTCTAGGATTATTCAATGCAACCTCCAAGTCAGGAGCTCATTGTCCGAGATATGCATGAAAACTTGTGGACATTTCGTCACATTTATCGAGGTAGGAGGATGCATCATACTTAAGTTTTCTCATATGCACTTCACCATTCTAAGAGCCAAACTGTTTACTTTTTTCTAACTTATGTCATATACCTATTTGCTTACTAGAGAGTTTGTGCTTTCTGCCACACTTTTAGCTGTACTTGCCTATTGAATGCCTTGTTGTAAGAAAGACTATTTTTCTGTTCTTTGCAGGCCAGCCAAAGCGACACCTTTTGACAACTGGATGGAGCCTTTTTGTTGGTGCAAAGCGGCTTAAAGCTGGGGATTCTGTCTTATTTATCAGGTGCACCTATATCTGTGATGTAATATCAAATTAGGACTAATAGGGTTCATTTAGATCTGACAGCATAGAGAGCTTCTCTGTATACTTGCAGTTACTGGTACAGTCCAACCAATTTGTGAAGTACTTTTTCTTTAGTACTTAACTAATAATGTGTGATTTACTATTCTGAACCTTGAATTTTAGTTTAATGGAAAGCACTCTTCTGATATATTTTGTCCTTTATAGCATTTTTACTGAAATTATGTTCTTGTATAGTTCTAGTACGTGATTAGACATGACTAGGATATAGGGTATTATAGTGTGAATGACAGACATTTCGAATGATGAGCTCAAATTGGCGGGAGCGTCATGCACTCGGACACCCTATAGCAAGCATCATTCAAACATTCTTTTAAGTACTACTTTATTTACTGAAACTTGGGATAAAACATGGAAGACGCATGAAAAGTTTACGATATGGTGACTTATTGTTCCAGACAATATAGTTAATCATTAACAACAGTGAATACTTTGTAAATGTAATATATTGCCAGTAACATATTAGGAGAGAATGCACTGCGGAAGCTATTGCAGAAGTCGTCTCACTAACTACTTACAACCTTGTCTGTGAATGAATTTCTTTGGTTGTCATGGTAGATGGTACTTAGATTTGAGGTGTAATAACATTTGCAGTTCAGTTTAAATAAAGAAAATGCCAGGTTGTTTTGTTCATTGATCTCAATGAAACCTTTCCTCTAAGTACTTGCTAACTTCACCAACTTTCAAGCAGAAGCCAAGAACTCTATTTGCAGATATTATGGTATTTTGCGGCACTTTTACAACATTGATGACCACTATTGTCTAATTGTCTATACAGGGATGAAAACTCTCAGCTACTCTTGGGGGTGAGAAGGGCAAATCGTCAGCAGACTTCATTGCCATCATCTGTTCTATCAACTGATAGCATGCACATTGGTGTCCGTGCTGCAGCAGCTCATGCTGCAGCTAGCCGGAGCCCATTTACTGTTTACTATAATCCAAGGTATATTAATTTCTTATTTACTGTTAGTTAAGCTTCATTGATGATTTATATTTCATCCCTTATCTGTGTAGGGCATGCCCTTCAGAGTTTGTAATACCTTTAGGAAAGTACCATAAAGCTGCATATACACAAGTATCAATCGGGATGAGATTTGGGATGATGTTTGAGACAGAGGAGTCAAACAAGCGCAGGTTCTTCTTCTACTACTACCAGCTGCACAATAATTTATTTATTGATAATAGTTATTTATGTTTGTTTAAACTTGTTACAACTTTTGTCTCAATTTCTTCTAAATTGACTTTATGATATTACTAGATTAGATTTCTGATGCATTAAATTTTATTATCAACAGACTGCAAGTTTCCCCACTGGGGAACAAAAATATTCTCTCTGATGCTGCTTTTATATATTTCTTCACAGTTTGATTTGCACAACAATTTCCTTGCTATATATATGATCCTTTTTGCCTGTATTGCCTGTATTGTTTAAGGTCTCTTGTTCAACATGTGCTTACTACCATTATCTGTATAGCCGTGCTTATATCCATGTAGATTGAAAGATAGAAATTTTAAACAATAAACCACTCATCTGGGGGTTCATTAATCAAGAGATAATCTAGTTTTTTTTCCCACTTCACACCCACATATACCTTACTAACCCAGCAGTTATGCTGGATTTGAAACATACAAATGACTAGAAATAACTGAAACACATTAAATTCAAATTTTACACACTAAATACAAAAAACTCAATATGCAACTGACAACACTATAAGCACTGGAACGACAATAATCATATATTCTATCTTCTAGATTATAGCATCACCACAGGTTAGGCTTTGCCTTGAATTTTTCGATTCGAGTTAGGTTGGTTAACGAGTTGTGGATCAAAGTTAGCCTCTTCATTTTCTGATTTAGATAAACTGGATTTTTTTGGGTACTGTGGGTCACCTGTGCACTATCAAGGGCCCAAGATGGACTTAAACTGATCCAATCCTTATCACACCAGCTTTCTTGTCATGACTTCATAACTAGAACCCAACCTATTAGCCAACCGAACGTTGTCAAATCAATGATGGCCGTGTCACAAGCACGGACTGTGTTGACTACCGGCCGTGCCGTAAGAGAGGGAGAGAAAAAGGTAAGGGACTACTCACTTTCGCTGTCACCCGAGCTCGCACCCCCATCAGGTGCCCTAGCACGAGAGAGAGAGAGAGACTTCAATTTCTTTGATGATCTTCTTGGATCTCTGGAGGGGAAAAAAATAAAATAAATTTAACTTTACAGATTAACTGTCCTTGTAGAGTTCACAAAAGGTCTTCACTTGTATGGTGCTATGGCCACTGCACCAATTTCTTGAGGGTACATGTTAGGTTGACAGGTAATAGTAGAATATTCTCTATCCTTTTGATTCTTCTTATCTTTGAATTGTGTTATGGCTGATTTATATTGTTAGGAATAAGCTTGGGTGACGCAAATGATCATGATTTTTCTATTTGTAAAGTTCATTGTCTGGCATTTCTTTTGGAGTATTGTATAACTTTGTTTAGTGTGTTTTACAGATACATGGGCACAATTGTGGGGATTAGTGACTATGATCCCTTAAGATGGCCAAATTCAAAGTGGCGTAATTTACAAGTAAGCGTAGAATAATAACCTCATCCTCCAACCTCATCCTCCATTAATAACTAGAAAGGTAATTGTGCTACTCAATTTATGTACTCGATCTCATAATTAGGTAGAATGGGATGAACCTGGTTATGGAGAAAGACCAGAAAGGGTGAGCCTGTGGGAGATTGAAACTCCAGAAAGTATTTTTGTTTTTCCTACTCAATCTTCGAGCTCAAAGCGGCAATGCCTCCCAGGATATGAGGGTACTTTTTCCCTTACTATTTTATCTTTCGGTTAGTTTGATGTTTCATTAGACATGCATCATTTTCTGTTAATATTTACTTAGTAAACTATATAATTTGTTGAACTACCAAAATACAAGACAGATTGTAATTGTAGATTATCTTATCAACTGCTGATGTGTTAATTGTAGATTCTCAGTCTTGCCAAATGCTGATGTGTTATTTGGAGATTCTCATGTTTGGGGTTTGAAATCTTCATGTACTAGTTTGAATTGAAGGAAGTTTGAATAGCCACACAAAAGCTCTAGATATCTTATCTTATATGCCTAAGATTACAAGGACAGCTAGCATTTGGATCCACTAGCAATAATCATTTTGAAACCAAATTACTACTAATTGATATATACTACAGTCCTAATCTTTCATGGAATTCTTATTAGACTCTGTGGCTCATGTATTCTTGTATTCTGATTAAACTAGTTGATTCCAAATTTAAACACTATTGACTTCATTGATTAATTCCAAGCGTCATTCAGCTGAATTATACAAATGGATACATCGGATGCCTTCTTAAATGACAATACTGCAATGGAGGTATGAAACTGTTAACTGTTATCAGACGTTGCTACTAATAAATACACAGGTTTTAGTTTATGTGGCCATGCAATGCAACTTAGTTTGGTAGGCAATGTTACTTTGACTATGCAATATAACCTGAGAAGAAATGATAAACATGAGTTTGCTGATCAGATGTATTGTTGTTCAATAGGTCGTAGCCTTTGTTTATAAGAATTAGTAAATATATATTGTAAACTGTGATTACCAGATTCTATCATTGAACCACGAATCTAAGGTCAGACCAAGTCAGAGATGATCTAGAGAATGATGAAAATTGATGGCTGTGTTGCTCAATCTGCACTAGCCAGTACAACTAATTAATGCACTTGAACAACCAACCTCATTGGGATTATCTTTAAATTTATAGGGTTTTTGCATCTGGATCAGGTCGGCAGATGTAACTGACCCGATCTACTTATCATCTTCTTCCTCTGATCTCTATGCGATGGCTAACCCTAGCTGTCACATTTATCCTTCTCTTTCTCCTCCTCTCTACCATCCTCTCTCTACCTTCGCCACCTCCAAAACCTCTTCTTCCTCTCCTCCCTTCTGCAACCTCTTTCTCCTCTTCTGTCCTTAGTTGCCTCCTATGCGTCTCTCCTCCCTCCTCACAACATTACAAGTGTGCCAGGCGGCACTAAGCCCCATCGCTCGGCACGTCTCGTGATGGAAGGCCACCACCCAACCCCTGCCAATGACACATAAATCCTTAGTTGATATTATCTAAGTTTATCATTCATTATGTGTTGAAACAAATTACATTCGATATCTGGGAGGATAGGAATATTCACCTGCTTGGTAGCATAGGTATTGCCGTCTTACGATGGACGACCTATATCAATAGTTATAATATATTTATTTTATTAGGTCTTACTCTATATTTTCTTGTTATTTTACTGTAGTAAGTTCATTGCTTCATCAGTTTGTGATTTCCCAATTAAGTACACAACTTCACATGTTTAAGCTTTAAAGCAATTTACTGCCTTACTCTTGTATGGCCATAACAAACATCAAGTAAAATCTTCTTAATAGCATTGGTTTGTGAGACCACAACTTGACTAAATTCATGGTGCAGTGCCAGGTGTCGAAATCGGATTTGCAAATATTAAATCATCAAACATTCAAGAAAATGGGAACAGTGAATTTCATCGCTTTAGCCCTGGTGTTGGGTCAGAACTAGTTATGAGGTTTCTAAATCAGCCTCGTAATTCTAACTCCTGTGGTCAGCTTGGCTATCCTCAATCAGTATATGCTAATATTTTCCAAAACATTAAGAGTACTTATATCCCTAGGTCTTACCCTACTCTGCCATCATTTGGTACAACTATACACCCAGTAGAACAGGCAGGTGTGCTTATGAAAGCAGTGATGCAGCAGAAACATCAACAAGATCTGGTGCAGCAGCAGATGCTACCTCAGCAAGATGCTCAATTAGAAAATTGGGATCCACAGCGTTGCCTAGCGACCCAGGGTGTTGATTTAGTTTGTTCATCAGGGATGCATGCAAAAAAACTGGAGCCATATAGCGAAGTATCTCATCCAAATCAAACTTGTCTATATGAAATTGATGAGCACAGAGCCACCCTTTCAGGAAGCAAAAGTGCATTATCAAATAAAAGAGCTTGTGAGAAGTTGGAATTAGCTCCTATTTCCTTGGAAAATCAGGATGAACAGTATCATGATATAAAGACAGTACCATCTGATCAGTCTCCAACAGAAGATTTAGGACATAAAGATGGTGAATATTCATCTGTCTCACTTAACCATGTGAACCTTCTTACTCAAATTATTGAAACCCGAGAGATGCAACATAAGGGGAATAATGATCCCCAGCTTATTGAGCAGCACTTTGAGCCGATTCGTATGCTATCACCAAAGCTAGAGTCAACTCAGTCACCAGATATTTGTAGCTCTATCAACTCACTGCCAAATCAGGGGTGCTTTTCTCAGTTCCTGGATAATTTTGACTGGATGCTCCAGCCTTCATATTATCAATCTTCTAATAGCATACCCCAGTTTGTAACTGATGGTAGGCCAGATGCCCTATTTCTCTCCGCATCAGAGAATGCTAGCAGTTCCTCTGCAGATTTATCTTCCATTGTACATCCGCAAACTTATCCTATAGAGAATTTTCAGTCTTCCTCTCATTCAATTTCACAAGCTCCACAGTGTCTCCCTAATTCTGCTCAGGAATTCTTTGGTAGCCCAGATCTAAATCCACTAAGCTTCCTATCATCTGAGGTGCCAAATTTAGAAGTTCAGCAAGAAGAGGCTGTCTTGCAAAGCTTTCCTATATCATGTGAAAGAAAGGTCTTATCTGAGGAAAGCGACAACAATAGCGAGAATTTCAGTGATCTCCACTTTGAGGGTAACAATGGAAGCACATTAGTTGGTCCATTCGTTCCTCCTACAATTATGGAGGGCTTTGATACTGCAGGAATTTCCAAGTTTCATGTTCCTTCACAAAGTACTATTGGCAGCTTCTTTTCACAGGACTTGCAGTCTCAGGTTACCTCAACAAGCTTCGCAGACTCTCAAGTCTTCTCTCTGCAAGAGATTCCTGACGGCTCTAGGGGTACATCATCCGGCAGTATGGATGTGACTGAATATAGTTTAAGCAGAGGTCCTAGGAAACAAGTGTGCCAACATCCTTTGCGGACATACACCAAGGTGTGCTCCTATTTTCATATTAGTGCAACTTTGTTCTGAACTACCAACAGTAGATCAGTTCTGAAACTTTTACTGTACCTGACTTTGTCTATGGTAAATAGGTTCAAAAGCTAGGATCCGTTGGAAGATCTGTAGATGTTACACGCTACAGAGACTATCAGGAACTGAAATCTGGGATTGCTTGCATGTTTGGACTAGAGGGGAAGCTGGATGATCCTAGCAGTTCAGAATGGAAACTTGTTTATGTGGATTATGAAAATGATGTTCTTCTTGTTGGAGATGATCCATGGGAGTAAGTCCCACCTTTTCTTCCCTTTGTCTTGCATAGACATGCATACATTAGCATCATATCTAGTTTAGTCATGTGGTGCATCCTTGCTTCTTTGCATCCTCAAATCATTTGCATGATTACTTGCTGCTAGAAATTAGACTTGGATTTTGAATATTTTAATCATCTTACAGTTTCTCTGTATAAATTTCTGATATTCTTTTAATTTTTCTTTCCCCAATAATCTGTGTTGCATAGATGTAAACCACTAGGTTGTGTGCTAGAAACTCACAAAGCGATACAGTTGAGAAAGGGACCCCTTAGTTTACTTCTTTAAAGTTCATAACACTCATCAGCGTAAAGGTATATTTGGCACCGAAAAAAGAAAAACAAATAAGCAAATTGTTAGAAATAGAGACAGGAAGAGTGAGAAGAAAAAAGATGGTGTGACACAGTTTACCCTTTATTCAATCACAACTGCTCATATTTGAACCTATTATTAAGTATATCATAAAACATATTTTCATGAAGCAAAATGTATTATGATTTAGTATGACATAGTAATTGTTTTGATTGGTTCAATCTGAATCCTGCCATTCCAGCAAGAAGTTTAATTTCCTAACCTACACAGGCTATGGAGTGCGCATGGTATCATGCAGCTTTGGCTAATTATTTTGTTGAGTGAACTGGATCACAAATCTTATCGATTAATGCACTGAAAAGAGAATTAAATATTTTTTTTTCTATGAGAACCGTGATGAGTTATTGAATGCCAACTTTTATGGTGGTACTCTTAGGCTTTGTTTGGCTTGAAGCTAAGCTCCTAACTTGATCAGTTGATCTTATTTCTTAATTTTGATTTTTTGAAAAGTTTATTTAATTAGATATGAAAAGAATAAAAAGTATTTGGTTATTGAACAAGTTTAGGAGTCCCTGAACCAGTTCAGAGAGGGTTTCTAAACTCAATGCAAACAAGACTTTATAGAACAACTTTTAGCATTCAATTGCAATTCTTTATTAATCAAACTTGTAGATAATCTTATAGGCAAAATCTGTAGGCAAAATCTAGAGACCTAGGTGGATTGCATCGAACATCTTCTCCTTTTATATGATGGTGCTTCTAGTTCATGTGTTCATTTCATCTACCCAACTTTGCCCTGAATTACCAGCATCCTGAAGTTTCACTCACAAATGAATTATCTTTGTGCTTGTAGGGAGTTCATCAATTGTGTCAAATGCATTAGAATTTTATCACCTTCTGAAGTACAACATATGAGCCAAGAGGGAGTGCAGCTCATGGATAGTTTGGTTCAACCAGTTCAATAAGATCTCATCTACTGAAGCTTGGATCTCCATGCATCATGAAGAGAATCCAAGAAAGTTGGAGCACTGTGTAAAGCTGTCGATTTGCTGTGTAGAAAGTGAATCAGCATGTTTATAGGTCTCGCGGTTGAACTTTTCCATTCTTTGATCAATGTATTAATAGCAACAGCGTTTGTAGTCAAGAGGCACGTTTCAATATGTTAGGATTGTATCTTGTTATAATCTCGTTATCTTTTATATGATACTAATCCCATAGTTCGCAAGTAAATAGAGCATTTTGGTTGTTAATTTCTTCAAATTTGTAATGCATCTATGAGTCCCTTCTCACACGTATCAAAATGCTATGATAACACCCACGGCAGGACATATCAATCCTTGGTCCCTTTGGAGATGAAATTGTCACTTTGCACCAAAGGCGTTTTAATAACGTTTAGCTGAACAAGGTTATTTTGGTGATTGAGCTAGTGGCATTTTTCATAGATAATATGGAAGGTTAGGATATAGCAGTCTAGTACTTTATACGAAAGATAAAATGCTATCTTATCCAACAATTTATTTGAGAATAATACATACAAATTTTATTGATTCAATCGAAATATAATATCTCCATCCACTTTATCGTATTCCAAAGTACACTTTATTACTTATGTACAACCTTTGTTAACAAAGTAGATTATTAAAGTTAAGGTAAAAGTCTCTAAAAAGAAATTCAGAAGGTTTTATAAGTATTTATAACATGAGCCCCGAATCAAATCAAAATTTCTTGGTCCACCCTGTCCATTTGAAAAGTGAGCGTTCATATATATAAATATATATACATATCAAAGACTCTTTGAGGAGGAGTTTCAAGTGAGCTTTCATATATATATATATATATATATATATCTCGGGGTGTGAACTTGTTCTGATGCACTAGAGAAGATGTAACCGATACAGGAGTGCAGGCAAGCGTCTTCCAGTAAGTCTCAAGCTCCCTTTCTCTTCTTTTCTTTTTCATCCTAATTGAAAATTTTGGGGCATTGGAAGTTTAGTTTCTCTTAAGTAATCTTGAAGGCTCTATTTAGTTCTATAATTATATATATCTATCAAATGAGTGGGTATGACTTTAAAAAGATAGAGCTTTATTTATAATATAATCAAAATGTAGGGTGATGTTCGTAACTTTTGCCCCATTTTAAATGGTTCTAGTTGTGCTATGAGTAACCGCTGGGATTTGAACTAATGATAATTCATATAATATGAGCCCCTTTAACTATCTTATCATTATCTAATTGAGCCATAAGTTTTCTTTTAGGTTATCATGGGCTTTAGATTGATGTTTTTTATAAAAGTTTTCTTTCACATTCAAGCATGCCTGAAAGGAAACAACTTTGAAGAGACTAAGGACTTCATCTTCTTCAACACCTTCATCACCACCAAATATTTGTAACCACGAATGTTCTTCACCTGGTCTTAGAATGTGGTGTGTTATCTATGTAAATGAGCATATACACAAATGCTGTTAAGATTTTTAGTTTGAAGATTTTAAATTTTAAAGAAAATAAGTCATGTTGTTTGAAGGGCGTTCTAACCCACTGCACCCTGATAGTCGTTCAAAGATACATATGCATACTTTTGGTCGTTGGAACGTGCCCTGACATCCGTTCAAGGAAAGATACATAGGAGTATATTTGGATGTTCGAAACCTTGGAAAGCATTCGAAGATACAAAAACTTCAAGTCAAGCATTCAAACTGGGCATACTTGCGTTCGAACAGAGTTGCAAAATTTTTGCAAAATCTGGGAGTCTGTGAGATCTGATCTGACTAGTATTTGGACTTATCTTGAATATGTACTTAAGGGTTAGTATGTCTTAACCCTAAAGGCCATTGGTCATTACTTTGAAGAGATTTTATTGAAGAAATATTGATTTCTGCCAATGGAGGTTTTGATCATCTTCATCATATGAAAGTATTCATCTTAAGGGTCAACAAGACTAAAGATCAATCTCAATGGTTTGATTCGAGTTTAGATTCGTAATTTTTTTTTACTTATTTGAGTTTTCTTTACATAAAAATCTTAGTATTCATCTTTGCTTAATCCTCTAATTATTTCGTATTTTTATCTACTTAAGTAAATATTTTGTAAATTGTGCCTAGGGTTTAATTTATTTTTTTCAATGTGTAACTTTGAGACATTTATGTTGTTTATGTTGTGTTGCAACGTTAATAGCAATATTGCATTTTTTAGAGTTATGCAGAGGAATGTTGCTTAGAGCAATGTTGCTACACTGCATTTTTTTAGATAGTTACACGGTCTATTGAATTAGGGTTGTTGCAATGTTAGTACAATGTAGTTATGTTATATAAGGCATATAAGGCATCATTGTTATTGGACTGTAGCAATTTACAGCTTATTTATTAACTACAGCATCAATACCAGTATTGGGCAAGTTTGTACATTTTCCAGCATACGGTAAATTAGCATCAATAGCAAACATTGACCAAGATTGGACATTGCCAACATCAGGTAATATAAAACTGATAAACTATATTTTACAAACGTTAGCTTGTATATTGCCAAAATGATAAACAAAGCGGCCCAAGTTGCAAATAAAGCTTTGAAATAAATTCTTTTTTTTTTCTGAGTTTTTTGCACCAAAAATTCACTTAAGTATGGCTACCCAATTGAAGAGACCTTAATTAATGACTTTAAATAAAACAGTCATTTGTTTATTTTGTTCCTTCATATTTGAAAAATAGAATAGGGTTTTGTTTGGAAATATCCATCATAGCTAATGTTTTTCTATACGCTACGGTTTTCAGTTCATCGATCATTTCCTTCCTTGAAATTTTGTCTAAAGTTTTATCAAAAGCTGTTCTTCATCACCGGTAAGCAAGCGAGATCTTGCACTTCGTTTTCTCGATATTATTTTATTATTTAGCATTACCAATGTATATATATGGTTGTTAATGTTGACATTTAGTAGCATTGTTAAGTTATTTTACAATGTTTTGAGGTTATTATTTAATTTTTTTTCTTCTTAGATTTTTGTCAGAGTTCGTTGATTTTATCCGTATTCTGCAATGAAGAATTTTCCAATTTATAAGGTATTAAGAAAGCCCTTTTTATTTTCTGAGACTATTTATTGAGAAAGCCCTCTTGATTTTGTGAGACCATTTATTGAGAAAGCCCTCTTGATTTTGTGGGACCATTTATTTAGAAGATTTTGTGGGACAATTTAGTTAGGTTTTCATTTTGTTTTCAGTTAATAATACTAGGACCACTAGTTTGTACAGTTATATTTGCATTTAGGGATTATTAGTAAATGTGAAAAGATATGAATAGTTGTAATGTTACTTTCATAATTAAATTACCAAAATGCTAGTTATAATTTTAATTTCGTAGTTTTATTGATAAAATTCATCCTTATTATTTTGGTTTTGCAGCTTATTGTCAAACTTGTAAATTATTATTTTGGTTTCGTAGTTTACTGACAATATTTGTATTTGTTATTTGCATTTTAATTACCAAATGAGATGTATATTTTGTGTGTCGTATACTTATAATCCTGTTGGTTGTTTGAAATCTTATGTTCGTATGATATGCGCAGATAATTTGAATTAATCTTATAACAAATACCAAGAAGAGAAATTCTACTAATCGTGGTGAAGACAAAAAGCATGAACCGAAGGAAATTCAATCAAGTTAGACCCTTTTATAAAAAAGGAAGAGGGATTCTGATGATAAGTTTCAAGGCAACTGAACCTCTCCATCAAAGAAGTTTGACAAGGCCACAGATGGATCTGATTCTAAAAATTGGTGGAGAAATAATGAGTCTTCAAATTGTGCATGATTGCTTTATGATGTTATATAAGTAAAATAAAGAAGATGTTCAAGATCATTTATGATTGATATATGGAGATTGCTTCCAAAATACCTTTCAAATTTTTATTTAATTTTTCTCATGCCGCATAGTGGATACCACTCCTTTGAGAGGTAGTTAAAGGATGGAGGAGTGGATCAACATTTGTTTATGGGGAATTTAAGCTTTAGTTGAAGGTAGTGAAAACTGTCGTAATTTCTTGATTACCATTAAATGGTGAAAAGGTAGTCATCAACACTAACAAGTAGAAAAGTGAATGCCAAATGATACGACATTCTTTTTATAAAGAGATATTTCATTTGTGGAATAACAATAACGAAAAAGCAAATGGAGGTTGTGTTGGAGAAGTTGTCACTCTTGGAAGATGAAGAGAGCATCATTGATTTTGTTAAAATATATATCTTACTTTGGATTTTTCTAACTATCTTTATTTTCCTCATCAAGATTTTATTTCTAGACCGTTGCCAAATTTTGAATCCCAAGTTCCTTGATATGACTCTGATAAGATATGGAACCAAAGATAAGCTACGCGACAATTCTTTCAAGATCTGAATGTATTACAAGAATCAGTCTGCGCAACTCTGAGAAAATATTCTTCAAATATTCTCTGGTAGTTAGAAAATTACGAAAATAATTGGGTTAGATCCATAACTTCCTGATATACAACTTTTATATTTATGCCCTTCACATATTAGAACTGTAGAAGGGATAAAAATACGGAATAACGTGAGTGATGGTGGTGGTGACGGGTGGAGTGGATGTTAGGGTTATGAATGTGTATGGAGATGAAGATGGATTGTGGAAGTGGTTAAAGGATGTAGACGAAAGGAACGAAGTAGTCAAGATCCTAAAGAAGAGGGGTGGCTCGACAGTCGAGGGAGATTAGAAGTTAGGAGAAGTCCTGCCAACGGTAGAGGTGGAAGGTTGATGAAGAGGGAGGAGAGAAAAGTCTAGAGAGAAGATAAGAGGTAAGAAATCAATAATCCAATAGCATAATAAATTTGGCTGCCATCCACATATAGAGGCTAGCCAACAAGTCCTAAAACAATATGAAACCATAATTCTAGAGGATTCTCGTCGATCGCGTTTGAACGCGCCCGATCGTGGTCGAATGCACCAAAACACATTCTCTGTATGTGTGAATACGATGCAGGCATTCGAACACGAGCATTTGAACTCGCCCGACCGCGTTTGAACGCACCATATGCGTTCTCTGTATTTGCGAACTTGATGCAGGAGTTCGCAAGGGCGTTCAAACACGACCTCTCTTGTGTTTGAACGCGACCTACAGAAATTTTATTTTAATGAAAATAAACACCAAATGCAATAAAAAAATATCCTAACTAAGTGTATCAGACTCCTAGAATATTCCGATGGGCTAGTGTTATGAAGTTTCCAAAAGTTATTTATTACACAGTTATTTTAATTTTGTGCACGACATGCTTGTGTAAACTTTATCTTTTGCAAATCTTTCATCCCATTCAACTTACTCTAGAGGAAAAATGAATGGTTAAAATATTGGATCATGGATTAGGTGAAATTCTATTGAGAATAAAATCTATGTGTTGAGAAAAGGAAAATAGTCATCTAGGTATAGTTTGAGTTGTACACAGAATTGTTTATATTAGATTACTAATAATTAATTTGTAAGAAAATTTATTTTCTTCAAGAGAGGGTAGTCCCCATCTTGTTTGGTTGGGGCACTACACCAGTGGAGAGGGGCTCTTCCCCTCCCCACGAGAGCAAGCCTCTTGCCGGTGGCCAACTGACGCAGGACCACCGCAGGCAGAAGGGGAAGGAGGAGGGAAGTAAGACGCTCGAAGTGCCATACCAGAACCATCGGTCATTGAAAAGAGGGAGCAAGGGAGGAAGACTCACAAATGACGACGGGTTCACCAACTTCGGTCACAATAGTGGTAATCATGACAGTAGTCGGATGGGGGGTGGGGAGAGGGGGGTGGAGGAAGGAGTTGGTGTATTGAGGAGAAGAAAGGTGGAGGGAGAGTGAACCGAGAGAGGAGGGGGGAGAAAATAGAGAGAGAAGGAGAGAAAAGGGCGGTGACCCACTACCCAAGGCCTGACCATCATGCACGTCGTCATTGCCGTACGTAGGGGGGTGGCTTGGCTTGCCCCTCCCTCACCTCAGCCTGTCAAAAAAGTTCCTTTCTTAGGCCGCCTCCCCCTCTTAAAATTTATTTATTTATTTTTTATTCTTTTTGGGTGTTACATCTCTATCACTCTTAATAAAATTTAAATCTGAAATTTGATTACTCACCTGTCAATTCAAAAAGGAAAGGGTAGGATGTCCTCATCTCTTCCTCGATCTCCCACGAGGCCTCCTCCACCACGTGATTCATCCGGAGTACCTTGACCAAAGGTATGGTTTTGGCTTTCAGTGTCTTCATCCTCTTGTCAAGAATTTGCACCGACTACATGTCCTCTAATGTTTGAATATCATGCTACATCTATTCGTTCGTCTGAGGGTGATATGCTATGCTGTACTATAATTTGGTCCCAAAAGACATGTAGATGACGCCAAAATCAAGACACAAATCTAGGGTCATGACTAGAGGTGATAGAGATAGGAAACCCATGTCGACAAAAGACCTCATCCTTGAATTGGAAGGCAAGCTGCTCCATCGAGTCAATGATGTTGACAGATAGGAAGTGCGCCGACTTAGTTAATCTGTCCACAGTAATCTAGATAGCATCTTTGTTTCTTCTTGTCTTGGCATCCTAGTAACAAAGTCCATAATAATGTGCTCCCACTTCCATTTAGGAATAACCATTGGTTGAAGGGTACTAGCAGGCCTTTGATGCTTAATCTTCACCTGCCGACAAATTAGACATCAAGTAACAAACTTTGTAATGCTTCTCTTCAAACCTGGTCACCAAAAATATCTTTACAAACTATGGTATATCTTGGTCTCTCTGGGATGCATGGTATACGCAGGCTAACAGGCTTCTACCAAGATTTCCTCTTGCACCCCCCAGCCTTAGGTATACATAATCTTTCTCCAAACCTTAACACTCTAGATGGGTCCAAACCAAAATAGATCCTCCTGCCACTCAACACCTACTAGATGATCCGAAAAAAGGTGGGGTCATCTCCCTGGGCCATCTTAATCCTATTTGGAAGGGTGGGTTTGGTAGCCAACTGGGCAAGAAGTCTCCTCCCTCCCTTCCAGGTTAGAATTGGAGTGTCCAGTTATTACAAGTCTCTTAGTAGGATCGGTTGCTCGATAAGAAGAAAAGCAAAGCAAGGTTGTTGGAGGATTTCCTACACAACAGATCAGCCATAACATCAAACCCTCTAGAGTGATAATTAATGGTGCAATCATAATCATTTACTAGTTCCAACCACTGCTGCTGATGAAGGTTCTGCTCCTTCTAAGTGAATATGTACTTGAGGCTCTTATGATTAGAAAATATTTCACATTTCTCCCTATAGAGATGGTGTTGCCAAATTTTGAGGGTGAAAACAACCGTGGTCAACTCCAAGTCATGAGTGGGGTAGTTCTTCTTGTAGTCTATTAATTGTCGCAATGCATAGGCTACTATCTTCCCATCTTGCATTGGCATGCATCCTAAGCTGCGGATGGATGCGTCACAACAGACCTAGAATATGACCCCACTCCTTGTCGCTGTGAGGACATAGTCTAAAGTCGATCGATGCTTCAACTCTAGGAATCTCTCCTCGTATTTTAGGTCCCACACAAACCATTGGTTCTTGCAAGTGAGCCTAGAAAGAGGGGAAGTGATTTTTGAGAATCCCTCGACAAAGCACTATAATAGTTGGCAAGCCTAAGGAAACTTTAGACCTCAGGGACACTAGCTGGCCGCTTCCACTCCATCACCGCCATGATCTTCGATTGGTCCACCCCGATGCCATCTCTGAAATCAACATAGCCTATGAAGACTACCTCCTGGAACTAAAACTCACATTTCAAGAATTTGGCAAAAAGACATTCCTTTCTAAGGTCTACAACACCAATTGAAGATGTTGCTCATGCTCTTGCTCGCTGGATGAATAGACCAGAATGTCACCAATGAACACCACCACAAATAGATCCAAGAATAGGTGAAAGACCCTATTCATCAGGTCCATGAAAATGGATCGTGCATTGGTCAAGCCAAAGAGCATCACTAAAAACTCATAGTGACCATGCCGTGATTTAAACGAATGAGTAGCCCCTGGATCAAGCGCTATAAGGAGTTGAACTGAAAGTAGAACTGCCTGCTAGATACAGATAATAACCTAGTCTCGACTATGAAGATGGGTCACTCGACCTCGAGCTCAAACTAGAATGGCGAGCATCACGACCTCAGCCCTAACAACATTGATTTGTCTCTGCCCTAGTTTCATGCCCTCTGCTCCTAATGTCGAGTCTTAAGCTTGTTACAATTGCATTTGAGGAAGAAGATTGTCGATCTGAGTTGCTATTTTTGGACAAGACTGAACATGAAACTTTTGAAGGTAGTGGGGATTGATTTAACCATTGAAATGATCTAAGATATGGATATGTTGTTCCTTTAGAAGTTAGAAATCCAACTCAGCTAAAATCTCGTTGATTGATAGGTAGATCAAAATGGAGGAAATAATGATTGAAGGTAAGGAGATGGCAGGATGGACGTGGTTGATGGAAAATGGTGGTATGGTTAGGGTTCAAATTAAAAAGTGGATAATGGCTATGGAGGATGGGGATAGTACCTTGAACAAGACTAGTTGGGAGAAGAGAGCTTCCAAGTATGGCTGGTCGCTAGAGTGAGGAAGGAGAAGCGACAGAGGATTAACCTCAGTCGAAGAAGGAAGCTTAGGGTGAATATCAAGGGGGAGAAAGGAGGAGGGAGAAGGTTGACTCAAGCCTAGATGCAAAATAGAAGCTCTATAATCAATAATCTCAAAGTGGCTCATATTCTACATATTTCGAGGCTAGCCAATTGTCCAAAAACTATAAGCAAACTCTAATATGAAGCAATTTAATCGACATTCGAATGCCCTTCAACTGCTTTCGAAAAGCCAAAAATAGGGCTCTCTAACGCTGTGCAGGTGTTCGAGCATACTTCAACCATGTTTGAATACACCAGCTAGAAGTTTTCTTATTTTTATCCAAAATAAAATAGAAAATGATCTAGTTCGAGGTGGATTGGTCATGTCCAATCTATATCATAATCATGGAGTGCAACAACCCACTATGCCTCCCTCGTGTTGTCCTCAAGGTGCAAAGTGGGGAAACGATCCATTAGGTTATCCTACATCTCCCACATCGCCTCGTCGATGGTCCATCCAAGCTACTCAATTGGAACCTCCATCATCATGCTCTGGTGGTAATCCTTTCAGCTCCTCAAAGAGGACTAAAATCTCCTATGGAAGATGAGCTAAATCATTAGCTATACTTGCTCGATGTGTCTCCTCAGGCTCGGAAGGAGCCAATTGCATCAAAAAGGCCTATTCAGTGATGCTTGATAAGCCTTGAAGTGGCTGCAAGAATGCTTCATAATGCGGTCAAATGCCATCAAGTCACACTATCATGTTGTTGAGCTTGAAGGTAAGGCACATCTTACCAAAATCAAAAGTGACTAGCCCCAAGCTCTGCCACCGATGCGTCCCCAAGACGATGTCTGCTCCTCGGAGTGTAATCGGATACAAGTCCATGACAAATGAATCCCCTTGGACTCGCACCTAAATATCATCGCAAATACTATCAATTCAAAGCGTCGTCCCATCGCCAATGGTGACATCCAATCCTACTATTAGTTCGGAAGTGTGCAACATCTTTTGAACTAGCCGCTCATCTAGGAAGTTGTGTGTACTCCTCATACGCACGGTATGATTCCTAATGATGTCGTCCACCTGTAGGGTCATTGTTGGTGTCACGGCTTCTAAGTAGGCATGTAACAAGATGACTGCCTTTTTATCTCTTTGAGTCTAGCTCCTTCTTGGTCACCAACTGTTGCTCATTCTCGTGCTGGTTTTAATAGCTACCTCATTCTCATGCACATCCTCCTTGGCCTCTCCATCGATCAACATCATTGTATTGGTCGGCCGTGCACAACGGTGTCCCGGGGTGAACTTCTCATCGCAGCGGAAGCACAATCCTTTGGTAGGTGTTAGAGTGCATAGTGATTCTAGGGGCTATTCTCACATCATTAGAATTGCGAAAAGGTGGTCACTATCCAACTATAGGCAGGTAATCCGAGTCATTGAGTGCATGCGTCGACTTTGATTGTGGCTTGCTACTCTATGGTTGCCTCGAGAGCCCTCTAAGTGCTTGATGTTTATCCTCCATGAGCATCACATCCTCCATGACTTGCCCTAGATTTGTAGGTCCTAGTGCTCACTTTGGCTTGAATGTCCTCTCATAAGCCAGCGGTAAAGGTGGATTTGAGCTATGTTCGACCATGGTGGTATACATTGACTGTACATCTAACCGTTGTATTTTGGACCGTCTTCATCAAGATAGCATGGAAGTCTTCATAGCCTGATGATTCAAACCATTTATAGACCAAGCTGTGAAAATCTGCCCATGTTTCAATTGACCTATGAGTGGTAGTTGATCGAAACTATCGTAACGCCACATCTTCGAGATGGAAGGATGCGAGGAGAACATTTTGGTCCTCATGTGTGCCTTGGAAGACAAAGTATTGTTTGGCATGCTATAGCCAATCAACCGGATCTCCACCTTGAAAAAATTAGAAACTCCAATCATACGGTGCGGCCACAGATGTCGATATTGTGGTTGGGGTCGAATCTTGCTCCAACTCTAATATGAGATAGGTGCTCCTCTGGCTATACGTGATTCCTCTGACATCCTATATCAGCTCCTCAATCATCAAAAAATTATAAAATAAATCCTAATACAAAATAACTTAATCAGCAGACATTTGAACAACCAAAAATAGGATTTTGCATGTGTGAATACTATGCAAGCATTTGAACACACCAGCTAGAATTTTTCTTATTTTTATCCAAAATAAAAATATAAAATGATCTAGTTTGATATGGGTTAGTCATGTCTAATCCATATCATAGTCAAGGATTGCAACAAAGCCCTCCAAAAAAATGCTCAGCTCTGACCTCATCATTAGGAACCAGATATGTGACAAAAAGAGATAAACCATCAAAGGTTGCCTCATACTATGCTACGGTCATACTTCCTTCCTTCAAATCATTGAAATCCTTTCACAGCTTATTCCTCACTACTATGGAAAATATTTCTAGTTGAAGGTCTCTCAGAAAATGGGCCAAGTGATGGTCTCTGACCCAGGTGTTAGCCAGATCAACCTCTTTATCACCTGCCACCATCGCTTGGCATCACTATGGAAGAGGAAGGTAGCGAAAGTGACCCATTGCTGCTCGGGGCACTCTAGAGTGTCCAAAATATTCTCAACATCCATCAACCATCTATTGGCCTCCAACTGCTTCGTAGCGCCATTGAAAATGGAGTGTTTAGCTACATAAAATTATTCAAGGATGTCCTTCCTTCACTACTCTCCAGATAGCTGGGTGCCTCATTGGTTGTGAGGAGGCTGCAAATGTCTCAATGCTGACCACTAAAGCATCTACATTGGGGTTCCCTATTGGGGCTGATGCTCCCTCTAGAATGGTGGCACGACAACGATAGGACAACATTCTAGATTTCACGAAACAACAAACTAAGTTATTGTCTAGGAGGAAGCACATAGTTATTGGCAGCTAGCTAGGTATACTGTCACATTGTAATAACTCGTCCCCGCCAAGTGACTGTCGCAAGGGTTATCCCTCCCCATGAACGTCATGTGGGGATTAGGTGCCTAATGACATACCATTGAGAATGAAGAGACCCAAAATAAAATGGGAGCTAAGAGGGGCCTACAGGATAGCAAATCCATCCAAATACATTAGAAAAGGTAAAAACCCTTACAAGAGTATATGCTAAAAGTAAGATATAACAAGGGGACAACATAAACCCTTTATACAAATAATAAAGAAAGAGTATGAAAGGAAAGGGGACTATCGCCTTACAAGGTAAACAACTCCTAAGCATCTCGTTAGGGCTTAATAAGGTAAAATATGACTAGAAAAATGTAATCGTAAGAGGGGTTATCATATTAAAGCATTGCGATGAATACATGTGACAATCAAAATAATAGCAATTGTGTCAGGCAGCATATTAAACAAACATGTGTCACTATGGTAAACAAACTATCATGTCATAGATTTTTATGCTATCATACATCACATTAAGCAATAATAACAAGGGTTAATAGATCACTTGCCTAGATTGGCTAAAAATTCCTTGACAATAGGTAGTGCCACTCTAATCACGGCCTACTCTGGCGAGTGCTGGTCTTAGGGAGCTCTACGACAGAATCACTAGGTCAGCACCTACTTCGAAGTTCAAAGGGGTAGTGAAAGAGGGAACAAATTAAAAAAAAAGATAAAAAGAAGGGAAGAAAATGCCCACAAAGGGCACAGACTCTGCTAATAGAAAATCGAGCTTGGGCCATGCCCAACCCAATTTTAAAAAGGGACTGGGCCAAGCCTAGCTCGAGATAGGGCTGTCGAGCTAGGCCAGACCCAGCTCTCGCTAGCGCACTCTCATTGGGCAAAGCCCAGCTTGATTTGGGTGCGCTTAGGCTGGCACCATCTAGCTCGACTTGAGCGCGCTTGGGCTAGCATCATCCAGCCTGATGGGCAGTCCCCAATCTAACCGGCTAGGGCACTACACTAGTTGGAAAGGGCTCTTCTTCCCTCTCCCTGCTTGACACCATCTGATGTGAAGCAGGTCTGATCAGCTTGCATCATGATGACATTGGATTCGATGGATCAAGTCTAGTTATTTTATATATTCTGCTTATGTAATTTAGTTAGAATCTAAATAGGTTAGAGTTTATCTAATTAGCTAAGTTCGTTAACTTCTACACAATTTTAGAAAAATATTCTATAAATATTTATCAGTTGACCATATATTATCAGACCACATGGAGAAGATCAAAGACCTCATAATCTATAACTTTTATATTTAAGATTTCTCCAGATTATGACACCATCTGTGGCATAATGAAGAAACATTCTAAGAAGGATAAGGAATGCTGATTTAGCTAAGTTATATTTATCTCTAGATCATGTTTATCTTTAATGTAAATCCTTAAGGCAAGCCTAGTTAAGTCATATAAGCCACTAAGTCAAGTTCAATTAAGTCATATAAACCTCTAAGGAAAGTCCATATTCGAGTTCTATAACCCTTTAGAGCTAAGTCGGAGTAGGACTCATTGTACTCGATCTCTATATATAGAGGGGCTGAACTTTATTCATCTAAGTATCCAAGCATTGAGAATTAATTGACTTTAGTTTTTCTTATTCTCGCATTTAACATTTTAGTTATATCATCTTTATTTTCCTAGGAGTTGATCTAAATTAGAAATCGAAAGTCTACCTCCAACCCATAGCAACGGTCACCTCCAGCAGCCACCCTACTAAATGGCCATCCACTACCGCCCTTGACCTTGCTCCACTATTTCAATTATATTTTTTCATCCAGACATCCAATTGATATGAAACAAAAGCCATTAGAACCCTATCTCGTGAGGCAACTACCACTTAAATTTTCATAAATTTTTTACATTCGAATCAGTCTAGATATGGTCCATAACAATTAGTATCAGAGCCGTCGTTCCTTGGACTATAGTGAACATATGATCCAAAGCTAAACCAGTAGAGATCGAGTCCATGGAGGACCAAGAACTCATCTTAGTGCTTATAAAGGTTTCCTTAGTACCAATAGCAGCAGCCAGCAATGAGCCACATGTGTGAGCGAAAGCATTGGTAGAGTCCATCAACTCGTTGCGAGAATCATCGAAGAGAGCAATGGAGAGCTCCGAGAGGATTAGGAAGGCTGTCCAACCCTTGATGGCAATTATCCTAGCTCAACACCACCCCTATGCGCAGCTAAAACCACCGGCCACATCGAAACCAGCCATCCTCGGTGAGACAACATCCACCCTTGAAGGAGATGTTGGAGAGCTCCAAACCGCCACAACCACTCCTCCTCTAGCCGCGATGGAGGTCCCTCCACCACCGCAGACCCTCCAAGCCACCCCAATCGCGCCAAAGAAGCCCATTGCAATGGACTCAATATCTTCTTATAGGTTCTACGGTATCAATGATAAGGCTATGGAATGATTCCTTCAAAATCTAGATTTATTGTAGGAAGCAGTTCGTGCAACCAAGGAAAAATATTCATCAAATATTCTCCCGCAGTTAGAAAATTACTAAACCCTTACAAGGAATCAATCCGTATCTCTTTGATCTACGTTTTTCGTGTTTATGCTCTTCACAGACTCAAAATGCAACTAGGACAAAAATACGATATATTGCGGATGATGATGGTGGTGACGAGTGGAGTGGATATTAGGGTTATGGATGATAATAAAGATGAGGGTGGATGGTTGATGTTGTTTAAGGGATAAAGACAAAGGGGAAGAAGTGATCGAGATCCCAAGAAAGAGGGAGGACTCGACAGACGAGGGAGATTAGAAGTTAGGAGAGACATTGCCAATGGTAGAGGTGGTAGGTTGGTGAAGACGGAGGGAGATTAGAGTAGAGAGAATAGAGAGAAGATAGGAGGCAAGAAATTAATAATCCAATAGCATCCTGATTTTGACTGCCATCCACACCTTTATAGAGGCTAGCCAACAAGCCAAAATATAATTATTAACCCTAATTCTAGAAGATTCCAGCCGATCGCGTTCGAACGCACAAAAGGTTATTCTCTATATGTGTGAACTCGATGCAGGCGTTTGAACACACATTTTGCATTTTTTATTTTTGTGAACCTGATGCAGGTGTTCGCAAGGGCATTCAAACGCAACCTCTTCCCTATTCAAACGCGACCTACATGAATTTTATTTTAATGAAAATAAATAACTAATTTAATAAGAAAAGACTCTAAACTAAATGTATCAGCCGCCCACCACGCTTCCCCCACCTTGTCCTCAAAGTGAAAAATTGAGGAAATGCTCTAAAATATCAGTCTCCAACTCCCATGTCGCCTCATCAGATGGCTTGCAAAGTCACTAGACTAAAATCTCCATCTCTAATCCGGTACCATGTCATCGTCGACGCCTAGCAAGTACACGAATTGACTCTACGATCTCAGTCTCCTCTAACGGCTCTGGTAGAACTGATCCAACGACCTCATGATCTCCAATCCGCTCCCTTAGCAATAAAATATGGAAGATAGGTGATAGGTTCTACGGTACCAAAAGATAGGCTTTGATACTAATGATGCATTACAGTACCCAAAAGATAGGCTACGGAACGATCGCTTCAAGATCTGGATTTATTATAGGAATTGGTCAGTGCAACCATGGGAAAATATTCAACTATTCTCTGGTAGTCATAAAATTATGAAACAAACTGAATTAGATTTGTAACCCGCTAATCTACAATTTTTGTATTTATACCCTTCACAGATTTGAACTGCAACTGGGACGAAAACACGAAAGAACGTGGGTGATAGTGATGGTGACGGGTGGAGTGGATGTTAGGGTTATGGATGATTATGGAGATGAAAGTTGATGGTGGATATGGTTAAGGGATATAGACGAAGGGGAAGAAGTGGTCGAGATCCCAAAGAAGAGGGAAGACTCGACAAACGAGAGAGATTAGAAGTTAGGTGAGACCTTGCCAACGATAGATGTGGTAGGTTGGTGAAGAGGGAGGAGAGAGATTAGGGTAGAGAGAAGATAGAGAGGCAAGAAATCAATATTCCAATAGCATAATGAATTTGGCTGCCATCCACATATTTATAGATGCTAGCCAACAAGTCCTAATAACAATAAATAACCCTAATTCTAGAGGTTTCCAGCCGATCGCATTCGAACGCGCCCGATCACGTTCAAACGCACAAAAGGCGATCTTTGTATGTGAGAACGCACAAAAGGCGATCTCTATAAAAGACGATCTCTATATGTGCTAACGCGCTATAGGTGTTCGCAAGAGCGTTCGAACGCAACCCCTTCTGCGTTCGAACGCAACCCTTTCTGCATTCGAACGCGACCTACAAGAATTTTATTTTAATGAAAATAAACAACTAATGTAATAAGAAAAGACTCTAAAAAGGTGTATCAACAAGATGCACTCCCGACCCCTCTAGTAGCTCCAAACGATATGCAACCGGACCAATACGCTATAACACCCAAAACGGACCGAAGTAGCGATGTGCTAACTTTTGGTTTCGCATTGGACGCAAGGTCACCTGTCGATACGGTTGCACCCTTACAAACACCCAACTGCCAATGTCGAACTCCTACTCTCTATGACTATGATCATAAACTTGCTTCATGCAGTTTTGAGCAAATTTAAGATGGGCACGCAACCTCTTCAATGTGGCATCTCTATCCATCAAAGCTAAGTCCACCTCCGTCCGATCTGCAAATGCCACTGGATCATAAGCATATAATGTCAGAGCCGTGCGTCCATACACCACCTTAAATGGAGTCATGCCAATGCTGCTATGGTAGGCGGTATTGCAAGACCACTCTACCTATGGTAAGAACGCTAACAAAGCACCTCAAGTACTACTCAATGCCTCGATTGACCACCTCGGTTTGGCCATCCGTCTGTGGATGGTAAGGCAAACTAAAGTTCAATAGAGTCCCCTACAATATGAAAAACTCCATCCAAAAGTTGCTTATAAATACACAATCATGATTCGAGACAATCGTGCGTGGCATGCCATGTAACCAAGCAACATCTCTAACAAAAATTTCAGCCACTGACTTGACTGAAAATGGATGTGACAATGCTGAAAAGTGTGCATACTTGCTCAATCTGTCAACCACCACAAAGATAACAGAATAATCACGTACCAGCGGAAGACCCTCTATGAAATCCATAGAAATATCTTTCCAAACACGGTCCGGTATAGGTAAAGGCTGAAGTAATCTGGCCGGTTTTAATGTGGTTGCCTTAGCCTTTTGACAGACTTCATAAGCATGGACAAAACTCCTCACATCACGTCTCAATCCTTGCCACGTGCAAGTCTGTGATATCCTCCTATAAGTCCTCAAGACACCTTCAAGACCAGCCTCTGGAGTTTGGTGGAAGTGCTCCAATAATTTCTGTCGCAACTCATCATTTGCGGGCACCCGGATGCATTCGCGGTCTAGCAGCAAACCACCTCAGTTCTCCAACTCTGGATGGCACTCCGGATCGTCTATCACCTCTTGTAACAATCTCAAAATATCTGGGTGAGATGTACATGCATACCTCAGCTCATCAAGAAAAGGAAAAGTGGGAGAAGAATAGGCTGCAAGCTCGGCGGTGTCGGTTTGGCGTGATAATGCATCCGCCGCTCTATTTTCTGTTCCTTTCTTGTATTGAATTTCATAATCATACCCCAGTAATTTTGTGATCTATCTCTACTATGCTGGAGTGTGTATACGCTGTCCCATAAAGTATGGAAGGCTCCTTTGATTGGTTCGGATAATGAATCGCCTACCAATCAAATAAGACCTCCACTTTGTCACCGCATGCAGAATTGCCAACATCTCTCTCTCATAAGTCAATAATTGCTGAGATTTTTCAGATAAAGCCTTACTAAGATAGGCAATGGGACGTCCTTCTTGCATTAGTACAGATCTTATGCCAACACCCGACACATCACATTCTACAATGAACTCTTTGGTGAAGTCCGGTAGCGCTAAAATGGGTGTCGTCGTCATTGCTGTTTTTAATTTTTCAAAAGCTGAAGTGGCTTCATCCGTCCATCTAAAATAGTTTTTCTTCAACAAATAAGTGAGAAGAGCAGCAATCTTGCTATATCTGGTGATGAAGCATCGATAATATCCGGTCAGCCCCAAAAATCCTCGTAATCCTGTGGAGTTAATAGGAATAAGCCAAGTGGTCATGCATGCTACCTTTTGTGGATCCGCCGCTACACCTTCTGCTGAGATGATGTGGCCTAAATACTCAACTTGTGGTACTGCCCATAGGCACTTGAACTTCTTGATCTTCAGTTGGTTTTGCTTCAACAAATTCAGCACATTCTCTAAATGCCGCCAATGTGATACGATCTCACCTCTGGCTATGGAGCTCTGATACCGGCTTGATACGATCACGCCTTTTTGGTGAAGGGTCGATCTTTTCCAATTCTTGATCTGGACTAGATCTGGTACGGAACTTTGAAATAAGATCTCGAAATATTCCGCCGTTGGATTGATGTGAAAGTTTTATATGTTGTCACCCTAGAAAAGAGCTTTCCAACAAATCAAGTTTCAAGTGAATCGGAGTTGTGGATCTCGAGATACCATCCGTTTAGTGGACAAACATCAGGATGCTCTGTTTTGGATTCGTGGATGGAGGCACGAGATCCTAGGTAATGATGGTTGGTGGAGGACCGGCGTTAATGTGGTGGCACCGGTGAAAAGTGATGGTGGAAGGGTTGTGGTTGATGGAAGGATTAGGGCAAGTGTGGGATAGATTGGACGAAGGGGGAGAAGAGGGCCACCCCTAAGGGACTAGGGTGATTAGCCGGACGAGGGAGGTTAGAAGCGGCGTTGCCGGGGATTGAGAGAACGGGAGCGAAGAAGACAAAGGAGGCAAGGAAAAACTCAATCTCAATAATCAATAATCAATTTGGTTGCCTACCACATCCTTTTATAGGCTAACCAACAACTCAAATTAACCCTAAAAACACAATTTTCATCGACCGCGTTCGAACTCACTCCACCCGCGTTCGAACGCGACTTACAGAAAACTTATTTTAATTGGAATTAAACACTAAAATATGAAATAAAAATACTCCTAAAGTGAATCCATGCTCGAGACGACGTCGGTGAAGTCCGAATCGTATCAATCCACCACGCTTCCGCAACCTTGTCCTCAATGTTTGAAGTTTGTGAAGCGATCTTTGAACTCTGGCTTAAGTTCCTCCATGGTATGATCTTCTGCATTGGTTCCCCACATATCTGAAGATATAGGAAATGCTGGTGCTGAAAGAGAGGCAAGCTCACTTGTGTCCGGTTGGCGCGAAAGAGCATCGGCCGCTCGATTCTCGATCAGCAAGTTCCAAGTCAAGCTCGGTCCTATCTGTCGCCGCGAGTCTTTCGTAGGCACGCAAGATAGGGGTAGTGCGACCATAACCGCCTCAAAGGGGTTCATCCTCAGTCGAGCTTGGATACTTGTACTCCAACTAACCCAAGGTGGAATTCGGGTCCATCTACATTGAGTCAACTTGGTGTCGGGTGGTCGAACCACTTGACTCAATGTCAGTTCAGCAATAGAAATCTGGTGCATTCGATTGTGCTCGGGAGGTTGAGTTGGTGGATCCGAATTTGGTCCTCCCAATGACTCGAGTTAGGTTTAGCGACAGCCATTTGCAATAGTAGAGCTTGGTCCCCTACACAAGGAAAGCCCACAAGTGGTTGCAATGTTGGCCCCTGGTGCGGTTGATTTCCATCCAGCAACACCCTTCGTCCGTTCCTTCGAAATGTCAGTGTGAGGTTTGAGAAATAAAATGTTACGGGCCCCAAGCTCTGAAGCCATTGAGTCCCCAAAACAATGTCGGCACTTCGCAAGGCCAATGGATAAAGATCCAATGTGAAAGTTTGGCCTTGTACCTTCAATTCCACACCTCCACAAATAAAATCTGCTCGCAATGTGGTGCCATCTCCGATCATCACATCGAACCCTTCCATGGGTTCCGACTCGAGCCCAATCTTCCTAAGGAGCCTCTTGTCAATGAAGTTGTGGGTGGACCCGGTGTCAATCAAGATTCTCACTGTGGTTTTCTTGACTACCCCGTTTACCCGCAAGGTTTTTGGCGCAGCTATCCCCGAATAGGCGTGGAGGGAGATTTCGGCTATCATGTCCTCCACGGGTTGCTCCTCGCCTTCTTCTCCTTGATGTCCAGCCACATCTGCACCTTCAGCTGCAAACTCGTCCTCCGCTTCCTCCAATCCATCGATTAGCATCACCGATCCCATCGCTTTAGCGCAGCGATGCCCGGGTACAAACTTCTCATCACAACGGAAGCATAGGCCCTTGGCTCTTCTTTCTTCTACTTGGGCTGGTGTGAGTGCTCGTCCCGGACCTCTAGGTGCATACTTCACATCTTGGGATGGCTTCAAGGGTGCTCGAGGAGGTATCACCGTAGCAAAGAACCCTTGGTACTACGATAGTATTTCCCGCCGCTATGTTTGGTTGAGCTTGATTGCGGCTTCCTTGGCTCATCCAACTCTGTTTCAAGTGTATCTTCATGGCCCTATGTTTGTCTTCCATAAGCACCGCATCTTCGAAGGCCTCCTTTAAGGTTCTAGGCCTTAAAGCCCTCACATCGGCTTGTATGTCACCCCGCAGCCCGGAGATGAAGGTGCTGCGAAGTTGCTGATCCATCCATGGTGGATGACATCGGCTACTAATCCTCTCAAATTCTTCTTGGTATGACCCAACCGTGGTCTTTTGCACCGTCTTTGAGAGGAGAGCATCAAAGTCTTCATATCCCGATGCTCCAAATCGCCGTGTGATATCGGCGCAAAATTCAGCCCAAGTTTCGATAGCCTCAGTGGCATTGGCTGCTCGAAACCAATGAAGCGCCGCATCCTCAAGGTGGAAGCTCGCAAGCGTCACCTTGTACTCTTCCGCCGTTCCTTGGTATGCAAAGAATTGCTACGCCCTATACAACCAATCGATCGGGTCGCCACCTTTGAACTTGGGGAATTCGAGACGCACGACTTGTCCACGGATGCCATTGTCTCGTTCCGGATCATGTCCTTGTCTAACCGGGGGAGGATGCACCATGAAGGGTTGATGATCCCTCCTTCGGTTTTGATTAACTTGTTGTGGTTCCGGATCGTATTGACCCGCCCACGGATCTTGATCTCCAAGGCGGTCTCCATAGTGGTTCACCCGTCGGATGGGTTCACCTGCAACTGGACCTCGTGTAACCATCCTTGCTTGTCTCTGCCCATAGGGTGGTGGTAGCAGCGGCTCTTGTGGTTGCAAAGGCTGAACCGGTGGCGGTGGGTTCAAGGGGGTCGACTCGCGTTGTGGGGTCGTTGGTGCGTTCCCGTTCGACATTGCTTCTCTTGTCGCACGGATTTCCCGCATCATCTCCCTCATCATCTGGTTGTTGATGGCCATCTGCTCTGAAAGAGACCCCAACACGGCTTGAACGCTAGGTTCTTCTGTATTCTGATTAGATCGGGCGGTTAGCATCACCTATCCCAATGGTTTAGCGCAGCGATATTCGAGTACAAACTTCTCATCACAACGAAAGCATAGGCTTTTGGCTTTTCGTTCCTCCACTTGAGCAGGTGTGAGTGCTCGTCTTAGACCATACATTTAGTTAGGATATTTTCTTACTGCATTATAGCCAAACATCTTCATTGGATGTAATTGCCATTAATTATTAATTGGTATTTTACAAAATGTCACTAATTATTGGTTGCTTTTATCGACCTTTGATAAAATGCCATGAATTATATATACACCAGCATTTAGAAATGCCACTATATATTTAACAGCAATCAATAAAATGTCACTAAATGTTATAGCATATACCAATATTTTTACTAACTGTCAGTAAAAACTTTCACCGACATTCAAGTAGGCTACTACAAATATTGTAGATGCCACTATTTAGAGCTTTTAACAGCATATATTTTATGTTGCTAAATATTATAGAAATGTTGGCAATGCACAACATTGGCATGATTTTAAGCGGCATTTTGGAAAATGCAGGTGTTGATCTATAGTGGCATTTTGGCCACTTTTAGCGGCATTTCTTAACTGCAGGTATAGCCTGCATTTTTTTTGTAGTGAACATACTATCCATTAGATCAAAGGGCTAATTGATATAAGATGACCCTCCTGCCCCTAAATTATTCAAGTTAATATTATAAAGATTTAGAACATTTGAGAAATAGGTGCTCACTCATCGAATTTTGCATTTGGATTATCCTAAAATAAAAATATTAACCTGAAGATTTAAATATTAAGGAATTTCGCCTTTCCTTAATGATAACAATAGTTAATTTATGAAATTCATAGCTAAATTACAAACTTTGTCATTAAAGTATGACATATATTAATCAATAATGACTTTTATATTCAATGTCTTCATTAAAGTAAGTTGGCAAAGAATTTTGATGCATATGCTCAATGTAGTTACGAATATAAAATGTTAACTCACCCTATTATGTCCTTCTCTTCTCTCGTTCTAAACATTTGTATAGCTTGATAGAATATCAACGATAGATTATACATCTCTACAATGTCACTATCTTCAAAGATATCGACAAAAATATCGTAATTGTTTGAAGGGAATAAGTCCTTCAAATTGACTTTAAACTCACTTGAATGGATTCACATTACTTTGGAGAACTTCGACTTCAAATCTAATAATTGCATTGCCTACTTATACTTCTGTGAAGAATACGACTACCATTATAATGCAAAAATCTTCTCTTATTATCCAAAATAAAAGTACCATTATGGTGAAACAAAATCCTCACATTTCAGTCAAATAGATGTTCCATTTTTACAAATATAATAAATAAACAAGGTGAGATAAGATGATGACGACAAATTCTCAAATTGGAATAACATAAGAAGTTATACCAAGTGAATTCCATATGAGGCTATAAAACAAATTAAACAATATAACACATATCTATATTAAACAAATCGCAAATGACTAGGACACTATATACCACACTCTCCATTTTTATTATAAATTGACAAATAATGCAATCAATATAACAACAAAATACTAAAGTATGAAAGAAAATATGTTACCCGAAATTACATTTAACTCATGTAATTATTCAAATACTCATATTTCCCCTCAAAATCATAATCTAATTAACATAAGTTTTTACCAAATAAATTCAAGAAATGCATAAAAATGTTTTAAATGTCAAATCCTATTTCTAGGAAGTATATATCACAAAAGTTTAAATATTTAATGCAATAAATAGTTGACAAATCAAAGATTTAACATTTCAGTTCACATATCATGTTCAAATTTTTTTGTTGATACACTTAAGAAATTTTAAATTGACTTTTGAAAGATGTCATGCTCATTAAAGTCAAGAGAAAATAGATACATAAATATTTTTGTTAGCATATTATAAACTAAGTGGTTTGATCACATAAATTTTGAAAAGAAAATATCTAATTATAGTGTCTTAATCATTCGCTCTAGTAAAGTATTATAATATTAAATAATTCTAAAGTAGACACTAAATTGAAGTCAAATCGAACATAATTCACATACTCCATTTTTAATTCAAAATTACTCACTTTTCTGCCTTTTCTCCCCCTTGTTTTTTATGTCAAATAATAATTTTGATGCAATGACAGTTTTTATACACGAGTTATATAGTCATTTCCTTATAATGATGAAGCATTTTGAAAACATAGATGACTCATAAATGATGTAGATGTGCACATTGTCAAATTGGACACTTTCAAGATAGCTTTAACACTAATCATATGATAAATATTTTTTATTCATCTTTTAACTAGGAGAAATATTAGGAGGTGAAATTAAATTAAAAGGTCAAACAATAAATATCAACCCAATGGCTAAGATATCTAGAGAGCACTCCATTAGATAACGCTCATATAAAGATTGAATTAGAATAACTATAATGGATGTGCATAAAATGTGATAAAAAAATATATATAAGAGTAAGTTAAACACTTACAGATAATATGAAAAATGTTAATACAAGTGACTATGATACTAATAATAACTAAATAATATGGTTACTTTAATTCAATAAATGCATAACAAAATTTAATTTTAATTTTCTTATTCTTTATGGAATTTTATAAATCACACCTTATATTTTTATCTATTTTGTGATTCACATCCCGTCTTTGAGCTAACCCTTACTTTTTTACTTATAATTCTTATTTAACACCCTCCGTTAAGTTAAACGGTACCAGTAAAAAAACATTCCGTTATAATATATGAAATAATTATAAATACATAAATTACCTATGCCTTATTCAAAGAAGTGCGATGCAGGCGTTCGAACGCGTGATCGAACGCGTCTGTCGGTATTTGCGAACGCGATGCAGGCGTTCACAGTGCGTTCGAACGCACCGCGTTCGAACGCGCAATACATTCTTTTCTCCACGTTCACAACCCCGTTCACAAACCGCGTTCGAACTCACTCCACCCGCGTTCGAACGCGACTTACAGAAAACTTATTTTAATGGAAATTAAACACTAAAACATGAAATAAAAACACTCCTAAAGTGAATCCATGCTCGAGACGACGTCGGTTAAGTCTGAATCGTATCAATCCACCACGCTTCCGCAACCTTGTCCTCAAGGTTTGAAGTTTGTGAAGCGATCTTTGAACTCTAGCTTAAGTTCCTCCATGGTATGATCTTCGCATTGGTTCCCCACATATCTCGAAGATATAGGAAATGCCGGTGCCGAAAGAGCGGCAAGCTCACTTGTGTCCTAGGTTGGCGCGAAAGAGCATCGGCGGCTCGATTTTCAATCCCCTTTTTGTAGACTAATTTGTAGTCATACCCAAGGAGTTTCGTGACCCACCGTTGTTGGGCTGGGGTGTGCACACGTTGCTCCATGAAGTAGGGTAAGCTACACTGGTCCATGCGGATAGTAAATCGTTGGCCAATCAAGTAGGGTCGCAATTTGGTGATGGCGTGTAGAATCGCTAGCATTTCGCGCTCGTAGGAAGATAGCTGTCGCGACTGACTTGACAATGCTTTGCTCATATATGCCACGGGTCTGCCCTCTTGCATCAAAACTGCTCCAATACCCTCACCCGAAGCGTCGCACTCCACCACAAAGGGCTTGCCGAAATCTGGTAGTGCTAGAACTAGAGCTGTAGACTTAGCTGTCTTCAAGGCTTCGAAGGCCTCCGTTGCTTTGCCCGTCCATTGAAACCCACCTTTTCTGAGTAAGGAGGTCAGCGGGGCAGCAATTTTGCCATAGTTGGCAACAAATCGCCGGTAGTACCCTGTCAATCCAAGGAATCCCCTCAATTCCCTCTGATTAGTAGGAATCGGCCAATCCACCATATTCTTGATCTTGCTTGGGTCGGCTTCCACTCCTTTTACAGAGATTATATGCCCCAAGTACTCCACTCTTGACTCTCCCCAAAGACACTTGCTCATCTTAACTTTTAGCTGGTTTTGTCGCAAGATATTTAATACCTCCCGCACGTGCCGCAAGTGCTCACTCCAATTCTGCTGTATACTAGAATATCATCAAAGAAGACGAGCACGTACCGACGCAAGAGTGGACGGAAGAGGTCATTCATCAGCCCTTGGAAGGTGGCCGGTGCATTGGTGAGCCCAAACGGCATGACTCGGAACTCATAGTGGCCATCGTGAGTTCGGAACGCCGTTTTGTGTACATCTTCAGGGTCGACTCGGATTTGATGGTATCCCGCTCTTAAGTCAAGTTTGCTGAAGTAGGCCGACCCTGTGAGCTCATCCAGCAACTTCTCGATCACCGGTATTGGATACCGGTCCTTGACAGTAATTGCATTCAAGGCTCGGTAGTCGACGCAAAATCGCCAACTCCGGTCTTTCTTCCGAACCAGCAAAGACCGGCGATGAGTAGGCACTTCTACTCGGTTGAATAATCCCTTGCTCGAGCATTTCCTCCACCAATTTACTGATCTCTTCCTTCTGGACATGCGGGTACCGATAGGGTTGGACATTCGCAAGTTCCGCCCTGGAATGATTTGGATGCGATGGTCATGACGACGGTTCGGCGGTAGTCCTCGGGGTTCCTGAGAGATCCTGAAACTCCCGCAGCAGCTCTTCCATGTCAGAGGCTACTTCCTTTGATGGTGGAGGTTCTGGTTCAACAACAGCCATTTGCAATAGTAGAGCTCGGTCCCCTGCACAAGGAAAACCCACAAGTGGTTGCAATGTCGGCCCTTGCAGCGGTTGATTTCCATCTAGCAGCACCCTTCTTCCATTCCTTCGAAATGTCAGTGTGAGGTTTGAGAAATCAAATGTTACGGGCCCCAAGCTTTGAAGCCATTGAGTCCCCAAAACAATATCGGCACCTTGCAAGGCCAACGGATAAAGGTCCAATGTGAAAGTTTGGCCTTGCACCTTCAATTCCACACCTCCACAAATAAAATCTGCTCGCAGTGTGGTGCCATCTCCGATTGTCACATCGAACCCTTCCATGGGTTCCGACTCGAGCCCAATCTTCCTAAGGAGCCTCTTGTCAATGAAGTTGTGGGTGGACCCGGGTATAAACTTCTCATCACAACGGAAGCATAGGCCCTTGGCTCTTCTTTCTTCTACTTGGGCTGGTGTGAGTGCTCGTCCCGGACCTCTAGGTGCATACTTCACATCTTGGGATGGCTTCAAGGGTGCTCGAGGAGGTATCACTGTAGCAGCAACCCTTGGTACTACGATAGTATTTCCCGTCGCTATGTTTGGTTGAGCTTGATTGCGGCTTCCTTGGCTCATCCAACTCTGTTTCAAGTGTATCTTCATGGCCCTATGTTTGTCTTCCATAAGCACCGCATCTTCGAAGGCCTCCTTTAAGGTTCTAGGCCTTAAAGCCCTCACATCGGCTTGTATGTCACCCCGCAGCCCGGAGATGAAGGTGCTGCGAAGTTGCTGATCCGTCCATGGTGGATGACATCGGCTACTAATCCTCTCAAATTCTTCTTGGTATGACCCAACCGTGGTCTTTTGCACCGTCTTTGAGAGGAGAGCATCAAAGTCTTCATATCCCGATGCTCCAAATCGCCGTGTGATATCGGCGCAAAATTCAGCCCAAGTTTCGATAGCCTCAATGGCATTGGCTGCTCGAAACCAATGAAGCGCCGCATCCTCAAGGTGGAAGCTCGCAAGCGTCACCTTGTACTCTTCCGCCGTTCCTTGGTATGCAAAGAATTGCTCCACTCTATACAACCAATCGATCGGGTCGCCACCTTTGAACTTGGGGAATTCGAGACGCACGACTTGTCCACGGATGCCATTGTCTCATTCCAGATCATGTCCTTGTCTAACCGGGGGAGGATGCACCATGAAGGGTTGATGATCCCTCCTTCGGTTTTGATTAAATTGTTGTGGTTCCGGATCGTATTGACCCGCCCACGGATCTTGATCTCCAAGGCGGTCTCCATAGTGGTTCACCCGTCGGATGGGTTCACCTGCAATTGGACCTGGTGTAACCATCCTTGCTTGCCTCTGCCCATAGGGTGGTGGTAGCAGCGGCTCTTGTGGTTGCAAAGGCTGAACCGGTGGCGGTGGGTTCAAGGGGGTGGACTCGCGTCGTGGGGTCGATGGTGCTTTCCCGTTCGCCCGTAGTTCCCGCATCATCTCCATCATCATCTGGTTGTTGATGGCCAATTGCTCTGAAATAGATCGGGCGGTTCCACGGGTGGAAGTCCTTGCAATCGTTTCTCCCTCCTCTATTGGGAGAATCTCTTCTTCATCATCTCGCCGTGCAGCCATGGATCTGGTTGTTGTCATTGGAAGCGCTTGTCCGAGGAAAGGTGGCTCGATACCAGAATTGATACGATCTTCTCTTTGGGGCTAAGGCTCTGATACCAGCTTGATACGATCTGGCATAGAACTGTGAAATTAGATCCCAAAATATTCCGCCGTCGGATCGACGTGAACTTTTGGTATGTTGTAGCCCCAGCAAAGAGCTTTCCAACAAATCTAGTTTCAGGCGAATCGGAGTTGTGGATCTCGAGATATCGTCCGTTTAGTGGATGAACGTCAGGATGCTTGTTTTGGATTCGTGGATGGAGGCACGAGATCCTAGGTAATGATGGTTGGTGGTGGACCGGCGTTAATGTGGTGGCACCGGTGAAAAGTGATGGTGGAACGGTTGTGGTTGATGGAAGGATTAGGGCAAGTGTTGGATAGATTGGACGAAGGGGGAGAAGAGGGCCACCCCTAAGGGACTAGGGTGATTAGCCGGACGAGGGAGGTTAGAAGCGGCGTCGCCGGGGATTGAGAGAACGGGAGCGAAGAAGACGAAGGAGGCAAGGCAAAACTCAATCTCAATAATCAATAATAATTTTGGTTGCCCTACACATCCTTTTATAGGCTAACCAACAACTCACATTAACCCTAAAACACAATTTTCGCCGACCGCGTTCGAACTCGCCCGACCGCGTTCGAACGCACCGAATTAGCTCTTCTGGATTTGCGAACGCGATGCAGGCGTTCGAACGCGTGATCGAACGTGCCTGTCGGTATTTGCGAACGCGACTTACACCCGCGTTCACAACCCCGTTCACAAACCGCGTTCGAACTCACTCCACCCGCGTTCGAACGCGACTTACAGAAAACTTATTTTAATAGAAATTAAACACTAAAACATGAAATAAAAACACTCCTAAAGTGAATCCATGCTCGAGACGACGTCGGTGAAGTCCGAATCGTATCACAGATATTAGGGTTCCAATGGATTTGAAATGAATTCAATTAGAGATCAGGATGGAAAGTTATTATTAAAATGGTGGAGTAAGGTCAAATAGGGCAGGACGGTAATTAACTATGATTTAACTATGATTTACTGAGCAATATTTAAATTAATCTAAAGGGGAGGAGGAGGCTGACCCGAGGATTGAAGTGAGGGGGTTTTGATTGGCCGCTGACGCTCTAGTGATCCATTGACCACAGTGAGATCTTCGACGACTCGAAAAGAGGAAAGAGAGGAAGAGGTGGAAGAGTGAGAGAAAGAGAGCCTGTGAAAGAAGAAAGTATGAGGGGGTGTGGATTTATATATATAGAGATGAGGGGGAGAGTGAGGGGGGAGTGGAGTCCAGCTCAACTCTGGCATCTGTCCCACCTCTCGCAACTGACTGCGAGAGATGGGGGAGAGGTGGATTGGGTTAGGCGCATGCGCTGCGATTAGAGTGCACACACATGGCGTGTGCGCTATTATTTATTTATTTATTAGTCATGGGTGTTACAACTACTCCCAACAAAATAAAAATTTCGTCCTCGAAATTATGTACTAGAGTTATCTAATAAATATGGATAAGTGGACTGGATCTCCTCCTCAAGCTCCCGTGTAGCTTCCTCTACACCATGATTCCGCCAAAGAACTTTGACCAGTGGTATATTCCTCCTCCGAAGCATCTTCACGTATCTATTAATGATCTGAAGTGGCTGCTCCTCATAAGACGTCCTTTTTTAGCTGAATAGGTTCCTCCTTTAACACATGGGAAGGATCATGCAAATATTTCCTCAATACTAACACATATAAAATATTGTGAATTTGAGACAACTTTAAAGGTAGATCCATGCGATATGCAACTGACCCTATTCACTCCAGTATCTCATAAGGTCCAATGTATCAATGGCTTAATTTGCCCTTCCTCTCTAATTGGACTACTCCTTTCTCGGGCGAGACCTTGAGGAAGAATCTATCCCACCTCCGGCACCTCTCGCAACTGACTACAAGAGATGGGGGAGAGGTGGACTGGGTCAGTGCACGCGCCAAGCGCGTGCGTTGCAGTTAGAGTGCACGTGCATGGCGCCTGTGCTAATTTTTTTAGTCATGGGTGTTACACTTTTTCACCAACCGATGACACCTCTTCCTTGACAAGATCTCGACCAGCTTCTAACCTCTTTCTTTCCTCCTTAATGTCCTTTCTAATCTCTACTCTATAATCTATAACGAAGAAATGAAGCTCAAGCTTGGCTTAGCTTAAGTCGAGCTGAGCTTGAACCAAGCTTGAGCCGCTTATTTATTTTGACACCCCTAGTCCTAGGTAAAAACATTATTAATTTGGAAAAATAGTTTCACATTAGTAAAAAAATAGATAGTGATTAATTGGTACAAAATAAAGTATAGGAAGTAAAGTTATTTTATATCAAAAATACACGATGTAGAATGAGTTTAAGACAAATCCAATTTATGTTTTCAATAGAATATTGGCGTGCCAAATCTTATTCTCCTTGTAGAGACAAGCATCCTCTTTTCATAGTTAGGTAGTCCCCGAATACTAGTTCGTCGAGCCAAGCAGGAATAAGTAGTTACTTGCCTCCACCTTTAGGATCATCTGGAAAATAGAGAAATGCAGCTTAGTTTGTCAAAAACATAGTCCGCCGCAGACAGCTACTCATAATGTAACACCCAAACCCTAAACACGTGCATGGCACGAGCCCATACGGCACATGCGTAGCACCTGACCATTTGGTTGGTTACTAACAATCAAATAAACCTATAACAACATCATAATTTTATCCACAATATCTAAACCAAGAATAACTCAAGTCTAACTGTCGAAAGCATACGAATAACCCTACTTGGGCCCCACACAGGCCACAATATATCATCAAGAGCTTTTCACAATTACATATACACAACAGAGGTATATGCATAATTATACAAGTACAAAGTCACCTGTTAAAATATAAGACAAGGATACAGCTACACTTTGGAGGAGGTCTACTAATACATTAGATAAGATAACTCATCTGGCATATAACACTAATCACACTCTATTTCTCACTCACCAGCAAGACCTTTAAAGGAGAATCCTGCTCCTCTCATTCACCTGGGTTTTTGGGAAAGGAGAAAACAAAAAGAGTCATGAGCTAAAGGCTTAGTGAATAGACCTTACCCCGAATCAGTGATGCCAAACATAGAGTAAATCAAGTACTGGATAATATGAATCAGAAAGAGTATCATGTCATAAATGAGTAAATGAATGTGTCATCAATAATACATAAATGAAATATATATATAACGTGTCATAATTGATAATAATACATAATCATCGACAATGAATAAACAGTCACCACGTCATATGATCATCATAACTTTCTCTCAAATATGATATATGATGCATGTCGACCATGACAATGCTATGATATCAAATGCAATCATATATGATGTATATTGACTACTCAATAATTAGGTATGTCAGATAATAATGAAATCATATGCATTTCTTAACATCACGATCATCACCGACATCCCGGTATAATATCATCATACTAGACCACTGTGCACAGTCAACACCCGGTACTCGGTCTCAACATCATGCCCGAAGGCTCCGAGCATACTCTGACATCGGCAATGAGTATCTCAAATATAACCATACCCTGCCATCCGCTAAGGGTATCAACATCCATCTAGACCGGGCACCCCACATAGTTGATAGAAACCTCGTGAGGATAACTCGCCACATATACCCTGGCGAACGGCATGTGTCCGATTGTCTATGCGCACAAACTCCAAGCACCCCTAACCTTGGCGCCTACTCGGGTATCCTCATGCTTTCTATCAACTATCCTATCAATCATATTTCATGCTTTCCTTCTAAATGTCAGATCACATGCATATATCTAGTACGATAACGAGTCAATATATAACAGGAATTTAGATGGAATAGGAATCAAGAGAAAATGATGCAATGTAGTTTCCAACTATATCGTCAACACATGCATACTCATGCTAATCTATTACATGCATGCTCATGCTACAGATCAACTCGGTAAACAATCATAATAGTAGAATCATCTCTAATCATCTCTATATATATCACCAATGTACTCATATTCCAAATCAGCATAATCGAATGCATGATAAAATATGCTCGACTATAATCATCTCTAGATAAAATCATAAAATCATGTTGGAGACCAAAACATGCATATACATAAATATATAATATAACCTAATTTGAGAAAGGCGTCTAAGAGATAAGACTACTCACCACCACTACAAATACCAAACAACCACTTGTTCACGCTGCTACGATAACAATCAAACCTTGATAGTTAAGTCCACGGGGTCTTGAATAGGGGGGTCGGGAGCGGCGTTAGTGGAGGTGGCAGCGGCAGCGGGTAGAGAGAGAAAAGGGGTGTTTGAGAGAGAGAGAGAGAGAGAGAGAGAGAGAGAGAGAGAGAGAGAGAGAGGGAGATGAAAATGAATCTAAGAGAGAGAGAAAGAGCGAGAGAGAAGCGGTGGGGAGGGGGCGGCGGTAGGGGCCCACCGCGCCAGTTGGCTCGGCCAGGTTGGTCGGGCCGGCGCTTGGGGCGCGTGGCGCCCACGCGCCCATCTCCGCTGCCACTGCATGGCACGAGCTGTTGTGCCATGCAGTGCAGTTTTTTTTTTTTTTTTTTTAACTTGGGCTTGGGTTATTACACATAAGGCAGGACAGTTCACTTGGTCACCGACTATTAGAGTGCATTGTAGGTCTTTATTGGGTCATCCACTCGGATGCAGGTCAAGTGGGCACCCCCAAACCCAGCGTGGCTCAAGACAAACATGAATGACTTGTTTGTCGTGGGGATTGTTAGGGCAATGCAATGGGCCATCCTCTTCTCAAATATTAGTGCTTTTCTTCCAGATATGTGGGAGCCTACCCAAGGGATGTTTGCCTTACAAGTGGTGGTATGGGCGATCAACTTGGGTTTATGGATTACTAGGTTGGGTTGTAGTTGTTCTATAGTATTTTACCTTTTGCAATTTCTTTGTAGATGTGAAAATCTCCATGTTTTTCAAGAGTGACAACCTGTCTACAAAGTGGGCAACGATAGGGTAGGAGAGAATCTGAGTCCATTTTTTTACGGGATATAAAGATGAGATTGTATTAGTTATCCCTTAGCTCCCACATGATCTAATATTTGGTATGAAATTAATAGATGGGATTAAGAGTCTGGACTAGATGCCATATCTACTAAAAGAGGGAATATAACATCCAAATAATATGATATATCCTGAGTAGAGAAATAAGGACTTTATTATTATATTGCCCTCATATAAGAAATAATAAATTTAGATATATAAATAACAAAATAATATTTTAAATTACTTAAATTTTATTTTTCTTTATTTTATTTTTATTGTATTTATTTAAAGTATTGCTATATTAGAAAACTTCACATTTTATTTTGCTATTATTAAATACTTTTGTATTAACTTATTCTATTATTTGTATGCTTTTGGTTTTAATTCTGATTATTTTGAATTGAACATGGTTAATTTTGATAATTAATATAATATATTGTAATAATATTTAATGATATAATTTAAGTTTGAGATAATCACTAATAGTCTAACATAGTAATTGACATTACTAACTTTTTAATCAGGATAATAACAATGTTTTTTCCCACATTTTAAAATTATACAACCAAACATACTTTTGACTCTTCTATGGAATTTTAGGCAGAAGAGATCCATGCTGATCTCAGCTCCTCCAAAGAGAGAAGAACAGGAAGTCCCAAAAACAAAACTACAACGAGGAACCCGACACCTGTGCCATTCTCCTGCACACCTCTCTCTCTCTCTCTCAACCGCCATATACTCTCGCTGCGTCTGAACTCCTTGCCTACACCACGAGAGATGGGCGCATCGTCTTCTACCGAACAGAGTTCACCCCGATCACAAGAGCGGCAACAAGAGGAATCCTTGGCCGCCTCAACCGCTTCGCTTCCCGTTCTTCGTGCGGCTTTCTCCAAGCTTTCCCAGCCCAACTCCACTACACCAGTCACTTCCCTTCAGGTAATCTCTCATACCCAATTCCCGAACAAATCTCTTTCGCCTAAAGATGCATTCTCGCTTCAAATCTAACAATACCCATCTCGAATTTTTATCTCAGGAGGCATTCTCGGTGAATATCTCAGCCTTTGCATCTGAGTCGCTCCCAGTACCCGACGAGTTTCCGCAGCTAGTGCAGCATCTTGGCCCTTCCGTAGTTTCTCTCTTCTTTACTACTAGTGATGGAGACTCCGATTGGGTCGATTTCTTAAAACGTTACAATCGTTGCTGTGCTAGAATGCCGGTGGCGCAATCCCTTAATATGCTATATAGATTGTATTCATCGGCTTGTAGGGAAGCGGGCTTCGGTTGTAACTTGGAATTTGATTCGGACGAAGACGATGGTGGAAAGGTTGGTGGTTCATTTGGATCGAATGAGCTGCTCATGTTTCTGTGGATGTGCTGGATCATGATGCAGTGTCGGAGGATTTCGATGCGAATTAATGGGGAGAAGGATGTTTTGGTTCTCCCGGATGTGAAACCTTTGATATTATCTGCCATGGTGTCATGCGGCGTGGTTGGGGATGATGAGGGTATTTGGAATTGTAATGTTTTAGGTTTTGAAAAGAGTATTTCTGTGCAGAAGCTTCAGACCTGGGTTCTGACGACGGCTCCAGGTCTGGTACAAAGCCTATCGCATTATATCCGGGAAAAATTGCAAGATTGCATGGCTTCGGAGGTTTGTGGAATTATTCTTCACTGTCCCATACCTTTAGTAGAAAAAGAAGCCATTATAGTCTGGAAGATAGATTCAGTAAATTGCAGAAATATTATACCGATTGGGAAACCTATCAACTAAAATAGCTTCTAGCAAAGTATTTGAGATCTGCTTAACAAAAATAAATTGTTGAATTAGATGTTTTCCTATGATTATAGTCGAAACAAATGTCAGTGGATTTCTACACTTGAGTTTAGGCTCTTGTTCCACTCAGTTTGTTAATTTGGCTCATTTCAATTAGGTAAGCAAGTGTAAGGTACTTTTCAATAGCGAAGAAAGAAATGAAAATGCTTCTAGGTTCTGTATTGTTTAGCTTAGCTTGGTTTCTTGGTATTAATTGATGTATTCTTACATATACATTGTGGATGACTATTAGGCAACCAAGTCAAGCATTATAATGTAAAGTTAATTTCTGAATACACTGACTTACAGAATGGCACTTATTTGTAGTTTGAAGAAAGATTTGCAGATCTGTTGTAAGTTTTGAGTGACTAGTAGACTAATACATTTGATTTTGGGGAAATATTTGAGAGAATTAAATGATGAAAATTCTATCCGGAGAAAGCTTGTATTCTCTGTAGTATTATCATCAAGGTGCCATTAGTATGCAGGATAAGATCATAAGACCACATAGTACATATGCAGAATGTCGGTACATTTGGTGTTTCACATTTAATACCTTCCAGAAAACAAACCTACAAAGGTGTAAAATATGTACTACTAAAGTTAACTTAATGAAACTTGGATAACTTATCCATTTAACATGAGAGTCCTAATATATATTTAATAGTCTATTCAAGTTTTAGCTATTAGAATAATCTAAGGAAATTTTTGGTCAATAAGCTATCAAAATTAAGAAACCCCATTTATAAATTATGTCATAACCTGAAATCGGAATCATGACTGGCCATGTACTGCAATACATGACCTATGTGTCTGTTTTCAAAGTCTAATCATGTATTAGTTATGTTTTTTCACTAATACTCATGATTATCGAAATGGCTATATATAAGAAGTACAGTAATGCACTAAGTTTTATAATTTGCACACAGAATATAATATCTAAATTGCACACCGAAATATGATATTTAATTTGTACATAGAACAATACGTGATCATATAAAAAAATGAAATCCCACTCACCTGAGTCCAAGTGAAACAATGGAAATCTCTAGTCCACATGATGCAAAACGTGGTGGAGAAAGATGAAGAGAAAATACGAAGGAAAGGAATGGGGTTTCACACCTCCACCCTAAGAAAATGGTTTCACACCAAAATTCTTCAGAAAATAAAATCACATAAACTTTCATTAAGTTCCAAAGAAAATATAACGGGTCTATATATAGACCTATAATGGAATTAAGCAAAAAATACCCTACATAGAAAATAAATAAAAGACACCCTAAATAAATTAAAATCAGAACCAGATCCTTATAGGAGGGATCATCAACTGTCAGCGCCCCCTGCGCTGGTACACACGCCATCGCGTCCTATCAGTGATGCCCACATCATTCTCCCCGGGTGGGAGAGAAGTTGACTTCGTCGAGTGTGCTGCTCTGCTATTCTCATACTGCTCTAAGGTATTAGGATGATGCACCTCCAAATCATGACGATCAAGCCATGTGTCATCAGATGTAGGTCGTCCTTTCCAACGTACTAGATACCATTGGGATCCACCTTCTCTAGTTGAAATAATTTCATCATCTAAAATTTTATCAATTTCATCTGCTGTGTTAGGTGGAATATTGAGAAGTGGAGGTAAAGAGAGTCTCTTATAAACAGGCTCATGGGTAGGCTGAGTGTCTAGTGGATTATCTGGGGTAAAATCTGGACGTTTATAAGCTACTAGATCCTCAATATTAAAAGTAGAACTAATGTCGAAATCACTAGAGAGATCTAGAACATAAGCATTATCATTAATTTTCTTGAGAATTTTAAAAGGTCCGACACTTCGTGCATACAACTTTTTGACAGTTCCAGATGGGAACTGTTCCGGACGTATTCGGACCATCACAAAGTCTCCAACATTAAATTCTTTGAATCTCCTTCTTAGATCAGCTCGAATTTTATAATTAGTATTATTTTGAGCAATTATGCTACTGATTTCTTTATGCAAGTCATGAATATGTGATGCGAATGCAGATGCAGACTCAGACAACCTATGATAATGGGACATAGGAATGAGATCTATAGGTTGTCTAGGTTTGTAACCATATACTACCTCAGTTGGACTCAGACCTATGGACCTATTAATAGAATTATTATATGCAAATTCAGCAGTTGACAGTTTTTGATCCCAGTCTCTTAGATTCTCGCCGACAAGAGTTCTCAGTAGGTTACCTAAGCTCCTATTGACTACTTCAGTTTGCCCGTCAGTTTGTGGGTGGAAAGTAATTGAATACTGAAGCTTAGTTCCCATTTTGTGCCATAGGGTTTTCCAAAAATAGCTAGTAAATTTTACATCCCTATCTGATACAATAGTTTTTGGTAGCCCGTGCAACTTAACAATTTTGTCAAAGTAGATTTTAGCAACTCGAGAAGCGTCAAAAATTCGGGAACAGAGTATAAAATGGGCCATCTTTGAAAATCGATCCACCACCACAAGAATAGAATCATGCTTTCGGGTGGTCTTTGGAAGTCCAAGTACGAAGTCCATACTAACATCTTGCCAAGGACAACTAGGAACAGGTAAAGGCGTGTACAATCTTGTATTTTGCTTTCGCTGCTTAGCGAGTTGACATGCATGACATCGACTAACAAGTCTCATAACATCTCTCTTTTAGCTTAGCTAGAAAAATCGATGTTCCATAGCTTCAATAGTTTTCGCGTGTCCAAAATGTCCAGCTAAACCCCCAATATGCAATTCCCAAATTAAAAATTCTCTTAACGAGGTGCTGGGAATACATAACTTTCGAGATTTAAATAGATAGTCATCCTGCAAGATGAAACCATCTACTTCTTGTGTCGCTCCATCGCTTAATAAATTATAAACTTCCTAAAAATCCGGACATGATTTATATTCAGTTTTGATTTTATCAAACCCTATTACTTCCGCATTCATCCTTGAAAGAAGAATCATGCGACGACTCAATGCATCAGCAGCTTTGTTGTCTGCTCCAGACTTATGTCGCAAGGTGTACGTATAGTTGTGGAGAAATTCAACCCACCTGCTGTGTCTAGCGTTAAGCTTCTTCTGGGAGTTAAGATAGCGAAGATCTTCATGGTCAGAGAAGATTACGAATTCTTGAGGAAGCAAATAATGTCTCCAGTGGTGCAGAGATTGAACCACAGCATAAAATTCCTTATCGTAAGTAGTATATCGTTGTCTAACTTCATTCAGCTTTTCACTAAAGTAGGCAATCGAATGACCTTCTTGGCTCAAGATTCCCTCTATACCAACTCTAGAAGCGTCACAGGTGACCTCAAAAACTTTAGTAAAATCGGGGAGTCGCATGACAGGCTTCCACCATTTTCTTTTTTATTTCAGTGAAAGCTTTAGTAGCACTTGCTAACCACTTAAATTCACCTTTCTTGAGGCATTCTGTTATTGGAGCCATAATGGTACTAAACCCTTTGATGAATCGACGATAGAAGGTAGTGAGCCCATGAAAACTTCTCACATCTCTTATGGTACGGGGTTCAGACCATTCTTTAATAGCCTTGACCTTATCAGGTTCAGTAGACACTCCTTCAGATGAAACAATGAAACCCAAGAAAACAACTTTACTTGTCAGAAACGTACATTTCTTAGAGTTTGCATACAGTTGCTCTCTCCTCAAGACAGCGCAGACTTGACGAAGATGATCTATATGTTGCTCCCGAGATCGATTATAGATAAGGATGTCATCAAAGTATACGACTAAAAATTGTACCATAAAATGTCATAATATATGAGTCATCACTCTCATGAAAGTACTCGGAGCATTAGTCAAGCCAAAAGGCATAACCGTCCATTCATATAACCCATATTTTATTTTAAATGCAGTTCTCCATTCATCGCTAGGGCGTATACAAATTTGGTGATAGCCACTTTTTAAATATATCTTTAAAAAGATCGTGGCCCCTGCCATCATGTCCAGCATGTCATCCAAACGAGGAATGGGAAAACGGTATTTTACCATTATTCGATTAATAGCGCGGCTGTCGACGCACATGCGCCAGGTTCCATCTTTCTTTGGCGTTAACAATGCGGGAACTGCACAAGGAGTTAGGCTTTCCTTCAAAAAGTCTTTTCTCAATAACTCGTCAACTTGCCGTTTGAGTTTAGCATGTTCAGTTGGATTAAGTCTGTAATGAGGCAAGTTAGGAAGAGATGCACCCAGGACGAAATCGATAGCATGTTGAATATCTCTCATTAGTGGCAATTCATCCGATAGATCCTCTGGAAAGACATCGATATGATAGGTACCTATTTTGCCAATGAATTATAGGCACTTATATAAGCGGACTTCTCAATTTTCTCTAGTGCCAACTCAGGAAACTTGTATTGGCCCATGTTGACGTTGTGCTGACTTGCATTGCACTCATGCCATCTTTAAGTTGTACTGACACAATTACTTGTCATGAGGGTCTGCTTCTCTATGCTACGGACATATCATGCTGATGACCAACTGACATGGCAATCCTTGCATGCATGTATAAACATTCATTTTTGTCCAAGGCCTTCTTTATAACTTTGCCTGCCATAATTAGAGATTGCCTTCATGCCGTTTTTTCTTTACTAAAATATAACTTTGAATTCTGCAAATGTGTGCTTCTGTAGGAATAGAGAACTAACTTTAAGCAAATTATACTCTAGCTCATGTTGTTACTTAAATGCAGGAAAATGCGGACGCCTCTTTATTAGCTAGTGACAGTTCCTCCCTGGGTACCCACGATAGCTATATTTTAACACGTGGAGGAGCATGGGCAATCTCTCTCACTCTTAGAAGTACCTTGAGTGAAGAACTTCTAGGGGCCTCTTTTGCTGGAATGGACATAGAGAATCTTCTGTATAGGTTGGTTGCATCTTCTTATACAACTCTCATATTGGATATTACTTTAAACTTATTTGTAGTATCTCTATATTTATGATTTTTCTAAGCTTGAATATTTATGACCTCTCTAAGCTTGAATTAGTACTCCATGAGTGGAATGAATATTGTCATGTCCAGTATGAAATGTGAAAATGCTATATATTGCACGCACTGTAAGCTCATGGGACACCTCAGTGCTGTGGGACATGAATCCTTATTAACAGTGCGGCATTGTTACTGGGAATGGCAGCAATTATTGGAAATGTTGTGCTAATTAAGAAGTGATTTGTATCATTCTCATGATTACTTCAGCTGGTCCAAAGTAACCCCAGTTTAGCTTGTTGCCATCCTACATCAGAAAAATTAAGGTAGAGAAACTGAAAGTTGTCTTACAGAATTGAAAATCCGTGAGAGAGAGGGTTTAAAAATATGGAAATAGAAATCCTAAATCAAAATCAAATGTCAAATAAAAATCCAAATTGTTTAGAGAAACCGAGTCCGACTAGGTCTAGAAAAGCCAAATAACAATTAAACTTTGAAATCGAAACCAATTAGGAAATTTGAATCCTACTATATTAATAAAAACCGAACAAGTCATTTGGCATGCGGATCAGCGAAAGCTCATTAAACAGTATTCTAAATCAGGGTTTCCAAATCTCTGGAAAACACATAGGGTTTTCTCTGGAAAATCTCTGGAAAACACAGTTTTCTCCATAGTACGAACTAGCTAACTGTAAGAGTTTTCCTGAAACATTTAGAATGATAACAAATATCATTCCAAAATACTATAGGTATGAAAGGAAAGTCTGATTGTTACTTTTGGCCATGTGAACACTCAGTGTAAAGATTATCATGCCATGCAAAATTATTGGCAATCAGTTAGTTTCTTAATATAAAGACACCATTTTATGTCTGTCATGAGTTGAAATGCAGTAACCTCGAACAACAAGAATTCAAGAAGATCAACCTATTTCAAGAAATGCTAAATGTGAATGATTTGAAATCGGTTAATTACTTAATAAAGAGACACCACTTTTATCTGTCATGAGCTGAAATGCAGTAACCACATGGAACAACAAGAATTCAAGAAGATAATGAGTTGAAATGCGGTAACCTCATGGAACAACAAGAATTCAATAAGATCGACCTATTTCTAGAAATGTTAAATGTGAAACATCAAAGTGCGTGCCTCTCATCTGTTATATGTCACAGGATGTACATTTTAGACTAGCATCTGCTTGCCATTTGTGCTCAAAAAATTTTGTCGAAGGCATGAGCCTCTAGGTTTTTTTTGGAGGTCCTTTTCTTGAGACTGATGAAAGGCAATAAGGAATTACACATTTATTTTATAATTTGTTATTCATCTTTCTAGCAGATTGGGAGTTTCATTCTGATTAAACCTACAATTTCAGTGCCTATTCATGTGATTAAACGTCCAGCAATATATATGTTCTATTGCAAGTTTTAATAAATCCAGGAGTATTCATCTCTGTTTCTTGGTGATTTATTTTTCTTCCAGACATATAGTTAGGGTGTGTGCATGATGTGATGCCCACTGGACTGTAGGGTTTGAAATCTGCCTGATGAATAGACAGAAGCACCAGATCTCATGAGCCACAAATATCAAAAAGTGCTAGTTGTTTGTATTTTATAACTAAATCTTTTTTTTATAATTTTTTGTTCCTATTTATCTCACATTTCCTCACCCAGAAATACTTTTATTCTAGCATATGATGCATACATTCTTAATATGAAAATGTGAAATCCTACTCTTTAACTTAAAAGTTCAGACATGTTTTGCAGTTTGTAGGCCAAGTACCCAAGTACCTCATTGTACTTCTATCTTGTGCATTTACAGATCATCAGTCCATGGAAAAGGATTGAGCAGGTTCTGGTCTAATGTCGAAGGATACAATGGCTCCTTAATAATTCTACTCTCGGCAAAATCAGCAGATGCCCATGAAAGTGATCCTAGTGCTGGAAGATGGGTGATTGGTATACTAACTGAGCAGGGATTTGAGAACAAAGATACGTACTTTGGAAGAACTGGGTATCTTTATGCTATAGACCCAATTTTCCATGTACGTTCTCCTTCAGGTAAGTTCCATTTTTGCACTTCTATTTTCCATTTCTACCTTTTGGTGACAGAGGAGATATTTCTGGGCAGGAAAGGAGCAGAATTTCATGTATTGCCATTTGCATTCTACTAGGTTATACGAACCTAAACCGAAGCCTGTTGGATTGGCATTTGGTGGAACTTTAGGGAATGAGAGGATATTTCTAGATGAAGACTTCGCTAGAGTTACAGTCCGCCATCATGTAGTCGACAAGACTTACCAAACTGGTTCTCTGATTCCCAATCAGGTTAGCCATTTCCATTAGCCATTGCCTTCAACCGTCGCCATTAGCCATTGCCTCACAAATTTCATTCAACAAGATCTGTGAATGTCACTTTACAATGCAGGGTTTCTTATCAGCTGAAGCTTCAATACTGGAGGTTGAAGTCTGGGGTTTTGGTGGAGAAAGAGCCAAGGAGCAACAGAACGCATACAAGAAAAGGGAGACGCTCTTTTCGGAGCAGCGCAGAAAGGTCAGGATTCTAACTTTTTTCCTTGTATTATATCGATGCTTATGCCATAAGCAGACACAAAACTAGTGCGTTTATTCCTCATCCTCTTGCAGGTTGATCTGAAAAATTTTGCTAATTGGGAAGATTCTCCCGAGAAGTTGATGATGGATATGATATCTGATCCAAACAAGGTCCGTCGAGAAGATCGCTGATTTTGGTGGCACACCATCAACCTTTTGTTGTGAACTTGAAGTTGATCCTGTATAGAATTTTACGTCAGTCGGATCTTGTGTAAACTTTTTGCATTGAGGCACGTGAGCTGATTAAGGTGAGGCACGGTGCTTCTTGTGAATTAAAAGATGTAAATACATATATGACACATTATGGGAGATGAAAGCACAACAAATTTGTATCTTATATTTCTTACAGAACCCGACTGTGAGCCTCTGAAACAGATTGATCTTCTCTAATTCGTTTCCAGAGGAGTTGTATCTTATTTTCTACATCTCTTTGTACCATTATTGAGACTTTTTTTTCTTGGAGTGTATCTCTTCTTAAAATCAAGGTTTCAATTCAGTGATCTATTCAGTGCAGGAAGAGAATGAGAAAAGAATTAAAAACTAAAAAATAATAATAAAAACAATTCACTTAAGATCGTCAGATCTTCGATGGAGAACGTTGCCGGAGGTCGAGGTTGTTGGAGATCTTTTCAGTTGCTTGCGAAATAGGTGAGAAAGAAGAGAAAGAGAAAGTCAAAATAGATCGGGTATCGGCTGATAGCTGAAACCAGCCAGGATCGGAATAGGCTAAGGTCTAGATATACATTATACACTATATATATATATATATATATATATATATATATATATATATATATATATATATATATATATATATATATATGTTGTAAGCAAGTAACCAATATAACATATAGAGAAAAAAATTAATAGTTCACTACACTAAAATACTAAATAAAATAATCATTATTCACAGCAGCAATAACAATCAATAAGTTAACAAACATATTCACAATCATAACAAATCGTATGATAAAAAATATTAAAATCATAACAAATAATATACGATCAAATTTATCAAATTTATAATTATCACATAAGGCTTAGATCATTATTATTGAAAATATTCTTTATTTCTCTTTTGGCATCTTTCAACCTACCATACATGAATCTCATTAATAGCTTTCTTTCACTATCAACAATTTGAAGCAACTTTACTAAAGGAATAAACACTTTAAATACTAATGACATTTGCCTCCAAAATTGGTTATTGAGAATAGTAGAATAGACCCTCATTTTTTTTTCGTAGTTTTTGACCATTTGCAACTTAAAAATTCGTTGAAAGTAAATATAAGCTTTAATTTCTCTTTCTTCTCCAAAAAACTATGCAATGTAAAAAATGAAGTGGCAAATCTTGCAACCCCGAGTTTCACGATCTTTTTTTTTGTGTGTGAATTTGTGCATCAAACTCAATGTCTTGTGATGTCCATAAATGAAGACAATGACTTGCCTCCTATATTTGAACATTAATCCTTCATTCTTTTGATATTATCTCCAACATCAAATCTGTATAGTGGGCAGCACAAAATATCCAATATATATAAAGATATTTTAGCTTTAACAATCATGTAGTTGCTAAATTAGTAGCAACATCAGCATTATCAGCCACAACTTGAAGCACATTTTTCTTAACTAACCCCCAGCTCATAATTGATATATATATTCATAATGCTTCTTCCTCTTTCTTTTCAATCTATCCAAGCATTAGTAAAATAGAGCTACCATTTTTCTATGGTTCTCCAAATTATGATTTATTTTAGTCACTTGTTTCTTCAAAAGGTGGCTCACGTAACTCATGCATAGATGTCGGTTTAAATCCTAGACCATATGGACTAACTAATTCCATCAATATATGAAATGATTTATCAGTAATATCATTAAAGGGAATGCTACACTTATAAACTCAATAAGCTAAGTCCATTAGCATTCTATCTCTTTATTCTTTTGCAAAAGTATCTTTTATACTTATTTGTTCCATTTTCCCCTACTCATTAATTGAAACTGCAGGATCAAAAAATGTGTATTTGTCTAAAGAACCTCTACTCCTTGGCATTTACTTCCAACATCTAGAATTTCTATATCTTCCCTTTCTATAGATATGTTTACTTCTATCCTTAATTATGATTTCTCTTTTGATTTATCCTCCTTTTAATAACCTATTTTTCCTCATCAGTAGCTTTTAGACAAGGCATACTATTAAATATACCAATTTCTCTCATAGTAATATTCTCACAAAATCTACATTTCATCGTGTTGGCATCAATTTGATTTAGAAGGTATTCATATTGCCATCCTAGATCATTAGAGCCAATAGGCATAAAGAGTTTAGATGAAGTTGTCTAAGCCACAGACTTTGTTTGAGAGGAATTAGTGGTCATATCTAACTATCTAATTATCTATAATAAAATTAAAAAAAAACAAATATAATTGATAATTCATATTTCAAATTTAAAAATAGTAATTAAAAAGTTAACTAATTATATATTACTTGGATTAATTTAGTAAATCATATTAGCACTCTAATACCTAATTAACTAATTCAACAGAAATAGATTAACACTAAAAGTTAACTCATTATTAAAAAATAAATTAAGTGATTAATAGTGACATATTTTCCTTAAAAAGTATGCAACAAAAATAGAGAAAATTAAGTAATTAACCATCGACAGAACAATAGATTAGTGATCAACATTTAATAGATTAAGTGATTACTGATTAATAAATTAACAGAATAAGTGATATACAAATTAAAACAATTAAACAAATTAGTCGATAATTACTAATTTACTTTAATTAATATCTTCAACAAATAATTAATTTAATGAATTTATAATTTTTCTTATTGCCTAATATGATATATTAAGTAATAAGAAATTAAGAAATAAGAAGTTAAGAACTAATAGATTATGTAAGAACTTAAAAACAAAGAGGGGCACGTGCACCCTCTTCCCTCTCCTTCACCGCTACGTGATGAGAGAAGTGGCCAGGGGATTTTCGGCCACTCCAAATCCATGTCAGATGCGAAATAAAAATTCAAAACCTATCTTATAAGTTAGATGGCACCCACCATGGGATCGGACTACCGAAGCACTACTTGAGCGATCGGAGACCACTCTACGACTCACCAATCAGTCATCTTCCATCCTTCATATTCAATTTAAAGTTTAATAGGTTATAAGAGAAAAACCTAAGTTTAGGTGATGTAGCATCATCGATGATTTGGGTTGAACGGCTGCTTCAGGCCGCTACCATTCGTGTCCTGGAGCTTCACTCCATTAGCCTTGTGCCATAATTGCTCTCCCATTGAGTCATCATGGCTCAGGTGGTTGTAGAGGCGAGCTCCATGGCCGTCGACCATGAAGTGCTGAACATTGGTGTTGATCGCTCCTCGCGGATGTCTCATAGGAGTATGCGAGATCGTAGATATGGCATGGATATCTTGGACGTGGTCCACCAGTAGCGTCGTCACTACCGATTAGCTGACACATTTTCTCCCTTCCTCTCCTTTGTGAGAGAGAATGGCTTGGTTAGGATCTTTTGATCCCTACCCGTGTCGAGTTTTTTGGCAGAACCTAATCATATTAACTTTCAAGTTCAAGTTTGTGTTTGGATTTCAGATCCAAGACTAATCCGACCCAACCTTTGTTTGAGCCTGAGCCTAGCCATCTAGTAGAGAAATATGAGCTACAATGCAATCCAGCTACAGCCTAGTCTAACCTTTTGAGCTTAATTTAGCCCAATTAAATGAGCTTAATTTAGCCCAATTGAATAATCTAATTAGTTTTAAATTTTAGAATTATGATATTAGTTAAATTAAAATTAGCTTATTTATTTATTATTAAAAGTGGTGATTTTTAGTACGTGGACTAGAGGTTTTAGTCGTTTCACCTAGACTCAAGTGAGTGGGTTCACTCACATTTTTACATATTTTTTACATGTATTTCATACTTTTTACATGATGACATATTTTTCAATGCGCAAATTAAATACCCTATTTTTATGTGCAATTAAATTATTATATTTCTGTATGCAAAACATACGACTTAGTGCATTGTTATACTTCGTGCAAAATAATAATTTTAGTGATTATGAATAGTCTCGGCATAGATCACTTGCAACTTTCTGTGGTGACTCAAGTTTACTTGGAAGTCCACTAAGAGCCCTATTTAGATCACTATAGTGGCTTTCTTAGATGACTCTAGTGAGGTTAGAAAAGTCTTAGGTTAGATCAAAAGACTTCTTGAGGTGACTCTAATTTAATGGTTAGTAGAAGAACAAGGTGCATTTATCACATAGTGACACCTCCTGGTGATCATTAGGGAAAAAGATAAAGTGTGTTTATTATATAATGACACCTTCTGGTGACCCTAACTGGATCAGCTATCAGGAAAATATCTAAGCACTATCTCGAGGTAACTTTTAGTTAACATGGATTCATAGGGCATTAACCCAATTAACATAAATAAAATTATTATTATTGAGAAAAATTCAGTATGTTGGAACTAAGCATGTTATAAGATATAACTTACTCTATTATTACTTGTGCACATTATTATTATTGTTACTATGAGCATGCTTAGTGAAATTGTCATTTTATATTATTGGATTCATATTTATTTGACTTTTGAGTGGATTCCACTCACTGAACTATAGTTGTTAGCTCATTGGATCCCTCTTCTAATATTCCAAGTACTGATTAGTGTGGCTACTGAGCAAGATGCACCAAGATCCCTTACCTCCACTTAGAATTTTACTATTTTATCCCTTAGTTGTATTAAATATTTTATTCTAAACCATTTGTTATTTTAGTTTGATTAGGGACACATTAGTAATGACATTTGGTCTTTTACTTTATTGTTGGATTATATTTATTGGAGTTAGATATTCTTAATTAAAGTCTTGTTATCTTGGACTTAGAAAAATATTAATTAAGGCTTTGTGTATCTCAAGTGTACTCTATTGAGGTACACAACGAGTGATGACTCCAATTTTGGGTCATGATAGATTAATGATTAACTGATTAAGATAAATTAAAAAAAAAACCGTCGGCATGAGAGATTGAGAGATTGTGAGAGTGAGATTGTGAGAGGAGTTAGAGAAAGAGAGTGCGAGCGAGAGTGAAAGAGAGTGAGAGAGTGAGAGTATGTGAGAGAGTGAGAGTAAGTGAGGGGGGGGGATGATAGGTGACACCATACCTCTGTCACCAATAGTTGTCTGCTTCGTCGCCGTTGGTGCGCACTACCACAAGCCGCTGCATTTGTTGCCTCGTCACTCACTATTGTTAGCCGAGGAAAGGAGAGCCGGAGAGGACGATCGAAGAGGAGTTAGGGATTTAGGATTCTACTATAAGTGAGAAAGGAGAACAAGAGAGAGGGGAGCAACGAGAGAGGGGAGAGTTTTTATATAATGGTTCATGGGTTAGTTATTTTTACTGGGTAATCTAACCCGTTTTACATAATCATAAGTTTTTATCTAACCTGATAAGGTGGGTTGGTAGGTCAAAGTGCCAGCCTACTTTATCTGGTCGCACGGCCTGCCAAGGAGACAGACCGCCATGTATAAGCGCGAGGCAAAGCGATGAGGTGTTATGATCCATAATTGGACCAATTCGGACTAAAAATATTATGAAAATTTATGATTTATATAACTAAATTAGACTTGTCTTAAATGTTTACATCATGAAATAATTAAAAATAGTTATTCAATCCATCGAGCCTAATGTCCTCAGATGCGTTCCGATCTGCCCCAATTCACATCATGAGGTGACCGGTGCGACCGCCTTTTCCTCTGTTCAATACATTGCTTACACATAAGTAAATCCCCATTAATAAGTCATGGGTTTTAGCTTCCTATCTATGCCTCCTGGCGACCTACACTAGAATTAGGCTCGCTTAGGACATTTCTTTCTAATTTTGTATAAAGATTTGTAGTTATTGGTTAAGGAGAACTACTTGAATTTATGTTTCAAATTGGTATATCTAGTAAACTCTTTGCTTAATTATTTTCCTTTACTTTATAGTGTGCACTATAATTTTAATCATAATTAGATTATATAATTTTCTTCGAACACAGACATATCCACTATGTACAAATTGGGTATCAAATATATTCATATTTATTTTCTAAATGTATAAAAACTTATGATTATATATAGAAAATAGTAAATATATGTGAAAACTAGATTAGAAATTCAAATAAAATATAAAAGTTTTGATATCAATATTTTAAACTAAATGATATGCAAGATATTGATTTAGATATTATTCTCTAACCCATGTTCGATAAATCTCGGATATGACACTTTGCACCAGATAAGGAACCCATTTTCACCCCTAATATAATACTGCTGAAATACATATTTATAATATTATCAGGCTAAGGGAAATATATAATAAAGTATTTTTTTGTTATTTTTAAAATTAATCAAATGTACTTTTCTTATATGTTATTTATTTTAGAATATATATATATATAACAAAATAAGTCGCAACCCCTATTTCTATTGAAATTTAATTAGTGGTAATCTTCCACTAAAAATTCACCACAAGTTCAAAATAATCAAAACTTGTCCGAGCATATGGACCACAATACAAAAGATCCTCCCAACATCCACTAAAAAGAACACCCTATCAACATACCCACAACCATATAAAATAAAACATCCTAACATCACTCGATCACACTTTCAATTGATCCACCAAGACAACAATAAAGGTAGAGCCATAGACAAAATAAAAGAAGTAATGTCCAGCAGTGCTGCTTCTTTCTTCGTCCAGATTAATCACATCCTCTAACGAGAAGCCTTGCATCAGTCGGCGAGCCCGTTTCATATATTCTTCTCTCTAGATCTTTGCCCAACAGAGGAACAAGGAGGTCATCTTTTGCACAAAATGCATCAATTAATTTAACACAATTGATAAAGATCATATTATTCCTTTTCAGCCAAATACTCCACATTAAAGCACTTAGCCAAATAAACCACCACTTTTTTTTTTTCTTTTTCTAAGTTCAAATTATTTATCCTCAACCAGTCATTCATATGTTTTATATGGTTATAAATCCCCACAGCTATTTTCATTTGCCTCCACCATATTGGCTTCTAAAAAATAAATGATCTACCAATTCATCTCTTGAGTAGAAAACACAAGTAGAGACCCAAGTCCAACTTTTTTTAATTAGATTATCACTTCAGTACTCTATTGCTACACACTAACTAAAAGATGGCTCTAATTTTTTAGAAGAATCTTCATGTGCCAGATTTTTGGCAAAATTTTCAATATCACACTTTCATTGTTTAGGAACCTATACAAGAACTTCACAGTGAAGATCTCATTTTTCTCAAATCTCCATTTTACTTTATCCATTCCTCCATCCTCTCTACTGCAATATTCTTCTGCACAGTTAATCAATCGTTGCCTCTCCAAAATTACATGTTATTATATTAATTTGTGTAGTTTCATGTTTCTCATAGCTTTACATTTCAAATAAACATCCATCCAATAACTTTTTCATGTTTAGCAAGTAGAATGCCCAATGTTGCTATTCATCCATTATCCCATTCATAATTGCACTTGAAGAAGAAAAATTAAGATATATATGGTCGAAAAATCTAGCTTAAGAAAAATGCAACAAGGACCGAGGGAGGAGAAAGTGTTAGATGTAAGAATGATTATAGATGCATTAGTCTCTTTTAGCATACTAATATTGCGGGCATACATGATAAAGAACAAAACATGTCTTTTGGATTGAAGAATCAAAATACTGAGTTCTACTCATTTGAAGGGGAAGAAAAATATAATGGGATATCGCATTAGACATTGAAATGAATTCAAATGCTTACAATGCACACGGAAGGAATCATTTGGGTTACAAGAATGGTTTTTAACTAGGCACGATTTATCAGTAATCAAACCAAGTAAAAATCTCCAAAACAATGATACAACATTTAGTTGCCTATTTTTTATATCAAAGATTTCTATGAGGCTTTTCTTTTCATTTATTTTTTATTTTTTGAGAAAGATGGAATATCACATTAGTTTAATAAAAATAGGAAAATTTGCACAAAATATGCCGTTGGTTTTTAATTTTCTCACTTAGGCTTATTTTTGGTTTTCTTTATAGATAAAATATTTTCTATTTTTTCTTCCAAGTTTACTCTTCTGTCGTTTAAAGTCTCATTAAATAATGATGGGACACTCTAATAGAGAAACAAGTAACCCATACTATTTTTTCTCTCTTGTTCTTATGCCGGTAATTCTTCTTCTTCTTCTTCTTCTTCTTTTTATCTAGTTGTTGCTTCTTCTTTTTCATCTTCTTATTCTTTTTTAGTTGTTGCTTCTTTTTCTTCTGCTTCTTTTCTAGTTGCATCTCTTCTTCTTCTTCTTCTTCTTCTTCTTCTACCTTTAATTATTCTTTTTTTTATATAAGTTTGTCTAATCGCTCTTTAGTTGCGAGATAATTAGAATTACTTAAATAGCAAAAAGCTTTATAATCAATCTTTCAAAAACAGAAAATTGCTTAATTCAATTGTTTAGTTTTCCTTTAAAAAGAATTTAATCTATATTACAAATAAGTTGTAGTATCTAGTTATGAATACTGTAAATTAGCCAAATATTAGTATTATAAATATCACTAAAAGTTTAAATAGATTGTATCTATCTCACTCTTCTCATTCTCCTTTTTTTTCACTATAATTCATAATTAATTTACAATTTTTTAAATTAACTACAAATTTTGTAATAAAACTATAAATTACAATAAGAATATTATAGTTAATTTACGAATTTAGTTAACTTACAAATTTCATAGTTAATTTAATGAGCAACAATAGAAAAGAAGAAGAAGAAAGAGTATGGGTCACTTCTTTCTATTCATACATTATCCCATCTACATTTAATAAGCACTAAATAACAACATGACAAACTTAAAAGAAAAAAAGAAGAGAAAATGTCTGTTCTGCAGAGAAAACAAAAAAGGGTCTAATTAACAAAATCTAAAAGCAACTGTATTTTTAGTACAAATTTTCCATAAAAATATGAATTTATAAGTTAAATACAAAAAGTAAGAAAAAGAAAAAGAAACACAGTATTAAAAATCTCCCAAGATTTTAATTTTGCTTAAGAAAAGAAAAAGATTAAAAAAAACTAGTTGGAGAGAAAATTCAATATTTATTTCTTTCTAAAGCATCCACAGGGTAGAATAATTCTAAACCACGCTTCTTTTAGATATGCTAATTTTGTTGAACAATCTTACCAATGGGATAGTACTCAAATAATGAAATGAACTGATGGTATATGTCTATCCAGTTCGATCCCAGCACTATTGATTTAATTTGGATATCATTTAATAAGTTCTCACTTCACTCACTCTCTCTCTCTCAAAAGAAAAAAAAACATTTAATCTATCTTGGAAGTTTGTTTACTCTTGGAACTTTTCTACTTATAATATTTGGTTTCAAAAAATAAATAAAAAATAACCTTTTTAACCCACCAAATTAGTTTTTTTTGATTGAGAGAGAATTTAAAATCCTGTTATGTTGAACTTCATTTTCGAGCAATCAAATACATTCTAAGAGTGATTTGAGCTTCACTTTCTAGTAACTAAAATCATCCTCAAATTGTGTTCACTTGTAGAGTAAAGTTAGAATAGTTATTAATATTCTAAAGTTTAATATAAAAAAAGAAGAGCTAATACTAGCATAAATTATTATAATATTTAATTCAATAATAATATAAGGAGTAATAATTATATTTGATATTATATAAGATTGATATTAAGGTATAAAAATAATAAATTTGTATTGAAAATTAGTGATGTTTTGTACCAAATATCAAGAATATCCTTGATTGGATATATACTAGTAGTATATATTTATCTACATTATAGTTTAACTACGGATTTAAAATACTTTATATACCCACACTATGAGAATATAACTATGCATTGCAAAATAATGTAGAGTTATAAACCCACGTGAAGAAATAACTCTTTACTCTATATAAAATACTCATGCATTACAAGAAAATAAAAGAAAACTATGAGGTAATGCGAGGATATGAGTCCGCATTACAAGGAAATAACTCTACATTCTATATAAAATAATTATATATTAGGAGAAAATAATAGGGCACTACAAGATAATGTAGGGTTATAAGCTCGTATTGCGGAAAAATAACCTCTAACTCTATGTAAAATAACTATACACTACGAGGAAACAATTATGTACTACGGGATAATGTAGGATTATACACCCATATTGTGAAGAAATAATGCCCTACTATATATAAAATAACTAAGATCTGTGCGATATTATGGGCTTTTAAGCAACCCTCGTTATGAGAAAAGAGTATAGGCTTAATATTTTTCTTTCATTTTTGTAGAATTTAGTGGTCCAAAAAAATATATCTCAATTATAGATGAGATAATTAGTACTTAAAATAAAAGAGGAGAGAGAAAATTTAAATTATAGTCGAGATGACCGATATTTAATAAAAAAAAAATAAATGAGAGAGAAGGAATCTCAACTATATCTGAAGTGATGTGTAATAAGTGTAGTGAACAACGGGCTAGGCGGCGGATGACAAGGCTAAAAAATAAAAACATAATTCTATATGATATATATATATACTAATATATCATTTATAAAAATTTTAATAGTGCAATTCACAACCATAAAAATAATAGATTACAAATTTATAATTCAGTATGTATAAATATTTCATTAACTTCTTAATAGTAAATTATCACAATCTGAATAATATTAATAGTTGGTGGTTTGAAATGCATTTATAGTTGGTAGTTCCACTGCTGGTGGTGCAGGTCGTTTCCAATGTCAGCACGATGGCCTCTTTCCCACCGGTCAAAGCTCTTTCCCTCTTTTCCATCGGTTAAAGCACAAAGAAAGAGAGTTTGGTGATTTCCAATGTCAAAGAGAAAGTAAAGAAAAATAAAAAGAAGAGGAGGAGAAGATGAGGAAATCCACGGTTTGGTGGTTTCCTACCAGTTCCCACCATTGTTTACCGTCGCCATTCGACTCCTACTACGCTTGCCACCACAGCTTAGCGCCTTCGAGCCTTTGCTTGCCACCGCTGCTCGACACCTTCGAGCCTTTGCTTGCCGCCGCCGCACAACACATTAGCTAGCCACCACATGAGAGAGGAGCGATTGAGAAAGAGAGATGCGAAAGGGTTTGGTTTTTCTTTTATATATACTGGGCTAGTGGTTAGTTATTAAACCTGATCTACATTCGATCTGCTTCCAACCTGCTTCATTAGCTAGCGGGCCAGAGCGTTAGCCCACCTTATCGAGCCGCCCGGCCCACCTAGCGCTTCTTACTGCTAGGCTACCCACGATGGCGGCGGGCCGCCCCATGCCGACGCCAACCCACATAGCAGGGCAGTCAGAGCACCGCGTTGCCATGGTGATCGCCAAAACCAATTTTCAAAACACTGTGTTGTAATTAAGTGTTCTCTATTCTAGGGACAAAATAATAATTATAGGTTATTATTAAATTATATTTTAAAACTGCATGGAATAAGACAAGAGAAATGATAAATTACTATACTTTATTAAATTATTTAGTTACTATACCTAAATAAAAAAAGGCTTCTTTTAAAATAAGCCTATTCCGGAGGGCCAAGGGTTATTTATGGCTTTACCAGCAGCAATAAGTTACCACTTTCTTAAGACAAAATATCGAGGACTACATAATAAATTAGTTACTTAGGTAATCATGTAATTATTTTATTGTTTGATTATATAAGTAATTATGTCGAAGAAGAGAGTATTTTATACCCATTTGACTAAGAAAAGTAAGCCAAGATGAAAGAGATTACAAATAGTAGCAGACTCAAACTTACGAGATCACTACTGAAGAATTGGAGAGAAGAAATCTGATAAAAACAACTCAATTGTATATAGGCAACCATCATTTATTAAAACAGAATCACAAAACTTTCAAAATGGTCCAAGATTATCAATCAAATTTGTCTTCTAACATGCCTTCTTTTAGAACCCAATAATATATATAACACACACATACAAGCATATATAACAAAATCTTCAAGGAAATAGAAATCTAAATTACAAGTTAATAATCACAAGCTGCTTCTCTCCTCCTGAATACCACAAAGTCAAGACTCTAATAAGAAATAGATAAAAATACATGAAAATATGGTCATAGTAACCTCCCAAGAGCCTTAGCATCACATTATATTAAAGGAGATTTCAGATGTGCTGCCAAGTATGCTTCGTCATCTCTGCCATCTTCTCTCTGAAAATGTAAGTATACAAGGAAATAAGATGGGGATAAAAAAATTTACAGAATCATATGCACATAACTTTGTAGCTGAAAATTTTCACTGAAACAATGTGGATGGGCTTAGGGAAAAAAGAAATCTTTCGACTGTCGATCCACTAGTTTTGCAAACGCCATTAGTCTATGACACTTTTCTGTGACAAAGATTGAGTTTTCTTCATATGTTCCATATCAATATAGAAGCTGTTCTTTTTTATTGAGCATAGGACTTTGCAGGTATGGCCCAGTTAAATTAAAATGATTCAGGAAATAAAAAGAAGACTCCAAATTGTTACACTTTATATAAGCAGAAGATTTACCCAAGAAAGATAATTGTATACTAAATGATCAGAAAAACAAGACTGGTTCAGATCAGAGTGATCAGTTCAGTGTTCGATCCATAAATGTGAATCCAGAATGCAAGCATGCCTGCAGTTCTGCTCATAGCACCTTGGAGGCAGGACCCATCTTATACATTGTACTGATGAGGTGTATTACTATCCTAAGTATAAACCATTAACCATAATCTGCAACACATTCTGCAAGAGGTTAGATTGTACAATCATCAGTATTTTAAAAACTAGGTCAGCTAGCAACCATAGGTCCAAAAGTATCCATGCCCATCACTTGAACTTTCACTTGAACAGGTATATCGGGCTTATAGGCGGATACTGCAAAATGTGCAAACCATCAGTCTAGATCACCAAAGACACCAACTCAATGATATAAGTGCTTAAGTTGCCTATTTCCTATGGAACTTAACTACAACTATTTGATTATTTCTAACTTTTACAAATCATTTCTAATTCTCACACATCTACTCAATTATTTGATTTATTTCTAATGTTTACATATTTTTTGTCATTCTTTAGTTCTGGGAACTTAACTACAACACAGATTAGACTGAGGTGGGATGGAACAATGTTATGCCAGCTATGGGTCAGCAGCACAAGTGCACAACAGGTGCAGCCAGTCCATACTATTCAGAGAGTATGGAACTTAACTATTGTTGGATTATTTCTAATGTTTACACATTATTTCCAACTTCTGACAAAATGATTCGATGATTTCAAACATTTATGAATTATTTCTAAGTTTTTAGTTATAGGAGCTATAACTCCAATCAGAATTAGACTGAAGTGGGGATGAAACAAGGGCATGTGGGCTATGGGACATCAGCACATTAAGTGGTTGCATACTAGCAAGGCTAGCATGATCTAAGACACCAGCCAAATGATATATATAATTGTGTGGGTATGTGTATGTGGATGAAGCTTATGTAAGGCGATCATGTCACACCCCAATTTTAGGATAGTGGTGGTGAAGGATTACCAATGCCAGTCGGCATGGGGCCTGCCGACTAGCATGTATCTTTCCAATGGAATTTCAGCACGTCACACTATGACGTGCCAAAGATATTCCCACATGCCACTACATATCGAGCTTAATAAAGAAAAATTAAAAGAAAATTCAGATGAAACATAAATTGGAGCTTAATTGTTGTAATATTAAGTATTATCTGCTACATAGATGTTCATCTTAACCAAATATACATTATTTGATTGAAACTTCACCAATAAACATAAAATCATCAAATTGGAATTAATTGATCTAGAAACCAAGTGTATCTACTTTATAAGGGTTAATTCCAACTGTAGATTATAATTTATTGGTCAAAAATTGTAGACATAAGTACAAAATTAGGGTTTTCCTAAATTTTTGCCTCAATTTGAAAACAAACTGATAAATAAAGAATTGGAGAAAATCATCAAATTGGATTCTAATTGTTATATGATTTAAATAGATCTACTTTCTTTTTCTTGATAATGAAGTAAATCTACCTTCTAGATGACATAAGTTTTCACTTCATGGCATTTTTATGCCTTCATGATAACTCACATTCCTATTTCTACACAAAATTAGATGTGATACACCAATGTTTAAGACCAAACACTTTCATTTAGCCATTAAAACATATTTTAAGCTCTTGAAAAAAACGTAAAGATCTAACTAAATGTGTGCCAAGGCTATGCTAGTGGGCCACCAGGCGTGTTTGAGCCAAGATTCGAAAAATTGGAAGCGAGATAGGCCTCCCGAAAAAAATGATATATATCGGCCGTGTCGACCAGATTGATCGCATTGGTCGCTCGAATCAGATCAAGCTATTTTTAATTGCATAAAATTCAAAATATTATTTAAAAATGTAGGAATTTCTAAATTTTTTTTAAAAAATTAGAAAATTTAGAAAATAATAATTACTCAAATATGAAACTTACTTAAAACTACTGCAACGAAGGAGAGATAGAGCGGAAGAAATGAAAAGAAAAAAAAATTTGGCATAATAAAGGAGAGAAGAAAAAAAAACTACAGTGAAAAAATAAGAGAAATAAAAAAAATAAAATAAATCACATAGCCATAGTCGTTGGAGTTAGATTTGCATCGGTGGAGTTTGCCAAAGCTGTATTTGTACGTCGGAGAAGCAATGGCTATGATAAGGAGAGAAAGAGAGAAATAGTGGAAGAAAGAGAAATTGTCAGAATCAAAAAAAAAAAAAAAATTTGGGGTTGAGAGAGGAGGGTGCACGTGCAGCCCCTCCCCTCTCCCTCTCCGGCACGCGACGAAGCGCAGATAAGGGTGGATTTCATCTAATCCGAATCAGATTAGATTTGATCCTCTTCTAATCTATAAATTAAAACCCTAATCTCTTCTCTCTCGCTTTGCTTAACCATCTCAGTCCTCTTCTCTCTCTTCTTCCTCCCTTCTTTCGCTCCTTCCTCACCGTCGGAGTCGTCGCTGTGGGATTGGCCCGCCGGAGCGCCGCCTGAGCCATCAGAGACCACCACGCGACTCGTTGATAAGCTCTCTCCCATCTATAAAATTTAATTAAAGTTTAGTAGGGTAAATCGAAAATACCTAATTTGGGATTTCGGCTCCACCGGCAAATCTGGCCGGCCGGCGGCTTCGGGTCGCAGCCGCTCCGTCTGGAAGCTTCTTGCCGTTGGCCTCGTGCCGTGGGCATTCACCGTTGGAGCCTTGTGGCTCCGGTCGCCGTCGGCCATGGGATCGACCGTTGTATGCGATTTTTCCCCCACCTCGCGACGATGGCGGCACTGTATGGGTGTTGGGGAGCTGAGGGTGCGGCCAACGAACCGTCGCCGCAGTGGTCGCCGCTGGTGAGATCTCTCACTCCCCCTCTCTTTCCTTCTCTCTCTCTCCCTCTCTCTCTCTCTCTCTCTCTTCGGGTTGGAGAAGACAGACTCAGGCAACCCGAGTCTGGCTTTCTCCTATTAAGTGATTGGATTCGGGTTGGGTTGGATCCGAATCCAAGGAACCCGACCCGAACCAATTTAAATTGGATGGGCTGCGGCTAACCCGCAGCCCAATCAATTTTCTTTTGGTTGGGCCAAGTCCCGATTAACCTCATTTTGGAATGGGCAGCAATAGCCCAGCCCAATCCAATAGGTAAATTTCAACCCATTTTTTTTGTTCTTTTGGTTTTTAAATTTTAAAAATACTGTTATTACTCAAATTAAAATTTTGATTATTATTTATTATTTAAGGTGGTGATTTTTAGTACGTGAGCTAGAGATTTGAAATTTCGATTGTCTTGCCTAGACTCAGGTGAGTGGGTTCACTCACATATTTATTTATTATATTTCGTATCTTTGTCAGACCATGTAAATTCTCTGTGTGCAAATTATTTATTTCACCCTTACATGTAAAAATTTAATTGTTGAAATTTCTGTGTGTAAATTTAATTATTATATTTTCTGTATGTATTTAATTATTATATTCAGTGCATCACTATACTTCGTGCAAATATTGAAATTTGTGAAAAAAAAAATGAGATTAGTATTTGTACAACTTAGAGAACAGTCCCGGTATAAATCGTTTGCGATTTTCCGTGGTGACTCAAGTCTATCTGGAAAGTCCGGGGAAAGTCGTAAATTAAATCACTGCGGTAACTTTCTTAGGTGACTACAGCGGAGTTAGGGAACAGTCCTAAGATGAATGAGAAAATTTCCTAGGTGACTCTAACTTCTCTCAACGGTTAGAGGAAAAGACAGAGTGTGTTGATCACAAGGTGATACCCTCTGATGACCCTAACCGGATCAGCTATGAAGAAAAGTCCCGAGCGTCACCTCGAGGTGACTTCTAGTTGATGTGGATCCACATGGTTTAGAACTATTGAGACACATGGTAGTATAAATATCAAAAGATGTTAATATGTTGAAAACATACAAGGTTACAAGTTGTGACATCTCTCTATTGTTATCATTGTTATTATTTAGAGAGCATGTCTATTGCATATTGTTATGGATATTATTGCTTTTAGTTTAATTTATTCAGCATTAATATGAAGTAAAATTTATTTGGTTTTCGAGTGGATTCCACTCACTGAGCTATAGTTGTTGGCTCATGGGTTCTATTGTTTTTGTATTTGTTTATTTATTTCGGGTAATAGTCAGCAGGGCGACTGAGCGAGATGTACCCGAACTCCACCTCCACTTAGGATTCACCTATTTATTTTTACACTCTTTTTGATTTTATGCTTTAGATTATAAGTTTTTTTCATTTAGTTTAGAGACTCAAAAACATTAATATTGTTTTATCTTTATTGCAATTATTTATAAAATTTAATAAAGCACATTCTCATTTTATTTATTTTGCCATTGTACACGTAGAGAGTATTAATAAGGCTTCGTGCATCTCAAGCATATTGAGATGCATGGCCGGTCATGATTCCTATTTTGGGTCGTGATAGAAATAGTGAAGGAGATCGGCCCGGATTAGCCGATATGGATCAAGATCGGCCATACCCGATCCCAACCAATTTGAGCCAGTACCAACACGTCCTTTTTGCTCTAGATTTGTATTTAACTTTTTATTGGTGTGCATGACAATCCTCACAAATGGTCTTAAATCCCAATAATATAACTTGGAGAAGCATAAAAGCCTTTCTAAACTTTAGACCTTGTGCGAGACCAGATGCGGCAAAAAGATACCCAATCTCTTAAAGTCCTCTCTAATATAATCTCTCATCTATTCCTATAAAGTAATGGTTTTTAATGAGTTACACTCTCAATAAGATAATCCCACTCTACATAAAAATATGCCAACTGATAGAAAAATTAGCAAACAATAGTATATAACACAGTAACATCGAGCACAGATGCATGTAAAAGCAATTTCATAAAAATAAACATATTTCTTCATTTCATCTTGTGGTTCAAAATCTACTAGACATGAAAAGAACTACGAACCATACACATCTCACAACGGAACAAATCAATTTAATGAATGAGCCAGCACCAGTCAAAGTACTACCATGGATGCTTATCAGACAAATAAATATCCATATTGTTCCTATAAGGAGTCCTCGACCCGTGGCCACATGGCAATACTAGTCATCATCAAATTAACTTTTCCAAGCAGTTGATCTAAACTAGAATCACAACGTATGTCTATTACTTTTTGTTCTAGCCATTGAGAAAGATAAGTCACCATACACAAATATCAAACACATTTTTCTGTAAGCCTTTTAAAATCATTTAGTGCTTCATCGTATTTTCTCCCTAGACTTACTTATTTAGGTACTAGTTTCACCTTCACTAGTATAAAATATATTGATTTATTCTAGATGTCATATAGCGAACATTATCTCACCTCTACTTAGTAATTCACATACAAAAGAAGCATGAAAAATATTCAAGAAGCTAGTTTTACCAAAAGTTATATTTTATTCTTATACAACATGCCTTTGTCATGGAAACTTCATATCTTATGTTTTTTTTAAATGAAAATGATAAACAAAGATTTTCTAAAAGTCTGAAAATCAATTTAATCATGAGATTTCTAATTATCATTAATATGAAATAATACTTAAATAACTAATTTTATCAAAGTATCTATCTTTGGTAACATTGATATCATAATAATTAAAATTCTTATTTCTTCAAGAAAGCAATAACAAACTTAGACTAACAGTCTCTAATTCAAATGCTAGCTTAAGTAAAATATAAAAGTACAATATTTCTAATAAGAATTTGAAAAACTTTAAAAGAATATGAATAAGAAACTTACCTTAATTGCTACATTCCCACAATATTGATAATCCTAAAATCTTTAGCCTCTAGTGTGCTTCTGATTGTTTAAAACTATTTGGTATGCTTTTCAAGGCAAATTTGTATACATTCTACAAAGTCCTGTTGTTCATATATGCAAAAATATGGCCACACTAATACCAATGTATAAAAATTTCACCCTTGAAACTAGATTGCCTCCGCATAAGGTTCGCAACCGAGCTACAAATTGCTCTTCTGAACTTTGGGAGTAGTAGTATGTAGGTCATCCGAAGTGCTTCAAGACAAGTGCGGAAGTAGACAAGCACTTTCAAAGAGGGATCCTTGGATAGATTGAATACTTTGTGAATACCTTTGGATCCCTTATATGTAGGTTTAGTACATCCTCGATTTGTTAAGTGAATCCCCTATGAAAAATTCATGTTCAAATCTGAAAAATTAAGTTCCTTTTCAGATCTGTGCACAGGGTTCGAACCGCACAAGTCAGGTTCGAACCTGACTCATTTTCCTTTCAGTGTTCCATGTGCAAAACTGTGCGAAGTTTTGGAACGGCAACATAAGTAATGCTTGAGTTCTTGATCAATCAAAAGAAGGAGCCTACCAGAGTTTCAGGAAGTGGAATGGATAGATTTAGCAATGACTATGGATGGATAAAAGTCTAGACTCTACTTAAAGAGGGAGAGTTAATGCCAAAGACAGATATTCATAATTTAATAGGGGTTCATCACCACTGTGAATTGTTACGATCTAACTAAGGATTGCAATCAAATCAGCCTTAGCAATAAATAAGCCCCTTGCTATCCTTCTGAAAACAGTGCGCACCAAATATAGGGTTTTATATGGTAGACGGTAGATGAATTAAGGTCTAGGATTGATGTAGATGATGCGGAATGTGGATAATGGCTCTGGTAGAGTTGCACATGATGGCGGAATGTGGATATGGCTAGGATTGATGTAGATGATGGCGGAATGTGGATAATGGCTCTGGTAGAGTCACGATGAAGAGGAAAGCCATGAAGAAGAGAGGGCGTCAAGAGTAGGGGACTTTATAAATGATAGAAAGAAAGCTAGAAAGGAGAGATTTAGGGAGATAAATTCATTTAATAAACATGCCAAACATACAAACTGGAAGACCTTATTTTTAGAGAATGAAATAAAAAAGTCCTAACTTGAATAAGAAACATGGTTTTCAGTTTCGACCAATCCCGATCCCACCCCAAAACTCAGTGGGATCGGCTGGATCGGCCAATACCCGATTCAGATGGGCTAAGTATCAATTGTTTTAGCCGAAACGAACCAAATCGGGAGAGAGAAAGGGAGAAAGAAAGGGAGGATAGCAAAATAGAAAAGGAGAAAGAGAAATAAGAGAGAGAGAGAGAGAAATAGAGGATAGGGAGCTCATCAAACAGAGGCTGACTGAGCCGAATCTACGTCGGAGAAGTTCGTTGGACGTTGATGGTGGTCAAAACTACACCAGAGAAGCATCACTTAGAAAAGAAAGGGAGTAGAAGAGGAAGATAAGAGTGCGTAGGGGAGAGAGAGGAGGGAGAATGATAGGGAGGAGAGGTTTGAAGGATCGGTTTTTTTTAAGTGATAGTGAGTGAGAATAGAGATAAAGAGGAGATAAGACAGAGAGTTAGTGAGAGAGTGGGAGAGAAAGTTAGAAGAGTTAGAAAAAAAAGTTATTTGTATGGGGGAGGAGAGAGAGTGCATTGACCGATAGAAACTAGATAGGGAGAGAGAGATTGAGATTAAGAAATATTATTTTTATTTTTTAGAGTTCATATATAAATAATTTATATTTATATCTTATTATTAGTTTTTCTAAAACTTTTATTATTTTTCTATATGATACAGATTGCTCATGGTTAATACCGTCGATATGACCAATATGTATCTTTTTTTTTCAGACGACCAATTTTAATCCCGATCCCGATACTTAGAACCTTGATAAGAAATAAATAATTAAACCTATCTAAACTGTCTTTCATATCTCCTTTGGATTATAACCATGGTTTAAAGGATCGGCAAATCCCAATCCAGATCGGCCTACTCAGACTAATCTTTTTTCACAATTTTTCTCTTTCTCTCTTTCACTATTTCTCTCTTTCTCTCCCTTTCACTATTTCTCTCTATTTCTCTCTGTTTCTCTCCCTGCCATAGCTATTGTTTCTCCAACGCAGAAATCCAACTCGAGCAAACTCCACCGACATAGATCCAACTTCAACAACCTCAACTATGCAATTTTTTTATTTATATTTCTCTCTCTTCTCTTTTCTTCACTGTAATCTTTTTCTTCTCTCCTTCACTATGATTGTTAGAACCAGAAAGAAAGAAAGAAAAAAAAAAATTCGGGTTGAGAGAGGAGGGTGCACGTGCAGCCCCTCCCCTCTCCCTCTCCGGTACGCAACGAAGCGCAGATAAGGGTGGATTTCATCTAATCTGAATCAAATTAGGTTTGATCCTCTCCTAATCTATAAATTAACCCTAATCCTCTCTCTCGCCTCAACACCCTCCCTCGCAGCCTTCTTCTCCTCCACCGTTTTCTTTCTTTTCTTGCCGACGGAGTCACGCCGTGGAATCGGCCTACCGGAGCGTCTTCGGAGCCATCGGAGACCACCTCGTGACTCCTTCGTAAGCCTTCTCTCACCCCTCAAATTTAATTAAAGTTTAATAGAGTAAAACGAAAATACCTAATTTGGGATTTCGGCTTCACCGGCGACTCACGGCGGCTTCGGGTCGTTGTTGCTCGTATGCCAAAGTCTTGAAGTCTTCATGGGTTGAGGTGTGGAGGAGACGACTCCAGGGCCGCCGACCATGGAGTCGAGCCGTCGACCGCCATCTACGGTTCCTCCTCCACCTCTCATGGTATGCTGGGTCGCGAGTGTAGAAGAGGTTAGGGTGCGGCCGGTGGTTCATCGTCGGCGATGACCGCCGGCACCTTTTCTCATTTTCTCTCTTTTTCCTTTCTCTTTTTCTCCCTCTCTCTCCCTCTCTCTCTCTCTCTCCGGTTTGGAGAAGACAGACTCGGGCAACCCGAGTCTGGCTTTCTCCCATTAAGTGTTTGGATTCGGGTCGGGTTGGATCCGAATCCAAGGGACCCGACCCGAACCATTAATTGGTGGGCTGCGGGTTAGCCCGAGCCCAATTCAATTAATTCGGCTGGGCCTCGACACAATCCGATTTAGTTGATTTCTTTTTGGATTGGGCCGGACCAGCAGCAGCCCAGCCCAATCCAATGGGTAATTTTAAACCCATTTTAGTTCATTTTGGTTTTTAAAATTTAAAAAAATATTGTTATTATTCAAATTAAAAAGTTGATTATTATTTATTATTTAAGGTGGCGATTTTTAGTACGTGAGCTAGAGATTTGAGATTTTGGTTGTCTTGTCTAGACTCATGTGAGTGGGTTCACTCACATGTTTATTTTATTGTATTTCGTATTTTTGTCAGACTATGTAAATTTTCTGTGTGCAAATTATTTATTTCACCCATATGTGTAAAAATTAAATTGTTGCAAATTCTGTGGGCAAATCTATTTATTTCATCCGTACGTGCGAAAATTTAATTGTTTTATTTTCTGTGTGCATTTAATTATTATATTCAGTGCATCACCATACTTCGTGCAAATATTGAAATTTGTGAAAAAAAAAATGAGACTAGTATTGATACGACTTAGAGAACAGTCCCGGTATAAATCGTTTGCGATTTTCCGTGGTGACTCAAGCCTATTTGGAAGTCCAGGGGAAAATCCTAAATTAGATCACTGTGGTGACTTTCTTAGGTGACTCTGGCGGGGTTAGGGAACAGTCCTAGGATGAATGAGAAAAATTCCTAGGTAACTCTAACTTCTCTCAAGGGTTAGAGGAAAAGACAGTGTTAATCACAGGATGATACCCTCTGATGACCCTAACTAAATCAGCTATGAAGAAAAGTCCCGAGCGTTATCTCGAGGTGACTTCTAGTTGATGTGGATCCACAGGGTTTAGACCCATTGAGACATATGAAAGTATAAATATCAAAAGATATTAATATGTTGAAAACGTGCAAGGTTACAAGTTGTAACATCTCTCTCTATTATTATCATTGTTATTATTTAGAGAGCATGCCTATTGCATATTGTGACGGATATTGTTGCTTTTAGTTTAATTTATTCAACATTAATATGAATTTAAAATTTATTTGGTTAGTGAGTGGATTCCACTCACTGAGCTATAGTTGTTGGCTTATGAGTTCTATTGTTTTTGTTTTTGTTTATTTATTTCAGGTAATAGTCAGCGGGGCGACTGAGCGAGATGTACCCGGACTCCACCTCCACTTAGGATTCACCTATTTACGTTTCTGCTCTTTTGATTTTATGCTTTAGATTAGACATTTTATTTATTTAGTTTAGAGACTCAAAAACATTAACATTGTTTTATATTTTTATTGCAATTAGTTATAAAATTTAATAAAGCACGTTCTTATTTTATTTATTTAATTTGTCATCTCAAGCATATTGAGATGCATGGCCGGTCATGATTCCTATTTCGGGTCGTGACAATGATAGAGTTTTTTTTTCTTTTCATTCTTCTACAATCCTTTTTTGCAGTAGTTTTAAGTTAGTACTATTTTTAGTTTTTAGGCTTCATATGTGAGCAATTATTATTTCTCATTTTTCTCATTTTTTTTAATTTTTCTGCATTTTTAAATAATATTTAGAATTTCATGTAATTAAAAGTTGCTCGATCTGATCCAAGCGGCTGATCTAGCTGATATGACCGATACTTATCATTTTTTTCGATAGGCTGATCATAATCCTGATCTCGATTTTTCAAACCTTGATTGTAACTCTGTTATGCCAAAAATAGAGTCTAAATTGGAAGATAGTCCAAATACAAAAGTTGTAAATCATAATGCCACTAATCTAATCCATCTGACTTCATGTTATTTAGATATCATATTCTCAAATTCAAATCAAACTTGGACCATATCAACCCATCACGCTTCCGTCCACTTTGCTCTTACACAATTTTTGCTTGGGAATTCTTAGATCACTCAATAGCCTCTGGATCCAACTCGTTCAAACAAGACATTAGCTCACTTGTATCGGGTTGTTGCGACAGCGCATCCGTAGCTCAATTCTCCATTCTTTTTTTATAAACTATTTCATAGTCGTATCCAAGTATCTTAGATACCTATCACTGTTGTGCCAATGTATGTATTCCGACCCAAAAAGTAATGTAAACTCCACTTATCAATATGGACAGTGAAGCAGCAATTGATAAGATATGCGCGCTACTTTGTATCAATGTATTGAAAAGCAGAAAAGGCGACCGCTCCGCCATTCCGCCTGGCACTCGTAGAAGGCGGTCTGTCGCATTGGCAGGCCGCCTGAGCGCCAAAAAGCGCTAGCAAGCCGCGCGGCCTGATAAGGCGGGTTGGCGCTTCGGCCTGCGAAACCCGTCTTATCGGGTTTTTCTATAATGGATCGGATTATCCAATATTGACTGAAAAAAAGCCTAACCATTAACCATTAATATAAATCGTTCTTCTCTCTCTCTCTCTCGCTGCTAGCTGCGCCCTCTCTCTCTCTCACTAAAATCCCTAAATCCCTAATCTCTTTCTCACTGCGCCCTTTCTCTCTCTCTCTGCGCCCTCTCTCTCGCTGCGCCTTCTCTCTCGCTGCACCCTCTCTCTCGTTGCGCCCGCAATCGCTGCAGAGGTATGGGCCTCTCTCTCTCTCACACAATCTCACTCTCTCTCACTCTCTCCTTCTCTCTCTCTCTCTCTCACTCCTCTCTCACAATTTCACTCTGTCTCACACCGAAGTAGTTAAATTTTTTTTTAATTTTCAATTCTGTCTAAAGTAGTTAAATCTTAATCTGTTAGTGACTTAGTGATTATCTGATAATAATGATAATATGTTCGTTAATTAGTTAATCACTTAATCTGTTAATGATGGTTACTTACTTAATTCAGAAATTAATTTAGTAATTATCTGATAATATGTTTTTCAGTTTTTCTCTATTTCAGTGTTTCTTATTACTTAATTCCTCTAGTTAATTTAGAAATTAATTGAAGTAGTTATCTGCTATTCTGCTAATATGTTGAATACTTGAATGTTAATTAGTAATTAGTTAATGATTGTTAATTACTTAATTCATAAATTAATTTAGTAACTATCTGATAAGTGATAATATGTTTTTCAGTTTTTTTCTATTTCTTATTAGTTATTACTTAGTTCCTTATTTCTTCTATTTTTTCTCTAATTCTATTAATTAAGATTGTTAATTACTTGATTCAAAAATTAATTCAGTAATTGTCTGATAATATGTTTTTCTCTGTTTCTTATTTCTTAATTCCTCTAATTAATTCAGAAATTAAGATTATAGATTAATATTTAACAGTGAGTTAACTTTTAGTGTTAATTTGTTTCTAACATTTCTCTCGAATTAGTGAATTACTGGATTAAGTTATTAAGTATTAACTAGAGAGTAAATTAGTAATCAATATTTAGTAAATATCTTACTATCTGTTTTATTGGAGGTAAAACAGTAATTAATTACTATTTTTAAATCTGAAATGTGAATTATGAATTAATAATCATATTTGTTTTTTGCCCAATTTCATTACAGAATATAGGTAGTTAAATATGACCACTAATTCCTCTCAAACACCGTTTGTGGTTGGGTCAACTTCTTTTGAATTTTTTATGCCTGTTGGCTCCAATGACCAGGGTGGCAATATGGATACCTTCCAAATAAAATTGATGCCAACACGGTGAAATGTAGATTTTGTGGGAAGGTTACTAAGGAAGGAATTAGTAGATTCAAGAAGCATATTGCTCATGTTAGAGGTGATGTTACGCCTTGTCCAAAAGCTACAGGATGAGGCAAAAAAGTTATTAAAAAGCATATAGAGGGGAACAAAAAGAGAAAAGAGGATAAATCAAAAGATGAAGCAAAATTAAGAGCAGATGTAAATATATTTGGAGAAAAAGAAGATCCAAAAATTTTAGAAGTTGGAAGTAAAAGGCCAAGAAGTAGAGGTCCTTTAGATAAATACACAGCTATTAATCTAGAAGTTTCAATTAGAGAGTAGGGAAAGATGGTACAGACAAGTATAAAAGATACTTTTGCAAAAGAACAAAGAGATAAGTGCTAATGTACTTAGCTCATTGGGTTTATAAGTGTGGCATTCCCTTTAATGTTGTTACTGATAAATCATTTCATGTTTTGATGGAAGCAGTTGGTCAGTATGGTCTGGGGTTCAAGCCGGCAACTATGCATGAGTTATGTGAGCCACTTTTGAAGAAGCAAGTGGCTAAAACAAATAATGATTTGGAGAACCAAAGAGCTGCATTGAAGAAAAATGGCTGCTCCATTTTAACTGATGCTTGGACAGATCAAAAAGGAAGAAGCATTATGAATTTATGTGTCAATTGTGAGCTGGGGGTTAGTTTTCTACGTTCAGTTGATTATTCTAAAGATTCACATACAGGTGAATACATTCATAATAGTGTTGTTGAGGGTATCAAGGAAGTAGGAGAGGAAAATGTACCTCAAGTTGTAACTGATACTCCTGCTGCTAATTTAGCAGCTGCACGGTTGCTAAAGCAAAATTATCCTCGTATATATTGGACATCTTATGCTGCCCATTGTATAAATTTAATGTTAGAGATGATATCAAAGGAAGGATTAAGGGTTCAATTGAACGTGGAAGGGAAATCACTGTGTTCATTTATGGACATCACAAAACATTAAGTTTGATGCGTCAGTTTACACAAAAAAGGGAGATTGTGAGACCCGGGTTACAAAATTTGCCACTTTATTTCTCATATTACAAAGTCTTTTAGAGAAGAAAGAAAAATTAAGGCTTATGTTTACTTCCGATAAATTTTTAAATTGCAAATGGTCAAAAACTACGAAAAGAAAGAGGGTTTATTCTACTATTCTCAATAACTAATTTTGGAGACAAGTGTCATTAGCAGTTAAAGTATTCACTCCTTTGGTGAAGTTGCTATGAGTTGTTCATGGTGAAAGAAAGCCACCAATGGGATTCATATATGGTGGGTTGAAAGATGTCGAGAAATAAAAAATATTTTCAATAATAATGAGACATCTTCCAAGCCTTTTCTAGATGCAATTGATCACAACACAAATGGAAAGCTTGATACACATCTCCGTGCTGCTACATATTACTTAAATCCATACTATTTTTATAGAGATTTTGTCAAAACCAAAAAAAAAAAAAAAAATAGAGGTGGGTGCACGTGCTCTGCACGTGCAGCCCCTCCCCTCTCCCTCTCCAACACGCAGCTGATTTGGGGGGATTTCATCTAATCCGAATTGGATTAGATTTAATCCTCTCCTAATCTATATTTAGCCCTAATCCTCTCTCTCTGGAACCGTAAGCCCTCTTTTCTCTCTCTCTCTCTTCCTCTTTTCTTCCTCCTTCACCGACGGAGTCGTCACCGTGGAATCGGCCAGCCGGAGCATCGCCGGAGCCAGCAGAGACCACCACACGACTCCCCCGTAAGCCCTCTTCCACCCCTCTAATTTAATTAAAGATTAAATAGGTAAATCCAAAATACCTAATTTGCGGAATTCGACCTCGTCGGCAAATCTGGCCGGCCGGCGGCTTCGAGTCACAATCGCATCGTCACCGAAGGCTTCGTGCTTCAAGCCTGGTGTCGGAGATGTCTTCTACGAGGCCCTCGTGGCTCTAATCGGCGTTGGATTTCGCATCGGCCATCGGTGCTGAGTCTTCCTCCACCTCGTGAGGACGACAGAGGAAGGGTGAGAGGGAGAGGAGAGGTTGAAGGTGGTCGTGAAGGGGTCGCCGGCGAGAGGTCGCCGACGGTCACCCTCTCCCTCAGCCATCTTCTCGGGTCGGTCGCGAGGGGGGGAGAAAAGGGTTGGCTGGGCTCGGGTTTCACCCGAGCCAACCACCTTTTCCTTTTAAGTCGGGTTCGGTTCGGGTTTGGATTTCGGATCCACAAACCCGAACCAAATCACTTAAGTTGGTGGGGCCGCGGGTTGGCCCGAGCCCAATTCAATTAATTCCGGCCGGGCCTCGGCCCAATCCGATTTAGTTGATTTCTTTTGGATTGGGTCGGGCGGCGCCCCGGCCTCAATTGATTTGGGCTTATTTTAGCCCAAATTAATTATTCTTAGGTTAAATTGTATAAACATTTTTAATAATTGTTTTGATTAAAAAAAAATGATATTGTTATTTATTATTTAAGTTGGTGATTTTTAGTACGTGAGCTAGAGATTTGAGATTTTGGTTGTCTTGCCTAGACTCAGGTGAGTGGGTTCACTCACGTATTTATTTTATTGTATTTCGTATTTTTGCCAGACCATATAAATCTTCTGCGTGCAAATTATTTATTTCACCCTCATGTGTAAAAATTTAATTGCTTTATTTTCTGTGTGCATTTAATTATTATATTCAGTGCATCACCATACTTCGTGCTAATATTGAGAATTTTGAAAATAAAATGAGACTAGTATTGATATGACTTAGAGAACAGTCCCGGTTTTTCCGTGGTGACTCAAGTCTATTTGGAAGTCCAGGGGAAAGTCCTAAATTAGATCACTGCGGTGACTTTCTTAGGTGACTCTGGCGGGGTTAAGAAACAGTCCTAGGAAAAATAAGAAAATTTCCTAGGTGACTCTAACTTCTCTCAACGGTTAGAGGAAAAGACAGAGTGTGTTGATCACAGGGTGATACCCTCTGATGACCCTAACCGGATCAGCTACGAAGAAAAGTCCCGAGCGTCATCTCGAGGTGACTTCTAGTTGATGTGGATCCACAGGGTTTAGACCCATTGAGACATATGATATTTTAAATATCAAAAGGATGTTGATATGTGGAAAACATGCAAGGTTACAAATTGTGACATTTCTCTATTGTTATCTTGTTATTATTTAGAGAGCATGCATATTGCATATTATGATATTGTTACTTTTTGTTTAATTTACTCAGCATTAATATGCAGTAAAAATTTATTTGGTTCGAGTGGATTCCACTCACTGAGCTATAGTTGTTGGCTCACGAGTTCTATTGTTTTTTTTTGTATTTGTTTATTTATTTCAGGTAATAGTCAGCGGGGCGCCTGAGCGTGATGTACCCGGATTCCACCTCCACTTAGGATCCACCCATTTACCTTTCCGCTCTTTTAGATTTTGTGCTTTAGATATAGAAGTTTTATTTTAGTTTATTTTAGTTTAGAGACTTAAAAACATTAACATTGTTTTTTTTTTATTGCATTTTAGTAATAAAGTATTTTTTTTTAATAAGCAAATTCTCATTTTATTTATTTATCTTATCATCGTATACGTAGAGAGTATTGTTAAGGCTTCGTGCATCTCAAGCATATTGAGATGCATGGCCGGTCATGATTCCTAATTTGGGTCGTGACAGATTTGGATGAGATGGAGACTGACTTTAATGTAATGGATGGTGTTCCTAGTTGTATTGAGAACTTTTATCCAGATCAACCATTCAAGTTCATATTTCAAATGTGAAGATGAAAGCATATAAGGATGCCACTGGGATATTTGTATTGACTAAGCTAAATTAATGAATTTTATTATCAAATTGATTTAGTCTTTGATTTGATGATTTCAGATTCATTCAAAGAAGAGAAATAGATTGGAAGTGAAGAGACTAAATGATCTTGTTTATGTACAATTTAATGCAAGAATGAAAGATTGAAAGATAGCGAAAGCGAAGGATCCAGTCATTTCAAAAAAAAGAAATAATGCAAGGGAATGGTTAGATAATGATAATGTAGAGCAAGAGGTCTTTCCAGGTGAAGGGTTAACTTGGGAGATGGTGACAGAAGCATCAAGAGCCGAAAAATATTTAAGATCAAGGAGGAGTAGTAGATCTACTCCAGCTACTACTAGTAGCACTCCTTCCACTTCTCTAGATTAGCAATTAATTGAGTCGGATGAAGAAACAGATGATGAGGATGATGTTGAGCTAGAATTTGATGATGATTCCGATGATAATCTTTTGGTAGATGAAGTTCCTCCCATAGATTGTGAAGAAGATTAGAAGAAGGCCTTTATGTTATAGTTTTAAACTTGTTATGAACTTGATAATTTTGAATTTTTGATTATATGTTATTTGTTATGGACCTTATGATTTTAATATGTTTTATCATATTATTTGTTATGATTGTGAACTTGTTGCTAGGAACTTATGGTTGTGATAATTTTGAATCTTTGATTATGTATTTATGTTATTATAATTGTGAATTGTGGTTATGTTATTGTGGTTGTGAATTGTGATTATGTTATTATGGTTGTGAATTGTGATTATGTTATTTAGTATTTTATTTTAGAACTTATTGCTATTTATGTATTTATGTTATTATAGTTGTGAATTGTGATTATGTATATTATATATGTTTATTTATTTATTTATAATTTTTTATATTAAAAATGCTAGACCGTCTTGTCACCCGCCTTGTCACCCGCCTTCCGCCTAGGCACTAGGTGGTGGGGTGACCGCCCGCCATCCACAGCCGCCTTTCAAAACATTGCTTTGTAACAACATAAATGATGAACAATATCTCTCCATCATATGTAGATAGTTACTGAGATTTATGCAAGAAAGCCTTGCAGAGGTAGGCCACAAGTCAACCTTCTTGTAAAGCACAACTCTAATGCCAATCCAAAAAGCATTGCATTTGACCACAAATGTCGTCAAAAAATCAAATAATGCCAAATTAGGAGCAGATGTCATAGCAATCTTCTACTTCTCAAATGCATGCTATGCCTTGTTCGTCCAACTAAACATTCTTTTTCACTAAGGATGTCAACGGGGCAGCAATTTTACCATGTCCTTCTATAAACCGACAGTGGTAGCACATAAGACCAAGGAAACCATGTTAGCTCCCTCGGGTTCGTTAGTAGAGGTCATCTCACCATGTTCGCAATTTTCTCGAGGTCTGCCTCAATTTCTAAGGCTGAAATATCTAAAATAATCTACTCTCTGCTGTCCTTATATGTGCACTTAAACATCTTTACACATAACTTGTGTTGGTGGAGTACTAATAGCACCTCCATGCAATGTTTCATGTAGTTATACCACATGGGACTATACACCAAAATATTATCAAAAACTACAAATATGTACTGATGCAATAGAACCGGAATATATCATTCATGAGTTCTTAAAAGGTCGTCAATGCATCATCCTGTGTGCAAAACGCCATCTTGTGCATATGCATGAGGTGTACTGAAATTTGATGGTATCATGCCCTTAAATCTAACTTGGAGAAGTAGGCTGCAGCTAATAACTTATCGAAGAACTCCTCAATCACCAAAATAGAATATCGATCCTTTGTACTAGCAACACCAGCGAGGAGTATGCACTTCAACTCTGATGGATAATACCACTAGCCATCATTTCAGTGTCAACTTAGTGATCTCCTCCTTTTGGATGTTCAGATAGTGGTATGGTCGCACATTTACCAATCCTACATCAAGCACGATCTCAATGCATTGATCGTGAGATCTCGCGAATGGCAAACCCTTTGAATCTTCAAACACCTCACTGAACTCCTATAATAGGAAAGCTAGATCAATGGCCAAAATATTGACAGATTGATTCATCGAGGGACCAACCATCTGCATGAAATAGCTGCTACATAAAACTATTCAATGGAGGTAAGACTGCACTCGAATCCTACCGATATCCTTCCAAGTGCACTTCCTTGTCGCCACTTTGAAATTCCATGGTTAACTTCCCGAAATCAAAGCATACCTCGTCGAGCCCTTGAAGCCACTTAATACTAAGCACTCGCTCGGCTCATTGAAGATAAATTCATTCAGTAAGCATGCCTAAGATACAAGCCACTAGGAGGAGAAGGCGACAAGGGAAGAGGACTTTCTAGATGATAAAGAGAAAGCTAGAGATATGAGAGATTAAGAGATTGAGTAAAATAAATTTATTCAATAAGCATGCCTAAGGTACAAGCCATAAAAAACCCTATTTATAGAGAACAGAGAAAAAGAGTTCTAAACCGAATAAGGAACAAATAATTAAACATATCTAAACTATCCTCCATATCTTCCTCAGACTGTAACTTCATTCAAGCACAAACTGTAACTTCATTCAAGCACAGATAGAGTATGAATCGAAAGAAGGCCCAAATATGAAAGTAGTAGATCATGACGTCATCGATCTAATTCATCTATTTCATATTATTTGGACATCATATAAATATCTTATAAATATTTTCTCGAAACTATGCAAACTGCAATTTTCTGCGATTTAGGGATTTAAATTAATTTCTTACTTGGACTCGACTTGGATCATATCGGCAACTGAATCAAGCCCTTTAGATTACAAATATATCCAAATTGGCATCTCTTATGGTGAGTTGATAGCTTCAAACTCATGTTGTCGTAATGGATAAAATCATAAAAGTACTTATGATTTTTTACATTAATAGGAGAAGTAGGATTTCCCCAAATTTTAGCCGATATTTGAAACCAAGATTGCAGAAATTAATCGCAGGTGAAACATAGATGAATGTCATTGATTCATGAAATTGTCTTATGTTTCAGATTTTGTAAATAATAGATCTAATATGTTTCATACTTATCGAAATTAAAGAGAATATAAGAAAGTTCGTAAGGGATGAACTACTGAATAGCTATGCAAGCTCTTCCCTTGCAACTCTTCATCAATTTCATCACTCTACAAATTCCTCATATACTTTAGGGATTGAAAGGTCAGAGAATTTCATGTTTAAACCTGGTTTTAGTAAAAATCTGGTTATATCTTCATGTATCACACCCTTGGACGTCAAATCTATGAAAATATAAATCTTAACCTTGCTAAGATTGTGCTCATGTAGAAATGAGAGTGAAAACTCTCTTGAGAACTACTTAGAGGATTTTGATGTGTGACTTGTTAAAGTCTAAACAACTCTCAAAATTTCTCCTCTACTCTCTTACATCTTTTGCACTTAAATTGAGTTTTCCATGCCCAACTTCTTTCCATTGGCAGCAAGTGTTGATGACAACGATAGTCGTGACGAAACGGCACAGGGCGTGCCAGCGACATAACAACACATGGCACAAGGGGTGCCACACGGGCACCCCTCCTAGTGGCAATCCACTCGCTGCCGAGCTTCCGTTGCTACCAACCTCGCCGCCGTCATTGCCCGTTGTGCTGGAGAGTTCCGTCGATGAAGGCATCGTCTCGTCATCGCGTCCCACGTGGGAATGCCCTAGCCCCAACCCTAGCCCAAGGAGTTAGAAGACCTTGAGTGAGTCGAGGCGGGTGAATAAAGAGTTAAGTTGCAGATCCGAATCGACACGACGACGCCTTCATCTCCAGCAGCAAACGATGGGCGACGACGAGGTCGAAGAGTGAAGTGCCACTAGTCTCTCTCCTCTTTTTCTCTCTAACTCTTATGACACGGGATGTGCCATGGCATAGCCATCCATGGTTGATAAGACCACAATCCTAATCAAAGAAATCACAACAAAAAAATAGATAATAATAGAATAAGGATGATCACTTTGAAGGGATCAATCTCCAAAGCCCGGCAAACTATATTAACTCTGATAGATTAGAGTGATAAGGTCGACTAAAATATATAGATCACTATAAAGCAAACAGAGACTCCACTAGGAAAGCTAAAATTTGAGAAAAGGAACTCAAACAAGTAGACTTTGACTGGGAAAAGTAAAATATGAGAATAGGAAATCAAGGAAATATTACAACTAATTCCTAATATATAGAATAATTGGTATTGGATCATTCCCCCACCCATAGTAACAACATTGCCCAGTTGAGAAGGAATAAACTCTAGAAATTGAGTCACAAGACTACAAGTGACATCCTCAAGGTCTCGAACTGGTTCGATCCTCAATAATATATTTTGCTTACAACGATGTCCCCTATGCCACTTCTCATCACAATATCGACAAATACCTTTCTTTGTTCGTTCCTTCAACTCCAGATCAATTAGTTCTTCAGCTGTGTTATAATAACTTTGGTCCCTTTCATGTGTCGACTTGCTTTAAGAAATCTCAATAGGTTTAGAAATGGTTCTCTGATGTCTATCAGCTCTTATCTATCATCTACTTCTCTTGCAAACGCACAAAGGAAATCGTGGCAAGCATAGGCCGACCAATGTTCCCACCAACTGATTTTGACCTCATGACTAATTTCCAGATTTAGCTCTTCTACTAATGTTCCCACCAATTGATGTTTTGAACAATCTTGGTTCGGTTTGCTAAATGCTCAAACTGGCTTTAATATTCTAACATGGTCAAAATGTGTTGAATCTTCACAAGCACCCCATAGATATTATCATAATCACTTGGTCCAAACCTAATTATCAACTCATTTACGAACTCTTCCTAGTTAGGAATACTACAGTTTGATTTAAACCAGTCATACCATTGGATAGCCTCACATTCTAAGTTGATAGAAGTGATTTCCACCTTCATGTGTGATGGGGTTCAATAGAATCAAGTATAACATTCTGCACGTGAAATCCAACTTGTTGGATCTTCTCTTTCCTAACATGGAAATCCTATATTCATCCACAAGAGGTGGTGATCACGATCTAACACAGCGACATCAAGGGAATAGTAATGAGGGTCTTCATGACTAGGGTTTGTCATCGTCTTTTTCCTACAATCTTCTAGATTGTCTTGTTGCAACAAGAACAGATCTGCAACTATAGAACCCATCGGATTTGACGTAGATCTGTTTCAGTCCTTCAACAAAAGCAATAGCTTACCGAAAAGCAAAACAAGTTTCTTGCTAATATTATCTACATCAGTTTGAACCGATTCAATACCCTCCTTGCTTTTGCAGCAACTTCTCTTGTCGATTGATTTTTTTCATCACATTCCACATTTGATCTTGTCATAATGATGGCATAAGATCAATGACTGATACTAAATGATAGAACCATGGTCCTAATTAAAGAAATCACAGTAGAAAATAGAGAATAATAGAAAAAGAATGTTCATTTCAAGGGGATCGACCTCCAAAGACTAGGGCAAATTACATTAACTCTGATAGATTAGGGCCATAAGGACTTACAGACTCAATATGTCGATCTCTAGAAAGCAAACAATTAGACTCCAACTGGGAAAGGCAAATTCCGAGAAAAGGAATTAAAACAATTAGATTCTGACCGGAAGAAAACTATGCCAGAAGGAAATCAAGAAAAGGAAATAAAATAACTAATCCGGAATATATAGAATCATTGATACCACATCAACGCCGCAAGACAACCATTGCAGGTGTTGTGCAAACCACTCAGCATCAAAGTGTTAAACTCAATATTTGAGCAACATCTAAATGAAATCGTGTAAGTGCCTTGGCAATGACCAATATCATGTAGCTTTCAACAATTTATAGGTTGGCAGAAGTATCCACATAGCCTCTAGTGCTTGTCCAAAATTGTCAGCCTGAATGTACATGAGGCTGCATGAAGATCCTTGATATGAACTACATATGTAATTTATGTTCAACCATATGTAGTTTCAAAGTTCTAAAAGGAGGCCATCCAATGCTAATAGCTAGGTAGTGTGTAATCATATGCATACCCTAAAAGAATGAAGAAAATAGAAACATGGTTGTGAATTTATTCCTATCTAACAAGTCCAACTGTGAGATATCAAGATAATAGATAAAATATGCAAACTTCATATCTAATATCCGAAGTGTATGGGTATATATTATATAGGTATATAATAATCTACATTTGATTGCTCTTGTTAATCGTAATGCTGAGGAAGAATGCTTATACACTCAACTATGTGTTGTGAAGACAAGGAAACGCATAAGCAATAGTCAGATCCATGTGAAGGTTAGAAACCATATTTTAGAACATTATGGACTTCAATACCTGATGTTTGGCATAACACAATCTTTTATCAAGATTCCTTCTATCAATGACTATACTGTGACATTTATATTGATTTCATGCTCTCAATTTGATACCACTAAAAGATTGTATATGTCTATCAAAGATCTTTATCATCTTTGTTAAATATAAAATATAAAACCTCTACCCATCTAAATCAAGTCCACTTTTTAGACTCAGCAAAATATCTCAGCCATGAAATGAGGAGTGTTAGAATAGTATAGATCACCGTTCTCTAATAATTTAAGCTTTTAGAGTAGTTGATAAGCTTTAATGGTATCGGAGCATAGATCTTTTAAAGGATAACATAAAAAACTTTTAAAGTAATTGGTGAGCTGGAGTGCTAAATATGACATAAAAAACCACCGTTCCCTAGTAGGAAAAACTTTTAAAGTAGTTGCTGAGTTAGCTAGTTTTATAGTGAATGTTACAAACCTAGAATTAGTCTCCAAATGAAATAACTAAACTCTCTAGATGATCCGCCAGAGTAGTAATAAGAAGGCAACATGAGAAAGAAGTTGAAAGTAAGTACTTCTATCCTATCGGAGTTTCAAAAGATAACAACATAGCATCTGCAGCCTATAATTAGAAATATGACAAATGAAAGTAAATATTTCTATCCTGAGTTTTCACAAGATGATAGCATAGCATCTGCAGCCTGAAACTAGAGTATATGGAGAAATAAAATTTACCAGCAGAATTATGAGGAGAATGAGTCCCATTGACTTTCAAACTTTGCTTTGCCTGAGATGCTGATCTCTGCATACGTGGAGAGGAACCCTGCTTCCCATCTCCAATTGGTAAGGAATGTCTTTTCCTTGTCTGATTATCTTGAACATCTGGACTTAGTTTTGGAGAAATACTTGCTTGGACCTTAGCCCTTGCAGATTCTGTGGCTTGCATATAACTCGGCAGGGGATTGCTGTTACTGATTCTAGGCTCATGATCAACATGATCGGTCTTAGTCATTCCAGATGAGTTATGCCTCTTTGTGTTCTTTGAATCTTTTGGCAAATTTTCCATGCTACTTCTTCCACCTGAGTCGGTGTTGGGACTAGATAGTGACCTCTTGCTTGCTGGATGAGATCGTTGCCTCTGATTAGGCACATTTTTATCTCTTTTCTTCATTTTGGCATTTACAGAGATCTGACTTGATGGTGTTCCATGCAAATCTGAGACTGTCATATGGCTTCTCGGAGTTCCTTCAGGTGATGACCTATCTTGCTGGTCTACCGACTTTTCCAGTTGATGTTGCACATCTAGTGTGGTACTTTCAGTAGGTTGTTGTTCAACATCTACTAGGTCATTGGCAGTAATCATGTTAGTAAATCCATCGCCTTCCTCCAGCTTTCGTAGCTGGCCTTCCAGAACACAAGGGCTCTTTCCTTCAGCATGCATATTTACAAAATTAGTATCATTATCAGCATTACAACTAACAGTAAAGTTCTGCTTCTCCAAAGCTCCAATTTCGAGGACAATTTCCCCCCCTTCATTTTCAGATCTGTCAGGCGAGTCAAGTGTTGAGGAGATAGAAATTTCAGTTCCACATTCTGAAGCAGCAATGTGAACTCTTGGACCATCACCCACTGAGCTCTCTGACAAGCTCATGCAGTTATTACTCTTTGTTGAAGATTCCACCTGCGAATGTAGGCTATATAACCTAGACTTGCTTGTACTATCTTGATATGCAAAATTCACAGGCCTATCAGCAGTAGAACTTGAGCTCAGTTCTTCAAATTTCAATTGGGCAGCAGCAAATGCCGGATTACATGGTTTTTTTAAAACAAATTTCCTTCCATCATTTTCATGTGGTTCACAAGGTGCCACTGAGGATGTGTAAGTATCAGATTTATCAGAACAAGTGTCTAGTATTTGTTGTGATGCCACTGAAGCCGAAGTTTTGTCAGCAGCTTTTTCAGTCTTTAAGTGGTTCTCCTTCACTGTAGCTGCAGCTTCATTCTTGAGAAATTTTCTTTCCTGGTCACCCTTCATTGAGAAACTAGAGCAATCATCAGGAATATATAATGGAGAGTGATAATCCAGCACATCAGTACCTAAAGTTGGTGGCATCACTTCGTTGTCAGTCTGCACTACAGAACCACAAGAAACTAAATCTGAATCAGATGGCAAAGTGGCATCTCTACATGGAACCGCATCAACTGCTTTGTTATCAGCAAATTCAGTGACTTTTCCCCGTGTAACATATCCTTGATGGGGCAAAGTTACAGTTGTCCACCTTTCAAACCATTTCCATACTGAATCAGATTTTGAAGGATCACATTTTATGTGCATGGTTTTTGTCCTTGGCATAGACTCCATGATCTTGTAGAAGTTAAAATAATGTAAGTTTACAGGATACTGAAGAATAAGAACCATTATCTATAGTACAGTGAAACATCAATTTGTCATACCTGATTAGCAAATCCATTCAAGAATAGAATCTCAGTTGAACATATTTTATTTGGTTCCTCACAAGAATTTCCTTTTGCCTGAACACACAAACGAGAAACATAGTAAATATAGAACAATAGAAATAAGAAAGAAGGCATTTTACAATACAGTAATTGAGGACAAAGTATATGAATACAAATCAGCTCGCTAGTGAGGACATTCATGCCAAATGGCTTGGGTAATGGTCAATTAAATTTGTTGTAAGCAATATGTTAATCTTTAAACAACATCATTTATCTGTTTATCTCCAAGTAAAATGGATGGACTGCAAGAATTAACGTTGTTTGAAGCCAGGAGACAAAGAAACAGGATAAGTGTAAAGATCTCCAACCGAGATAACCAGAAAACTCTTGCTGAGGATGAGAATCTGGTATAAACAGAGGGAATGAGATGTTTAGGTAGCCCACAGGAATTGCCTTTTTTTTTTAATTGCCATCTCAGGATAAAAGAAGCTGCCTGTTATTCAAAACATATGACATTTTCTGCTGAGAAATAGAATAATTAGAGTGACTGTATACAACGATGAACTTAATATCCTTTAGCTATAAAAGGTCAGCAATTATAAGTGAAGCCAAATTTTAATGACAAGTTAAATTCAATTTTCAATATGTATATATCTGGAAGCACACCTGGAATATATTGTTCTCCAGTGCAGCGGACTTTTTGATAGCTGATTGATGTGCTTGACGTGCCCGTACAAGTGCTTGCATTTTGATTATTGCATGGAGACAATGCAATGTTTCAACAGCCTGTCTCCGTACCAAATGTCCCCGTACAGCAGCTTGTATCTTCACAACACTTTCAAGCTTTTGTTGCTTTCTCCTAGCCTAATAATTTTTAGATAAGATATTAAACAGAAAACAATGTAAATAAAAAGAAAATAGTTAAAGTCTGAGTATAAAATACCAAGTATCCCCTAATGCCAGCCTGAATGAAAACAGATGCTCGCTCAATGTCATTTTGATCAAGAGGAGCACTACTTGCAACCAAATTAGCTTCCTCTTGATTTACTTCGGTGGTAGGCAATAATATTGTTTCATTGGGCTTCTCTTGTTCATGAACTTTTTCTGGAGCAGAACAATACTTGGGTGAACAAACATTGTCGGTGGTGAGATCTAAATTTTCCTTGTTACAGCTGACAGGAAGGGGTTCTGAGATCACACTGTTGCTTAACACTCGATGTCTGGTTGATCTCTTTCGAAAACTCCACCTGTGTTTATCTGATATAGCTTTGGTCTGAAAAGTAATGGGAAAAATTCATGAACCACTGATAGATGTATGTCACCAGATAAACAACCAGGTATAGTGTCAATAGGTGGATTATATAACAAACTGCTAGAGCTGTACTTTTTTTTCAAATAGTTGCTTCTGATTCAATATGATTGACAATTGGAAAGGTTCACCTTCAAAAATAAATTTATCAAACTCAAACGTAAAGATAATGTAGATTAAAAGGCTAGAAACCTAGAAATACTATCTAAGATCATCATTCAAAAAGGTTTAGGATCTAAAGCTAGACTTATCTGGCATTCACAATTAAATTCTGCATATATTTTAATCTACATCACATTTGTCCTAGTTCATTTGATAAGATAGTGCAAGATTTCCCTACCACTGATTATCAATATTCAATAGAGTAAATTCAATATTATTGAGAAGTATATACAATAGTATCAGCTGTCATCCAATAAACAACTGACCGTATAATAAATTAGTTGCTGTCTATGGCATGTAAGAAGAGTCTCAGTCATTGTAGTGCTCTTTTGACAAAAGTATCAAAAGTGTGCTACTTTCAGGTATGAATGTCAGTGTGGTTTTTGTGTGTATATTTAGACATAGAAAGTGAGGGTTGGAGAATGAGAAGTTTTCTTGTTAAGTTATATTTTTCTGTGAATATTCTCCTTATAAAACTTACAGCTCGTAGAATATGTAGTTCACAAGTAAATGACCCAGTTAGGAAGTTATCAAGACCTGGTCAATTCAAAAACATAATAGACAGGAGATACTACTTTACTTTTATAAGAAACTAATAGTTGCTTCATCAAGAATAAATCCTCATTATGATGTTAATCTGTTATGTTTTTATTTTCTTTTTCTACCAATTGGAACACTAAAAAGGTAAAAATAACCAATAACCACTTACTTCAACAAGTGACATTGATATAAGCATTCAACTGTCATAAAATAGTTGAAACAGTCAAAAGGAGTTAATCTGCCAGATGTATCAGCAACTTGTAGATGCATATTGCATGTAAATCACATTTGATGCATGGAAAAAATCGAAATACAAGCTAGGTCAATTATTCAAGCTATAGAATATAATATTGTAGTTCCACATAGGAAGAAGAGAGGCTGGAAAAAGGAAATGGAAAGCTGGTTCTTCTTAATCTTTCTACAGATAATGTTTGTCTCCAGATGTTCTGTACTATGCTTAGACCAGAGCTTGTGTAATAGAAATTTCAACCACTTAAGCAGCTTAAATAGCAGTCCCATTCTGCATGGATGATTCTCAAAACCAGTTTCCCACATTGTTTCCTTTCTCAGTATTTCCAAGAAAAACCAGTAGTAGAATGTTTCTTTACCTCACCTGTATTAACCTAACTGAGCTCCTCCATCTGATCCAGCAGATTGAAGAGGCATGTACAACAACAGTACAGCCAGATCTAAGTCTACACTAACATGCCTAAGGCTAAAGCAGAGTAGATAAAAAGACACTAGTCCGCAACGCAGAGGTCGAAATGGTTCACACGTCATTTCTTTAATTTGTCGATGTAATTAAGAAGCATGCATTCGAATGAACACACTTTTCCAATCAAAATTTATCATAAATTACTTTCAGGAGGAATTCGATCTAAATTTTGGAACACTTGGCGTCACTGTTATAGATCAGAAGAACACCGATCAACTGAATTAGTACCTATCTCCAAATCCAACACACAATCGAGAAGAGAAGAACATCAACAAAGAGAAGCAAGCAAACAAACACTTCAATACACCAACAGCATTTGCATTAACACTCTCTAGACCTACCGTAACAGATCTGAGTACAGCTCAAACCAAGTAAAGATCCAAACATTTCGAATTTCCAGCTTCGCTCCACCAGATCCATCAAAGAACTCGCCAAACTCGGAACAAATTTCACAACAAACATAGCAAGAAAGAACAATAATCCCTCAGAAGCAGCAAGATGAACCATTACCTCTTCGAGGTCAATGTCATCAGCGGCGGCCGCCGAGTCCGTGCCACCTCCTCCTCCAGCGCCGGCGCAGAGGAGGATCTTGAAGCAGGAGCTCTTCTCTCTCCCCATCTATCTCTCTCTCGCTCTCTCTCGCTCTACCTGCTGCTCTTCTCTCTTTCTCTTCTCCGACTCTCTCTCTATTCTTAGTACTTGTATATTTAATAAAGCTTGGCGAACTTCCTACAAAATTGTACCGCAGGAACTATGCTACGATTTAAATAAGAAGGGTGAAAATGTAAAGTTGAGACTAGTAAGTAATAAAGTAACCACTAAGCACTAGTAACTAGTAAGCAGAGCCTACACTGCGGTTAATTGTAAATTTCTTTTCTATCGGGCACTGTTTTGGGAAATGTGTACTCTATTGTTTACTTCGTCGGAGCGGTGTCTTCCCTATAAAAGCGTCGGAATTTAAACTCTTACCATTAAATCCGCTTGAATCCCCCGTGCGTGGCGTCCGGCATTAATCCTTCCGCCCGTTTCTTTTCGACCTTTTAACCATACTCAGATTAAAAGGAAATTCATTTTTAGTTAAAATTAAATCTCACACCTACCCACCTTCCGTTTCTTATTATACATGGAAGTCGGTGACGGAGGAGAAAAGGATTACAAGCGGACGGTTAGGCAATCCAGTTTAATATCGGGAGATCTTGCGAGATATCGTGGTTTTTCTCAAGATCATATGACCTTGCCCGAGCCCGCAAGATCCCAGTCCCAGTAGTGGTTTTAGAAAGAAAGAGACAAATGCCAAGTAGGACTACCATCGTATGTTCCTAAAATAGTGTGAGTTTGTAGTGAGATCAAGGTTAACCTATGAGCCTTCTGACCCGGATCCGATATACGGATGTCTTAAGAATTAGATAAGTTTAATTGGTAGATGATTCCTTTATATGAGATAAATCTGTATCACAATCAAGAATTATGAGAAAAAAAGAAACACACAAACTAAAGATCACGTGGCTCAACAGTCCATCAAAGTAAAAGTGTCACCGAGAAACGTGATATTATTAAAGCGTGTTGGAAAAAAAAAAAAGGATGCATCTTATGAAGAGAGAAAGTAAATATGGTTTGATTTCATTATGAGTTCCATAAGAAAAAAGTTAAGATTGGAATAAATGGATGACTTATCTCTCGAATGGAATATTCTGGCATAAAAGAAGTTTTTATTCTAATTTAAGTTTGCATATTTGGATAGAAAAATTAGGATACATGTTAAATAAAAAATATGGATAAGAACGATAGTTAAATGTAATAACTGAGATAAGGGATATAAATAATCAAATTAATCTTATTATCATTTTTCTAGGGGTCATTTGTATCAAAACTGAACTTAATTCTTTTTTTTTAGCTCCATCCATTTTCGATTTGCAGATAAGTCATTTTCTATTATTTTCTTCCAAATTTGCTCTTCTGTCATTTAATGCTCATTAAATGCTGATCGATAATGTAAGAATAGAGAGAAATGATATGTACCCTCCACCTCTTTTTCTTTTTCTTCTTCTTATGTTTAAGTTGCTATTGTGTCTTCTTTTTTTTTTCTTGTCTTCTTTGTTATTTCTTTTTCTTGTTTATCTATTGCTACTATTTTCTTTTTCTATCTCTTAATTCTTCTCTTTTATTTTTTTTCTATATAAGCCTCTCTAATTGCTCTTTAATTAATATAATAAGAGATTAATTATAGATAGTTTAAATAAATAAAACTCTTTAATCAATACTTTAAAAGAGAACTTAATCTATGTTATGAACCGACCTGATCCAATCTATAACAATTCTAGACCTATTTGAGGATATGATTTTCAAAGAGAATTTCGGAGGATCTAGCCGTTGGATCTTGCTGAATTTTAGATATGTTGTCGCCTTGAAGAGATATTTCCAATAAATCTAAGATCACAGGGTTTAGATGGCTAGATCTTGAGATATCGATCGAAAAGTGACCGAAGGTCGGATAAACCCAAGCTTATTAGTCCTTCAATGGCTAGGTAGGTGCTAGGAAAATTCTTTTTGGAGTGAAGGGGATAAGTTATTGCAGAAGAGGGGGATTAAGAGATAGAGGAGGCCAACCATGGACTTGCGCGGTGGAAGAAGGGAGGTGGGAGAGGGCACCAATAGCTACAGCAAGAAGAAGTGAGATAAGGCCAATAATGTCAATCCAATTATCAGATTCACTCCAATTAGGATTTTCTCCACTATTTATAGAGACTCACCTTTTTGACCCAAACAATCAAAATAAATTCCTAAAAACCCCACGTTCTCGCCACAACACGTTCGAACGTGCTTGATTGCGTTCGAGCACACAAATTTTGATATCTATCCTTGCGAACGTGTGTAGGCGTTCAAACAAGCCTGTTCAAATGCGGGTCACTAGCGTTCGAACGCCCCTAGCAAAAAGCCTTATTCTCTCAAGCAAACATAAACTAGATAAATAGGTTCATCCCAATGAACCTAATGCCGCGAGTGGACCCAATCCGATCGAGTCATATCAATCTATGTTGCAAATAAATTACAGTATCTACTTAAACTATGTAGTTCATATCTAAACTAGGATTTCGCTACAGATAAATTTTAAATCTTAAAAAACTTTGAATACAAAAATTCTAGATCATAGTCATAGATTTTATTCAATTGGTTTCGTAATATTTGAATATCATATGATTATCTTCTAAATATTTTTTTCAAAACTATTCAGAATTAAAAATTTCATAGTTTAAGTACAAAATTTTTATTCAAACTATAAATTTTAAACTATGAAATTCTAATTTTGCGCAGTTTTTAAAGATATTTAAAAATGTCTATATTATGAAGTCAATTGCATAAGATCAGTGATGTCATAACATAGAACTTTTGTATTCAAAGTTTCTTTAAATTTGAACTCTACCTATAGCAAAATTTTAGTTTAAGTACGGAATTCATAGTTTAACTATAAAATTCTGATTATTTAACTAATCATAATTATCTCACTACTATCTTTGATTAATCCCATAATTTTTTTCATTCTTTTTTTTCTATGTAGGTCTCTATAATTATTATTTAATTAATACAGTATGAGACTAAATCAGAGAAAATGGTGAGATAATTATAATCAGTTAAATAACCAACAACTCTATAATCAATGTTTAAAAAGGGAGGATTGCTTAATTCAAATTATTTGGTTTCCTCTAAAAAATACAATATCTACATATTATACAACAAATTAGTAAGGTAGCATTATCATAAATGTCTCTAAAAATTTGACTACAGTAATATCTATAACACTTTTCTCATTCTCTTTTTTTCCTGACCATATTTCATAGTTAATTTATAAATTTTTTAAATTAACAATGAATTTTGTAAAAAAAACATCTTTGAATTATAGTCAAAATTTCATACTTAAACAACAAATTTCGTACTTAAATTAGAAATTACTCATACTTAAACTAAAAATAGAGAGAACTAACACATACCTTTTTCTTCTCCTTGTTTTTTCTTTTCTTCTTCTTCTTTTGTGTTGTTGCTTCTTCTATTTCTTTTTTCTTCAAATCTCTCTAATTACTCTTTAATTTATACAGTAAGAGACTAACCGGAGATAGTAGTAAGATAATTAAGATAAATTAAAAAAACTCTTTAATTAATATTTTAAAAAAAGAACTTAATATATATTACAAATAAATTATAATATCTACTTAAATACTTGCTTTCTTCGTTCAATAGCCACCACTAGTCGTAGTTGGGAGGGCACTTTCTCTTCCCGGCAAGCTTGATAGTAAAGCCAAAGACACTTAATAAAAACTATGAATTATAGTTAGAATTTTGTATTCAAAATATATCTAGATTCTGACTCTATTTGCGGTAGAATGAAGAGCAAATCCAATGTCGAGTTTGTTTCGTATTTTTGGACATGTTTCTTTATTTTGATCTCTTTAGGGGTCTTTACGACATGGGTTAGCCTATAAAGCCTATTTTGATTAAGCATTGATTATTTGTTGAAACTCTATCTCTCTAGTCTCTATCTTCCTCCAAGTCTCTAGAACTCTATTTCTCCCAAATTTTCTCGTCTAACTTCTAGATCTCCTTCATCTGGTTGTTTCCCCTCATCCCTGAGACCAACCCCTTTTTCCCTCCTTGTCACTTCACCCTCACAACATCAACAAGTACCTGTACGCACTCTACTATCGTTTACCATGTAACTTTACCCCAAGTTATCATCTATCAAATCATGTCCTTTGCCCAAATCACCACCACCAACACATTTCTCTTGTTCTTCTCCTCAGTTTACTCACATGCCCAAATCTGCCACCGAAATCATATTCTATATCTTGCCCTAGCCCAATCACTCATAATTTCCAATTTTTATGTGGAGACCAATCAAACACCTATACATTCTTAATCGGTTCGTATCAATTGGTATTAGAGCTACCTTTCCTCAAATCACCATGGCACATACAAGATCTATGGCATGTGGAGACTTGGCGACGGCCAACTAGCTGCTGGCCTAGATGCTACGACACATGGAGTTGATGCAAAAGAGTCAAGAAGAGAGAGAGAAATTCTGCTCAACTATTCGGCTACACACACATCCCGTAGAGGTTGGAACTGTGAGTTCCTCCACCAATGGCTCTGCCTATTGTTGTTCCACCCATCCAGGTATAATCCCTGCACCATGAAGACCCATTGTTGCCCACCCATGAGTCGGCCATGGTAGAACCCATACTGTAATAACCTAAGTTCAAAAAAGATTCTATGGTTGGGCACAACGCAACTGGCCACGCTGTGGCTAGCCTTGTGCCCAACCTGCTACATGCAAGGGGGGCTGTAGTGGAGGTGCTACACAGCCCCTTCGAGCCCCCACTACAATGGCATCGCGACAACACATGGAGGTGGGACCAGGCCTGCCTGCCACTCCGTCGTCGCCGCACCACTACCCTTGCCCTCCCTTTCTCTCTCTAATTTTCTCTCTTTCTCTCATTCTCATAGTTCTTTCTCCCTAGTTCTCTCTCTCTCCCTATAGTTCTGCTGCCCCCCTCAAATTATTGAGAAGAATCGTCGTCAACCCTCTTCCCCGCCGGTGAGCCTCCCTTCCTCTTTCTCTCTTTCTCACTCTCTCTTTAGCCTTCTCTTTCTATCTCGTTATCCAACTTAGGGCCATCAAAGGACTGAGCCGTTGTCAAGAGGTTAGTCGTTGAAAACTTAGTATTACAATAAACAACAATTGAAAAGATAAAAATAATTATAGACTATATGAAGTCGGCATAAAGTAGGCAAAAGAGTTATGCGGATAAAGAGGAGACATGATTTAGAGTTTCAAGTTGGAGACAAAGTATTCTTAAGAATCTCACCTTGGAAGGGTGTGTTCCGATTTGGAAAGAAGAGAAAGCTAAGTCTTAAGTATATAGGGCCATATGAGATTCTTGAACGGTAGGGCTTATAGCCTATAGAGTAACCTTACCATCTGACTTGGCACAGATTCATAATATATTCCTATGTCAGTATTAAGAAAGTATATACTCAATCCTTCACATGTCATTCATAATGAACTAGTCCAGCTTCAGCAAAATCTATCATATGACGAGCAGCCTGTGAAAGTTCTTACTAAGAGAGATAAGGTAATTTGAACCAAGGTTACACCTTTAGTAAAAGTTTTGTGGAGAAACCATGCAGTAGAAGAAGCATCTTGGAAGCGTGATGTAATGCCCCATTGAAATTCTAGTCAAAACTGACATGCCATGGCAGTCTAAGGGCATTAGTGTTGCAATAGTAAAGCTTAACTCAAAGGATACTACGGTATTTAAGCTAGACTCAATCTTATCTACTATTGGATAGACCTCAAGCTTTTTTTTTATCATTCATGAGCTCGAAAGCTAGATTTGAGTTAGACAAAGGGTCAACTCTCCATAAATATAGAGGCACTTAGGCCCCACCGAGCTTTTAGCTCTCTAGTATGGGCTTTAAGTTATATGTGTCGTCGAAAAATTACTCCGAATCAAATGTCGCTGAGGCCTGCTCTAAGCTGTTGAGCTGTCGAGATGTTCTTTCAAGCTAACCGCACTACTGAGCCATTAACCGAGTCGAGTCACGCTACCAAACCACTAAATAATTTCTTCACAATATTGTTTGAGGTTAGAGTTGAACCCATGATCTCCTTGGTCATAGGAAAGGTACCAACCAACTCTACTGAAGTTGGTTGATCAAGCTTATCCACTATTGAATCAATAAGGGCAAATGATGACACATATTTGATCTTATACATTCCCTTCTAAATATCTAGGAAAGATATTTGTTAGGGTAACTTAGTAGCTAAGTTTTCTTTCCTATATAAAAGACTTGAACCCACTACTTGTATTTTATCTAAAGTTTGAGTAAATAAAAAGAAGTGAGACTTTATCAAGATTGCTTATCTTTAAGTGTTAGTTAAGACTTTCTCCCTTTCTTATATACCGACTTTAGTTTGAGGCTTACTTTATCTAGCGAAGAAGTTAGAGTGTTGCGGAGACTTGTCAAAATGCTAAAAAATGTTAAGTCCGTGATAGTGAGGACGAGATATGATCATAATATTTAGAATTGTTTAGAGATATGCAAATTTTGGGGTTGAAATTTTTATAGTGGAAAAGAAAATTTAGTAACCCAAGTCCAAAAAAAAATATGGTTGGGCATGACATAACTAGCCATGCTGGGGATGGCCTTGTACCCAACCTAGAGGTGCCACGCAAGCCCTTTGAGCCCCCACCACATCGGCATCATGGCAACACGTGGAAGTGGGACCAAGCCCACCGGCCACTTTGTTGCCGCCACGCCACCATTGCTGCCCTCCCTCTCTCTCTCTAATTTTCTCATTCCTTCTCTCATTCTCTCAGTTTGCTCTCTCTCGCCCTTTAGTTTCGTCGCCCACCTCAGACCACTAGGTGGAGACACCGTCGCCCCTCTTCCCTGTGGGTGAGCTTCCCTCCCTCTCTCTCTCTCTCTCTCTCTCTCTCTCTCTCTCTCTCTACCCTTCTCTTTCTCTCTTGTTATCTAAGTTGGGGCCGTCGGAGGACAGAGTCGTCGATGAGAGGACAGCCGCTAAGTGGCCACTAGAACCATTTTCTCCCTATTTTCTCTTCTTCCTCCTCTCTCTTTCTCTCTGTTTCTCTCTCTTTTTTCCCCTTAGTTTTTCTCTCCTGGCTGCAACAATGTTGGGCCGAGCTCAACACTGTGGCAACGGGTCATTTCTTTTTAATTTGGTATTTTATGTTAGTTAATGCAACTAGTTTAGTTAGGCAGTTAATTATTTTGATATATATATATATGGTAATATAATTATTAGCTAATTATAATTAGTATAATTAATGAATAATTATATTATAATCACCTAAATATACTTATTACATACATATAATAGATAATAGGCTTATTTGGTTATTTAGTATTTTATATAATTAAGTAAAGATTATATAGTTCCTAATTAATCAAGAAATAGTAAGAATCATAAATTAGTCCTAATTATATATTTTTTTGTCTACATTTATATTTTTATTTATCATTATACATATTTAGCCTTTTATTTCATAATTACATATTTAGACTATTTTTATATAAAAAGAGTAAATCAATCCTATATATATATTATAGTATCAGAATTATATCCATAATATAGATTTAGTTATTATTATATATAAAATGAGTAATTTTAAACCTAATAAACCGTCATATATTGCATGAATGAGTTCTGATTAGATAAATGACAAACTTCATATTACTTAAATAATTTCACATCTCGATCCCCATGTTTAAGACCTCGTGGACCTTGCTAATGAGGACTGATCGTTAGTATAACAACATGAAAAGTGGTTGTTTAGTATGTACAATTGCGATGAGTAGTCTTCCCCCTAGATGCCTTTATCAAATTAGGACATATTATATATTTACATATATGCATTTTATTTTGGCCTCCAACATGAGTGTATGATGTTATATAAAAATGATTTCAGTTGAGTATTTTTTTTATTTGTTAGGTTGATCTCGGAGGCAAGTATCGTTTGGTTTATTTATATTTATATACTTAGCAAATTGTATTTCAAAACATAATTTATATTTATGTAATATGTCTAGATTTTATGTATGAGCATATGCACAAGTTATGACAAGTTATGAAATATTTGATGATAAATATTAAAGTGAAAGATTAATTTTGAAGTCAAAGTATTCAAAATAATTTTAGAATTGTTATTGAAGAGTTTAAACGGTGTCATGATAGTTGAAGAAGTATAAGATTTTACCTAAAGGCACAGGAACAACAACTCTACATTCAACTGTCAGCTTAGCCGTTCGAACTGACCATCCGGAGTTCGAACGCATTTTTTCGAGAAAGAAGAAAGTAATAGGCATTCGAATGGCCTTTAGCTAATTTGACTTAGATTTGGGTCTATCTCTATTTATCTTATCTCTAAAAGAATCCATGGAGAATCTTTCAAGAGGTATTTATCTTATCTCTAAGAGATACTTATTTATCTCTAAGAATATAAAATAATTTAATCTAACCTTAGAAGGGAGGACTATTAAGTATTAAATTGGAGATCATCTTTTAGAGAAGCCCGTCATTCATAATATTGAGATTACCTTTTGGAGGCCATTGAAGATTAATTCTCAACTTTAGATAGAAGTGCTGAATTATTCTCAACTTTATGTATCTACATCAAATTTGGATGAACTATGTCTCGAGGGTCACTAAAATAGAAGGATCAACCTTGAGGGTCACTAAGGTTTGAAAACCTATCACGCGAAGCAGTGTGTCGTAAAGTCTAGTGAGTAAGGTTGGTACAGATTGAGTAGTGGGGATCGACGGGTGATCGGTAAAGTTTTTTGTTAACTGCTACAAGTTTTAGTGATTGATTTCGATCCAAATTCGAATCCATAGTTTTTTTACCCGATTTTGGATTTTTCTACGTAAAACTTTTGTGTTTGCAATCATCTTTTTCATGCTTTATTTTTTACATATTATTATTAATAGTGTGTAATAGATCTCATCTCCTAGGGCATTTCTTACGTTTTTCAATTGGTATAAGAGCATACCTAAGTATTCACGTAAGTTTTAGTTTTTTTTCATATATGTAGATGATTTATAAATGATTAGAGGTGAATCTTATGCATATTTTATTGGTTAAGTTGATTTGTACTATGAGTAGGTATGTGATACATATATGGTTGGAGACTACATTGCATCATATTTTTTTTTGGCTTCTTTACTACCTAAATTTCGATATGCATGACTTATTATAGTACTTGATATATGCATATGATCTATCATGTATAAGAAAATTATGAATATATATATGTGACGTAATGGTTGGAACGGTATTTGGTCTAAGCTAGTATTTGACATATTCTTAGCATAAGATAGAGTATGGTGGTGGCTAATGGTTATACTCTTAACGCATGATAGGGTATGACTATTATTGATATACACTTAGTATATGGCAGGGTATGATTATTATTAAGACACTCTTAGTGTATGATAATGTATGATTATCTTAGGTAGAACAGAGTATGCATTGAGCTTGTGGCATGATGGCAAAACAATTATCTAGTTTGGGGCTGGATACTATAGTCTAGCATGGTGGATGACAATCATAGGTGATACTGATTACTATGATAGTGAGAGATATGTAGATTATGTCTAATTCCGATATAAATAATTATCGAGTGGTTGGCATGCATCATTACTTTGAGATTATTAGTTCTTGATCATAATTGTTATACATCATATGATGTTATATTTGGTAAAGTTATATCATGATTTTGTCATAAGAAATATATTTGGTTGAGGATATAATACCCACTAATGAAATAATCCCTCCTCGTCTCTTCACCCTCACAATATCAACAAGTACCTTTGCATACTCAATTATCACACCTTTCACAATCTGCCATCTTTCCCCATGTAACTTTACCCTAGGTTATCATCTTTCAAATCATGTCCTTTGCTCAAACTACCACCACCAATGTGTTCCTCCATTCTTCTCATCAATTTAGCCTATTCATACACCCAAATCTGTTATCAAAATCATATTCTATGTCTTGCCCTAGTCCAATCACCCCATAATTTCTAGATTTGATATTGAGACCAATTGATCCTCGATATGTTCGCAATTGATTCATATCAATTTGTTCAAATATTATGAAATTATGAAACTAATTGGATAAAATCTATGACATCATAATCTAGAACTTCTATATTTAGAGCTTTTCTAGATTTGAAATCTATCTGTAGTGGAATCTTAGTTTAAGTACAAAATTCGTAGTTTAAGTATAAAATTCTAATTATAATCATAATTTTTTAAATAGATAATATAATTTATTGGCAACATAGATTAAGTTCTCTTATTAAAACATTGATTAAATTATTTTTATTTTATTTAAACTGTCGCTAATTATTTTTTACTATATTAATTAAGGAGCAATTAAAGAAATTTATATAGAAAAAAATAAAGAGAATGATTAAGAGATAGAAGAAGAAGAAACAAACTCATTTCTTGATATTTTTTATATTGTCTCGTTAGTATTTATTGAGCAATAAATGGCAGAAGGGCAAACTTGAAACAAATAGAGAAAAAATACCTTATGTGCAAAGGAAACTAAAAATGACCCTAACTCACAAAAATAAAAACTAAGTGGATTTTTGGTACAAATAATATTTTTTCTAGTTTAAATGTAAATAGACCTTTCTATACCAATCGTGTATTTAGCTTGTTCATAATGAAATAATGGGACAGAAAACTGAAAGTATGGGAGGAAAAAAATATTTTCTTAATAGTTGATTTTTCCAAGATTTTCAAGGGTTACTTTCTTGCATGAGAAACCTAATACATTTGAAGTTTTCAAAAGTTACATAATAAACAACCTACTAATCTTGTGAGAATTCTAACTATTGTAGGGATTTGAGAATGACAATTATATGTTATTTTTTTATTCTTATGGAATTAAATATAAAATGCACCCATAAATCCTCAACAAAATGGTATAGTAGAATGGAAGAACAAAGTTATCGAAAAAATGGCTCGTATGATGTTACATGCTAAAATGGTCCTCCAAAAGTTTTTGGCAAAAGACCGACTAGGCACCCATGAGGAGGAGATTAGTATAAATATAAGTATAAAATTACAATGATAATAAAAAAATTCAAAGCTTCATACAAATTAAGAGAATACAAATAAATAATTTTATGCTTATATGTATGATTATGTTGTAAAAATTTAAACGAGATAAATAAATAAAAGAGAGAGAAATATGACACAAAGATCTATAGTGGTACGACCAATATCTACATTCACTCACGATTTTTTCCTTGAGAATTTATTATGCACTAAAATGCATATATCGCACTAACTAATTTTACAATAGTTGGTGGGTACGCTCTGTACGATCAATGAGGTTATAGGATCAACCCCAATCCCAATAATTATTATAGAGAATATTATTTGGTAGTTTGATAGCTTGGCTCAATGGCTTGACTTAGTTGATAGCTCAACAGCGCGGTTAGCTTGGAGGAGTAGCTTAGCAATACGACGATGTGAAGCAGGTCTCTATGGCATTTAGTTTGAAGAAATAGTTCAGCAACACACATAGCTTAAAGTCTAAACTAAGCAGCTTACTATATTTATTAAAGCTTAGTAAAGTCTAAGTGCCTTTATATCTCATATATAGCCTTCGGGCTCTTAAATAATAAAAAAAGAAAAAGAAAAAAAGTATACATCGCTGGCAACTTTTACACAAGACATTTATCCTCAAAATCTCCTCTCTCAAAATAACTTTTACCTTGAGTCAAGAAGTTGGCCTAGCTTGGCTTTATAAAGGGATCTTACTTCTCACAAGAGCAACAAAGGAGCAATGGAGATTCTAGTGGTCGAGTATCCTTCCCAACTTGACTTGCCAACTTTTGTCTATTAAAAGTTGGTGACTCGAAGTGGAAAAGACACTCTGTCGCTAGATGAACACCTCACTAAAAGTTCTACCAACTGATGAGTCTTAAGGAAGAACTACAAGTAGCCAAGTATCCTTCCCAACTCAACTTGCCAATATTTTTATATTAGAAGTTGGTGACTCGAAGTGGGAAAGACACTCTGTCGCTAAAAGAACACCCTATTAAAAGCTCTACCAACTGATGAGTCTTAAGGAAGAATCTAAAACGAGTATGGGTTGAACTGGCGACCACATTAGGGACTAAATATTTATCCCAACTTGAATTACCAACCATGCCTTCTAGAAGGTTGGTAATTCAAATTGGGGGCGACACTCAGTCCCTAATGCTTGGAGATGAAGAAGTAGAGTGATGAGTCAAGAAGGTGGCTACCTACTTCACATCTTGAGAATAAGGTGACGAAAGCGTGGCGGCCTATTACGAACGGACTAGATAGTTGAGCCCAATCACATTATGCTAGGCGACGGAAGAGGGTCAAGGTGTGCCCACTACCCTAACTAGTTATCTTTTAATTTTTATTAAATAATTTTCTATCATTGAATTATGGTTTAGGTTCTAGATAAGTGAGTTGGGTTTGAGCTCTTAAAGCTGGCCAGTCGAGTCAAGTTAGGTAGCCATTGAGTCACTTCTGGTGTGCACCTAACCTTAGAATTGATGTGTTAGGTGCATTTACTTTCAACCCTATAATTTATGTTTAGTTGATGGGATTGGGCTAGCCGAACTGAGTTGTCCCATGGCTACCTATAAATATTTAGATGCTGTCCACATTTGCATTATTGAATAAATTTGAAATTTGACATAAGTTCCTCTCTCCCTCTCTCGTTAAGCTTCATCCTTGATCGTGGCTGCCGCCACCCTTCTCTTACGTCTGGTCGTCCCCTCTCATCTTTGAGAGCACAGTCCACTTCTTCTCCTTGTAGCTTTATGTTTTATCCCACTATGACAGCCATCTTCCACCTTCTAACCCTATCCCTAATCACAACTCTATTATCCACCTTACACGCCCATCTTGCCTCCCCTGCCCTTTGGTCTGTTTATCCATCATATCTCTTGATCTACTCATTTAATCAATGTGATTTTGATTACATTGGATCCATGACTTCCAAAGGGACAATATGTTAGAATTTTAAGTCTTTTGGACGACTAGATCAAGCAACACTGATCTCTAAAGTTATAATTCTAGATCTGTCTAGAGTGTCTTTTGTTGCAATCACATCTACCTCGGGGTGGTCGTAGCACACAACCACTCAATATATGACATGAATAGGTAGTAAGCAATCAAAACATGTCATAGTGATAAAATCAATAATAAAGACATGAGAAAATGATATAGTCATGAAGCAATGTGTGAACATGTCAAATAACATAGTCAAGTCAAAAAATTTCCTTGCATCCTATGCATCCTAGCATTCTGTTTGACATGTTATATGTAATTCAAGCCTCAAGTTGATTCAAACAAGTATCATAGCATGTAAGGCAATATCAAATACCAATCATATTCAAGCATATCAAAACTTAAGTCTGAGTAATGATATTCAACGATTTTCATGCTATGTCTATATTTATGTCAAGTAATCATGTGATCAATGTAAAGCATATATGACTTTCATGAGATCAATGAACAAAGCATATATCCAAACTCAATCTAGCAAGTCATGTATGTAAGCCTTGTGATAAACATTTAAGTGAAACAACAAAAAATGTTTCCCCCCCTTAAACAAATTCTCCCTTTTTATCGTAACTTATCAAGGGCAATTTAAGGCAAACATGACATACTAAGTTGAAGGAAGAAAAATCTCTCAAAACAACCTTCATTTTTTTCATTCTTTTGAACTCTTGTAATTTTGATAAAGAAAGTGCACATGTAGAGTATCCATCATTATATCCTAGCCATTCTTTTTTTTTTTTTTTGCATTCTTTTGAACTCTTGTAATTTTGTCGGCCACTTGGAATATTATTTTCTCATCAAAAATAGGAAGTAGATGTCTCACTTTGATATCTGTGGTGAATTTTCTAAGAGATTGATTAGTCTTTGATATATATCAAATTCTGATTTCCTTACTCTCTCATCTAGGTTTTGCCTAGAGTTTACTTGTTCATGCACATAAATTTCTAAAAATTAAATTTTATCAAGTAAGAAAACCTTGTTATAGGTAAATTATGAGAAAAATTTTTACTTTCTTTTGGAGTTTTTTCTTTTCTTGTTTCTTCTTTACATTGCTCCACTTCATTGATCAACTTGGCTTATAGTTCTTTTATGTCATCCTTCTTAGCTTTCAAGCTCTTTATCTTTTCTAAAAGTTTTAGGTTTGTCTTTTACAATTTGTAAGTCTCTTTAAACAAAGCGTCGAGAATAGTTAGTAATAAGAAGGAAGAAATTAAAATAATATGATTGTACTATTTGGAATAGGATTCATCTTCATCTGAATTATCAAAATTATACCAATTATCCTCATTATCAGTTAATATAATATGATTCTAATAAAACAAATAATCACTAAAAGCTCCAGAGAATCCATATCTAATGCTTAAAAAATGCAAACAATTGCACACAATAAATCAAATTGAGTAAAAAATATAATCCCGACATGATCACACCCTTTCTGATCACAAGTCACTCTGTCTCAAATGTTTGCACCTTGTCGATCATTTTTTAGAGTAATATGATTAATCCTACGATGACCTGCTCTAATGCTAAATGAAATTTCAAGGGTGGGGGAGAATCAAATAAGTCCGAATAGATATAGAAAGTCAAACGCCAAGTCCAAGTAGAAAACGTGCAAAAATTGATACATGAGGTTTTCTATGTGGAGAAACCTTTATCACCAAAAATAGAAGCAAAAAACTATGAACCTGATTATACATTGATCAATTTATTTCATTAAAACATAAAAATAAGATCTACTTACAAACCCCTCTAGACACTCAAATGACTAAGTGTTAAAGTTCATCTCTTGTTAGCCTTGCTTCGTCGATAAACTACTCCTTGAAATTACATTATCTCCGATTGATTCATTCTTGACGTGAATCACTTGATGTAGATGCATTAATAGAAAATGTTCAACTTATGATTCAGCAAAATGCTTCACTATATAATGTTATGAACCAGATCTGGACCACTGCTTTCATAGGAAAATTATAAAAATTTTATGGGTCATATCCCTGTGAGTCTCAGATCTAATGACTTTGGAATAAAGTGATTACGAGGTTGGGGGTAAAAAAGATATGAATGAAATAGTGAAGAAAGGTAAAAACAGAATAGAAACGAGAATATTGACATTGTGGCGGTCGTCAAAAGGTGTTAGACCGTTGTGAGATGGTGGAGTTTGACCGCATTTGTGGTGGCTCGTGGAGGTAGATGTTGTCCAAGGTTTGGAGTTAGAGTTACAGTTTCTAGATTAGATCCACTCATAGGAAAAAAATGGTTATGATTAAAAGAGTAAATGCAAGATAGGGAAAATAAATAAACTTCAAGATGACTAGTACACGAACTAGACCTTCTAGTTCACGTCGCGCTCGTGGGCGATCACATGTCTAGCATATGTCGTATTCAGGCTATATGTAGGTTTAGCTTAGTTAGCTGACGTAGGCCAATTGGGTCATTCTACTAGTCATCCTCGGGCTCATACTCGAGCCCAAAGTCATGCTCATGAGTCTCGGTGATGACTGGGCATGGTACCTAGCTAGTGGCAATCAATGATTGGAAGGTCCTCATGGCGATGTAATAGTGATGAGTAGCGGTGGAAGAAAATTATCAAGCTTATGCTTGACTTGCTACTTGGCAGCCATGGCACATCTTTGACGGTCCTGTTGGCCCTTGGTGACTGTGGTTAGTACCTAGGGCCCTACTACGGCGGAACCACGCCAATGGTGAAGCCCGAGGAATCCACACTAACAAGGTATGGCTTAGGGTACCTCATAGCGAAGGTGGATGTCAAGTTTGGCCACCTAACGATCCGTGGTGATTGCGGTAGCCATTATTGATTAGTAGTTAGGCAAAGGTAAACTAGTCTTGGCCTCCAGTAGAAGTGTCGGACTTGAGGCCACTTGCTGCCGGGTTTGCTCGACGTGGAAGGCCATCGACAATGGTCTTTCGACCAGTGTGGGTGTGAATAGTGGCCATGGCTCAAGTGCGGAAGACCCAAGGAAAAGGTTGGTAGTGGTGGTTTGGGCCAAAAACTCTTGAAACAGCACTGACGAAGAGCTAGGACTGTAGGTGCCATTTTTCATTATGATCGGGAAAGACGACGTTAGGGTTGTCACTGGAGCTTGCTCCAGCATCACTACAACGACAGAATTGGTCTACAAAGGTGGCAAGGGCTCCACCGCGAATGAAGGAGGTGCCATTGTCGTGGTTTGGTGGTCCTCTCCACCTCCCTTGTGAGTTGGTAATATTTGCCATAAGTGCGATGGTTCCACAATAGCCAGCTGCAGTGGGCGGTAGTGCTCGGTTAGGATGGCCTCTGTCAATGTTTGCAACGCCTTGTTGAGCCATTTGGTGTTCTCCATGGCGAATTTTGTTGTTTCCTTCATTAGATTTTCAAAGCCTTTATAGATTCAATAACACTATCGCCTACATCGGTGGTTTGCCGATGATAGTAGTTGGTGGTGGCACCGAGAAAGCTTCCATAAGGATGGAGATGAGATTTTGGTCTTCCATGGCGATGATCTCTCTTAGATTTTCTTAGGATCGCATGTTCATCATCTACCAAGGAACGGTGGCTCTAATACCACTATTTTGAACTAAATTTAGATTGCTTCATTCATAAGAAAATTTTGAAAATTTTACGATGTAGTATCATGAGTCTTGAATCTAATATCTTTGGAATGAAATGAATTTGAGGTTAGGGTGAAAAAAATAGGAGAAATATTGAAACTGGATACAAACGAGAATACCGGTGTTGCAGTAGTTGTCGGAGGGTGGCAAATACCATAAGATGGTAGAGGTCAGTCATACGAGTGGGTGGCTCATGGAGATAGATGGTGGCTAGAGTTAAAGTTTCTAGATTAGATTTACTCCTAAAAAAATAAACAGCTATGATTAAAAGAGTAAATGCAAGATAGGAAAACTAACTCAATCAATATTCATTCCATCCTCTCCTCGAAAATAAACAATGACCACTTCTAGTTATAGGAGTAGAAACATAGCTGACCAAATCCAATTTGACTCACTAGGTATATATATGCAGATTATCTGCTTTAATTTAATTTAAAAGTGAAAAATAACTAACTAGACTCAATTAGAACCAACCTAACTAACTGGAGTCTCGTAGTTGTATCGTATCACATAAGTAGTGTGTGACAAGCACTCAAACTAAATAATTCCTCACACTTGATAGAAAAATGAAACTTCAATTGAGAGATCCAAAGATGTGTTCGATATTTTTGATTTGCCTCTAGATCCCTTATATGGAATGCGAGTAACTTTTTCAATTCATACTAGAGAAATCTAATTAGGAAAACTTTTATCCGATACTGAAATTGAACTCTTTTTGTTCAATCTGAGTATGTTGTTCAAACGTCATCGAGTGTTGTTCGAAACCACTTAAGTTTCCTTTTGGTGCTTGTTGGCATTCGAACGCCCCCTTGCCCATTCAAATAGGTTCTGATACAACACCTTGTGTCTACTTTCTTTCACTTTGGACTTGATTTCTTTTTATTCAGTGTCTTAGGCCATACATATGAATCTAAATTGCACAACCCTAATATAAATGATTTTATCCACAATTTTAGCATTACAAAATAATTAAGCTAACACTCCCATCTATACAATTCTCGATCACTACAACCCAAAGCGATTGCCTTTGGAGGGAATTTACACACTTTTGGATTTAGTTAAACTAATACTAGCTAGGAACCCTAGATCTACACAACAGAGCAAGGGAACACTCAGTGGTGCTTTGAGAAACATCAGGCTCAGTTGGGATAATTGCTGAATATATCAAATTTTCGTACTCTAACTTCAACGGGGAGAAAGGTTGAAGGTAAATTATAGTTTGCTCTAACAATTCAGCAATTTTTAATCCCCTATCTATTTTCCACACGTCTTGGAGGAATATTCTTGCTAGAGAATATTATTTGCAAGCTAGAAATTATATTTAATGCTTCAATATTACTCATGTAGTGGGGAACTAGTTTTGTATTGATATAACAGCTATCATTTGGTTCTGAAAAATGTAAACACGCGTATGTATCCAAATCTTAGGTAATGATTATAACCCTTTGTTTAATTAAATATGCGGAATAAATATCAAACAGCAAAGCAAAGATAAATACCAAAATTTTAAATAAAAAATCTAAATAGGAAAAAAAAAACTACGGATTCAAACTCGGATCAAAACCAATCAATAAACTTGTAGTAGTTATAAGACTAACTTGCAAAACAACCCGTGGATCCCCATGATTTTGTTTAACTCAGTCTTACTCGCTAGAGCCCCCGATTCACCATCCCGTAATTGCTCTTTAATCTTAGTGACCCTCAAGATTTTTTTTTTCGTCTAGATGACCCTTAAGATGAAAGCTTGGTGTGTTGAAGAAAAGACAGACTTTGTTAGTGGAAGAATGTTGTCACTCTAATAATTTCTTTTCAAAAGAAATCACCAACGCACCTTTAGGGTTACGACATCCCAACCTTTATATAAGTTAATAAGATGAGGGCAAATCCAAGTCAAAGCAAGTCTCACAAAAGTCTAGACTTATCATGTTACGTAGAGGTGTTCGAACACGGTCCGGGTGTGTTCAAACATGCTGACTTAATTTTCTCAAGTGCGTTTAGACGCGCAAATATACCCCTTTGTATGTGTGAACATATTATGAATGCATGCAGGGTGTGTTCGAACGATCAAAACACAATTTCTGTATATGCGAATGCGTTGTGAACACATGTCGGGTACGTTCGAATGACCAAAACACTATCTCTATATGTGTGAACGCTTGAGTCCGTGTTCGAACAGATAAAACACATTCTCTGTATGTGCGAATGCCTGAATTTGCGTTTAAATGGCTAAAACACATTATATATATGTGCGAACACCTAAGACTGCGTTCGAATGTGATATGAGTGTGTTTGAATGCGGTACAAACGTAATGATTTGTCTCCTCTTGATCTTAAAAATCTTTAGTCTAAATACTTTCAAAACTTATATAAATATTTATATATATATATAAACACATATAGATTATTTTGTACACATTTGTCTACACTAAAAACCTAACAGGTTTAAAAATTAATATGTGGAAAATTTAAGCATTGTGACTTCATGACATCAAAAACAAAAAGTTAAACTATTTGGATGTCAGACGAGATAAGTGAGGCAAATGGAAGGGCTAAAACATAAAATTATCCATCTATTCTAAGAGCCAGATGATTGGATATCAATTTTCAATCCGAGGACATGTGCATAGCACATGCTCGAGGTTATTTGATACATAACATGACACTTAAGTATTGGTAGCATCAACATCTTGAGAAAGAAAGATAAATAAATAAATAAAAATTCATTTGTAGAATAATAGTATAATACCTAGAAATATGATAGGTGTTTGTTGGGCTAAACACACTATTTGGATGAAGAGCATAGACGAGAAAAAAAAAGTAAGGATAAAAAATAAAATTTTCTGATTTGGATTGAGATTTTAGGATAGAAAATGAGAGAAATGAAGAGAAAAAAAAATACTTTTGATGATTATTTTTTTTTCCTCTCGGATAGTGCAGATAAGGGGAGAGAAAAAAAAACATGAATTCTTTCATATTTTTAATAATTCCGAATTATGCCCCTACTCTAATATTAGATATTATTGCTTTATGTTACTTTTATTTATTTTAACAAGTAATATTATGAATATTATAACTTGTTATAGTTTATTTTAATAATTAAATATTAGATAAAAAATATAATAATAAACACATTGTTAGTTCTTCTTTTCTCTCCTGTCAAACAAAGTGAACCTATTTTTATATTTTCTTTCTTCGATTACATCTAAACAAAACGAGAGAAAATTATTTCCTCTTTTCTCTTTTTTGATTACATCCAAGAAAATTATTTTTCTTTTTTTCCCTTCCCTTCTATTCTTTTCTCTCCTCTTATCTTATTTACTTTTCTCTCCAATCCAAACATAATATAAAAATGACTAAGAAATGTACTCGAAACCTGAATAAGATTTCCTTTCTTTGAGGGTTAAAATGATAAAATGTTTCTTATTTAATTGCCACTGAAAACTTTCCAAATGTCATAATTGCCATTTTTTATTAAAAATATCATAATTGCCATCGTTTTATTAAAATTATCAAAATGGTCGCTAAAATCTTTTTCACTCTTTCGTAATCGTCATTATGGTTAGTTTTTTTTAACATAGTATTCCTAACATATTATTATTAAAGTTAACATGTCTGTAAATGACTAAAGGTGATATTATATTTCATCCCTTATGATTAGGCCTAATTAGCTTTTTTTTCCTCTATAATTTTATTTATGTCATTTTATCCCGTTATAGTTATATTAAAACTGAAATCAGTATATATTTTATCATATTTGTCCAAATGATAGTTTGAATTTAGAGATACTAATTAGATATAAAGTTGTAGAGAATTAGATAAACTTTCTGCCATATTTAAAATAATATCAATAAAATTTTAGATGACAAAGATATGATAAAAACATATAATAGTTCAATATATTTGTTATATCTTTGTTATCTAAAATTCGATCGATATTACTTTATACGTATTAAAAAGTTTATTGAATCATATACACTTTGCACCTAATAAGTATCTTCAAATTCGACTAAAAATATGATTGCAAACCACAAGGATGTAAAGTGACATTAATAAGATTATAAGAAATAAAGTAAATTTAGGCCTCATTAAAGTTAAATATAATTTTCTATAAATAAATACCCTCTATTATTAAAATTTAGAATGTAAAATATTTATCAACAATTTTTTCTCACATCAAATAAGATATTTTCACAATACTATGGCATTGGGTACTGTTACGAACCGGCCTAATCTAATCCGCAACTGTTCTAAATTTAGATCCTAGCTTGGTAGCCCTCTAATGGCTTGATGGATGCTATGATTAGTTCGTGGTGTGAAAGGGGAAAAATTGTTGTGGAAGAGAGTGGTTAAAGGCTGGAAGATACCGACCAAAGACTTGGACGGTGAAAAAAGAGAGGTGGGAGAAGGCGCCAATGGCTAGAGAGCCAATTCCAATATCATTATCATCATCCACATTATCCTTTAATTAGGGTTTCCTCCATATATATATAGAGGCCCACCTTAAGAACTTCTCAACTAAGTTAAACAACTCCTAACAAATTCTAACAAATCAACAACTAAGTTATAACCGTAACAAACGAATTAAACCAGTCTTCCTTTATCTTTCTTTATCTTCTCGTTTCGTCGTTGAATATAAAAGTTGTAGATACAAAGTTGAATTTAGCTAATTAAATAAAATCATAACCTACTAAGACTCTAACTAACCAAATAATCAAATAAAATAATTAGACTCAATCCATTGAGCCTAATCTCCCTTTGATGTGATCCAATCTGACCCGATTCACATCAGTATAATATTAGATAACTTTTAAATTATTTTTATAATTTATATAAGAGCAAAATAATTTTTTAATATAAGTTTTGTTTTACTTATGATTTATTAGATTTAACTAGCAGAGCAATATTTTTAAAAAATCACAATAATTTCAGTCTCAATTATAATATTTTAAAAAAAAATTCGGTGGCAATTATGTAAAAATCCAAACTTTATCCGAAGGATGACAGATTAACGGTTTTTAATTTTGTCTCTGCCACCTGGAAGTGCAAATAATGCAGCATGGTAGTTAAGTGGATCAATTATGGATGTGAATAGTTTCCTATGTTTAGTCCTAATAATAATAAAAAAAGACGTTACCTGAGTTTAATAGATGTGATATTTTTGTCACATTAGGTGGCCATGCATTAGTAAGTCCACGGCGGTTAAAGGATCAATTTCGGGGATGTTTTTTTTCGTAGTTTTTCCTTCCTGGGAAAACGACGATCGAGCTGTCAACAGAAGTGATCCGGCCGGCGAGAATATCGCGAACACGATACGACTCAAACAAGCGCGAGATTTCTTTTATTATCTCGCCACGGCGGGCCCCGTTCTTGACGACCTTTCACGTGTTGCAGCGGAGATAACGGAAGAGAGTCCCCCCCTCCCCGGATCTCTGTTAACCTATCCCTCGGGAACAAGATTAGACCCTCACCCGCCACCAATCTCGGATTCATCCGACGGCCGGGATTTCGCTTTCCGAGGCCTACGCAGAGTACCCGCGGGACATCGGAGACGACCTCGACGGTGGGACCACCGGGACACAACGAGGGGTGTCGACTGGGAAGGCCCTGCAGTGGCACGTGCGAACTTTTTCCCGCAACATGATGGCGGCACGTGCAAGACAATCATATGTCAGGGAGTGGATTAACTGCATGCCTAGATGCACGAATTTACTACAATGGAGTATTTGGCCGTTGGCATCCCCCACAACCTGCCAAATAATATTGTCCAGTTTATTTCTCTTTAATGAAAGGAACAAATTAAACTTCTTACATTAGTCTGGCTATTACAGTAGTCTCAAAACCTATAACATTGGCTACCTAATCAGCTGTCGTTAGGGCTAGCAAAAAAGCACATAGATTCGGCTCGAGTTCTAAATAAACCAAGTAGAGTTAAGATTTCAGATTCAAAAGAATTATCGAGTCGAGCTGAGCCAGCTATGGCTCGGCTCAGTTAAGCTCGTAATATATATATATGGTTTAGAATCGTTGGATCTTAGATCCAACGGTTCATATGATCTATATGAATAAAGAACAAACCTTATCCCTAATGCCCATCCGTGGCGGCGTTACTCCAGACCTTTCCCAACCTGACTCTCTCTAGTCTTCCCTCTCCACCGAAACCCCATCTTCACTGCCTCATCGTGGGTCACCAACTCACTACTCAACATCAATCACTGACATCTCCATCTTCACTACTAAAACTATCTTCATCTTCACCGCCTCTCTACTCTCTACTCTTTACCAAAACCCTATCACCACCGGTCACCAACTCACCACTCACCATTGCTCACCAACGACAACCATCACCATATTCACCACTGAGGCACCAATGGTGACTCTCTGTAGACTCCACGAAAACCCTATCTTTATTATTGAGGCAACATCAATCACCGACCATGACCATCACCATTCATCCCACGAGCTGGCGAGTTGAGCTCGAGCCTTATCCAGTTGGTCCCAAGCTCGAGCCGAGCTTGAGCCAGGATAAAATGCATATTGAGTCGAGCCAAACTGAGCTTGGCCTAGCTCGCTCAAGTTTGACTCGTTTACACTCCTAGTTGTTGTATTGCTTTAGTGCAGTGTATGCGGCATAGTTGCATTTGTAAAAGTTCTAAGTGTCAAAATGTACTCTTGTACATTGTGTACCATGTGTGTGGGTGGTTCCATTAATCCTTATAGTTAGTGAAGCACTCCAAAATGACACAATCTAGCTCCAGCTTGACTACAATCCAAATTGTATCATTTCACATTCAGAGACCCTAAAAAAATTCTTTTGCACCTGCACAAATAGAAGATCTATTAGTCTCATATTAGAAATCCCGCTCCTCTCTTTTAGACAATAATATTGTGCAATTACCAAAGCAATTATTGAAAAATACGTTAGAAAAATAAATATATTTTACCCTTTTTTAGTTCGGACAAAATTCAATGTGCACTAATGAAATTATATTTGGGACTTTTAATCTCTTTTTTACCTTTATGAACTTATGTGTAACAATTAGTTTTTATTTCCAAAAAACAACAGTAAAAGTGATTTTTATACCAAGGTTGTGAAACTTTTAAATATTTGCAACCTCCAAACTTTAAAATGATAGTAATTTGGAGTGTAAATGGTGTAAAACTCAAAGATTTTGATCTTTTATTGTTAAAAAACTAATAGTTGTTACCTAATCATATACTAGTGGTCAAGTTTTATTAATAAATAACGAAGGTCATGAGTTTGCATCATCCATTGGGTAATAGAGATGCTATTTTATATAGGAATGAGGTAAAACATAACTTTCGTATTATTTTAACAATATTGACATTTGGTACACTATAGTAGATAGGATAATGCTTCCACCTTACTAAAAAGGCCTAATAATTGAAGTAAGTAAAAGGTTTTGGAATTTCAAAGGAATAGGATATTTTGCAGCCTCGGATATAAGAATCTCCTTCATCCATGTGAAAAGTTAAATTCTTCAATAAATTTTGGCAAGTACCTCGGCGACCGCAGGAAATTCCTGCAGTCTGGGTCTTCTTCCAATCAAAATTAGGTAGCTTGGTTGTGTGACGAGCAAAAAGAATAATACTGCAGAGGAGGAGATGATCAAGAGATTAGTGAAGTCTTTGTCAGATAGTTGGGGAGCAGTGACAGCCTACTCCATGTTGCTTGCAGAAGAAAAGAAGAGAAAAATCTGAGCACATATATCATTTGACGAAATGGCTCAACTACAACTGTGGCCCATAAGAAGAAAAAAATAAAGAAAGAAAGAAAGTCTACAGGATAATCTGATGGAACATTTGAATTGCATAAGGTTTGACACTAAAAGCAGTTGTTAATATTATAGTTAGCCTCTCCTGAACCATCTCCGTTTTCTTCCGCAGTCTTCTGAAATTTTTACCACAAACTCTTTGATCTAAAAAAATTCTTAGTTAAGAGAGTTTATCTTTTTTTATAGTTGAGGTATCTATATAGATATCTTTTCCAGTTTAGAAGTTCTATATGGTAAATAAAAAAAATTCAGAAGATGTATTAAAAAATGATGATAGTCGAAGGGAAGACTAAGTGTAATTATCTCTATAAAACTTACAATATATATAAGCCATCCAACTAGGTGCCGTGTTAAAAGATTCAGTTGATTAAAAAAAAAATCTAGATTGTGACAAGCTTTCCTCAAATATCGGTGTTTTAATATCCTCCCCGGTATGGTATCGTAATGGATCTACCGAACAATAAATCATGTGTGTAAAAAGAGTGCATTAAGAATTAAATAATTAATTAAAAGATATCATGAGTTGCCACTGTGAGTTTGGTTATATGTTTGAAAGAAGTTCTTGTATTTATTTGTCCAAGTCCTAATTGTTAATACTGATCCATGTCATTATTATAAGTAATTATTATAAATATAATCTTTTTAATGGTGATACTAATTAAAGTGTCACTTTAGTAATTATTGTAAAAGCATATTATATAATTTCTTAATAATTAATATTTAATGTCTTAATTATCTGATAAATAAATATATAATCTAAAATGAATGATAAACGACTAACATAAGCAAACAAAAAACAAATTTATTTGGATCAAGTGGGTTGTAGACCAACCAAAGAGCCTAATAAAACACATAAGATGTATACTGAGTTGCAAGCCCACCCATAGCCCGCAACTGTCTTCCTCCTCTTCTTCTTAGAGAAGAACAAAGGAAGAACAAAAATGGCAAAAACTTTGCTGAGATATGGGAGTTGCTAAACCACCTCACTATAGAGGAAATAACCTGGAGTTGATTCCAACAAATAGAGAAAGTTAAGGAGAATACGATGAATTGATGACACAAGGAACTTGTCGACCGTGATGACAAGTGACACTCACTTTCACGAGTGGCCAAGGAGATGACTCTTTCGTACAATTGGACCATGAGGGCCTTCCAAATTAAAAGGTATTGAATGATTCTCCACAAAGAGATAAAAGAATGCAGCCTAGATCAACGCAGCAGCATGAGTCCATAACCTGCTTGCAGGTGGCTACATGGTGTAGCCTCCCCAAAATTCTTGGAGACCCATGAAGGCTACCCATTGGATGAGTTTCACACTGTGAAGCTTCTCAGATTAGAATTGCATTGATCCAAGGTGACTAGCTAGCGAATCTCTTCAATGAAATGCCAAAATACAAATAGAGAGAGAGTTTATGATATGGAACCAGACAGGGAGAGTAGATTTAAGTTAGTTACAGAAATATTAGTTTGCATAGGCCTAGAAGAATATTTACAAAATATTCGTACATTGGCAAAAAATTACGTAACTAGATTTATTTGATTGGTAAGGTCCTCATCTACAGTTTTGGTATTCAAATCATATTCAGAAGCATACTTTATTTAGGTCTAATCAAGATCTAATATGGGATTATGGGGTTGGTTGTGAAATCTGTGGAGAAGGCTGGAGTGATTTGATGATGGGTTTTGTAACACCCCCGCTCGTCACGGGTACGTGCACGTGCACGCCCACACGGCACGCACAACGCACGTGACCGGTCGGACGGGGCCCGTCACACATAGATAAACTCCTATGCGTATATAATCATGACATCATCAAATAAAATCTACTAACATATCCATACTCACATAATCCATCACCAAATAAATCCATACTCAAAATAATCCATCTCAGAGATCAATCATACTATTAATCAAATAAACATGTTAACATATAAATGCCCAAGTCCACAACAATTATACTAGACCGTTACATAATCTGGCAAGGCCCACATATGCTGCGATAAACCATCAAGATACAACTAAGACAACTAATACACGAGAACACTATGATTCGACCTGTATTATACACGTCTAATACAAAGGAGTACAAATATTAATACTGATACAACTCAATTTCTATATAAACTATCATCTATACCATCTCGCATCTATAGCTCACCTCATCATCGCTCTAAAATATCTCCTCAAGATATCTCAAGTTGCTACCATGTACCACATATCTGAGAGATTTAGAAAAGAAATAAAGAGAGTCATGAGCAAGAGGCTCAGTGAATAGATTTTACCC